>NC_140639.1:7371060-7971060 GCF_057382275.1 Copadichromis virginalis
ACTCTGTGTTTGAAATTGTTCTGAATTTTCCATGACAGGTTTAACAGCCCTCCTCACAGAGGAGAACATGATGAAGGAAATTGAGAAGGACACGGCAACCATGTATCAGATCAGAAGAAGGAAATTATTTTTAAGATATGTTAAAAGGCTGCTCATCTCCACCAGAATCCTTATTTTTTGTATTCTGATTAATGTTTTACAAAGTCTCTTAGCTTAGACTGGTTAATATATGCTTTTTCAGTGTCATCTGTTATTTCTTTATTTGCTTCTCTGTTAGGTTTGCATGCTCAGAACGCAACCCACTGCAAGTTCACTACATCCCTTACATGGACTCTCTGTCTGAAGAGGTGGGGGTAAGGCCAAACATACCATGGCTCTTTTTTAAGGACCCAACACTGGCACTGCAGGTTTTTTTAGGACCCTGCACACCATACCAATACCGTCTGACTGGACCAGGAAAGTGGGCTGGAGCCCGTCAGGCTATCCTCACTCAGTGGGACCGGGTGTTTCAGCCTTTTAAGACCAGAGTGGTAACAGAACCAAAGCCAGACATCAAACATTCTTCTAAACTGAGCATAATAATGTTTCTCTCAGGTGCTGCTCTGTTGTGTTGTATCTTCTACAATAAGCTCCACTTTGTCTCTTACTTCTCTGCTTCTTCATTCCAGAGATCTCTTCAGTTAATTGCAGGGTGAATGAAGGAGATGTAGGCAGAGATTGTTTTTACACTACAGTGCATAACTTGTCAAGCTGAATAAGAAATAAAAAATATATATTAAAATTAAAATATTAAAAATGAAAAAACTGGATTTGTTAAATCTGCACAATTGATTGTGTTTGTTTTTCGTGGTGTGGTTTTTGGTAACTGTTGCTTTTTTGCATCATGCCTATCTACAGAAACTTGTATTTGAGTCACTGTTTAATACTGGCAGCAGAAAATTATTTTCAATGATTAATTTTATATGGTATGGTTCAAACAAAGTTGCTAAAGTTAAACTTATGCACTCACTGGCCAGTTTGTTAGGTACAGAAAACTCAATGCATTTAAGCCTTCAGACATTGCTAAGACAACATGTTGAAGTTCAACCCGAGCATCAGAATGGAGATAAAAGTTGATTGAACTGACTGAATGTGGCTTGCGTGTGGTTGTTTGTGGCATTTCTGATATTTCAGAAACTGCTGATCTGTGGGATTTCCCCGCAAGTCACCTCCAGAGTTTTTAGAGAATGGTCCAAAAAAGAGAAAAATGTTAACCACACATTATAACTAAGGTATTCAGAAGATCATCACTGAATATACAAACACATTAAAGCAAAGGGGCTACAGCAGCATACCATTGTGGGTGCAACAACCAGAAAACAATTCATACAAGCTCATACAAGATTGATATTAATATCGCTGAACAATCAAAGTGCAACAGCATGAGCTATTCAATAGATGTCAGTGATTAGCTGCTATACACAGCATGCCACGACATTTTCCTCACAGTAAAGTAAGGTGCACTAAAGTTCACCAGAAACTGAACATTAGTGCATCTTACTTGTGGAACCATAAGAAAATCTTTTATCCATAGGAATGAATAATCATTAAATATTGTTAGTACAGATAAAAGTGTCCAATCTGCAAAATGAAGACTGAGTAATTCGCCCCCTGGTGGTACATACGAAAGCCTGATCCTGTGAGCCTGATCCGCAAGGTCAAGGAATCATCCACTTACAGACAAACCAATCCACACCAATACAAATCACTGCACAGATCTGTTGCTGTGCAAGTGTAGCAAAAGTCACGTGTTTAAAAAAAACAAAAACCAGCCAGAACTTAAGCATGGTTGTGAATACGCACACCCAAACAGATGAAATCCCACTTAAAACACAGTACATTACAAATGTAAATTAAAAGAATTCCTTTTTTTCCCCATCCTGTACTGTAGTAATTGGAATTATTGTCTGAAGGCCAAGAAACAGGAAAGTGACAGGTGACAGGAAAGAAAAAGAAGAAGGAAAGAAAAGTTGGGAAGAGAGTTAACAGAAGGAGAGGAAAGAAAAATGGAGGAGAAGAGGGATAGAGAGAAAAGACACTGGATATCTGCTTGATCACCTGCTGAAATAAAGCAACAATAAAGCAACAACCAACATAAGCATAAGTAACAGTAAATAAGTAAATAATAACAGTAAATAAGTAAAAGAAATGCTAAACTAGCGTGGACAAAGTACCCCTTGCACTTAGCCACAGAGTTAGCCTCAGTCATTGTAGTTGGACCAGAGATGGTGAGTTCAGAGTTCATTTCAGTCTCATTCTGTTTACTCATATTAACTCTCCTTATAGGTCAGCAGTCCATCCAAGGCCTTGCTTGCTTTGGAATCAATGATTAGCACCCTACTTGCACAGCTCTCACTCTAGCTACTACTAGGCTACAGGCAACACAAAAATTATTTTTTTCTTCAACGTACTAGAGGTAAGAACTTTGTATAACATTTGAGTTCATAAGTGTAGCAGAATCAAGAGTAATGTTTACAGCACTTTGTAATGTATGTAGGCTACCACTCCTGCAGGCAGTAGCCTATTGGCTATCAGTGATTCCTGAGATTAGGGACGAAACAGGTTTTAATTTTCTAAAATATATTTTTTTGATTTTTCAAAAACATATTTACATATAATTGTTACACAAAGTTTTGGCTGTCTCACCATGTTTTGGTACAATCTCCCAGGTGTAACATTTTTTAATAATTTATGTTTTTGCTGGAGAAGTGCAAGGTTTTTGTCAACACCGTCAGACACAAAGAAATGCAAAAATATATATTTTAAATTAAGTTGTTTCAGCTATTTTGACTATTAGCAGCTTCTCTATTCTATTGTTTATGCACATATGTTTTCAAAGTAATTATACTACATTCAAAAGTAAGATTGTTTTGGCTTTTTATTATTAAAGTTACAGTCATACATATTTTCAGAAGCTTGTATTTAATCTCTATAAGAAACAATCATATTAAGCAGAATGCAAATTACACATTTATTGAAAAAATTAAGTATTTTTATTGGAAGATCATGAGGGAGGAAAATATATGGTTCTCCAAAAGAGAAAAATAAACCAAAACTCCATATTATGGAGTTGACAAGGTGCTGATGGTGGTGACACAAATCTGACGGTGTTGACACACTAGTAGCAAACAAGATATTATTTCTTTCAAAATAACTATTAAACCTTAGCAACCTTTGTAATATCACAAGACACATAACAATTCTGTTTTTGCACATGTCAAGTTCTACATCTTAATAGTTCACCAGCAAGTAGCTACCTACTACTCCTTGATTCCTAAAGTACTCTGTGGTTGTGTGTTTAGACCCTGCTGTACTTCCTCTCCTTTTGTCTCTCTGTGCTTTCTTCCAAAACCTTCTCTTCTGCCTTTTTTCTCTTTCTTTCAGATCACTGATGTTCTTTATTTTTCTCTTTTTCACTCTATTTCTCCATCTTTCCCTTTCCTTTATGAGAAACTCTTTCTTCAACTCGGGCTGGCTGTTAATTTTTTCTCTCCTTCTTTTTTGATACTCCCTGTTCCTTCTCTTTCATTTCTCTACTGACAGGTTTCCCTTTGCTATTCTAGCCTGAAATGAACCATTTTGTAATCACTATAATTTTTCTGAACCTTATGCTTTTTTACAAGATAACAGAATAAAGATCAACGCTGTCAATAATAATAATATTGAACGGGTTGCATTGTTGCACTTTGTCATGTTTCTCAGGTCTTTGTCTGAATGTCCTATGAACATTACCTGTCATGTTCTCATGTTGTTGCTAAGGATTGTCTCATTGCACTGAAGTCACACTGGGTTAAATATTTACACTTAGGTTTTAAGGGGTATTTTTTTTTTCTTCATTATTTTATTTACGTTTTGTACGGAAGCCCCAGACGCAATTTCATTGTTCTTTGACAATGACAATAAATAAATACTTGACTTGACTGTCGTCATATCATCTAGGGCAGGACTAGGCAACTCCAGGCCTCAAGTGCTGGTGTCCTGCAGGTTTTAGATGTGTCTTTGATCCAACACAGCACTTTCAAATTGCCAAATTACCAACTCAGCATGTCTTGAAGTCCTCCAGAGGCCTGGTAATGAACTAATCATTTAATTCAGGTGCGTTGAGCCAGGGTAATATCTACAAAATCTAAAAACCTGCAGGACACAGGCACTCGAGGCCTGGATTTGCCTACCCCTGGTCAAGAAGAAACTGCTACATCAGGTTAAAAGTCTGTTTCAGCTTTTTCTGTTTCTTCCGAAGGTAATTACTTGTTGCGTACAGCTCTTTGGCTGCAGTTTGTTAACAGTAAACATTTTTGAACCGATCTGATGTCTCTTTCGCAGAGCTGCAGCATGAGTCGTCGTGTGGCAGTGATTGGTGGAGGGGCTTCAGGTCTGGCCTGTATCAAGTGCTGTTTGGATGAGGGGCTGGAGCCTGTGTGCTTCGAAAGTAGTGATGATATTGGTGGTCTGTGGAGGTTTAAGGTTGGTGCTTTCCTTTTACTAGATTAATTATGTAAGCGGTAATAAAAAGAAACATCTGGATGAGCACTTTAAAACTAATTGGCCACAGGTTTATTTAAATTGGAGACTTCTAAGTACAAAATAAATCTAAATTTGAAACCCTTTTTAGAAAAAATGGGTGCCTATTCTCTGGACTAAAAATGTGAGGGACCATCTGGCAAACCTAATCAATGTGGAAAGGTATAAAAGCGCTACAACTTTTTTTTTGAGTAGTGTTGCTGCCATAAATTTTTAAAATTACATTTCACACAGCAGAACATCTCAGCATCTCAATTTTAAATTTTCATTTTGAAAATCATCAGGTACAAGAGCCAAACTAAAACTGACTGAAAAGACAGCCGATGTCTAAAGAAAATCTCAAAAACCTCCAGAAAGCCTGGAGAAGCAGCACTCAAGACCACTTTATAAAATTGTCTGGTTCCTTTCAAGAAAAATATAAATGGATGGCTCAAGATTTTTGCACAATACTGTAGATATTATTGAAGTAATTAAGTCTCCAACATCAAGTGTTATATGAAGTATATGTCACCTTATGCACTGTAAAGTAGTCTTATCAATAATACAGCAGACTTTTATTGGTAGATTTATACTCTAAAATAAATGGCGTGAAAAACAAAGTACAATATTTGCAGTAGATGTGTAATAACATAGATATAAATGAACTACAAATGTAATAAAACTGTGCTCAAGCCTATGACGAGCATTGAAAGAGTAATGGTGCTTCAGGTCAATTATCTTTTTAAATAAATTTCCCCCTTTAGGAGAATCCAGAGCCAGACAGGGCCAGCATCTACCACTCTGTCATCATCAACACCTCAAAGGAGATGATGTGTTTCAGTGACTTTCCCATCTCGGCACACTTCCCAAACTACATGCACAACTCCCTCATCATGGACTACTTTTGGCTGTATGCTGACCACTTCCAGCTCACCAAGCACATACGCTTTAATGTAAGAATGCTTTATGATGTCTGAAATGGTAAATAGTATCACATAATTAAAAAATAAATAAATAAAATTAAATCCTAATTACTCCAACATTAATTTCATAGAAAAAAAAAACTTTGTTCTGTCCCCTGCGTCTGTCTTTCTGTTGTCCAGACCAAAGTCTTGCAGGTGAAGCAGAAATCAGATTTTTCTCATTCAGGCGAGTGGGTTGTTGAAACAGAGAACAAGGATGGCAAGAAGGAGAAACACAGTTTTGAAGCTGTGATGATCTGTATTGGACATCACTGCAACCCCAACATGCCTCTTCATGACTTTCCAGGTAACCCTTGCACTACAAGCTATCAACATTCAATTCAGTGCCAGTTTGGGAGTAAGCGGATGAAGACAGGACAAAGAAATGCTGTGGAAGTGAGCCAGAGATTAATAATAACTAATAATTAAATCCAGAGAGGTGTATTAACACATACTAAGCAAAAAAGATGACTGATGAAGAAACACAAAATGCATCGGTGGAATCCTAGACCTATTGCAGTATAACTAAGGGAGGATTTTGGGTCACCTGATCCAACTATATACTTTATCAAAAGGAACGTTATTCTTATCTTATAGTTCACTCAAGGGGCAGAACTAATCAACCTTCAACAAAGCATGAGTGAAACTTTTGCGTGTCTTCAAATATAGATCAGTCTTTTTATAGCAGAAGTATTGAAACATTGTGTCTACCCACCATAAGTCTGTCTTATTTTCTTCAGGCATTGACACTTTCACGGGGAAGTATTTCCACAGCAGAGACTACAAGACTCCCGAGGAGTGGAGGAATAAAAAGGTCGTGGTGATTGGAATTGGAAACTCTGGAGGAGACATAGCAGTGGAACTGAGTAGAGTCACCAAGCAGGTTGGAATGAGTTTGTCGCATCATTAGAGAAAAAATGTGTCTGAACTGGTTGAGTATTTAACATTCTTAGTGATGAAAATAATTTCACGTGACGTTTCAACATTCTCACAGTTTTAGGCTGAAAACAGTTTAAATACTACACAAGCAGTGACCTGTGACACATGGATGTGGACATTAAAGAAGACGTAACAGCAAAACTTGCTAATTTTTTTTGTTTCCTTCATTCAAGCTTTACCTGAGCACTCGAAGGGGAGCATGGATTCTGAATAGAGTCTGGGACAATGGGATTCCTGTTGACTTGTTTTCTAACAGGGCGACAGGTTTCCTAAGAAAAAATCTTCCCTTTGGTGTTTTCTGTAGTCTGAGAGAGAGCCGGCTCAACAAAAAATTTGATCACGCTCTGTACAACCTAAAGCCAAGGCACAGGTATAGTATTCTACTAATACATTACATTTTACAATGTAATTGGTGTCTGGATTGTTTCATGTCGGAATTTGTTTTGTATTTTTGACTTTTTATTTCAGGGTGTTCAGCCAACATCCCACAGTGAATGATGAGCTTCCCAACCGCATCCTCTCTGGAACAGTTCAGGTGAAACCCAACATCCGCAGATTTCAAGGTTCCAGTGTGGAGTTTGATGATGGCAGTGTAGTGGAAGATGTTGACCTGGTGGTAGGTCTGGAATTACATACTTTTCTTCACCTTCATAGAGATCAGTGAAATTGACTTTCGACTAACATGGACCGCTGTCTTTCAGGTGTTTGCTACAGGATACCAGTTTTCCTTTCCATTCCTGGCTTCACAGGTGGTCTCTGTGTCTAACAACAAAGCATCTCTGTACAAATATGTGTTTCCTCCTGAGCTCGAACACCCGACTCTGGCTATCATTGGTCTAGTGCAGCCACTGGGAGCCATTATGCCCATCTCTGAGATGCAGGCCAGATGGGCTACACGTGTCTTCAAAGGTAAAAAATTACTTTTTCTTTAACACAGCTTTTTCTCATCACTCAGGATTTTAGAATTTTTATAGAGTTGTTATTTTTACTACAGTAAACAGCTTTGTCCCCTTTCAAACAGGCTGCATAAAGCTTCCTCCATCAGCTGCCATGCTAAAAGATATTCAGTGTAAGCAGGAAGCCATGGCTCAAAGGTAATGAAGTGGATTTACTAAGCTTTATAGAAACCTATGTTTAAGATCTGCATCTTCATATGTTCAACTCAAACTTTTTTAGGTATGTCACCAGTCAGAGACACACCATCCAGGTGGACTACATCAGCTACATGGATGAAATAGCAGAGCTAGTGGGAGTTCAACCCAACATCCCAAGGATGCTGCTGACTGACCCCAGGCTGGGAATGAATGTGCTCTTTGGTCCCTGCACGCCGTACCAGTATCGTCTCAGGGGGCCAGGAAAGTGGGCTGGAGCCCGCCAGGCAATCCTCACTCAGTGGGAGAGAGTGACTCAACCTATGCAGACCAGACCATGTGATGAGCTCAAACCCAGCAGATCATATAAGTGGCCTCTGCTTCTGTCGGCTGCTGCTTTGTCCTTCACTGTCTATGTTAAAAGGAACAACCTTCCAGCTTTCCTTCAGGATCCCACTGCTTTGCTATACAGGCTTAAAATAATGAAAGTTTAATCAGTTTACTTGGCTGAAGTCAGCCAGGCCATCATCGCATAGTGAGAACGAATGGTTCGACTTCTAATGACCACAGTGGCATGAGGACCACAATAGACCTTCTAATAGTATAATAGTACTAATGTTAACGAAGAGGCTGCATTAGACTGTTTTTAACAATGAAAGACATGAGTTTTTAAAATATACATTCTGGATTTGTTTAACTCTGCACTAGAATCTGAACAGAAGTGTTTCTGCAGCTTTCTTAAAATTTTGTTTTTTAATTTTATTTTCTGGCAAATAACTCAGCCAACAATCTGTGGTCGTTCCAGTAGCCAGTAATGAAATTTTCTAATAAAATTTCTAATAAATAATTTCCATAAGTCTACATGTTTTCTACAGTTACTTTATGGCCACTTGCGGCTTTTGCTTAGAGTGTCAAGCTTAAGAGTCCATGATTTTTCTTTCTTCTTTTAAAGTATTTATTATTTTTAGGGCTCAAAGATTTGTGTCATGTTTAGAGGCAGGACTCGCACCCACGGCTGCATACAGTGCATTTATTCACAGTCAACAGAAAAAACACCGTTCAAAAAATATCTTAGCAGTTGGAAGGTCCAGTCTCCACAAGGTTTCCTTTTAGATGCAGACAAAGTAGCTTTGTCACACCAGAGTCAGCTCACCACTCGATATCTCACAATTTCTAAATGCTGTGCACAGGGACAGACCAGTTAACGTATCTTCACAATTAACCCAAAAAATAGGAGCAGGAGCAACGCTTCATTTACCGCTTTCAAGGCAACAATCCAGCAAAGACTGATCCACTGCTCCTTCCTTATGAAGCTGCCCAAACGAGATCATCAGAGCAGGTGTGTTCCTGCCACCAGGTGTGTGTCTGAAACTTGGTCCCCACAATGCAGAAAGGCCAGTGCATACAAACGCACATAAATACAAACAAACAGAGAAAATGAGAGAATGAAGACAGACTAAAACACAACAATTGGCAGGTTGAGGACTTGCAGTACCCTGGCAGTTTTTTAACACTTAAAGGTTGATTTAATAATGCATGAAAACATACGCAAGCATATCAGTGCTGTTTGACAGTGTTTCATTAGAAGTAGCAAAGTAAGTTAAAAAAAATATTTAAGCAGTGTCACTGCGGTATTTGAAGATCCTGTTTCATCAGCAGGAAATGTCCCTGCTTCCTTAAAATCCTTTACTTACCTCTCAGCTGGTCCAACATATAACAAAGCTTGATACTGCTTGACGTTTGTTGCTGAATTTTCAGTTGAAACTGGTATCGACATAAATGACTGCTTGGAAAAACTTTCAGTTGCCACTGTAGAATTCAGCTTGTGGCACATAATTTGAAGAGGGAATTGATGCTGCTTCACTTTGTCCGGCTGTTTCTGAAATTTAGGGTCATGCATTTCATGGTGGAAAGCTAAACCAGGTCATTTTGAAACAGTCACGTCTGACATTGGACGTTGGACTTTAACAACTTGAAAACAAAACCAATAAGCTTTTCATTCCAAGACCCCGGGTAGTCAGTCCCACTTTTCCTCTGATACAAAGACATATCTCTATCGTATAACCTCTTAGGTATAGGGCTTTATGAAAGGTGCCGCTCCTTGACTTTAGCCCACAGAAAACCCTAAAAATGTAACCGTTTCATTTGAGTCCAGAACATTTCATATCCTTTTTTTCTTTTTTAACACAAAGAAGACAAAGACTTACAGAAGTAAACACATATTAGTATGACAGTTTTACAATGAGGCTTACTTCTTTATGCAGAAAAAGATCTTGAGTGAGCTTGTAAATTCACACTGACGTTATACACGGTTGGATTTCTGTAAATAAATAACCAGAACAAACCACTGATCACACCGGTTGGCTGGCAGCGGGATCCGTGCCTTCTAAAGACAAACACAGCATGTAGTATCTCCGGATGACTGTTAAATGCAGCATATAACATGATGTTTTTCATTTTACATGCTTTGGAAATTGAGTGCAAAACACAACAAAAGGAAAAATTCATGAACACAAAATAAAAAATAAATCTGAATGTCCTTTGAAATGTGATTTATTTGTAGTTATTTTATCTTTTTTCTTCCTCTTTTGTAATAGAATATATCTCCTGTTGTGCTCTTGCGCTTTGTGAACTATTGTTTTTCTATTTTTATAGGTGTGTTGTGCACATCAGTCCTGCCATGCAGAGGCGTTGTCTGTTTGCTTTTCCCTCGGTCTTATTCTGACGCCACAGTGAATCAAGGGTCAGCATGCTACTTCATAAATTCAGGGGAGCAGCTCTCGCTCCGCCCACAGTTGAGTTGCTTGCAGCACGATAAACATTGTTTCTTTCTTCGAGGCATCAAAGGTAGGAAACGAGCATATGCGATCGCAGCTGATGAGTGCTTCCTGGAACAGATTTAAAGCCGATGATTGCGGCTGTCGGAGACTGTTTGTACTGTCCGTGAAGTCTGTTAAAGTTTGGCAACGATTGCACTCTTTACTGAGTTGTCTGCGTTGTGTGGCGTTTCGAACAGCTAATAAACATATTAAGTCACTTTGATTTTTGCCAAGTTTTAAATGTGGCACATATTCAGTATTAGAGGAAGTGTTTTTCGGCAGTAATGTAAACATAACTGGAGAGCCTGCGATTTAACGGGGGAAATGAATGTAACGTTGTTATTACTCTTGTTTTCTGCACAACTTCCTGCTCTGCGTAGCTCATTGGCTGCAGCTTCTTGTTAACAGTAAACATATTTTGCACTGTCTCCTTCGCAGAGCTGCAGTATGACCCGTCGTGTGGCAGTGATCGGAGGAGGGTCTTCGGGTCTGGCTTGCATAAAGTGCTGTTTGGATGAGGGGCTGGAGCCTGTGTGCTTCGAAAGCAGCGATGACATTGGTGGTCTGTGGAGGTTTAAGGTTGGCTGACGCTATGTGAATCACTTTACTTTTTGGTCATGTTTTATCATTTTTCATACATATGAAGTGGATTTCCTTCATTTCGGGGGCACATGGTGCGCACTGAGAATCAGAATTT
Organism: Copadichromis virginalis; assembly: GCF_057382275.1. NCBI lineage: Eukaryota > Metazoa > Chordata > Actinopteri > Cichliformes > Cichlidae > Copadichromis > Copadichromis virginalis. The sequence continues at coordinate 7,382,108 of NC_140639.1, forward strand.
GATCCGAAATAAATATTATGCTAAAAATGGTGCGGGCACAAGGGTTGAAGCACTGTTTTGAATTAGGCATCTTGTTTGCTCAGTGACAAAACAAGTATTTAGATTTCTTACTTGAGAAAAAGTGGTAATCTTTCTCAAGAAGCCTAATACCTAGTTCAAAAGTTTTAGCATTAAATATTCTTAATTTCAATAATTATCAGTAATAGAGCAGATTATATTGGGAAATGTAAACTCTAAAATAAATGGTGTGAAAAACAAAGTACAATATTTGCATCATATTTATTAGACGCGTAAAAACATAGATATAACTAAACTACAAATGCAATAAAACTGTACTCAGGCCTCTGACGAGCATTGAAAGAGTAATGGTGCTTCAGCTCAATTATTTATTTATTTATTTATTTTTTAACTTTAGGAGAATCCAGAGCCAGACAGGGCCAGCATCTACCACTCTGTCATCATCAACACCTCAAAGGAGATGATGTGTTTCAGTGACTTTCCCATCTCGGCACACTTCCCAAACTACATGCACAACTCCCTCATCATGGACTACTTTCGGCTGTATGCTGACCACTTCCAGCTCACCAAGCACATACGCTTTAATGTAAGAATGCTTTATGATGTCTGAAATGGTAAATAGTATCACATAATTAAAAAATAAATAAATAAAATTAAATCCTAATTACTACAACATTAATTTCATAGAAAAAAAAAAACTTTGTTCTGTCCCCTGCGTCTGTCTTTCTGTTGTCCAGACCAAAGTCTTGCAGGTGAAGCAGAAATCAGATTTTTCTCATTCAGGCGAGTGGGTTGTTGAAACGGAGAACAAGGATGGCAAGAAGGAGAAACACATTTTTGAAGCTGTGATGATCTGTATTGGACATCACTGCAACCCCAATATGCCTCTTCATGACTTTCCAGGTAACCCTTGGCCTACAATCGATTACCTCTTAGTTACCTCAAGGGGGGGAAAAAACTACTGACTCTGCAGTTGTAGCAAGATAAAGAGGGAATTGTGTTATTGTTTAAATCAACCCTTGATACTTTCACGTGTCTTCAAATATAGGTCAGAGCAGAAGTATTGAAACATTGTGTCTACCCACCATAAGTCTGTCTTATTTTCTTCAGGCGTTGACACTTTCACAGGGAAGTATTTCCACAGCAGAGACTACAAGACTCCCGAGGAGTGGAGGAATAAAAAGGTCGTGGTGATTGGAATTGGAAACTCTGGAGGAGACATAGCAGTGGAACTGAGTAGAGTCACCAAGCAGGTTGGAATGAGTTGGTCGCATCATTAGAGAAAAAATGTGTCTGAACTGATTTAGTATTTAACATGTGAAACTTCATGATTCTCACAGTTTTAAAGCTGAATCCAATATAAATACAAGCATGTAAAACCAAACAATGGGCATAATTATTTAACTTGTACATCTTCTTAATGCTTTATTTACATATTAGTAATTAGTAATATTAGTAGTTTAGAAAGTAAAATTGAGACAATTCAGACAGAACCAACAAGAGAGCTAACTACTCTTTCTTTCCTTCAAAGCTTTACCTGAGCACTCGAAGAGGAACCTGGGTTCTGAACAGAGTTGGAGACAATGGGGTGCCCCTTGACCTGACTTTTAATAGAATCCTGGACATTCTGAGGAAAATCCTTCCCTTTGATTTTTTCTGTAGTATGGCAGAGAGTCGGCTCAACCAAAGATTCAATCATGGTCTTTACAATCTAAAGCCAAAACACAGGTACTGTATTTGTAGCTAGTATAGAATGTAATATAATCTGCCACGTTAGATTTTTCCAAGTAGTTGTTCTAAGACAAAAATGATGGCCTTTTTGTGCTCACCTTTGTCCTTCTGAACAGTGGCACACACCAGAAGCAGCGTGATATGTTACTTGCAATATTTTGCTTTTTTAGGTGTATCATGCACCCCTTGAGTTTTGTAACCTGGCCCACAAAGCTGGCACAGTGAAGCTGGATGAGTGGTTTGGCCATTTCAGTGATCTATCAGTGCAGGTTCTCAGAAAAGTCCCAGCTTATGCATCTGCAGATGCTTCAGCAGCTGGAAAAGATGAGAATTTTCTGCATGCAGTCACTTTGCTTCCTGTATTGATTACTTCATATATCATCATTGTTGCCTCTTTTTTTTTTTTTTCCTGAGCAGTGACACATATTGTTCAGGATACGATCAACTCTGACACATTTTAAGCACCATTATTAATTTTGATGGGGCTGTGCTGGCGTCAATGTTGGTGTTATTTTATGCAACAACAGTGCAATGTCCAGTGTAAACAACCAGTTCAAAGTATGAAACTTCTGGCTACAACAACAACCCCTTGTCAAAATCAGTGCCTGACAACGTTGACATTTTCTGATATTCATGTTTGCAATTAGATTTTTTTGTATAAATAAAATAATATGAAAAAACTCCTTTCTGAATTTGTTTTGTATTTTTGACTTTTTATTTCAGGCTGTTCAGCCAACATCCCACAGTGAATGATGAGCTTCCCAACCGCATCCTCTCTGGAACAGTTCAGGTGAAACCCAACATCCGCAGATTTCAAGGTTCCAGTGTGGAGTTTGATGATGGCAGTGTAGTGGAAGATGTTGACTTGGTGGTAGGTCTGGAATTACATACTTTTCTTCACCTTCATAGAGATCAGTGAAATTGACTTTCGACTAACATGGACCGCTGTCTTTCAGGTGTTTGCTACAGGATACCAGTTTTCCTTTCCATTCCTGGCTTCACAGGTGGTCTCTGTGTCTAACAACAAAGCATCTCTGTACAAATATGTGTTTCCTCCTGAGCTCGAACGCCCGACTCTGGCTATCATTGGTCTAGTGCAGCCACTGGGAGCCGTTATGCCCATCTCTGAGATGCAGGCCAGATGGGCTACACGTGTCTTCAAAGGTAAAAAATTACTTTTTCTTTAACACAGCTTTTTCTCATCACTCAGGATTTTAGAATTTTTATAGAGTTGTTATTTTTACTACAGTAAACAGCTTTGTCCCCTTTCAAACAGGCTGCATAAAGCTTCCTCCATCAGCTGCCATGCTAAAAGATATTCAGTGTAAGCAGGAGGCCATGGCTCAAAGGTAATGAAGTGGATTTACTCAGCTTTATAGAAACCTATGTTTAAGATCTGCATCTTCATATGTTCAACTCAAACTTTTTCAGGTATGTCACCAGTCAGAGACACACCATCCAGGTGGACTACGTCAGCTACATGGATGAAATAGCAGAGCTAGTGGGAGTTCAACCCAACATCCCAAGGATGCTGCTGACTGACCCCAGGCTGGGAATGAATGTGCTCTTTGGTCCCTGCACGCCGTACCAGTATCGTCTCAGGGGGCCAGGAAAGTGGGCTGGAGCCCGCGAGGCAATCCTCACTCAGTGGGAGAGAATGGCTCAACCTATGCAGACCAGGCAATGCGATGAGCCCAAACCCAGCAGATCATATAAGTGGCCTCTGCTTCTGTCGGCTGCTGCTGTGGGCTCGGCTGCCTACATTAGCAAGAACAACCTTCCAGCTTTCCTCCAGGATCCCACTGCTTTGCTGGACAGGGTTAAAATGTACCTGCCTACACAATGATGGAAAATTCATAACTCATCAGCTTACTAAGTGAGTGATGCAATTGTATATTAACATCAAAGACCAGCTGATCTTAAATGACTAAAAGCTACAGTTACAGCTACATTCATGTGTATTGTCTCAGGTTTCTTGCTTTATACCTTCAGAATTGTGTAACTGGAAAGATCTCCTTTTTCAATTACACAATTTCTGCAGGTTATTTGTTTTAACCCTTAACAGGATGCTGTGACATAGAATCTAATTTAAGCCGATTAAAAAAGAAAAAAAATTGTTTTCCAACAAAAAAAAAAATACATTAATAGCGCTTTAATCCAGATTTGTTTGCAATATATGAGCATAAACATGGGTAAAAAGAAATTATGCTAGCACAGAATGCCATTGTAGAGGGGTAAACTGTTGTTATCCTTTTTTTAACATCAGCACTGTTACTCTACATTGACATGCTGCTCTGTTTTCTTTCATTATATTAATTGAAGTATTCAAATGTTTTTACAACATTACTGATACACAGCACAGATGGTTTGCTATTGTTTCTTTCAAATAAAAATAAATCACAGTGTTGTCACATCTTTCACTACATTTTTAAAATGTTGTTTTATCCATTACTATGTCCCAGTGACTCTAAAGTATGAAAAACATGACTCATAACTATAAATAAAAGTTCAGCACTTGAAACAAATCCATTTTCATGTCTTTTATTAGTAAATAAATCTTTTAAGCCACAAAGATCTGAGATTGTTTGCTGAAAAAATAAAGATCTCTTTTCTCTGCTTTGACTTGGTATTAATACTAAAGACCAGTGCAAGCACGCCTCTTTTTGATGGTGATTGATTGATTGATTGATTGATTGATTGATTGATTGATTGATTGATTGATTGATTGATTATGCTTTTAATTGTCACTTGCAATGTTATACGTACATCTTACCTGCAGTGAAATGGGACCCCTTCCTCCATACATACATTATTGGGGTGCTCAGGAGGTAGAGCGGGTCAGCTGCTGATGAGAAGGTTTGATCCCTGGCTCCCCCAGTTTGCATGCCAAATATCCTTGGGCAAGATACTAACCCCGACTTGCTTTCCAATGCTTCCATCGGAGTATGAATGCGTATGAACGATAGTTAGAAAGCACTCAAAGTAGATAATAGTGCTTGTGTGAATGGGTGTGTGTGGGGTGAATGCGGCGTGTTGTCTAGAGCGCTTTGAGTACTCCAGGAGGCTAGAAAAGCGCTATATAAGAATCAGTCCATTTACCATCATTGTTTGCAATGATAATGGATGAGGCTTCAGTTTTAAAGCTGAATTGAGCTTTCAGTTAACTTTCTAGTGTAGATTGTTAATAACTCAACACAATCTAAACCCAAAGCACAGGTACTGTGTTTGTAGCTTGTATAGAATGTAATATAATCTGTCATGTTAGATTTTTCCAAGTGGTTGTTCTAAGACAAAAATGATGGCCTTTTTGTGCTCACCTTTGTCCTTCTGAACAGTGGCACACACATGAAGTGTGTGTTACAGTTGCTGACGTGCAGTGTTTATTGTGCACGTCTTCACTTTTATATTCTGGCACTTACAGCTGGAACAATCAAGCTGGAGACTCCAGTGTGTGAGTGGCTTGGTCATTTCAGTGATATACAAGTCCAGGTTCTCAGAAGGTCCCAACTTATGCAGATGCAGATGCTTCAGCAGCTGAAAAAGGCAAGATTTTTCCGGATAAAAATTTTCCAAAATTTTCCAGCCTCTGCGTGCAGTCACTTTGCTTCCCTTATTCATTACTTCCTATATCAGCACCTCTGTATCAGCAGAGGGTTTTTTTCTGAGAAGTGACGCATATTGTTCAGGATATGGTCAACTCTGACATGCTTCAAGCACCATTATAAATTTTGATGGTGCTGTGATGGCGTCAATGTTGGTGTGCGTAACAACCAGTGCAATGTCCAGTATGAACAATCAGTTCAAAGTGTGAAACTTCTGGCTACAGTGCCTGACAATGTGACATTTTCTGCTATTCATGTTTGTAATTAGATTTTTTGGTAGCAGAGATAAAAGTGTTAAATAGAAACAGCTAACAAAGGAGGAGACAACATAGGAACTGAGAGAAAAGTGTGATCCAGGGAGGGAGGGGGTGAATCTGTACGCAAGTGAGAACTTCAGTCATCACCAATCATCTGAGAAACGTCAGAAAGGTGTGCTTATCCAAGTCATGCAAGAATATGTACAAAAAAGTTTGGAAGCTATGTACATGAAAATATGAATGCAGTGAGTTTCAAATATAAACCCGTAATTCATTATAGAACACTAAAAACATGCCCGTCTACAAAATTTTACATCAGGGAACGTCATCCTAAAATTGCTGAACAATTGTGCCCCTCTGCCAATCTTTACCTCTGAGAAACTTTTTATAGTTACGTTCCTGACTTACTGCCAGTTAACCGAATAACTGGCAAACTGTTCCTCCAGATATTTTTCAGTAACACTTACTATTCCAGTATTTTGTTACCACCTCCCAGCACTTCGGAGATGTGGTGGTGCCATCAAATTCAAAATGCGCTAACATTTTTAAGCATTTGATGTTTGTCGTGTTCTGCTGTGAATAAAATGTGGGTTAGGGGATTTGCAGATTGTTGTTTTTTGTTTTCTGTTTACAATCTACTCAGAAACCTAACTTTTTCAGAATTGTTTTGTATTGAGTGAATCACTGAAAAGCAAAGTACCATTTTAGAAAACCATTTAAATCCTTTTAAGATGAAACTCGGTATATTTTCAAATTTTACTGTGCTTTTCTTTTTAACACCAGGTTTTGTATAATGGTAATTTTTGCTTTTTGGTGCCACTGACATGCAAAATATAACATACTGAGGATTTGTTTGCTTTTCCTTCAGTCCTGGAGTCAAATAACTGACCCTCCTGTGAAGCAAGGGTTCATAGGCTCCTTTTATATTTAGACCAACCATTTTCATTCCTACTCTCTGCTGAGTTAAATGCAGTATGAAAGCTCTCTTAATTTCTTCAAACAAGGTAAGAAATTTGGATTCTTTATCATAACTGCTGAGTGCATTAAGGGCTGTTGTATCAGGGTTAGCTGTTTCTTCATTTTTAGTTCTGAACTGTACATTTAGGTGTTCTCATCTGTTTATGATTGCTTCGTTTTGTTGTGAGATATGGGGCATGTGGCAGTTTATATATGTTTATAGAAAGTTTCTGAGTCTAGGTGTTTCACAGAGTATTGAGGATTCAAATTCAAGAAGCAAAAGTCAAAAATATATATATTTCAGTCAAAAACATAAAATAAACTTTAGAAATCAAAGGCAAGGCAAGGCAAGTAGGTTAACAGACACTTACAGTGAGCAAAGAAACAACAGGACTATATATACTCACACAATGAGGGTTAATGGGGAAACAATAGGCAAGTCCACACAATCAATGCAATCAAAGGAGAGGAAGTAAAACTATAAACAAGGCACAGAAAAAAACAACTAGCAAACTAAACCAGGAAATAAGTAACAATGACCAAAGAGGGAAACTTAGACACAAATGTAAAGTCAACATGAGGAAAACACAGAAGGAAAAAACACATTATTGTGTATAGAAACTCAGATATGCACAATAATGGGAAATAAGATCTTAAGATTCAAAATACTAAGGATATACATGAAGAACAAAAATGTGAACAATAAGTTGAACTATAAATCAAATAAAAACTATTTAATAGTAATAATTAATAATAGAATAATTAATTATTATCAATCCTGCATTGGCAGACTGAGGTGGGTGTTTCCATCTTTAAGAAGGGGTACCGGAGGCTGTGTTCCAACTATAGGGGGATCAAACTCCTCAGCCTCCCTGGGAAAGTCTGTGCCGGGATGCTGGAAAGGAGAGTCCATCCATTGGTCGAACCTCGGATACAGAAGCAACAATATGTTTTTTTGACCTGGTCGTGGAACACTGGATCAGCTCTTTAACCTCTGATGATGATTCTTGGGAGTTTGCCCAACCAGTCTACTCTACATGTGTTTTGTGGACTTGGAGAAGGCATTTGAGCATGTCCTGTTGGAGGTGCTTTGGGAGTATGTGGTGTGTGGCCCATTGGTACCGGCCATTGGATACTTATGCCTCCATTGCAAGAGCTTGGCTTCGTCAAGTGACAGCCTCCAGCTTGCACTGGAACTGTTTGCATCCATCCGGAAGGGGCTCAGAGTAGAGCCGCTGCTCCTCCAAATCAAAAGGAGCCTGTTGAGGTGGTTTAAGCATCTGACAAGGATGCCTCCTGGGCGCCTCCTGGGTGAGGTGTTTCAGGCATGTCCAACTGGGAAGCAGACCCAGGACACGCTGGAGAGATTATATCTCTTGGCTGGCCTCGGGACACCTTGGCGTTTCCCTGGAGAAGTTGGAGGAGGTGGCCATGTGTTCTGCCTGCTTGCCTACCTGCTTAGTTCCATGTGTATTCCCAGTTTAGTTAGTTTTATATATCTGGTGTTCAGCAATAAAGCTGCCTTTTGAGTTCTTTTGAGTTGGTCTTATCACCTGACTAAATGTTGACTCCCAAGAGTATTTTGTGAAGACATGTTGCCTTGCAACATTAAATTACCTGGGAACGTGAAATCCAAAGCCAGAGTGGACTATAGCTATGGCCAAAACAAAGCAGCAATGACATTGGTGGTCTGTGGAGGTTTAAGGTGGGTTAGACAACATACAGATCGGACTTTGCTTTGCTCTGACAGATGAGATTTGTTTTTCTCTATTCATGGCTTTCTCTGCAGGAGAATCCAGAGCCAGACAGGGCCAGTATTTACTTTTCTGTCATAATCAACTCTTCCAAGGAGATGATGTGTTTCAGTGATTTTCCCATCCCTGCGCACTTCTCAAACTACATGCACAACTCCCTCATCGTGGACTACTTTGGACCACTTCCAGCTCACCAAGCACATACTCTTTAACGTAAGGATGTTTTGCTATTTTTCTGTATTCTGTTGGCAAAACTTAACGTATCACCAAGTTTTCAAAGAAAAAAGCTTTTTTAGTACTTTTTTAGTACTGATATATATAAATGGGGCATACCCACACTCTTATCAAAAACCTGCGTCTGTCTTTCTGTTGTCCAGACCAAAGTCTTGCAGGTGAAGCAGAAATCAGATTTTTCTCATTCAGGCGAGTGGGTTGTTGAAACAGAGAACAAGGATGGCAAGAAAGAGAAACACAGTTTTTGAAGCTGTAATGATCTGTATTGGACGCCACTGCTACCTCAACATGCCTCTTCATGACTTTCCAGGTAACACATGTCTGCGGGCTAGCAATAAACTACATGTAGATTTTATGTAGCCTTATAGAGTTTGGCTGTAGCAATAGAAAGAGGAAGTAATAATATTTAATAACAGTGTTTGACATTCTTTAACCATGTCTGTCGTGGAAACAGAAAGGGAGATTGTGTCTTGTTGTTTTATTTTCTTCAGGCATTGAAACTTTCCAGGGGAAGTATTTCCACAGCAGAGACTACAAGACTCCTGAGGAGTGGAGGAATAAAAAGGTCGTGGTGATTGGAACTGGAAACTCTGGAGCAGAAATAGGAGTGGAACTGAGTAGAGTCACCAAGCAGGTTGGACTGAGATGAACTGATTCCTCATTTAACATTTTTTTTAAATAATAAAAATTTACCCCAAAATTCATTCAGTTAAATTCAGTTCTGTCATTTTTGGACCTGAATCCATACCACCAAAACATACACCTTATACATGAATTATTAACCTATCAGTAGTTCAGACGCTATCAATATGATGAGAATTACATTTTTAAAAAAATATACCAAGAACCAGAGCAATGGCTGACAATGATTAATTTCATCCTAGGTTTACCTGAGCACTCGAAGGGGAGCCTGGATTCTGAACAGACTTGGGGATAACAGGATTCCCATTGACTTGTATTTTAACCGAGTGTTCGACTTTCTAAGGAAAACTGTTCCCTTTGTTTTTTTTCTGTAGTCTGGGAGAGAGACGACTAAACAAAATATTTGATCATGCTCTGTACAATCTAAAGCCAAAGCACAGGTATTGTGTTAATATCTACAACTGCACTAATGCAGTAGGCAGACTCCCTTGAATCTTGTGTTGGGCAAATCTTTATTACTATTTTGATGACTTTATTGCATTTCTTCCTATCAGATATTTTGGACAAAAACTTGGCTTCATGATTGCATGACTGGAAAGCCAGTAAATTCATTTTTTTCATCATATCAGTAGGGCAACGTTTAACTTTCCATTTCAGGCTGTTTAGCCAATATCCAACATTAAATGATGAGCTTCCCAACCGCATCCTCTCTGGAACAGTTCAGGTGAAACCCAACATCCGCAGATTTCAAGGTTCCAGTGTGGAGTTTGATGATGGCAGTGTAGTGGAAGATGTTGACTTGGTGGTAGGTCTGGAATTACATACTTTTCTTCACCTTCATAGAGATCAGTGAAATTGACTTTTGACTAACATGGACCGCTGTCTTTCAGGTGTTTGCTACAGGATACCAGTTTTCCTTTCCATTCCTGGCTTCACAGGTGGTCTCTGTGTCTAACAACAAAGCATCTCTGTACAAATATGTGTTTCATCCTGAGCTTGAACACCCCACGCTGGCTATCATTGGTCTAGTGCAGCCATTGGGATCTATTATGGCTATATCCAAGTTGCAGGCCAGGTGGGCCACACGTGTCTTTAAAGGTCAGAGTTTAATTTAAAATACTTTTCTTTTTCAACTTAGGCATTTACAGGTTTTCATTATTACTAAAGTAAACTGTTGTGTTCTTTAACAGGCTGCATAAAGCTTCCTTCTGTAGTTGTTATGCTGAAGGATATACAGTGGAAGCAGGCAGCCATGGCTCAAAGGTAATAAAGTATATTTACTTGATTTTGTGGTTGCTTAAATATATAGGATCTGTAACACGCCACTTTTTGTTCTGCACATGTTCAACCTAAATGTCATTTTCAGGTATGTCACCAGTCAGAGACACACCATCCAGGTGGACTACATCAGCTACATGGATGAAATAGCAGAGCTAGTGGGAGTTCAACCCAACATCTCAATGATGCTGCTGACTGACCCCAGGCTGGGAATGAATGTGCTCTTTGGTCCCTGCATGCCGTACCAGTATCGTCTCAGGGGGCCAGGAAAGTGGGCTGGAGCCCGCGAGGCCATCCTCACTCAGCGGGAGAGAGTGACTCAACCCCTGCAGACCAGGCAATGCGATGAGCCCAAACCCAGGAGATCATATAAGTGGCCTCTGCTTCTGTCGGCTGCTGCTTTGTCCTTCACTGTCTACGTTAAGAGGAACAACCTTCCAGCTTTCCTACAGGATCCTGATAGTTTGCTGCACAGGGTTAAAATCTACCTGCCTACACAGTAATGCAAAATGTATAACTGAACAGAAATAAAAGATCTGATTAGTCTTGTAATAGTTTAATAGTTGGTAATGCTTTTGCAAGAAATAACATGAGCGTTGGAAATGGACTAATTACTGAAATATATTAGTGAGTGGTGCAATGATTTAATTACTTCAAAGGCCAACTACAATATGTGTCACAATCTGCAGAGGCAGACTGCATGAATTGTTTATGTGAGGACCCAAAAGCAGACCACAGACAGATGGAAACTGGAATTTAACTGAAAGTGTGCTATTTATTAAGGCAGATATACCAAACAGGGAGAAACATAAATAACAAAAATTAAACACAGGATCGTCTGAACTGGAGAGACTAAGAAAATAAGACAAGAACTGGAATACTAGAAAAACCTGGGGAAACCTTGGAAACACGAGAGGAAGCATGGAAGAGCCGTGGGGGGAAAACAGACACAATACAGCAAAGGTCAGAGGAAAACTCAGACAATATATACAGACAGGAGGTGATCAGGGGAAAACATGGGGAACACAGGTGAATGAACAAGACGCCACAGTGGAAGCAAAACTAAACACACTGAACATGGACCATGAGACTGTCAAAATAAAACAGTAAAAAGGCAGACTAAAACACTTGGACTTAACAAGAGAACAGGGAATTGACAATGGGAGACGAGACGCAAACATAAATATGGAACACATACAGAGGATATGACGGGCTGGTGAGAACACACATAACAGATGGGGAAGACCTAGCATGAGACACAAAGGGAAACATGTAAACAAGAGGAGGAGATGAAAACAGAGAGAGAGAGAAGGAGGGGTGACCCGAGAGAGAGGGAACGAGAGCGAGAAGGGGCACAAGGGTCAGGGAGAGACAGGCTGGGGAAACATGGGCAAACATTACAGACAGGGGAGGCATGAAATAAATGCAAAGAGGGGAACATGGGGACTAAATAGGGAAAACCCAGACATGAGCATCACACACACGCATATAAACGGAGACACCGAGAGAGGGGCACAGAGGACAAAGACTCAAGGGAACCTAATAAACAAGGAACTAAACTGATGATAAGTGAACTCAGAGATGTAATAGGAATGAACTCAGAACTAACCAGTTAAATCAAAATAATCATAATAATGCATAACAGATATGAAAACACAAGAAAACTCATCAAATAACCCAGAACCATGATAATATGATTGTTTCTGTATCATCTTAGCATTATTCAATTGAACGGATGCCTCGTTCAGGAGTGTCATTATGCCTTTCTGTGCCCTCTGGCTAGAGTTTCAAAAATTCTATTTAAATGACTAATTATAGTTTTTTAACATTTATTATGAATTTCATTGAGTCTGAACAGTTAAAAAATATTAAAACATTTTCATGTAAAGCAGTACTGTATACCCCTGTGTTCCTTTCTCTGGTTTACATTATTGTTTCACTTTTGTATTGAGTAATATAAAATGCTTCTCAACTCTCAGGCACCATTTTGGCCGAGAGGTTCTGTAGAGCTTGTGAGAAGAAAACAGCTCGAAGTAAGTGTAAGGTTAATATGATCATTGTAGACAATATTTTTTCTAAGTGTCCTATAATGTCAGGACTTAAAATTGTAGAATTGCATATGCTCAATTTATGCTCAGATCTAGCAAAGGAAGTAAATAAAAAACTTTTTCTAATAAGAAATGAAACAGCCTCAACATTCCCCTTAAAAGTTTGTTTTTTTGTGTTTTCAGTTCGTGCTGTTGACACTGTGTTAAAGGTTCATGCCTCCTATTCATTTGGCTTTTCTATTAATCAGGTTGTCATGAAAAGTTTGGACACTTTTTTATTTGTGTGTGTGTGTGTGTGTATGTGTGCGCGCGCGCGCGCGCGCGCGCGCGCGTGTGTGCGCGCGCGCGCGCGTGCGTGCATGTGCGTGTGTGACATTTAATACATGCACATGGCAAATGAGTCCGTTTTTCAGTATATTGCACACTGGAACTGATGCATAATTTACATAATGCATAATTTATCCCAAAGGAGTTTTGTGTACTCATAATATCTGTTTCTCCGCAAATCTGATCTAAAAAAGTCAGCAGATTTCTGAGGTATATAGTTACCCTATGGCATTTATTTTACTGACTTCACAGTCCATTTTGACTGGACTTTGATCTTCTCTGTTATATCAGCTCCATGAATGAGATAACAAAATTCCTGAATGAACCCAGGTTGCCACTCAGTGTTGCACAATCCCTGTATTCTATAAGAGCATTTGCAGTGTCCACCTCATCAACCTGTGCAAAGCAGACCTAAAGGTGGGTTCTGTTAGCTTGTTAAATGCTATTAGATTGTTGTTATAACAAGAAGGCATAAGGGAACAAGGGATGAGAAACGGGTGCTGTTACATGAAGTGGATGTGGGGCCTATTTTAAGGAGCTTGGAAAGAAAAGCGTCTGGACTTCTTTAAGTTGCTTGAAGGTGAAACAACTAATAGCTCAGTGTTCCAACATTAGGGACAAGCAACTGCTATCACAACTAGAGATTGATGAGCTACAGCATAATTGTTACGACAAGGGGAAACCAGCATGTCAGGTCGGGGGGAGATATTATCATCCCCACCCCACCTAAGATTGAGTACCGAGCCCCAAGTACAACTTGCACATTGAAGGCGTTGAGCGCTTTACCTGAGAGATAGTATCATGGCTAAGCTGAAAACTTGGACCCTCCATGACCAATTTTGTGAAGTACCCTCTGAAGGTCTACTAGAAGATGTGAATGCAACGTCAGGGGAAACCAGGCAGAAACAAACTGATCTACAACATGTCTGTGAAGGTTCTCAGTCATCCAGGTCATCGTAGTCAAAGGAGCTTGCAAAGAAAAGCGTCTGGACTTCTTTAAGTTGCTTGAAGACGTTTCACCTCTCATCCGAGAAGCTTCTTCAGTTCTAAGGTCAAATGGTGGAGAGTCCCAGATATAAACCTAGTGGGAGTGACCCCCCACAGAGGGACAAAAGGACCCCCTGATGATCCTCTAGTCGCCTGAGCCAAGGTGGGTTTACGACACCAACTCTCTGCCATCTATAATCCAGTTTTGAGATCCCTTCCTAGTCGCCTTAACGCCCACTCACATCCTGGGCCATCTGACCTCAGGAATTCGCATGATAAGGTGGGGCCAGGTTTCACAATGAACACACCCGAAACTCTGGCTGATTGGGACCCACGCCCAGTTTCCCACCTTGGCTCAGGCGATTAGAGGATCATCAGGGGGTCCTTTTGTCCCTCTGTGGGGGGTCACTCCCACTAGGTTTATATCTGGGACTCTCCACCATTTGACCTTAGAACTGAAGAAGCTTCTCGGATGAGAGGTGAAACGTCTTCAAGCAACTTAAAGAAGTCCAGACGCTTTTCTTTGCAAGCTCCTTTGACTGATCTACAACATGAAAACAGTGATCAGCTGTGCCTTTCTGGAAAAAGAGACTAGAGGCCAAGATCAAGATAGCACACAGGGAAGCCAACTATCAGAGCTGCAGAAAAGTGTGATGAAGAAAGGGTAGTACAGCAAGGAAAGCCTAAGAAATACAGCAAGCTATCCATACCTGAGACTTGACATAACCCATAACAACAGTGCTCAGTGGCTATAGTGGATCTAAGAGCAGACCATAGCAACCTCCCTGAACAGCTCCAGTAAGCATCACAGTGGCAGACATCCAAGAAAGGGTCTCCTTAGGCTCCTTAGGCTACGGATACCAACTGGGGAATGGAGCAATTGTCAGCCCCCTAATCTAGATAGATGACATCAAGCTGTATGCCAAGGATGAACGAGACATTGATTCACTGATCCACACCACCAGGATCTACGGGATGTCATTCGGAGTCAAGAAGTGTATAGTCGGATGGTAACAAAGAGAAGGAAGGTAGTCAGAACTGTGTGTGTGTGTGTGTGTGTGTGTGTGTGTGTGTGTGTGTGTGTGTGTGTGTGTGTGTGTGTGTGTGTGTGTGTGTGTGTTGAGAGAGCTCATTGGTTGATTTTTTGACATGTTCAATACTTTTTCCCTGTTTCATTTCACATTGTTGCACATAATGTGTGGATTGGATGGGTTGATACTAACATATGGTGAGGATTCCATGTCAATGGCAACTTCACGCAAGTACATTTACTTAGAAAAAACGTCTTCAATAGCCAACTGCTCACATATGCACCATCCTCTTGTAACTCACCTAAATCCTCTAACACAGGGGTTTCCAACTCCAGTCCTCAAGAGCTACTGTCCTGCAGCTTTTAGATGCATCATTACTCCTACACAGCTGAATCAAATGGTCGAATTACCTCTTCAGCATGCCATCAAGTTTGGCAAAGACCTGGTAACAAGCCAATCA
Organism: Copadichromis virginalis; assembly: GCF_057382275.1. Taxonomy (NCBI): domain Eukaryota; kingdom Metazoa; phylum Chordata; class Actinopteri; order Cichliformes; family Cichlidae; genus Copadichromis; species Copadichromis virginalis. The sequence goes on from NC_140639.1 coordinate 7,397,434, forward strand.
TTTGATTCAGGCATTCCGGAGCAAGGATGCATCTAAAAGCTGCAGGACAGTAGCTCTCGGGTACTGGAGACCTCTGCTCGAGTCCATGCATGAATTGCACACACCAAGTACTTTTCTAAATTTATTACCTTTACCCCCTGGGCAGTTCTTATTACATAACTCCATATCAAGGCTGAATCATGGACTGATAATGTAGCCTAAATTAATCAGTAATGCCACCTAATGGTGCTTTGGGTATTTGCATGATGTTTTGCTTCAAAAAGCCACATGAAACTACAGTATGTTTTTCGTATTGTCCTTTGTGTCTCACTGCATCACACTGGAAGCCACATGGAAGCATGTGATTATGAATCTCCCTCTTGCAGCCAAATCAGTGACTATGATAAGATTGCTTTTTAAGGATGGCATAGTACCATTGTGTCATGCAATTGTCCGTTAAAGCAGGATAAAAACGTGAGAAAGTTAAAATAAATAAATAAATAAATAAATAAATAATAATAATAATAATTTGATGTTTGTAAGAGTGAAATGAGAATTATAACCCAAAAGGTAGTTTGTCACTGTGTTTATTATTCTATAAAATTCTATAAAAGTTTACGAAAGAATTTTTTTTGTCTTTTATTTTAGTTCAGTAATATATAATCGTTGTGTTTTAAAATAAACCTTTTGTTTGTTTGTTTTTATTAATAGATAGATAGATAGATAGATTGATTGATTGATTGATTGATTGATTGATTGATTGATTGATTGATTGATTGATTGAGTGATTGAGTGATTGATTGAGTGATTGATTTTTTTTTTTTTTTTTACTGTACATACTAAGTTATCCGCCGTTCACGAGCCGCCGCTAAACACCCCAGAAGAAGCTTCGTCCACGCGTGATTTCTTAACATTTGGGTTGCCAGATTTAGAGATAACAAGATATGGAGAAAAATACGTGAAGGAAAATTCACGTATTTGACGCTAGAGACTGCTAATTTGTCTTTTGAGTGAGTTCGCCATGAACTGACGGTGTATAAATAACACTGAAATGAACTGAACTGAAATGATAACATGCTAACTTAAAAATGCAACGTCTGGCTTTACTTAGAGAAGTCCAAATGAATTTATTCTAAACCAAAAGATGCCATGCAAGTAATGAAAGCGCCACACCTTGACTTCCATGGCACTTGACTCTAGTTTCTGAAGGTAAGTGTCTGACAAATGGACAGAGAATACTAAACTGGAATTTTTTAAACATTCCAGATAGTTGTGGGGTATTTATTTATTTGTTTATTTATTTGAGTATTGAGTAAAGAATAAATACATTAAAAAAAAATAGTAAGTTAAAAAATCCTTTAGCTTTTCTCCACAGATCTTCCTGTCTTGATGCATGTTCGATCATTCGGGTAAGAAAATCTAAGAAAGTTGAGTCTGTTCACCCGGATGCATGCATTCTCAGTGGGAGAAACCTTTCATTCCAAGATACTTTTTCAGTTTCTTGGTGTCTCCCACTGATTTCCAGATGAGCAGAATCAACTTTCGGGCATACCTTCTCACCTTCCTCTTTTGGGTATTCCTTTTAGAGGTCCCGACAGTGGATCATCGGTCTCTCACCTTATCCACATCCTCCTCTAGCACATTGACAAATTTGCATGTCCTCCTTCATCACATCCAAGAACCTCCTATTACTCTTTTCCCCCTGCCTGGCACCTCAGTATTCAACAATATTCAACATCCTTTGTCCAAAATGTCCTCTGCACATGCCTAAACAATCTCAGCTTCGCTATCTTTATCTCCAAATGCTCAACCTGAGCTGTCCCTCTGAGGTATTCTTTTTCTAATAATGTTCATCATGGTCACTCTACAGTGCTATAGTGTCCAAACCATACATAATGGCAGCTCTCACTACTATATTTTAAACCTTCCCTTTCACACTTGCTCCTTTTGTGTCACAAATCACCCCAGGACCCCCCCGCCCCCCTCCACCCAGCCTGCCTGCACTCTCTTCTTCACTGCTTTTGTGCACCATCGGGATGGATGGTTGACTCCAGGTAGATTTGGAATCATTATTCAGAATCAGAATATTTTATTAGTTCTAGATGAAATTATGTGGTCACAGTTGCTCCAAGACAATACGAATAGTAGTGACCAGGTTAAAGTACCAATATTAAATATTACAAAATATTACAAAATAGCTCTAATAATCCAGATAGTTCTAATAAATAAATATCCTGATATATTACAGAGAATTGAAAGTTGGACTTAAGGTGACCCTTTTATACATTTATAACGGGTTTTTGTCTCTGTAGAAGATGAACAGATATCAGGTTTGTGCAACATATGCAGTGTATGCTTGTGCTTTTAGATGGGATATTGTTGCACATTAAAACTTTTTTTAAATATATTTATAGACGATGTCAAGATCTAGTTGAAATAAGATAGTTATGGGGGATTGGTTAATTGTGATCATAAACAAATCAAGGTTCAGTAATACTTACATGTTGTATTATTTTAACTCAGTATAACAGAAAACAATTTAATTGCAGCGTAAAAAAAGGATACCTCAGAATTTTTCAATTATCATCTCAATTAATTATAATTTTTTAATATAAAATCTGAAATCTGGAATTTCAATCAAATGTTGGTGCACCTGCACGGGATGTGAGAAGCTTTTAGAGAGGGGGATGTCAGAAAGCATATCTGGCAACCGCGGTCTGCCATCTTTGATTGTGAGACAGGCCGCGGCGCGAGCGGGGCCTCACTCAACTACAAAAACGGTCTGGTACGAGATAACGGGTGGGGAGACATACGGAACCACGAGAAGACTGCGAACCGGTTCCCGCTGTAACGGCCGAGCAGACGAGAAGAGACCGGTGGCGTGAAACTGCGGAGAAGACAGAAAGTGCAGGACCGCGCATGTGGAGAGCGGTTTGTTGGCAGCCAGCGAGCGGAGTAGCTAACCATCGTTAGCCGAACTGGGTTAGCAGGCTAGCCAGCTTTTGTAATCCGCCGGCCAGACACTCACTGGTCCACTACAAACCAGGCCGAAACCGGATTTCAAGTAAAGCCGTACAGCACCCGAAAGGATAAAGGAGGCACCGGCGGTGGCAGGTGGGTCTGTGTGTCATGCAAGTTGAAAGTGTGAAGTTTTGTTCAGTCACTGATGGGCTGGTGTGCACACAGCGTTAGCTGGTTAGCATGCTTTGGCCACTGACGGGCTGGAAGTGGAGGTGATGGCGACTAGTAAGAAACGGAACTGTGCTAAACCGTGCAAGCTGACGGCCTGCTTTCAAACGCCACCTATAATGACATTTTACGTTAAAAGCTGGCCCGTTGGCTGCGTTATAATGTTGGCGGTTTTGTGCCTAGCTTTTGTGAGAGTGAGGTGATATTTGAGCCCGGTTTGGTTGAGTTCCGGCGAATAGGGCCTGCACTCCCCTGCCGGTATGAGCCACCCAGCCCACCACAGGGTCGATTCATGGGGAGAGATGGCCTGCAGATTCATGAATGGCAGTAATTTAAGAAAAGTAAACTGCACGGAACAGTGAAACCTTTATATCTGATCTGGCATTTAACCAAGGAACATGTCCTGGTGTTATTTTCCTTTATGTTAAAATGAAACTTTAGCGCACTGCTTTCATTTCCAGCCATGATGAGGTGCAGATTTAACGAATTGTGGTCGTAAAGAACATTTTTACTCTGTGAGTATGCATGTTGGCAGGGTTGAGTTGTCTAAGACTCCATATGATTCATAAGCATCTCTTGGATGTGGAAAATACTTGGAAGATAATTAATTGGCTTCATGGTGATGCTTTCTGCTTATGCGTTTTAGATTAGTAATGGGTCTACATCTGAATGGTTTCAAGGAGGCCATTCAGGGAAATATTGATTAGAGTAGTACTTATTGATCCACCAGTCAGTGATGGTGCCTGATCAGAGAGGCACAGGGACAAGAAGGGAACAGTCTTTGGGAAGCAGTGATTTATAAAGATAAAGAGAAGTTATTTTTATCCTTCATTTGGCATAAAAAAAACAACTTTAAAGGGACTGATATCAGTTTACTTTTTTATCACACCACTTAATCCCATGACATGACTTTAATTCATTTGAATGTCCAATCTAAGCACCTACCCATCCTCATACTGAAAACAAAACCATACTTCACCTTCTTATGGGCACAATGGAATTGCAGACAATTCCCAAAGGAAATGGATTCATTAGGATTGATGCCATTGAATAAACATAATAATTTCCAGTCCTTTCACCCAGCTTTATGTTCACTGTGCCAAAAACACTAAGCAGTCATTAATAATGGCTTACTTAAGCCTCTTTCATTGGCCCTGACCAATGTGAATGTCAGTTGATAGATGCTGAGTGGGTTCTAATTATTAATGTTTTCTATTTATGGGCCATATCATGTGGCAGGTTATTATTTGACAGATATTGCTGGCAAAGTCGATTGTTGACAGGGCTTGCATTATTAAGGGTTTAATATTTTCTGTATTCTCTGCATTTTCTCTAACTTTGACTGGTGTATATATAAATTGTAGCCCATTATGGCCAGTGTAGATTCTTCTTTTTCTTTTCTTCTTCCTTTTTTTTTTTTTTTTTTTTTAAACTGCACCATTACAGTGCAAAACATAGAGGACCATCAAGAACAAGACTGTTAGTCACATTACAGGTGAAAAAGTACTGCTATCAAGAAGAGACAAAACAAATGCTTTGTAGTAGTAATCATATTCTAACGTTTATTTAGTTGTATTATTGCTGTAAATCAAAATTGCAATTGCATTATGACCAAATTAATCATCTAGCCCCGCTGCAAACAGAATGGTGTAGACATCAGCAATATACAGACACGTAACCTCAGTCTACTAAACTTGCAAGTAGAGCTCACCTGTAAAAGGGAGTCTTGCAAATTAAAAAAATTATTTTTACTAGAGATGCACAAATTAAACTTGTCCAGTTTCGAGTTGAGAGAAATCACACTGCTCAGCTTATTGTTACCAACACCGGAGTCTCTATTGGACCATTATTTAATCCAAATGTCAGATCAGCGCATCCCTTGTCCTAACCTTCATTTAGAGTGCCAATAACCACACAAAACCAATAGTGTTCCTAATTTTTGAGTGTGGATTTATGAGCAATTTTGAACTCTAGTCATATTTCATTGCAGAATAATGTCCACATGTGCTTGCATAATGTGTGTATACATTGTTCTAGTTAAGTGGTTGTATGGCAGTTTACTCTGACACAACCAGCATACAACAATTGATTTTGCACTGCAGAACCACACCACTTTCTTATCCACCTTGCCTGTTTACAACTTCCTGTCACAATGTTAGAGGGGAGCAGGTGGCAGCATAACATCTGAGACCCAGTAGTTACCTGGCATATTTAGTTTAAGTATGTCTTTTCCTGTCAAGTGAGGGCAGCACTGTTTAAATGTCTTGTTAATTAGTTATGCTCTACTTTCAAGTGTAAGCACAGTGGCGACAGTTATTAATGCCTTCTCAAATGTGTCAAAAACATCATCTTTGTTTATTAACTTTGTTATCCAGAACAGGAAAATATTTTCACTGCCAACATGCTAGAGCTGAGCGAGTAATAGTTTTATTTTTAATTAAGAATTTGGGCTTCCAGCGATTATTTAAAAAAAAAAAAAAAAAAAAACAATTAAGATGAACTATTATTGTGCTGTATTATGTTTAATAGTGAAGCACTGGACCGATCTTGCTCTGATGTGAAACTTGGTGTTAATGTTGCCCTGTGGTGATTTTGTTACTGCAGTAGTAATCCTCAGAATGAGAGGAACTACAGCTTTGCTGCTGACTTTGGTCTCCCCTCTTCTGTGTTTGCGGGCAACTTTGGGGCCACATCAGTTGCCAATAACCTGTTTTATCTCACTCTTTTTAAAATTCAACTCAGGAAAAAAGCTAGTTAAAGAACATTTTACAGTTAATTGCCAATTATTTTTTTCTAATGTTTCATGTCAAATGATTCTGATCTTATTATTTAATAAATATCTGATCTAGACTCAGTAATTTTACCTTCATTAAACCGTCAAAATCTCTGAGAACTGCACACAAACTATTTGATGCACAAAAGAAATGCCAAAGTGCTGATAGTTTGAGTATTTAATAAGGGGAAGAAAAGAGCTCATGCGTGTAAACGCTAATGCAGAGCAGTTGCAGGTGTGCAGGGTTGCACTGGAGGTCAGGCTAGACAAATTAGGGCTGGAGAGCTGGGATGTTATTACAAATCTTTCTCTCTCACTCCTAATATAATCATTCAAAAACTCTTACAATATAGTCTCTTTAAGTGAATGTTGATTAAGAGCAAGTCCACAACATATTAAATACTAAATTACCCCATTTGGTGTAGAGAGCTCATTCTTGAGTAACTTCGGACTTTGGATTTTTATAAATGTGCTTGTTGAACGTTTAAGAAAAATTGTATTCATTAATGAGCTTAACAAAAGAATCTTGATTTAGTTTCCCCTGTGTTATTCTTATCATCTCAGGTTAATAGGACCTGTCAAAATTTGTCACCACTGTAGCCCCTTTTATCACTTTATAAGTGATAAAAGAAGAGCATCACTGGAGGGACACAAAAAGGATTAACCACAATAGCTGTTTTACATCTGTTATCTTGCTTTCATAAGTCATCATGAAGGCCTTTACTGATAGTTATTTTATTTTTTTTACCTCCCCTCGTGCAGAGGGATTCCTACTCAATCACCTTGGAGTTAGTGGCACCTGATGCCAGTTCTCTACCTGCGAGGGGGTTTGGTTAGACAGATCCTTTTTGAGGAAACAGCTGGATGAAGTTGAGAACTGCCCTTATAGAAATGTGTCCAGCAAACAAAAAGCTTGAGTGAAGAATTGTCCGCTAATAAACTGATTGTGGGTGCCTCTGGGGAAAAAATGTAAAATTCTAAAATGAGTCATAAAATCTATTTTGGGGCAATTAATAAACCTGGTCTAAGTTGGGAGGAAAAAGAATGAAGAAACCAACAAAAAATAAAAAGGTTTCTTTTTAAAAATGAATAAATAAGCTGAACTGAACAGAATGGAGATGTGTTTTTGGTTTAATAAAGGCACTATGGATTTGTATTGGCTACCATCGCTACAGAAACCAGGGGTAATGTTCATACTCTCATACTTACAGAAAATAAGAGGAAATCTTTTTGAAAGTATTTTGTAAAATGAGAGCCACATTGTCCTGAATATGATTTTTTTTTTTTTTTTTTTTTTTTTTTTTTTTCCTTTTAAGTTAGTTTGTTGGTGTTCACCGGCAGCATTTTGAATAGTGTGGACTGATCTGAGCTGTCGGCTCCCCCAAGCGCGCACATACACACACCAACATAATCTCACACTTACAGACTATGTTACACCACTTCCCCCGTTAATAATAAATGACCTTTGTGTGACATAGGAAAGACACTGCAGCTGTAAATGTGTCGCCTCTCTGTTCTTGGAGCTGCTCACTCCAATTCACTTTCTGGTGTTTCCTTTTCTTGGTTACTGAACTGTGTATCTTAAATCCTACTCTATTTCCTGTCATCGCCCCATTGCCATAACTGAGCAGAGTGCCTTTTCTTGTGTCATTTCTTATGTTGTCTTTGTACTACTAAAAGGTTTTGGTGGGTATTCTTTTCTTTTTTCTTTTCTTTTTTTTTGATAAAAGTCATTATGGCTACGTTCACACTGCAGGCAAAAGCGCATCAAATCTGATTTTTCTTTACCCTCTGCGACCCATATCCGATCATGGTATGACAGTGTGAACGGCACAAATCCGATATTTTCAAATCCGATCTGGGTCACTTTCGTATGTGGTACTGAATCCGATACATATCCGATGTTTTAGAAAGCGACTGCTGTTTGAACGGTCATGTCGCATTAAATCCGCCTTTTACGTCACTGACACAAGACGGACGCCAATTATCAGCGATTAGTCGACTAGTCACGATTACATCAACTATCAAAATCGTCGACGAGTAATTTAATAGTCGACGCGTCGTTTGAAGCTTTGTAAGATCCCAAAAGACGCTGGAATAAGTAGTAGGATTTAAGAGTTTAATAACGGACAGAAACAGAAGATGGCAGCACTGCATGTACAAGGATACCACCTGCTGTTAAACCCCGAAGAAGAAGAAGCTGTGTCCCAGTATTCATAGCGCGGCCCTGCTCAGTTTTCAACAATGGTGGCAGCTAGTTGGTTTTAATATTACTCTTATTATTCTTTCATGGTCACAAAATAAACTTAACAGATTTTCAGGCGAGAATATAACTGTGTAAACCTCAAATATTTGCTCAGTTTATCAAGAGACCACATATTTTCCAAAGCGCTCCGACGTTTTTGGAGACGTCTTTTACCCACCAGCTCGATAGCTAACCGGGGTTCAAGGCTCACTAGAGCCCGTGAGAACACCGGACTCGCGGCAAATCGTTTTCAAACCCACCACACTCTTTCGCTACTTGGGTTAAACATAATATATGAGTGACTTGGATAACTTAAAAATTATATTGTTTGGCTTTTTTTAGTATTTCATCTGTTCCTGAGTAAATCAGTTTGGCTGAGATTAAAGTTATCGTTTTTACACAGCTGAGTGTAAGTGTGACATGCTCGAGAATATACTCCGATGTCCTGTTATATTTTAGATGGCAAGGAGCACACGGCTGAGTTTATTAAACTCCACTGAAACAATCTGCACATTTCATTAAAATTTAATAAACTATCATCTTGTCTTTATTTTTAGTTAGCACATACCTTACACACTTAAAGCTGTAAGCTAATGATAGTTATATAAGAGTAGCAGATGCTGGTGCAATAAGTTGTACATTTTATGTCCAATGGGTGCATGATCTGATTAGTCGACTCATCGCAAAAATAATTGGTGACTAGTCGACTATCAAAATAATCGTTTGTGGCAGCCCTACTTCCAATTTGGCAGACCATTAAAAGATGATCTGCTCACTAGGTGGATCAGGGTTCATGCAAGTTCATTATGAGTGTTAACGTAGTCCCTGGAGGGAAAACCCCTTTTAAATTTAATACCAAGTCAAACACATTGGTATTTTAGCCAATAAACTTTGGGGGGGGGGGGTCTCTTCTCTGATCTTATTTTTCTCTCCCTTGTGCTATAGGAGGCTGGTTCTGGGGGCGAGGCCAAAGGACCAGACTCAATGAGTTTCCAGCGAAATGTCCGAGAAGTCAGGGCAGAGCACCAAGGCAAAGGATGGCAAAACAAAGTATGCAACCCTTAGCCTCTTCAACACCTACAAAGGCAAATCTCTGGAAACCCAGAAAACTGCAGGTAAGCTTCCAGTAATAAAGCATGGAAGCAAAGAATTGTAGGATATTTTTTTTAATCTAATTATTCTAAGTACTCGATGAATCTTTGATTTGGCTTAACTGTTTTTATATTCATGTTCATAGGCAGTTATGAGGTTGTTTGTTGGTATACTTCAGATAAAGAATTATACAGAGAGAATGCATATAAACAAACGGGTATCTTTTGTCTGTGTTCTTTTTAATTGTCAAGTTTATCACTGACATGTTGGGACTACACTGCAGGCTGCATGAGGAGCAGTGTGACAGCTGTGTTATGAATAAATCCAAAATAAGTCAAACAAGCTGACCCCTATTACTCATGTGAACATTGTTTAAAAGCAGTTCAGGGGGGCAAAATATCCTAATCTTGATCATCTTCTGCATAATGTTTCTTCATTCCAGTGGCTGCCAGACATGGGCTCCAGAGTTTGGGCAAAGTTGCTGTCAGCCGGCGCATGCCCCCTCCGGCCAACCTCCCCAGCCTGAAAGCAGAGAACAAGGGAAACGATCCCAACGTCAACATTGTCCCCAAAGACGGCAGTGGATGGGCATCTCGAACTGAAGCCGGGGAGGAGAGGTGCATTTAACTTGCTTGCATTAAATATCTTAGATCCACATTTGTTTTTTTCATACAGAGGAAAATAGTCTAAACGTTTTACCCCAAGTTACTTAACAGTAGCTGTAATTATCTAATATAAAGTGAAGTACCATTCATATTTCAGATTCATGTTGTTGAAAGCTTTACCCTGTTTTTATGTACCATAGGCAACAGGAGACACCACCACCTCAAAACAAACCAGCAGTGGTCCAGCCACAGGACCTTTCTGTTGGGGGCAGTCGTTCCTGGGCAAACAGCAAGCAGACACAGCTAGACGGTAAATATGCGTACCATTTGCTCCGTAAGCCTTACACCTGCTCAAAAAACTATTATCTATGTGTACACCATGGTTGTGCTAGGAAATTATGTAAAAGATTGTAAACAGTATCCAGCACATTCCCTACTTGTGTTCACCAAACAAAGTCCCAATCCTCAGTCTGCCATTATAGTCCGCTTGGAATGCAGATCATTTGAACTCTGCATAATGTAATGTTAGGGTGTAGAACTTCTGTGTACCAAATTGCGGATTAGACCCTTCAGTGCATCTGTAAATGACTGTTATATATTTAACCTTGTGATTTCTTCACATTTATAATGATCTGCTTGTCCTGGACAGGTTCTCCCCGTGTGAGCAGCCATTTTCACCAGGAGTTTCCCAGCTTGCAGGCGGCTGGTGAGGTCAAGGACGGTCAAGAAGAGGAGCCTTATGGACCAGGCCCAAGCCTTAGACCTCAAAGTATGGACACAGCCACGACGGGGGAACGGGGGGGATTGCATTCACGTTTGCAGTTTTCTCTTGTTATACAATATTTAAAAAAAAAAAAAAACTACACTTTTTGAAATATTTTGGGGTGTTTTCTTGTTTGTTTGGTGTTTTTTGGTTTTGGTTTTTTGTACTACTTGAACACTACAGTGGCCCTCCAATGAAATGACAGTGCCAGCAGTGGCCCACAGCTCATTTAAGTTTGAGACCCCTGGTCTAAAAGATTCCTAACTGTAATCAGACAATTAAAACCTCTTTTCTGTCTGTCCTGGTAGATGTTGGCAGTTGGCGTGAGGGTGGCGGCAGGAATTTGAACACTGCACCTAGCCCCCCGGAGATGGAGAACAGGGCTGTGGAGGAGGGTAGCACGGCCCCTGGTACCTCTACGCCACCTGTCGAAGCTGATGAACCTGGCCGAAACACAACCACTGATGGCCAAAGGGAGAAGAAGGATCCCAGGGAGAGGTTACCTCCCTCTGGCCCCCCTCAACCTAAAGTTAATGGAGGCCAACAGCCTCCTGCTGGCGTACCAACTCACTTTGACCCTGCTTTCAGGAGCATGATGCCACCTTATGTACGTAATATTGTTACATATTCTGGATGGGCAAAACAAAAATATCACAACTGCAAAAACTAGTGGTTGTTTTTCTTTACGCTGTGTGTTGATTGCTGTCTCTGTGATTTAGATGTTCCACGCCTATCCACAAATGTCCTTTGGTGCAGGGCAGGGGAACTTCAGATACCCTGTACCACAAGATGGGGCAAAGTGAGTTTAAGGGATAAGCGCTTGATACTTGGATTGCAGAAAAAAAAAGATCAATTTTGAGTTTTTATTAGTACGGTATTTTTGGATTATTTTAAACATGAAACATTAACATCATTGCTACACAAATTACATGATCACAGAAGCACATTGTGTACACAAGTAATTTATGTATTTGTTAGGTTTAAAAATCAACTTTCCTTTATTTTTCAGGGCTCCTCGTTCAGCACGACCTCAGCAGCCACCCCCACAATCCTGGCTTCAAGACCCAGACAGACCCTCTATTATCAGTGCAACTGAACTGAAGGAACTCGACAACTTGGACACTGATGCTGATGAGGGCTGGGCAGGTCAGTAGATTTATATCTTCTATAAATGACAACATCTAATTGTAATAGAAATTTGTGCGTCTCTGATAATTCTAGCTTCTTATCAGTCATGTCTATTTTGCAATTCAGGAGCTCAGATGGAGGTGGACTACACTGAGAAACTTAACTTCAGTGATGATGAGGAGAACCAAGCTGCTAAAGACAAGGGAGAAAACTGGTTAGCATTTTTTTTAATATATTCATTTACTCATTTACTATATCCTGCTTTTACTTTTTGTGTTCTTCACTTGCACCACACAAGTGTTTCCCAGTATTGGCAAAATTTGAACTGAGTTGGTCCAAAGTTTTATTAACTTATGATTAATACAGATGGCTACAGTAGGGGAAACAGTCGTATGCATTTGAATGAGGTGGACAACATTATGAATGATTGTTGGTAAATGGACCAATACACGATAAAACAGTGCAGTAATGGGCAGTTGTTAAAGATGATTTACAGCGCTTGACGATTCATTCACTTCCATGAGCAAAGAAAGAAATTGATATTCACATATTGCTGGGAGGCCACAGCATGAGAATGGTTGTTTAATGGAAGCATTATTGTCACTTGTTGATGGGCAAAGTGGCAAATAATTTATGCAAAGTGAAATAATAAAACATTTTTTTTATTTTAAATGGAAGTTTGGCTGCATTTGTGGTGAAGTCATTAATGAAACTAGCAATTCAGGTTAGTTGAAAATTGGGCATGCGTGTTAGGTGTTTGTTTGTTTTGTTTTTTTTACTTAACTATCTTCTTTTCAGGGAATGGCTGGGTAAAGTGGATCGTATGAGAGCTCGGCCAACGGACGGTCAGGAGGGCTGGAAGGAGGGATCTGAGGACCGTGGAGGAAGTAAAGCTTCATGGGCTGAGAGTGTTGATCCCAGAGCCCCATCACCTGGGAGTATGGGGCAATATAACAAATCAGCTGCTACACAGGACTTCCAGGTAAAGCATGTGCAAGTTACAGAAGCCTACTATCATGTCTTAATTTTATTAACACTGTTACTTCCCCCCTCACCGCCTGGACCCGTTTAGGGGAACGTAACAACACTGTGATCACTTTGTTTATGACTTTATTCTCCGTTTTTCAGGCTGGCAGTCGCTCTGGTGGTGGTGGAGCTCAGCGTGGGGGCAAAGCACAGGCTGCAGGGGCACCTGGTGCTGAGGAGGATTCTGAAGCCTGGCGGCAAAAACGGAAAAAGTCTTCTGAAATTTCTGAAGCTGTAGAGCGAGCAAGACGGAGGAGAGAGGAAGAGGAACGCCGGATGGAGGAGCAACGACTTGCTGCTTGTGCTGAAAAACTTAAACGTTTAAATGAAAAACACCGCCAGGCTAATGAGGGCAAGCCTTCCCCTGCTCAGACCACCAATGATGAGGCAGGAGCTCCCCGTGAGGAAGCATCTTTATCAACTCCTCCTGTTTCTAGTCCTGCACCTTCAGTCCCAATTTCACAATCACAAGCCACAGTCATGCAGACTTCCTTACCTGAGAGAGGGGAGCGAGAGAGAGCAGAACCAAATGCTGAGGAAGAGGTTCACCTGCCTCGTCAGCCCACCCCGCCTGTCCAGAGACCTGTAGCCTTAGCTCCAGAGCAGCCACAGGGCGAGGGAGAGACCTCCTTGGCTGAGGTTGGTCCCATAATGGACGAGAACCAAACTGATAGGACCTCAGTGCCAATCCGAGACTATTTTAACATGGAGGACAACAGAGGTAAGCTAACTCTGAACAATGATCAAGTTGCAAAAAAATTATCTGACTACCACTTGTTAATTAATGCCAATACTGTTTTTGTTTTTCCACAGTGGATGAGCCCCACATGTCTTTGCCTCACAAGGAAACCCCTGCTGGTGATGAAGTCCCTATTGCACAATCACCGCTGGAAGGGGAGGCAGCAGCTGCTATGCGTCCTTCTGTCATCTCAGGCTATTCCAAACAGTTTCAGAAGTCTTTACCACCTCGATTCCTCAGACAGCAGGTAAGGGTTTGGCCTTACTTGGTAAATCATTATCTGGTTGTACCATAGGCTAGTTGGGGATCTTAGAAGGCCTGTCAAGCAACATTTCCACACCTGAGCTGTTTCTTTGCAATAGCTTTAACTGTGACATATGGTGATCAGGTTGAGCGCTTGGTAGAATAATTTGATAAGATGTGTCTGTTTGATGGGTTAAGTTGGCTTGAGGTTTGTTTTTTTTTTTTTTAACATTTCTTAAATGTTCTTCAATGCACTTGTAGGAACAGATGAAGCAGCAGCAATGGCAACAACAGCAGCAACAGCAGAGTGGGGGCTCTGTGTCTCCCTCAAGTGGTGGCAGCGTTCCAGCTGCCCAACAACAGCAGCAGCAGCAGCAGCAACAACAGCACCGCTCCATGTACCAACCCATAGGCCCTCACCACCAACACTTGGCCTCCATGGGATTTGATCCCCGTTGGCTTATGATGCAGTCCTACATGGACCCTCGGATGATGTCAGGCCGGCCACCTATGGACATGCCAACTAACATTCACCCTGGTAAGTAGATATGCAAAATAAATTTGGTGTGGGTGTGATAAGTGTTGCTGTGTGGGGTTTTTTTTGTTTTTTTTCAAAGTACATCTTTTGTCAACTTCAGGGAGGATGCCACCTAAGCAGATTGTACGCAGGGAGCCAGGGGACAACTCAAGCTCTAGCTCGGATTCATTTGACCACTTAACCCGACCAGTTCGTGACCACGGCCTGGCCTCAGACTCACGGATGGTCTGGGGATCAGACCCATACCCACAGTCGGAGCCATTACCTTCTGTGACTCCTCCAAAAGGAAGGGATGATAACAAGGAGCAAAGGTTAAAAAATATTAATTGACAGAAAAAAATATGAATGGAAGTAATTGGTAATTAACTTCTTTCATGCTTTAAACATCTCAATTAAAATTTGGTGTTTTTATTTATAGGATGGATTCTGGTTTGGATCTGGACAGGGGTCTTCCAGCTATCTATCCCCAAGATCACGGTTCATTGGACTCTCGTAAAAGTAACTTCTTCCGGGACCCTTCAGAGTCTCTATCAGCATTTACGCAGGGCCCGGAAGACTTGCCAGGACCTCTTGACAGAGTCCCTGTAGGCACAGGTTTTGACCCAGAGGAGCCAGGCTTACCAAGTGGGGAGGAGGTAGAAGCTCTTGGCCAAGCCATGCTCCAGAGAAATGTCTCACAGGGCTCCAGCCACTCTCTTAAGCTTGAAGAGCCTAGGTTTGACGGGCTACCCCTGGGAACAAAATCACTAGAGATACAGGAAGCAGGGGAACGAACTGATGATAAGCCCCAGAATGAGCTCTACTCTCAGGCTGCTGTAACAAATAACAGAGCTACCCCTCCTGCTGATGGATTACACAAACAAGAGAAGTTGCCTCTGCCAGCACCCAGCAAGCAGAAGACTGAGCTGCGGTGGGGTGGAAGATCAGGAGCTGGACGCAGAGAAGGACCAGGAGGAGACAGACCTGCACGTAGATCTGGGCCAATAAAGAAACCTGTCTTAAGGGACATGAAAGAAGAGAGGGAGCAAAGAGAAGAAAGAGAGAAGCGTCATGAGAGAGGGGAAAGAGGGGATAGGCCCAAAAAGGAACAGTCGTCCAAAGCTCCATCTGCAGCTGCTGTTGTATCAGAAGACTCCAGGCCTCACGGTGAGGGAAAGAGAGAAACTGCAGAGGCGGAGGAAACTCCAACTGCCCATCAGAGGGCCAGAGACTCTCAGCCTTCTTCTGGGGCTCCCACCTCTTCTTCTCAGGAGGAGAAGGTGGAAAAGGCACCCAGCAATGAGAAACATCCAGAACCCAAACTGCCCTCTCGGAAAGAGTCCAACCTCCCTCCACGTTCCTACCGGCGAGAGGAAAGAGAGAGGGGGCGAGAGGAAAGAGAGAGGGAACGAGAGCGGGAGAAGGAAATGGATAAGGACAGAGAGCGAGAATGGCCGGCAGACTCAAATTTCAAAGGTCGTGGTCGAGGGGAGTATTATTCCAGAGGACGAAGCTACCGTGGGACTTACAGTGGTAGAGGCAGGGGGAGTCGGGGTAGAAGCCGGGCAGAATACCCCTATCGAGAGCCCCGATCACGCTCAGATTTACCATCTGCTGCAGGTGCTGCTGCCTTTCGCAACAGGGAGGAAAGTGAAACGCGAAGTGAGAGCTCGGACTTTGAGGTTATACCAAAACGTAGACGGCGCCGTGGTTCAGACACAGACTCTGAAAGTGAAGGCGGGAGGGAGTCTGCCAGTGATACTGGACCATCTGACCGTGAGCCTAGCACCAAACCTAGCCGTCCACTGAGAAGAGAGCTCCCTGGGGAGGGCCGCTCAGTATCTCACAAGCCAGGCTTTGGACCACCTCACATGGGGGAAAAGGTTGGATCAAGAGCAGATGATGAAAGCCGCCCCAAACCAGGATTCCTTCCTAAAGGAGAGCCTTCTCGGCGAGGAAGAGGGGGATTATACAGCAGACGAGGTGGAGCGAGGGAGCGTGGAGGCCCACGCTCAGCCCCTCTTAGACGACCAGCACCCAGAGAACCTTCGTCCCAGTGGCCCTCTAAACCCATGGAGACATTCAGGCCTGAAGATGCAGAGTCCACATCAAGATTTGACAATCCTCCTACTGACCGACGACCCCCAAAATCTGAGGGGAAGAAATTTGGGGAGGGGGGTCCTCAAAGTAGCAGAGAGAGGCCTCGTCGATCTAGACCAGCACGGCCCCCAAGGCAAGATAAACCGCCCCGCTTTAGGCGTTTAAAGGAGCGTGAGGCTGCAGTTTTGGCTAGTGGAGAGTCAGCCCCCAGTCCCCCTGTTTCTTTACCCTCAGTGCCTCCTGCTGCTGCTGTGCCCAGCACTGCAACTGCCCCAATCCCCCTCTCCCCAACTCTCTCTAGAGCTCCAGGAACCCCATTAACTGTGCCTGCAGAAACGGCAGCCTCTATGCCCACACCTGACCTGCCGTCTCCTTTAGAAGCGCCTTTGCCTGATACAAGTAGTCCCACTATTACTGCTGCTGGTACCAAGTCGCCTGATTTGTCAAATCAGAACTCGTCAGATCAGGCGAATGAGGAATGGGAAACTGCTTCTGAGAGCAGTGACTTTAATGAAAGGAGAGAGCGAGAAGAGAAGAAAGGAGCAGTGGAGCCTGCTAATGGAGCAGCTACAGCATCTGCACCAGCCCCTGCACCACCCCAGGGCTCTTTGACTCCCAGTAAAAGCTCACCTGATGGAGGGCTGACACCAAAACGTGATGGAGCTCCTGGAGCCAAGAGGAGCTTCTCGAGTCAGAGGCCTACAGAGAGACAGAATCGTAGAGGCAACAGTGGAGCCAAACCAGGGCGCAGCTACACAGGGGGCAAGGGAGAGAGGAGAGGAGGGGCCAAAGCTGGCCGCAAAGGGTGAGTGTGAGACAATGAGGCTTTTGTCACTTGCACAAAGAAGTTGAACAGAGTTTATTTTCAAACAGTAAACCATTTGTGTAGTTATTATACCTAATTAAGAGTTCAACTGAATAGCACCAGTGCAGAATGTAAATATCGCAGTAGTTTGAAGTGGCATGTTCTTGTTGTTTTAAGTTCAAGACTGGGTTTCTTTCCCTGGTAAATAAATCTGGAAATGATCTTGTTAAGATGAAAGAAATTTCCAGAAGAATTTCTACTGGAAGTGCATTTAAAAAAGGAAAGGGGTATAATCATCATAGTATATTTATTATACACAATCAGTTTTATGGGATGTAGGAACTAAATTCAATCCTTGTATTTGAGCTTTAAGTTTTGTTAAAAGGGGCCATTATTTCTGCAATTATTTAGAAGGATTCTTCACTCTGGTGATCAGTATGCTATAATTGGCTGTCATAAAAGTAGCTAAATACGGAATCAGACTGGTGGTATTTTTAGACTTTTACTGTGTCTCAGGTTTCTGAAGGAAAGCAGAAAGATTCTCACTGTTTCTTGTACAAGCTGCCTGTGGTTTTGTTTTTTGCATAAATATACAGGAATTAAAGGTTTAAATGTTTTTGCTTTCTACTTGTCTCTTAATGAAACAGCCCTGCAGCCCAGAACTCAGAGACAGCAGCGCTAGCACCTGGAGGAGCAGCCCAGCGACCTGCAAAAGAGCAGCCTGCGCGTCGCAAAGATGAAGCTAAGCAGGCCACCAAGAAGCCCAAGGAGAATGCTCTTTCTCAGTTTGATCTCAATAATTATGCCAGTCAGTAAACATGCTCATAGATTAAGCCTGTACTGCACTCGAGCTGTTTATCACTTGAAAACTGAGGTTAAATTTGTTGTTATTGTAGGTGTTGTGATTATTGATGACCACCCAGAGGTTACCACCACAGAGGACCCACAGTCCAGTGCCAACGATGATGGTTTCACAGAGGTTGTCTCCCGAAAACAACAGAAGCGTCTGCAGGATGAAGAGAAACGGAAAAAAGAAGAGCAAACTACTCAGGTGGGGGAACGATAGTTTGTGTGGTGCAATGTTTAAAGTTAAAAAAATGTAGGTGTGTAACTAATATCCACACATGTCCTACAGAACTGGGGTAAAAAAGGCCCCGGTGAGAAGAGCAGAGGAAGTGGAGGAAAGCTGCCACCAAGATTTGCTAAAAAGCAGTCATCGCAGCAGCAGCAACAACAACAGGCCCCTCAGTCTCAGCCTCCTGTAGCTGCTGCCCCCCAGGCCCAACAGCAGCCTTCAGTTCCTGCTGCCCAACATCCTCATCATGCCTCCTCCCAGCCTGCTGCTTCACCTCAGACTCTGGAAGGAACAGTGGCTCCTCTGCCTTCTGTTCCACCTGCTGCTGCAGACTTCACGTCAAAGAGCCTACCCCCTGCACCTGCACAGACACACAGTACTCTGGGTACTGAATTGTGGGAGAACAAGGTAGCGGGTGGTACCGTCCTTCCGGATGTCAAGAAGCGTGAGTGGAAAAGTTCATTTTGGTCTTAATCTTTTGACTCCTGAAATTATCTTTGGTTGAATTGTGGATGGCTTTCTAATCTAAAATATACAATGTTTATTCCAGTTGGTCCAATAAGCCCTCCCCAGCCACCTTCTGTGAGTGCCTGGAACAAACCTCTTACCTCCTTTACTGGTACTGTCTCCTCTGAGGTAGGTAAAATGCTTCTCGCACCTTCCTCTTTATTGTTTTAATGCTTTTGTCACACGATAAACCATGAAACATGTGTTTTTTAGGGTATAAAGCCTGGAGCGGAGGGCAGCGTGGAGCTGGGGATAGACAGTATTCAGTTTGGAGCGCCATCATCTGCAGGCAGCACTGACAGTGATGGAGTTCCTGCATTGCTTGAAAGTGGCTCTGAAAACAAACTACCTGCTCCCAAAGAACAGAGACAGAAACAACCTCGAGCTGGCCCAATCAAAACACAGAAGGTACACATAGTCTTCTAGAAATGCAGTTTTGTGTTAAATGACACTGGCTTGTGTCATTTCTGTAAATATTTACTCCAGCCTAAATGTTTAATCACTTCTCCTCAGCTACCAGAGATGGAACCAGTGGAAACCAAGGAGTACAAGCCAGGTCCCATTGGTAAAGAGCGCTCTCTAAAAAATCGTAAGGCCAAAGATGCACGTGGAGGAGAAGCTGATGGGATGGAGGGAGGAGTACCTGGAGGAGGTGCTAGCAGAGCAGCAGACTCCAGTCCTCCCACTAGCGACACCACAGTACCAGAGCTGGGTGGAGACATTGAGGGCATGATCACAGTCCCCTCAGCAGAGTACAACAGCAACTCTAAGGTATACTACAACTGTTTTACAACCGTTCACATTGAGCTAGATGAAGTCCTGCTATAATTAACCCATATAGTCTGATTACTGAAATGGGGGAGAGTTTAGTTTATGTCCTCAATTTATTGTTTACAGATGGAGCTAAAAAAAATACAATGATAAAGAAACCACTTCTCTTCAGACAATATCAGGTCATTATTGACTGCATGTAAGCAAACACCATCCATCTTTTGCTCACCACACATTGTGGTTACTGGCAGGCAACCAAAGTCTGTTCAAATGTGATCAGTTAGTAGCACTTGGGCTACAAGCAAACTACAAATGGAAATCAGAGAACACCGGGCATCAAATCCTGTCCCTCAAACTCTGTTGAATGACTTCATTTGGGACTTCATTCATGGCTGGCACAATATTCAAATTATTACTTAACCAGTGATGTTTTTTCCTCCCCAAAATTCTTTACTTTTTCATCATGAACAACATTTAGTTAACACTTATAGTACTTTTGTTACTCTGTTTTAATATGAATGCCTTCATATTAAATTGTCCCTCAGGAGTCTGTCACTGACTATACCACCCCCTCCTCGTCATTGGCCGACAGCGTTCCCACAGCAGGCAACAAAATGGAAGAGAGTTTAGTGGCCAATGTGAGTATATGTCTTTACACAGGCTCAAAATGTTACACACCATTTTTAATTTGAGGAGATTACGTCTTTTTTTTCCCCTCCCTCTGGTTCTATGTTTTTTAGGTGGCACTACCGCACTCATTGCCTCTCCCTCGCCGCGAGACCCTCCAGCAGAGCTCCAGTCTCAGTACAGTCTCTCCAGCTACTGTTGACCTAACACTAAAGGTACACAGATGTACAGAAAACTCTAAGCAACATTATTTTCTGCAAAATTTTGTTCTCTGAACCATCACTTAAACACTTTTTTTCTTTCTTTTACCTCTTCAGATGGAATCCGCACGCAAAGCATGGGAAAATTCTCCAAGTCTGGAGAAGAGTTCTCCTGTCACCACCTCCTCATCCCCCATCACCTCCTGCGCTTCCTCATACTCCTCCTTCTCCTCAGCCTCCATGCCACAGATCCCGGTGGCTTCTGTTACCCCCAGTACCTCACTATCAGGTAATGTAACTCCCACTCAAACATATCCTACTTCCCACAGTATTGTTTTTGCAAACTTGTTAAAACACATCTTTTAATCATTTTCACCTCGCAGGCTCTGCCACTTATACGACATCGTCCCTCAGTACCAAAACCACCACAGCCTCTGACCCCCCTAACATCTGTAAGGTGAAGCCCCAGCAGCTGCAAGGTGGAAGCCTGTCCTCTTCTAGCAATAGCAGCAGTAGCAGCAGCTTCTCTCAGCTTGGCTGTGTGCCTCCCCTCCTGCCCCAGCAACAGCAGACCCCACAGGTGTACGTCTCTCAGTCTGCAGCAGGTGAGGGGAAAACTTCTGTTATACAGATTTTAAAGGTTTTGTTATTACATATTTGTGGATTTCTTGTGTGTGTGTGTGTGTGTGTGTGTGTGTGTTTCTGTGATTGATCTGTAATGTTTAACATGTGTAGGTTCTGCAGCTCAGATTCCAGCCTTCTACATGGACACTAGCCACCTCTTCAGCACACCCCATCCTCGTTTGGCTCCTCCTTCCCTGGCGCAGCAGCAAGGTTTCCAGCCCGGCCTCTCACAGGTAGGAATAAAACAATACAGTTAAGTCTTTAGAGAAATATTAAAAGACAAAACCATTATTTTAATTTTTTTCTTCTTCCCCCACCTTATAGCCAACTGCCGTGCAGCAGATTCCCATCCCTATATATGCTCCTCTGCAAGGTCAGCCTCAGCATCAACACACTCATCAGGCTCAACTAGGACTCGGCGCCGGCCCTCCAGTCTCACAGCCACAGGACCTCTTTAGCTCTTCACTGCAGCCTTACAGGTAACGGCATCACAGGCTTTCAGTTTGCTTCTCCCTTCCCGCCATTGTTTCTTTCATCTCATTCTTTGGTTTTGTCTTCCATCAGGTCCCAGCAGGCATTCATGCAGAGCAACTTATCACAGCCCTCTATGATGCTCTCAGGACCATCCCTCCACAGTTATCCTGGTGTGCAGGCACCTGAGCTGGGCAAGCCTCAGTCCAACTTGGCTTATCAACAACCCTCCTCCACCCAGCACATTCCCATTCTGTTTGAGCCGCAGCTGAACCAGCCCTCTGGCATGGGCGGGTCTCAGCTCATTGATACACACCTGCTGCAGGTAAACGGAAAATCATATGGACAGTGAATTTGATTAATTTGTATATGCATGCATTTCATCTCACTTTTTTGTGCCTTTGGTTCAGACTCGACAGGGAATGAATCAGCACTCGAACATGTACTCAGGGCAGGTGCAACAGCATGGTCAGAGTAGCTACTACAGCAACACACAGTCACCCAGTTCTGCAATGCAGCAGGTAACCTACATGCAAAAATAACAAATAATAATAAATTTATGAACCTGTTCTGGGTTTTAAATGTTGGACCACACTTTATTTTTCTTCTTCTCACTTGGGGTTACCATTGTTTTAATTTCTCCCCAGGTGACGGTCCCTCAGCTGTCCCTGCCTAACTTTGGCTCGGGTGGAGGCCAGCCCCTCTTGGCACTACCTCCCACTCCTCCCCAAACCCAGCCCCCCAATATCAACCGACAGCCCCCAGTCTCTCAGCCGTACCGAGGCATCATGGGCCCCAACCACAGCATGATGCAGCCTCCCACCAGCAAGGTATTGAACCATCTGTATTTGACAATTTAAATAGAAGTTTTTACGTGAGACTCAGTGGCTTATTGTGACGTGTTGTAGATGGACATGGATATGAAACTATTTGGCAGTGGGATGGACGTGAAGCCAGGGACTCCTCCTGTCAGCGGCAGGAGCACTACACCCACCTCTAGTCCTTACAGGTAAATGCGTAAAAGTACAGTTAACATTGTTATCATTTTTATTTGAAGCCTTATTTAATGTGGACAAAACAGAAGAGAACAAACTGTAATGAAAACCAGTCATTTTATATAGATATTCCTGTGTCACAAACTAAAAATGTACCTTAAGGCGCTTCTTATTCTCAGGCGTGTTCATAGGTTTTGTTAATATCATGTTTCTGTAATGTTTCTTTGACTTCTCTCTGCAGGGCCAGCTCCACCTCTCCTAGCAGCCAGTCAAGCAAGATTAACAGTATGCTCTACCAGAAGCAGTTTCAGCCCAGCTCTGCCGGCATGAGAATGACGCAGCACTTTCCTGGCCAGTTCAACCCACAGGTAATAATCAAATTTTGTTTTTCTTTGGTAACTTGTATAAAGCACTAATTTTGAACTATTAATTCCAAATGATTGAGTTTATTCTGCTCCCTTTTTATTCAGCTTCTGTCTCAGCCCAGCATAGTCTCTCCTCTGGTTCGCCCTCCTCATGCTAACTCCTTCGCTGGAGGTGTCCAGCGCTCTCCCATGGGCCCTCCAATGTCACCCAATGTAAGCGGTGGGCTCATGCCTCACCCCAGACCGCAGCACCCACAGCACAGCCACCACTCCCCACGGGGACCACCTGGCTCAACCCTTGCACCCAGAGGCACGCAAGCAGCTCTAAAGGCTGAACAGGACCTAAAGGTGTGTCTGCTGTTATTTGTTTGTTGGAGTAGCCTGTGCAGTCTAATGGATATATTAGTTGAATTATTTGTATTTTTCTTTCCCTCTTTAGGCAAAGCAGCGGGCTGAGGTGCTCCAGTCCACTCACAAGTTCTTCTCAGAACAGCAGCAACAACAGCAGCAGCAGCTCAAGGCCCCGCAAGCCAGCAAAGCATCTCGAATCGATCAAGGAGGAAAACCCCCGCTTGACACATCAGCTCCAAACCACCAGACAGGAGGCGAGCGCCCAGATTCTGAAAAACCCTCCGCATCCACGGCCAAGCCCATACGGACTGGCCCCATAAAGCCGCAGGCCATCAAACCAGAGGAGGGAAAGTAAAGCACTTCTGACCCTCTTCAGATAATGAAACGAAAGGATGGAAGAGTGAATCTAGCCCCATTCACTCAGCCACCACCTCACATCAGCCCCGAGGACAGCGTGGGGGAGGAGTTGGGTAGAGATACAGATGGTAGTGGTTACTGACAGTAGGCCCTTTGGAGTGTAAACAAAATCCTCTTCCTCATCTTCCTTCCCCCGTCTTGTCCCGCTGTAGGTGGGGGCATTTGAGTTGGGTTGTTCCATCACATTTAGCTGCCGGTAAAGTTGCTGAGCAAGCTGTTCCATAGAAATCTACTGTGACGGTAGATGACGAGAGAGTTGGGGGGAGAGAGAGAGAAATCTGAAATTTGCTGCTGAGTTTGCCATTTTTTATAGCTCCTCATTTCTGTTCAGTTTACCCTCCCACCCACCAAATAGGATCACACATTATATCAGATCCCTGTTTTGTTAACAAGAGAATGAATCAAATTTGATTTTGTAGTTGAAGCAATCTTAAGATGTCATTTAGTGAAGCACACGTTTTGTTCCCCAATCTCCCATTATAACTAATCCAGAGATCCGTGCAGGCGTGCACACCCTCTCGCTCAACGGTTTGATCCGATTACTGCTCGAAGATATGAATTCTGAAATCCTGTTGTCATTTGTTTTGTTTTTTCTTTTTTTTTACCAGAATTGAAATGTGAAAATCGCAGCTTTTGATTGACTTTAATAATCGATTGAGTTCTTGATTCGTCTGCCTGTGAGCCTTTGCTCCTGCCTTCTGCTCTCATCTCCTTGCCTGAGATTTTACCGATGTGTTGGGGTGGGTGTGTGTCGGGTCTGTGCGTGTGGTAAAAACAGAGGGAGAGCTTGTAGCTGGACTCTCCTGTTTATTTAGCCAAAGGTTAAAGCAGAGCAGAGATGAAGTCGCAGCCTTTTTAAGATTGCTGAGATTTGAGTGGATTTACAGGTTTACATGGATGATGTATGATCACTACTTGCAGTTGTTCCAGTGTAGGAGCTGCTGTCACACACACACACACACCCATTCACTGCTTTAACACCCATCCTTGCTATCACACAAACACACACATACACACCTCACTGTCAAACACCGAGACCTGCTGCTATTGACTGATTTTTAGAGTTTAGCTAGAGTTTAGCAGGATAGGGCTGGGTAGAGGAATCAGTGAGCCGATCGTTTAAAACAAATCTTTTTGTGTGTGTGTGTGTGTGTGTGTGTGTGTGTGTGTGTGTGTATTGACCTTTATGGCGAGAGGGAACAGGAACAGGACGGAGAACAAGTTTAAAATAAAAATAAAAAAAGACGGAGGGAGAGAAGCCTCAAATTCTGAAGTGTTTGGGCAGAAGGACAATTATTATTTTGTTGTCTTTGCTGATGAGAGCAATCAGTGCTGTTTTCTCTCTGCCTCACCTCCACTGGCTGCCCCACCCACAATGCTCTCATCTTGGGGTTGTGGTGACAATGGTCCTTCAGAAATGTACAGTAGTATGCGCCCTGAGGTGGTGAGGGGACTCCTCACGTCTACCCTGGTTGAGGGAAAAGTCCTTACTCTGGAGGGGGGATTAGGGAGGGAGGGTAATGAATTGTTTGTTTTGTTTTGTTTTTGATTTTATTTTATTTTTGTTGTACTTGTACAGGGGTTTCATCGCTGTATTAAAATATGTACGGTCTTATTTACATTCTCTTGGTTTGGTTACAGAAACTAATAAATAATATACTGTTGAGATGTTTTTCAGTGAAGTGTGCTTTTTACTTCCAAATCCTTTTCGATGATCATGCTGTGAAATTTCTAATCAATTTAATTCTGGTTTTGATTGCATCTGACCACTAGGTGTCAGTAAACACCATTTTAAATGGGAACAATGGAGAGCTTACATGAGGAAAACCCATTTTCTTCTAGTTCCACCTTCTTTTGAAGAGCTGATGGAAAGGTCTTATGACTGGTCAGTAAATCACTGATGTTTTATTACCCCTTAACCCTCTCAGGCTTAAATTAAACTTTTTGTTGCTAATGCACAACCAAGTCCTGCAGTGGTACTTCTGAGTAAAAGAAACTCATAAAATATGTATGTTGGGTAATCACGTTGTTAGTATTTAACTGTTGCAAATCTGCAACGCCTGCCTGGAGAGGGTTAAAGTCACTGCTTGACCAGGTTAACAGGGTTTTGTCTCGAGAGAAAGTACTTTAAAAACCTTTCAAATATGCTAAATATCATTTTATTTATTTGAAAATTAGATTAAATCTTTGCTAATTGGTAAGACTTGGTTTTTATTCATTTGAATCACCAGTAATCAGCAGTGCTTTGAGCCCTTTCAGTTTTCCAAGACTTAGAATGGTATTTTAGTAGTATTAAAGTAATATTTCCTGAACCATATAATTTGAAAACCTCAGCTTATGAGCTAAAAACAACAGTTCCGTTTTAGCTGTGTTACCAACAACGACTTTAGACACCTGTTCAGCTGAACATATATTATACTTCAGGGATATCGAGCTGTCCATTCTACCTGCTTTGGTACAAATGAAAGTGGCGAGCAGCAGCTCAACTGGCAACTTATTAACGTCTACCAGATGCTCTGGGTTAAACTGCTGTCATCTGTGAAGTCGACAGTGATGTTCTCTGGCAGATACCAGTTCAGCTGCATAATCTACAGCTGTGAACACAAGTCTCACTAAAGGATTGCAGAACCCGATGAGACCCTTATGGAATCAATTTCTAACCGTTTAGTTGGACATATCCACCAGTAGCCCTCTGGACATAATTTGGTAGTGCTTCTGTTCTTCCTTGCACAAAGGAGCATATGCTGGTCCTTATGCGGCCCTGTCCAGGTGCCATCATGTAACACCCCATCTCCACACTCTTGAGACTGTTTTGGGAGAGACGACAAACTTTGCAGTGCCTGTGTATGTGTCATCCTGGGGGAGCTGGAAGAAGTTGGGACATGCCAGTCGAGCTGCATGGTCCTGGTGGTGAGAAGAGGGTGCAATAAAAGACCTGTCTCATGGTATCTTCTCCACACTCTTGAAACTGTGCTGGGAGACTGGGTGTGAAATGGATTCACACTGGTTTCTGCTCCCTACCTGGATAGATTTATACCCCTGACGTTTAAGTGAGCATGTGCAATACTTTGATCAGAATAATTGTTTTATTTTTAATCAATCTAGTTTTAATAGCTAGAAAGCGATGAAATTGCATTAAATCTTTGGCTTTTCTTTAAAAATTGAACGTCTCAACATCTTAAGATAACAAATAATCACTCAGACTTTCTAATTCAGGTTTATTTCATGATGATTTTGAACATTACATCATTATTTTGACTACATTGTACAAGTACATGCATTATTCAGTAAGTAAGAGCGCAGTTTATTTGATAAAAGATGTTGACTGGTGAAACAACTGTATAGGGTGTATGTAGTACCACAGGAGTTTTTGTCATATATTTTTAATTCCACATAGAAAAATTCTGTGTTCTTTTCTTTCAACCTCAAATATACATAGCTTAACAAGAAAACAACAAAATTATACATCTGGATTAAAGGCGGTACAAAAATAATTCCTCTAAAAACATGTTTGTGGACCATACCACAGCCAAAGCTCCTCACATCTGAGGAAAAAAGCACCTGCCTGGAACACTGTTCCTCAGATGTTTTCATCTCACTTTTAAGTTTGGTAGTTAGGCTCCTCTACACATGGATACTGAAGGTGTTAGGTTTCTAACAACTGCTGCCACTCATGCTCTAAAGCTGTGAGTCTTTGAAGCGGGAACAGCCAAGCAAATGTCACTTTTCAGCAGTCACTCTCGTGCTGGCCTCAGTTGGCCTGCTGGCGCCCGAGCCTGACGTCATAGGACACTATGTGGAAGTTGTCCCAACCAAAGAGCTTCCTCTGAGCCAGGCTGTAGTCGATCATGCTGTTGTAGCCGTACTTGTTCTTGAAGGGGATGGCCAGGTTCTTCCCCTGGCTGGTTTTGGTGTCGTACATGTAGTTGATGGTGGTTTCACGAGATGCATAACTAGCTACGGTGTACAGCTTGCCGCAGATAATGAAAGAGTTGGCCACAGAGTTCTTCCTGATGTTGGTTTCCCAGCTCTTCTTCACCCCCAGGCTTTCTGGGTCCAGCTGTGAGATAACGATTGCTCCCTTGGCCTTATTGGTGGAGTAGACGGCCCACAGCCCATTCTCGTCCACAGACAAGTCGATGTCGGTGTAGCCTCCCCAGGAGTATGGGAACTGGCCATGGAAGCCAGCGTGAGGAAGCTCACGGCGAGCTGCGACGCTCTCAGAAGCCAGGTCATATCGGATGAGAGTGCGGCTGTTGCGTCTCTGATAATACAGGGAACCTCTATACACAGTGGCACCAGTGCTCTCTAACAACTCCGGCAGCAGCAGGACCTACCGAGGGGAAACAAGAACAATAATCAAGATTTAATTAAGATCAAAGATGTGTTCCATCCTGAACATCAACCATGTGACACCTGCCTTGGATGGGAAGCCTTTAGAGAGTTGCTCCAAGTCCTCATACCCAAACATCTCCTTGACCTCAGCACCAATGGCATCAATGCGCCAGAGCATGTTGGGTCCGTAAGGAGAAACAGCCTCAGGGTCTTGCATCCAAATACCATATTTACCTGCTATATTATCAGCTTTCCTGTGAGTTACCGGCTCACCAACTGAAAGGAGCTCCCCACATCCTGCAAACAGGAAGGATAGAAATTACTATTATTTTCTCAAAAAACACAAATGTTCCCTGATAGTTAAACATTTAGGCCATGGGATCATTTAAGGTGGCTCAAACGAGGAGATCTACATGCGCATGACTGAGGGGTGACGACAGGAATCTGATCGAGGTCACGGTTTCTCCTCATGGAAGCAGACAACAGGTCTGGAGATGCAACTCGACAACAAGTCCAACTTTGCCTGAGTCACCATGACCAGAGCAGCAGCAGCTGTAGTACGACTCATCCTGCGCGGGAACTCTATGCTTCTCTTATTTGGAAAACGATAAGGCAGGCTGTATATTTACCACTTCCTTAAATACACCCTTGCTCTCAGGTTCAGGAAGTAAAGCCGGATTTAAGGTTAAATAGGAGTATGTCTTATAAATATACTGGTTAGTGTGGCCTCATCTAAGATCTAATGACTATCTGTGTTGACTGCATGTGTATTTTCATGATGTCCATGAAAAAGAAACTACCCCAGAAATGAGCGGTGACGTGGCTTTGGGAAGGTTCAAGCGTGTCATCGCTAGAGGTGCTTTCCCTCTACACTTAGAAGACAAATATGAAACTCAGGATTGCGCTCATACCTACAGACAGGCATGACTGTGGTATTCTCACCCCAAATGCCCCAGTATTAATAGTAGTATTTGCTTTGAGACTGTCAGCAGAGGTGGGGGGGCGAGTGTCATGTTTGGCAAGTCAGATGGATGCACGGGGAGAAGGGTGAAGGGAGGGAGGGAAGTAGGAGCTGTAAAAACTGGACACTTTAAAGGGTCATACTGGTGTGTTTGTACTATAAACCTTATAAAACGTAGTCATGGTGACATCATCCACTGGTTTATGAGCACCGTGTTTTTCTGGAGTCAGGAGTGACCATGTCGGGATGAGAGGATGAGAGGGTAGAGTGCTACAATATCATCTCTAGTAATCTACAGTATAATCTGTATGGGTGTGTTACACAGACACACATACCTGCTAATTAGACTAGAGTCTCACAAAAGTGGTGCACAAGACCAACACCAGGATCTCATAGGTTAATTTAAAATATTATACCAAAGGAGACAAAACATTAAACACAACCTATAACAATATAGTTTATATCAGGTGGAAAAGTTAAATAATATCTCACTGAGATAAAAATGACACAGAAAGAGAACAAAAATAAAAAAAAAACAATAAAAGTGAAATAAATAATAAGTATTGTGGTATTAAAACTCTTCAAAAGGCACAAACATGTTCAAGGAGTCCCGTTTAGGAACAAGTAAGTTATTTTAAAGAAAACCACTTTTTAAATGACCCACCGTACAACTGTAAAATATTTGTTTCCATTATTCCATTTTGCAACTAGTAGTTCAGTACTGCACAACATGCATTTAATTGGTGTGTATAGACAATATGTATCTACTGGTCTCTATTTGTGATTCCATAAATAGCAATAAGCCTCAGTTCAAATACACCATCCAACTACCTGTGTTGTCCTCGTTGCCACCTGGAGCGGGTACCTCTGTCACGGCAGCCTTCAGCTCCTGAAAACCCGGAGCTCCATACTGCCATGCTGAATCTGAACAGAGAGAGACCTGGGGTGAGCTGAAGAAGATACAGGAGACAGTGAAAGTTCTGCAGAAAAGTCATCTCACCTCTCAAATTGCTGCTGTCTTCCTGCCTGCTGGGTCTGGTCATGAGGCGAGACATCGGATTCAACCCTAAACACAGACAGGCACATCATAGGTTTTTGTTGCACACTTTTCTTGTAGTTGGAGAGAGTTTATGTATACCCAAATATGTCTATGGCATCAATGACAGCAGGGAATCTGACAGCAGAAAAGAAACACCCCTAAATGGATTCCCAGCTGCTCTGGAGTCAGACAGTCGGTAGATTGACCGACCATAACACACACATACATAACACACAAGTCAACACACTTGACACCCCGTTCCACCCCACCGTCAGCTCAACTTCAAACCACCCGTTTTGCTCTTCTTCCCCTATATCACTCTTCTCTTCTCTTCTCTTCTCTTCTCTTCTCCTTTTCTCTCCTTTTCTCTCCTTCATGAAATACTCAAACCTAAACAATGTCAAACAATAACTGCAAACTGTGTACCCCTCAGAAACTTGAAGACGTAAACACGGTGATGTTTACAAAAGAAAAAAAATGATACGCAGTCTATGTCTGGGTATGGCCGTCCTCTGGGACTAATTGCATGGGTGTGAGCATGTGAAAGCCGTGCTTTTCATAATCAAGCCTAATGATGCAGAGAACGTTTTCATCTGGAAGCAAATCTTGATTTATGATAAAGACGGGAAGAAGGATGGTAAATGACGAACAACAGTTGTGTTGTAAAAAACGTTCCCAAATGTTCCCAAAAATTAAAGGTTTTTAAAGCAAAAGCACCAGTCGTGATTTAACTGTAGCAGGAAGTTTAATGTCTGCCTCTGCTCTGAGGACAGTCCCACAGAGTAACAGCCATTTATCATCATCACAGGTAAACAGCCACATTCTCCTACTGTCTTTTCCCTAGTGTGTATGGCAGTGATTGCCATATGGGCCCTCATATCCTGCCTCTTTTGTTTGGGATGTCACTGAGTAAAATACCATAAACCTCATTAATTTCCCACCGGAGGATTTATGTGAGGATGGAGGAGTCTAATTGACCCCAGCTAGCAGACTTCGGCTCGGCTGCTGTAAACATTTTGCATCTGGATATTTATTCTTCCTGTATACTCATGAGTCAGTGTTTGAAGTATACCACACAGAAGATTTTCTTAAGCTGCAGTTCCTCTACCTGTTGCATGTGAAGCCCTGTGCCTGAGGCATCTTGCAAATATTATTTACTACTGCAAATCCTGCTGGCTGCACATTCAGGAAGTTGAAGAAACTCTTCTAAAAGACAATGAAGCAGACTGTATTTATTCCTCTCCTGTGACTTAAAACTAAAATAACCTTTTTCTATATAAATCTGACTTCTACTGCTTGTCTTCTACTGGCTTCATCGATTTTCCACCATTTTCAAGTTGTAAACTTTGATTTTCTTGGATCTTAGTTCAGCTGTCTACCTTAAAAAAGGTTTGTGTTATCACTTCCAGTGTAAATTCCATGTGAATATCTTTTTATAAGACCTAGAATAACATTACACAGTGCGGCTCGTATATTTTGAGTGGCAACTACTACTAGAGATCATAACCACTGCATGGGTTGTAAACAATAAAAAAATGTTCCTGTCAGAGTTTCCTTACTCCTAAACACAACCTGGTTTGACATTTATCTCTTCTCTCCTCCTGCATGTCTTCCTCAGACTCTGATCTATTCGACATCTGCCTGTCACCCTGAGGGAGCCTCTCTGTGTATTTCAGTCTGCAGGTGCAAACATGAGGAGCTCAGCAGATAGCCTGGAGTATGCAGGAGATAGAGCTTATAAGCTCTCCTGATGCACAGGGAGTAGGGATGTCTGGCAGGAATTAGAAAAGCAGGATTTACTGCTGATGGCAAGCTCAGCCTTAAAAGCAACTTACGATGAGAGCCAGGAGGGTGGACGGAGTGACGGCGTAGAAAAAAAGAAGAGAGTGCTTACCAACAATATTATGGCCATGTCAGTTCTACTTGTGTTTGGCCACTTATAACCTCAGTGGCTCTAAGATAACTTCTAAGCTCCGTGGAGCCCTCTAACCCCTGTTCTTGGCCACAGACCCACATCCTCAACAATCCCAGCCCACCAGCTATCATCAAAAGCCCTCAGATGAGATCTGGGCAAAGGAACAACCGCTTCCAGAGAGTGCATCACATTTCAGTCCCCCTTCCCTCCCCAGCAGAGCTATTCGCACACTTCTTGCCATGCAGAGGGAAACACCAGTCATAAAGAAAGCAACCTCTGCCCATAAATACTAAGCTGACCCCCTCTGGGCTGCGTGTTTATCATCCCTAAATGCAGTGCAGGAAGTGGGAAGCACAGAAACCTGAGCTGAGTGTAGCTGCAGACAAAAGGGGCAACCAAAACATTAACAGCATGCAAACAGGTGTGAATCATTAAAACATGAACTCACTGATGATTTAAGCAGTGACCATAAACAGACTTCCACACGATCCACATACATGAGCAGTGCTTTGGTATTTTGTGCAACTCTACATAGAAGAATTTGTTGTGTCATCCCTTCGCTGCTCTGATGCACCCAATATTCTTCACTGAAACGCTCATTATATATTTCAACTAAATGACAGCCTGTGTGCAGACAGTAGCTCCTTCTGTTGTGCATTTTAATTACTGATGTAGATATAAAATGACCTGGTAGATTTCTTTAATTTGATGATAAAAATAGGATATTGTCAAGTAAAGATATTCTTTTTTTATTTGCAAATGTTATTAAGCATTGCACGTAAGTATGTGGTGGTTCTCTTACCACTACCAGGTCTTTTTGAGACCCTGTCCTGCAGAGTGGGGCTGGGTGGGACCATGGGTGTCTGTTGAGGACAGGGTTTGTTCCTCAGCCTCTCTGTCTCCCTCCTCATCTCCTCCATTCGAAGCTGAAGCCCATTCAGTTCCCTCTCTAGGTGCTCCTTTTCGCTCTGCAGCAGGTTCCTCTCTCCAACAGCCCGGTTCAGTGCCTCCTGCAGCTCAGACTGAACTCTGGCTCCAGACCCTTGTTGAACCCCTGGGAGCCGAGAGTCCCCTGCACTCAGCTGGGACACCAGGACCTCCAATAGGTTGAGTCTGGCCTTCAGTCCTTCCACCTCCGGACCTCCAATTTGTGGGCAGCTGGACTCAACAGGGCTAGGAACCGTGAAGGTGTAGTGGCATCGCCCACCTCGGTCATTTCCCCTCCACAGAGTAGCTCTGTCCTGTGCCTCACCTCGCATCAGAAGACCGCATAAACAGAATGAGAGTAGAGCAAACATGTTTGAGACAGCTCACAGTTAACTCTAAAAACTTTTTCTTTCTTTTGCCCACTCTTGGATTTATTGTGGAATTATCCTAAACCTTTCGCAACTCCTAATTTCAACTGATGGCTTTCTTCTTCTTTTTTTTAAGTCTTCCCTCAGGTATTTTCTCTTTTTCTGCAGTTTTGCCCCTCTCCTCCCACTCTTGCTCTCTCCTCTGTCTCTCCTCTATAAACAGGTCTGCAACACTGAGCTCTCCCCCGACAGCTCACAGATATTTATACATTCTGGAGGGGACGAAAGGAGGGAAATGAAAAGGAGATGAGAGGTGTAGAGGAGGGAGGAAGAGAAGGGAGGGAAGAAAAAGAAAGTAAAGAAATACTGGTTGTTTTGAGAAAAAAAAAGTCTCATTCATGCACAAGCTGTTTATGCTTACAGATTTAGGAATCAGACGTTACAGCTTGCTGTCTTTTCATTATTTTCAATTACTGCTATAATTATACCTTTCATTGTGTAAAAGCCTCCAATAATATGCCTCATCCTGTGTGTCAAAGGCGATTTGCTTGACATTTCGGTCAATAATAGAGGGGAAAGCTTGTCCTTGTTGGATACAATTACCTTCTGAGAAGACAGTGTTCCCTTCCCAAATTGGAAGGGGGGGGGGGGGGGCGGGGGTGATGCAATCGGCAAGTAAGAGCCGTCCTCCTGAGTGGTCAAAGGTTATAAGTCCTTTGACAACTGGATACCTGACGTTGATCCCCATGAGTGAAAATTCCCAGCACTTGTTGCCTGAGTGGATTTGTTTCGGTCTTTTCTGACACACTGCCTGTAGTGACTCATTCCTACAGTTATCAGATACGAGGATAGCTTTAGAGAGCCAGAATAAAAGATCTGAAAGAGAAACACTCCAGGTGCAGATAAACATACTTTCCAGTCGAAACTAATCTTTACAGCTCTCAGCTCACCTTCATATCCTGCCTTTGTTTGCATTTCTTGAATCTCTCCTGGCTCCTTTCCTACTCCTCTTATTCTCATGCCTCCTTACTTTTCTATGTTCTCAATTCTTGACCTGGCAGATCACTCTGATGCCTAAATCGTCTACTTTAGGGATGCCAAAGGGAAAAGAGGGAAAAGGAGAGCCAGTCAGCTAGAAAGTAAACAAGATAAGACATGCAGACGTAATACTGCTTCTGGTAATACTTACTTGACACATTTACCTTTATCGAAGCAATGACTGGCTGGAAAGATGGATGAACAGATGAATAGGGTACACTATGCTTAAAATCAACTTTTCTTTTATGTGGTATTGTTAGATATTAATTTCATTAATATTTTCCAATAATTTAAATTAAAGAGAAGTTTAAAGGCGAAACCAAAAGAACCACAGGTAAACACTCACGAGGAGAATTAAAATAAAGAGCAAAGAGTCTCCTAAAACCACTGACACTATGATCTTCTGTTTGATCATTCTCAGATGAAGAGGGTGTGTGCTCGTTAACTGGCTGCCATATTATCCATTCTGCTTCCTTGTGGGTTTAATTCACTTTTATACGACTCATAAATTCGTCGCTATGCCCGGAATCTGAAGTCATCAGATATCAGCACCTTGCAGAGGACCAAAACATCCTCGGCTGCCAATGTGAGTGTGTCTCAGCAGGGGCAACGGATAAAAGTGTCTCATAGATTTAAGTAGTAGTGTGGCCCAAATCTTTTTTCCTGACCAGTAGCAAAATTCAAAACTCTAAGCTCTAACTCTTGACAGGGCAGCAGCTTTTACAGCCAGGACTTTACAGCATCTGTGATTACCATCGAGCAACATGCACCTTTATCACCACAGCTTTAACGACATTCAGGCAAGTGCATGACATGAAATGACCTCTCTCCTCTTCATAGCTGAAATTAAGTCATCCCCCCTACTGTGTGCATCACTAATGAGCACGAACTGGAATGCCATTTGCGTATGATCAATAAAAGGCAAGGTCCCTATGGGCCAATTTAATTCCTCCTCCTTTAGAAGACTTGGGTAGTGCTGGCTAAGTAAAGGGCAGAGCTGTCAGTGTGCGTTTGCGTCTACTGTCCAGGGAACGAGAGGCAGCGCGTCTGTCAGAACAATAACACCTCACGAGCTCCAGTCCCTCCAACTTTAGTGCCATCATGGGACGCCAAACTGCCAGTAAAGCCACAAGCCAATAAAACTGTCGGGTAATGAGAAGAGATAAAAGGACTTTGCAGGCTCTGTGAGCATGAGGATAGTTAAGGGTGTTTCAAAGTGGAGGTACAGCATGAGAATTACTTTTTCCCCCTCTATACATATTTCCCCATTTCCATCCATACTCATCTATTCTGACTTCCTATAAGACAGTGTACTAGTTCAGACCACAGCAAAGCAGACAAGTGCCCTTTAAAATCATTTTATTTCAGAGCAAAAAAAAGGATCACAGTCTTCAATGCAATGCCAGAGTATTATACATCATTACAGAATCAATATTTACAGCCAAAATAAATAAAAAAAAAAAAAGACCATGTAGAGTTAATTCCAGACAGTTACACCTACTCTTGTTTCACAGCTCAGCTTTCACCACATAAATCACCCCCCCTCCTTATAACGTAACCATACAGTGAACCATACAATCCCTCCAACGACGACGGGAACACCAGCAGCTAAACACTTGAGCGAATAAAAAATCGAAAACGGTGGAGAAAAAGAAAAAGACAGAAGCAGCCTATAAACCAAACAGAACCATCTGCAGCGTGAGAGATGATGTAATGTCACAAGCGGGAAAACAAATTTGACAGCTGTGACCAAGCTCAGCATCTGAGAACAGAATGGTTAGGAGACATTCATAACCTTGGTGTTTTGGTTTGACATGGTTCTTCTGTACACTAACAATCTATGGTGATATTTGTTACAGAGCAGGTTCTTGTATGAATACATGTAGTTCCTTTCTAGTCTCGTGTTTCTGTGAGAACGAGGAAAGATACCTGAAAAGTGAAAGCAGTCAAAGCCACTGAAATGATTAAGAAAGAAACACCACTTTAGACCCCACAGATGAACCTCAGATGTTCTCCCACCTTGTGATGGGCAGAAAACATTCTCAGTGTC
The DNA here is from genome assembly GCF_057382275.1 of Copadichromis virginalis. NCBI lineage: Eukaryota > Metazoa > Chordata > Actinopteri > Cichliformes > Cichlidae > Copadichromis > Copadichromis virginalis. Next base: position 7,433,674 of record NC_140639.1, read on the forward strand.
CAAGCCTCAGAGTAAGTGAGCACACAAGGAAATCGTGGGCAGACATCAGAGGTTTATCTGCTGGAAGTTCACAGCCTCTTTATATAAGACTGCTGCAGCAGAAACAGACTGGCTAAACTAAGAGATGGTTGGCATCGATTCCCTGCCTTTACAATATCGATGTATATGATGCTACATGCAGGACTTGTTGTCACGTCCTGCATGCGATATGTATCATGGAATGGAGCACTCCTTCACATTGACTAGAGGGCTGAGAGGTTTCTCCCAAACAGCACTGGTGGAATATCTCCCCATTTTTTCCCCATGTGTCCCATTTCTGGAGCTTAGTTTCAAGTTGGGGATCAAACCAAGCCTTAGTACCGACCTCACTGTAGATTTATGTGAGAATACAGTGATAAGATCTGTACTAAGTGGAAAGTAGAGACCAGATCCTTGAGGGTATACAGGATGATACTGAAGAGGGTGTGGGAAGCTGGCTGCCGCCCCCTAGCTGGAGTGGAGGATTGTGTGCAGGGGTAGCTAGAGGAAGAGGAAGGTTGTTCCCATCCTCCTCCGAAGTCACTAGCGATATCGAAGAATCACTGGAACTGATGAAGAGAAGAAAAGAAAAAGTAACAGTAAGAGAGAAGTCCCGCGCACTTTGTAAATTTACACTCTGTTCATGTATTTGGTATAATACTTACTAATGATAATCAGCAGGAGAGCAACCACCACCAGCGCAATAATCATCTTCATCTGAGAGAGAAACCACACATTAGACACAGAACACACAACGGTGAACATCTCCCGTGGAGGACCAAAAACTGTCATAATCGTAAATACATGCAAAAAAATAACTCATTAAATGCATTAAAAATAACACTAAAAGTTAATGTAGGCATTCATTAATATGTAAAATGTTCATATAATTTGTATAATTTCTCCTTCATTATCCAAATGAAGGGCGCTATCATGGGGTTCAATGCTTTGCCTATTTGTAGATCAACTTTGGAAATAGCTACTTGCAGACTACAAATAACTACAGAACTTAAAACTTTTGCTAATCAAGCTGATTTGCTAGATTACCTCCTCATTTCCATAATGAGCAGATATTTAAATGTTATCTGTGTTGCATTTAAATATATATATTAAATAAGAAATGGATGCCCCACCTTCATATCTCTCCACCACATCCTCCTGTGCAGCTGTTTGGCTCGGCTGCTGAAAGCAGAAGCGTTGTCCGATAGGCTCTCTGCAACATCACATGATTACGGCACAGATGAGTGAAGGACACGTGAGGAGGGAAGTAAATCGAAGAGGACAAAAAAAAAAAAAAAAAAAAGGACATCTGTTTATTAGTAAAGTAAACAATAAGCTGAATATTGTTTTCATTTTCAAACTGGATAGGGTCACTCAAGTTTTTTGGCTCGGTGTTGTGCATGTGTAGGAGTTATGTAAGACTTAACTGTGATGGTGAAGTCACTCCTCTAAACAGCTTTTTTTTTTTTTTTAAAACCAACTCTATTGGCATCAATTGTTGTACAAGTTCCCACATTAAAACACAATGGAGCAAAAACACATTTCCTCCAGCCCTTCTCCAAACGACTCACCCGCACCGCCGATTTTCTGTTTCTTGGGTACTGTTGTTAACTTTATGTTTATGCATGATAACATGAAGGTAGGGTTGAGCTCCCTAGTGTGCACTGTATTACTTATCTAAGCTTGCGTCCCTATTTAAAGTCTTTGTCTCTGCTGTTTCCATCTCCATGTTTACAACCTGTCACCACTACAGAGCAGTGCTCAGGCTTCTAAAAAGACTCTTGTGGAATTTAACCACAGACTACCTGCACATGGGTCAGAGGGCAAACTGCTAGTGTCGATTACATGATTGTAAATTTCTCACGTAAACGCAGAAGGAAGGCTGAAGGGCGACAGGCACAGCGAAGCCACAATTAGACACAGACATGTCCACATGCACAAAGACTCACATCAAAGACACACAAAGATGTGTTCCAGATGTGCGTCATTGTCTTGCTTGTCTGGTCAACACAATAGACCTAAGCTGGAGTACAATGTACAACATCTGTGTGTGTGTGTGTGTGTGTGTGTGTGTGTGTGTGTGTGTGTGTGTGTGTGTGTGTGAGACACCAAAAAGGGGAAAAAAAAAAAAAAAAAAAAAACAAGTGCAATGCAGCAATGTGTTTTCATTAGCGGCGAAAAAGATGAGCTGTGCGTGTCCAACAAAGAGCAGTAAGAGCACAGAACCTGTCGAACGCTTTAAGTTGCATACCTGGAAACAGTTACACAAGGATGCATGCAAGGTATTTTTAACATTGCATGTATGGAGCCTATTCACATGCCATCGTTGCTACTGCACACCCGAGTGTGTGCAGTAGCAACTTTGCATAATGTTAATGCTTTTATCCTTGTTAAGAGCCAAAACATATTTAATATTTTAAGGTTTACAGAAATTGTTCCATTTAATTTACTTAACACACCGACACAATGTAAAGGTAGGATATCTTCAGTGCACAGTAACACTTGGCTGTTTGTTTGACTTTGGACCTTCTTACCAGTTGAATACATCTGTTAAAAACTATTCTAAATTAGTCTCACACTGTAATGAGAGCTAACCACATGCTTGCATTACCGTTAAAGTTGAGGGCATTCAACTTTAAGGTTGTTTGCATGCTACGAATGTCCAAGCCTCATTAGTAAATGACTTTCTTCTGAATTTGATGCACATAGCATCAAATTTATTAAATACCTAGGTAACCCAAAATAAAATAAGTCTGTAGGGTCTTTCTGGAAACTAAACCTTAAAACAAACAATAATAGTAATGGTATTTCCTGCCTTTCATGCTTGAGTAGTGCACACATGTCTGGTAAATATGCACACGCGGTGGCTGGTGTGTCTCACCTGACTTGTCCTGCAGGTCATCGAGTCGCTCGCCCCTCTCTATCACCTTGGAGATGTTCTCCTGCATCACATCAATCACCTCGTCGACCTGCGACTGCACCCTGAGGACACAGAATCACAACGGTAGGACCGGTCTTATTTTGGTACAGTAGAAAGATTCTCTATGTCTGGCCTTGTCCAGCTGGCAGACAATGAAAAGCCTGACAGCCTCAGCGTGACCTGTCTGCACCTGTTAGGTATCTGCAGCATTAAGTTCAAATCCTTTATTTATACTACTCATAACTGAGTATGGCATGAGTAGTTCACATTACCCTTAGGTCACCCTTATTTTAGAGTAATACCACTTGGAGGCCTGCATGGTTAACAAGCGGAAAGAAGTTGGCAAGGAAACTCACGAGGGAGGAAAAGTAATGATATAAAACTGTGGAATTTCTCTCTATAACAACTGTCTGCTCTCACTCACAATCAAACTGACTGTTTCAAACAAAAGCTCTGCAGTAAATTATCAGACTTGGCTTTCAGCTTGATTGCATGCTGAAGGTAGTATACAGTCATAAGCCAGAGCAAAACAAACAAGAAAGAAAGACATAAAAGAAGTATGAGCTGCCATCATGACACATAAACAACTACAGTGACCACAGCGGTTAAGGTTCAAGAGCCCCGTGAATTTAACATTCGTCAAATGTGCAGCTATGGCATCTAGTTTCATATGCTCACAACAATAACAAACTATAAAGTATGAATGGAGTGTGGAGAAACGAGTCAGAGTGCGAGACGATCTAAACAATGACCTCCTCTGTTCTCTGTTAGTCTGCAGAGGGACTGAGACATCCTGAGAAGGTTACACAATAACCTGCACATGATGGGTTCTCTTACACAATCTGGTAATAACCAGCAGCTTTTGGTAAACATTACGAACCATAGTTACATAACACCAATATCAAAACCAGTAATGGAAATACTACTCTGACCTCTGATTCTTTGTTGTAATGAGGTATGCATTTGTACTTACTGCTTGATTTTGTCATTCTGAGGTCCAAACCTGGGTCCTGTTGGCCCTCTCCTGAAAAACAAGCATGGATGAAGTCAAATGTACAGACTACAAGCATGAATTGTGCTGATTAGTTAGTGTACTATGCTCTAACAATCAATATTACTCCCATAGACTGGCTGCAACTTTAGACTGGCTATTAAACTTTCTCAATTTGGTGGTTGGTTGTTTTCTCCATGCTCTAAAACCTGGTCAGTATATGTCAGAAAAACATAACATCTTCACAACCTGATTCATCTGAGCAAATTAATGCTCTACTGTTTGAAATGCAACTTAATTTTAAATATCTAATGTATTATTAATAAATTAATTAACAAACACTCACAGAAAGAAGTCTTCCTCCTCATCAGAGTCCTCCTCCAACAAATTCCTCTGTAAAAGAGAAAAAGGTCAGAGGTCACAGAAGTTGGGACTATTGCCTGTCTGATATCTACTTTGGATAAGGAGGGACTTGGTCAGAGCGCTAGTCTATAACCAATATTAAAGCCTGAGCAGATTGCTGAGGAGTAGTCCTGGTGACGAGAACTCAAGAAACTGGATGCACTTTATTCACCAAAAGGCCACAATGCTGCTTTAGGGATCAATGACAGTCTTTGACTTACTATCCTTCGAAGGTCAATACAGTGAATACAACATTAGCCCAGTGCATCGATCAGCCAAAACATTAAAACCACTAACAGATTGTCTAAATACAGTCAAACTGATCAGCTTGTTAAAAAGCAGTTGTTTGCTAGGAAACCTTGGGTCCTGGCAATTAATCAACATGTTACTTTCACACCTGAACACCCTGCCTAAACACTGATGCCAAAACAGCGCAACCCCATAGCAGCCCACTGCAGGATAATAATCCCCAGCACACTGCAAGAAAATCACCCAGGAATACAACAAGTCTGACTAATGCAGGCCCCATCCTACAAAATTCAAGTTCCACAGGATCCATGCTACAACGGGCCAAAGTTACAAAGGGCTCCAATATCAGGCTGTTGTATGGTGGCTGAAAAGTAGAGATGGACCGATCCGATATTACGTATCGGTCCGATACTGACCTAAATTACTGGATCGGATATCGGAGAAAAATAAAAAAATGTAATCCGATCCATTAAATATCACGAAAGCACCTCACAAAACTTGCAACACGCCGTAACTCACCTCAGAACGTTAGCACGTTGGAGCAGTATGCATCACGTGATAGAGCGGCTGTGGCATGCGGGACCTGTCGGTGCTCTGGATAGCATGTGGAGCTTCGCTAGCAACCCGGCATTTCATCTCCGACAAAGTTATCCCGAGAGAAGTAAAGCAAGTGTGTAAGTCCATCTCTGAATGTTTGTAAAGCATTCCTGCGTTAAGCTTAACAAGCGACTGCCTCTCCTGCTGCTACTTCAATCATGAAACTGCTTAACGATCAGCTGATCGGCTTTTCTGTCGCGAGTCCGTGTCTCTAGTTTGCTTTTGGCCCACTTTGCACCAGAAAGAGGAAACCAGGGGCTGAACAACAGCAGCACGTTTAAGCTTGATCAGCTGTTGTTAGAATGTATTTAATATTACTTTCTACTCGAGGATCTTTTTCTACGTAGCTGACGCTGGTAACTGTGCAGGGGCGGATCTAGCAAAGTTTAGCCAGGGGGGCCGATAGGGCATTAACAGGGAAAAGGGGGCACAAAGACATACTTTTCTTTCTTATTCTCATTTAAAATGTCTAGCTTTTAATAAATAATTATCTGACACCCAAAGTTTTAATTTGATGTAAAATGAATAGAAGTCCATTACTGTATATAGTAACTATTAAGTCTAATATATATACCCTAGTAAGCTATAGTACTTTTTCCTTTGGGAAGGTACCATCTGTGCAGTCTGCAATTTTGTTGAAGAAAGATGTTGAATCTATTTAATATTTCTTGAAAAATAATTGATTTCTGTGTATTTTTTTTCACACTGCATCAAATTAAGGTTGATTACGTCGATTAAGCATCATGAGGTGGAGCGTGAGGGGTGGTTCCCTATTTTTTATTTATTTATTTTTGTTGTTGCTGGGAGTTGGAACCCTATTAGTTAGGTTGCTTAATATTTATGCTAAGTACTCTTTAAAATACCAGAATAGGGAGGATGGTGCAGGTTTAAGTTTATTAGATTGATCAGTATTGCTGAACTATGAAATTTTTTTTTTTTGCATACAGGTATAACAGAATAGCTTTAGTGTAGTTGTTGTTTTAAACTTGAGTATGAACTTATACAAAATGCAACAAGATATTTAAAAAACAGTTTTGTTGATTAAAAAACACTATATCGGATTCATATCGGTATCGGCAGATATCCAAATTTATGATATCGGTATCGGTATCGGACATAAAAAAGTGGTATCGTGCCATCTCTACTGAAAAGCAAAAAAAAAAAAAAGCTGAATTTCTGCTGGCCAAAGCCCAATAAAAACTCCTTCATCTGTTCTAAGTAGAGGTTGTTAGTGATGACCCAAAATAAGGGCATCACTAAAATAATGCATAATAATTGGAGGAACACATAACCAATATGTGTGTGTAAACACACTGCCTACTTACAAAGAGCTATGTGACTACTAAAACAGACACCCGATGTGTTTTCTTGTCTTATTTCTAAGACAGGCTCAATACAAACCCAAGCTTCTGTTGCATGACTGGCTGAATTCAGGCACACCATTAACTTTTCCCCAGATTTTGTTTTCCAGCCTGGTGCCTTGTTATTACTGGCCAGGTGGGCAGTCGTCACAGTGTGCAGCAATAAAAGTTCAAGTCTGTTGATCTAAGAATGTGATGTGTGAGAGCAGCCACTACATTACACAAGCACTGGAGTGAAATGGTTTCAGAGCAGGACGATCATTATGCTATATCACTACCCTCACCTATGGTCATGCTCTTTAGATAGTGACTAAAAGAATGAGAGTGTGAATTCAAGTGGCAGAAGTAAGCTTTCTCTCAAGGGTGGCTGGCCTCTTCTTTATATTCAAGAAGGGCTCGGAGTACAGACGCTGCTCCTCCACATCAAAAGGAGCCAGTTGAAGTGGTTGGGATGCCTCCTGTGTGAGATTTTCCAGGCATGTCCTGCCCGAAGGAGGCCACAGGGTAGACCAGGGACACACTGAAGAGATTATATCTCTCAGATAGCCAGGGAATACCTTAGTGTTCCCCTGGATAAGATGGAGGACTAGGATAGGGAGAGGGAGGTTTGGGTGGCTCTGCTTAGGCTGCTACCCCAGCGAACCGGATAAGTGGAGGAAAATGGATGAATGGATGGACAATCAGTATGCTGAGAATCCAACATAAAAATTTACAGATCAGATAAAAAAGTAAAAAGAAAAGGATGGGACAAACTGTCTGGCATCTTACGGTGAATTACGCCACAATATCCCTGCAGTGACGACAAGTCTGAGCCACTGCTGGCTGTAATCAGGTCAAAAAGCACTCTGGTGTAAATTGTTAATTATAAAGAATAAGTGAGGACAGCTGCATTGAATTCTCACAGGAGAAGAGAACGAGTCTGTTTCTTATTGGACTGAAGGCAGGTGGACTTTATCCACTGCTACTAGATACTACACAAGAAAGGTAATCGATATTAAAACCCAACAGTGTGAAATTTTTATGAGAAAGATCAATTACATTTGAATTTCATTACCTTAGCAGTAACCAAGGTTAAAATCTCAATTCTTTCAGCCATGGCATTCACCTTCTAATAACTGCGGCGCCTATGGATGCACTGTAGTGTCAATTCTGCCAGTCAATGTCGAGCCAATACAATTTATTCTCCTGTAAATAACACGGCATCTGCAAAAAATCTGTGGGAATGGTGGCCATATGATCATAAAATGCTTTATAAGTTAAGGCACTAACAATCTCCTTCTGTACAAACGTCTTTCTTTCTTTCCATTTGAGACAGCAGACGTGAAGGAAACTGTTAGCAATTATTGTAAGACAGGAGGCCGGGCACTGAAGGAAAAGCATGGGAGGTTATTTTGTTATGCAAGCCTCCCGGTAAGCTTTGCTTTGATCTCAGCTCAGCACAACAGCAAACAGGATGACACAGAGGAATGAACACAATAAAGAATAGGAGGGAGGACAGGGGAGGTGCAGGTGCGTGGGACGGGGTGATCAACCTGATGAGAACCAGACATTTGGCCGTAGCAGTTTCTAAAGCTTCACCCCTTAAAAAAAGTCGCTTTGGTTCTCTCCCCTTATTTTTGTTGTTTTTCCATTATGACTAATCTGACAAATAAACTTGGAAAAATCTACATCTGATACGGGGCTTTTTCTTGCTCAGGATGGGCTCAATCAGTCAATCCACAGTAAAAGTAATGTGTTACCCTATGAGATAGAAGTCCAGCATGTCCAATACCCTCTTGCCTAACATCTGAAGGAACAGGCTCCATCTCTCTCCAACCATGAATGGTATAAGTGGTTAAGAAAATATACTACATGTCCTACTTTACTTCTCTAACTGCAGATGCAATTTGTTGCAAACCCAAATGCCAAGCACCAGCTCCTTCATGTCTATTTGTGTCTCACCCTCTCGCTGCGAATGGATCCCGTGACCTCATCGTCATTGAGGTGTCGTTTAAACTTCGGTGGCATGTTGTCTTCAGGCTGCTCCTCCCGGTCTGGCTCCCTCTGTAGGGCAGGAGAAGAAAAATCATCAATGAAGCTTTACCACACTGTGGGAGAACTTAAAACAGAGTTAGATACCTGAATTGAGAAGATTTCAGTATTGGTAAGAGGAAAGGAGTTACAGACATAACCACATGCAGAGTTTACAAACATACTGAGAATCTAAACATTATAAATGACTAAATGTGAATTCACGGTTCAGCAATACAACTCTATTTGTTTGTTTAGCTACTTTATTTCACTCTTATTGTTCTGGATATATTGAGCCACTTTAATGCAAGACATCTGTATTCTATTTTATTCACCTGAGCTATTTTACTTTACATAGCCTGTTTACTGTATCAGGTTTAGGACTCTCAAGAGTGTAGCTCAAGATAACTGATTATTGCAGTCCCCAAAGTAATTGGATGTGATGTTGGATCAGATATTGAGTTTCCAGCTTCTCATATACAAGAAACATAATATTTTTTTAAAACAGTCCAAAAACAGATATCTTATTTTCTGTTTTAAATCCAAATCCTTCTGGTGGAGCAGGTGTTGAGTCTCACTAGATATGAAAGGAAATGTCATCATTGCTCTCCATGTAACACGGAAATGGAAAACATGCTGTTCTTCCAATTAAGCACCCTGGAGTCTGTGTTTGGGTGTTTCATGCTCCAAAGAGCGAGACAAAACACACACAGATGCCTCATTAAAGGGCCTCTGTGACACTGAACTAAACAACATGTGACCCTCAGTGGTAATATAATCACAAACACACACAACCTCTGCTAACCCAACAATACAACTTATACCATTGAATCCAGCTAGTTCTGACACAGTGGCTTTCTCAGATTCTTTTTCTGGCACTGCAGCTGGAAAACTGGGCCTTTCAGCGGTCAGGAGAGGAGAAGAGCTTTCCAGTAAACAGAGAAGAGAGGCAGGGGACAGATCTGAAGCAGGAATAGTGTGAAGAGAAAGAAGCCAGAGTTACATCTATGTAACATGTTAAGGCTCAGGCAGGAAAGCAGGATGAGTCAATTTTAAAAAACAGAAAAACAGAAAGAAAAGCAGTAATTTATTACATAAAGGAAAGGCTTGGTTTCAAATTGGAACAAAAGACCTGTGGAAATTGCTTAATGTTGGCTGTTGATTATTAATGACCCTAATCAATTAATTGATTGCAACTTTACGCAAACAGAAGAAGAATGAAAAATCAACCCCACAATCAATTTCTATCAAGGGAGGAATACCAGATGAGTAAAGCTTGGCTTGGGGTTAGGGGTTAACCCTTAGCTTGGCCGATTTCCCCCCCCCCCCCCCCTTTTTTTCTATTACATGTAAAGTAATAGCTTTAAGGGTCCCTCAGTTTAGCAAAGGAGTAAAACTGAACACTCAAGCTCACAATCTCATAAGCTAATTAACATTATATCACAGCCGTCAACAACTTTAGCAGGTCGAGCTATTTGACAACCTAAATCTTAGCAAATAATATTCCTGTCAACCTAATTAACAATGAAGCTTCAACTCCACAATACGAAAAACAATTTAAAAGCTACTATAGCTTAGTTACACTCTTCTTTATTATTTTACCTGTATGAAACAGGCCGCTTAGCTACCAAGCTAAGCTAAGGATGCTAACGCGGCTACCTGCTGTTTTCCACAGGATCCGCCGCTCGCTCGAAGCAGGTAAACTCCTCCACACAGAAACTCAGAAATTAACACGAAGGCTTAATGCGACTTTACGGATCTGTTTGATTCATCGCAAATGCTATCAATGACCATGAAACACGATGATCATTGTGGATGTCAGCTCTCCTCGTCCTATCTTTGCTCGGTCTGAATCAGCTGACCAGGAAATCAACACAAACAGCTGGTGGAGGAGGAGGAGAGAATGCCGCAGATGTTTGACGGCCTGCGGAAAATGTTTTACCTTACGTTCTTTTGAGAGTGAGTGAATAGTGGAATTGTACAGCGCTTTGAGAGCCCCGAAAAGCGCTATATAAATGCAATCCATTATTATTTTATGCAGTAAATATTCCACTTCTACACAGAAAGTTCAAATGGGATCAAAGTGATATATTTTTGGAAAGAAGAAAAATCTGGTCTCTTCAAAGAAACAAATAATTTTACCAATGTATTTATGGTGCCTTTACCTTATTTATTGCAAACAATCACCAGTGCTGAGACAGAGAATTGTGCCAAGGGTATTGCCACTTGTTTCTTCAAATAAATACGATAAAATAAGTTTTAGCTGATCTATAAATAGACAGGTTCTTCCGCTCTTTCTGTACATGCTTTCTTCCTTGTTACATTTGGGTTGCTTAAAAATGTTGAGCTGATAACACTGACAACTTCACATTTTCAAACAAAAAATACGTTATTTTTTACTCACAAAGGAAAAGACTGAGTCGTTTCTTTCCCACAAATCCAATTGAGACCAAACATAATTAATATACCCAACATCTTTTAAAGGTACAATCCACCCTCCCAAAAAAAGTTGGAAAAAAAAGTTGAATCCGTATCCAAGGTGTAATTTATCACATAAAGGCAAAGTCTGATTTCAAATTGGAACAAAAGACCTGTGGAAACTGCATAGTTATGGCTGCTGATTATTAATGAACCTAATCAATTCATGCAACAAAAAAATTAATGTAAATCAATTTATCCATCTTTTTACCTCGTTAAGGGAGTCTTTTGTTTATTTGTGTCATTTGTCATTTGTGTCATTTCCAGGTAATTTGAAAGAAAGTTGAATCTGGCTATGAAACAGAAAGCAGGAGTGGGATCATATAAGTTTATACTTACTTTTATGCAGATGAATAATATATTGGGAACTTTGTTTTGTTGAACGTCCACGTCATTTGGACATTCAGCATTTAAATGTTCGAATTAAACCTACTTATATCTTTCTTTCTTTTTTTGCTATGTATGTTATGAGCTTTAAAACAAAATCAGAAATTTTAGATTTTTATTTTTTAAGTTTATTCTGCGAAATCGTCTCTGTCGAGGTCTGCCACACCTGTAGGTGGCAGCAGCGTGTTTGTTATAATGGCAAAAAAAAAAAAAAAGCCACACGCGCAAGAAGAAGATTAAGTTTTCACCGGAACCACATTGAGCGTGCAGTGGGAGGTGAGTTGGTGAGCTGCAGATGTGTGTTTATAAGCTTCTTTTTTTTCCTTTACAATTTTTGTTAAGTAGGTGGTGTTTATATGGGTGGAGACGGTCTCACCTGTGGTGTTTCTTTCTGTTTACAGGCTTCACAGAGAAATGCAGAGTGCAGCAGGCAGCGCTAACGAGGCTCATCCTCTGTTTGGAGGAGCCCTGTCAGCTGTGATCCCTCACAGCGCCACAGACATCAGCGAGCTGAGGGAAATCCCGGACAACCAGGAGGTGTTTGCCCACGCCCACACAGACCAGAGCCTGATCGTCGAGTTGGTGGAGTACCAGGGTCAGGTGGCTGACCAGGATGCAGCCAGGTACCACTTTGAGGACATCGCGGGTAGCAACAAAGCTCTGGAGCCGGGGGCTTTTGAAGTGACCAGTGTTGTGGCTCTGCCCAAATCTGAGCTGTCCCTGTCAGAGTGCAGCACTGCGTGGATGCTGTCTGGGACTCAGTGCGTCTCTAAGTTCAATGAAGAAGCAAGGAATTCAGTGACCATCCACTTGGGCCTGTTCCGTCTGCCGCAGTTCTCCACAGATGTCCTCATAACATTTAATGACCCGCAGAGTATCAGCCCTGAGAGCAGCAGTGCCTGTGCAGTGGGGACACACCAACAGCCCTGGATGGTGAAGGACTTCCAGCACCTCGTACAGACTCTGACTCTGCATAACCCTGGGGTCTTCGGGTAGAGCAAGTCCACTTTTATGATGTGGTGTCTCTCGGTCTCTCTCCCTGGGGGACATTAACAACATTTTTAAAAGGCAGGCTGGTTATAGACTATATTTTTGAAATTCTGAGCTTATTCTGTTTGCATCAAATGTCACACAACACATCTCCCCCGGTGGAATAGACCCTTTATTTAAAGCCACCTTCCCCCTATACCATAATGCAGTTGCTATCTTTTTAAAAAGTGCTATTATGGGGGGAAATGCTTTGTTGAATAACCTCATAGTTAAACTTTTTTAAATCTCTCAATCAGTTCAGTAGTTAATTACATATTTTAAGAATATTTTATGCATGGCGTCAATGCTATGGTCTGTTTTAGGGCTGAGATATAGTCAGATGTATGTTTTGATGCAAATAAAGTTTTCAGAGAGCAGCAGTCATGCTTCTTCCCTGAAACACAGGAGTCCCTGTTATGCTTTGTTCTATTTAAAAACTGTACTATTGTTTAGTTTTATTTAAAGTTCAAATGATTGGTATGTACCATGCCACTATATTCTGTAGTAAATCTCACATATTGGATTAATATGAGCAAGTTATCGTTCATTTGAAGACATTTCCTTTCCATGTAAAGGTACAGTTGGGTCTTGAAATGTTTACAAGGTGATAAAATTTCAAAATCAACTTTAATTTAAGGGCTGAAACAAAAACAATTAAATGTTGAAAAAATTAATGACTTTATTATACATGTCTGGAATTATTTGTCTCATTCTCTCTGTATTTTACTCTAAAACACTGCTGTTGTACTCAAGCATGTTTTATGCAGACTTACTTATTTTATTTAAACTTTATTTATACAGGTAGTCCTATTGAGACTCAGTGTCTCATTTACAAGAGAGACCTGTTTCAGACAAGACACAAGTAAATTAGAAATGACTAACGAAGAGAAATACCTTATTCTTATGTATAAATCGCAGTCTTCCCCTTAGGACTACTTGATTTTAAGTTTGTAACACCCAGCTTCTGATATGCTCTTTATACTGGCTGTTTTTACAGTACAGTGGTGATAAAAGTAGTGCCAAAAGTCATTGTACAAGTCAGAAGGTTTTGGCTAAAATTAGATCCCAACATCTCTCTGGAGAAGTTAAAAACAGGAAAATATTCATGGAGCCCTCTGTGCCTCCACAGAGAGCTCCATGGTTTTGTCATAAACAGTGAAAATGGAGAGGAGCAGTCCCAGCAGGAATATGTATTAGGTCAACTGTTTCCATCATGCACACCAGTGGCCTCATGGTGGATTAATTCATTAGTCTGAACCCTAAAATCCCTTGGAGACACTTCATTCAAGAGTGAGTTTGGTGAAACCAAATTTATAGAGTGGAATATGGCCTCTATTAAGTGTCCTTCTGCAGTCAGTTTTTTTTTTTAGATTTCAGCATTGTAAGTCATGTGGTGTATAATCAAAGCCTTTTCCAGGTACACGTGTTATTGTAGGAAGAAAAAAATATTTTTAACTTGAATCTGCTGTTAAATAAAACTTGTCACAGCAGGAGAATTCAGGTGAGTCGTGCATAACAAATAAAAATGAAGTAAAGTCTGTCTCCCCAGTGCCACATCAAGCCCTCCCTCTCCTCTGGCACAACCACGACTGATTAAGAATCTCGTAAAGTCAGGCGTCCTTTCCTCTCAGTGATCCCTAAGCAGCACATTCCTTCTTTAACCAAAGCATACTCTCTTATTAGAACAGCAAGTTTCCTTGAATAAGCATTGTGTTGGTTCTGTTTGTAATAAAGAATGAAAACATCCTGTGTTTCCCCATGAGGGCTTTGGGGAAAGGTATTTGATTTGCAGGTCATGTCAGGAGACGCTTTTCCAGCTACCATGGGCTTTCAGTGCCTGGAAAAAAGCCTACTACTGACGGGCTCCTGGGCAAGTTCTATAGTCTCCAGGTTTTTGGCTTGCAATGCTTGTCGTATGCACATGAGTGAGAGTCAGTTTCAAACAAAAGAACCATTGTCTGTTTCTGCCATGGTAAAGGAAATTGAAATATAAGAAATATAGTCACAAATTTAAAAAAAAGAATAGATATATAAGATAAGATAAGATAACCTTTATTAGTCCCACACGTGGGAAATTTGTTTTGTCACAGCAGGAAGTGGACAGTGCAAAAGTTATGAGGCAAAAATTAGAATACAATAAGAATAAATACAGTACACAACTGTACAGAATAGAATAAAATAAAACACTATATACAGTAGAATAAAATAAAATAAATATACAATAAGATAAAAATAGAATACAAATACAAATACTATATACAACTGAGTAAAAATACAACGATGACAGAAAGGATTATTGCACTTAGTATTACTGCATATGTATGGATGTGTGTGCTTGATCAGTTAAAGTCTTTATTATGGAGTCTGACAGCAGTGGGGAGGAAAGACCTGCGAAATCTCTCCGTCCCACACCGTGGGTGCCGCAGTCTCCCACTGAAGGAGCTGCTCAGTGCTGTCACAGTTTGCTGCATGGGGTGGGAGATGTTGTCCATCAGGGATGACAGCTTAGCCGCCGTTCTCCTGTCACTCACCACCTCCACTGGGTCCAGAGGGCATCCTAGAACAGAGCTGGCCCTTCGGATCACCCTGTTCAGTCTCTTCCTGTCCCCAGCAGAGATGCTGCCGCCCCAGCAGACCACGCCATAAAAGATAGCAGAAGCCACAACAGAGTCATAGAATTTCTTCAGGAGTGTAAATATATGTAAATATATGTAAATGGAAATATGTAAAAATATGTAAATGGAAAATGGCGCTTTACACAATCAGTCATCCACACACTGGTGATGGCAAGCTACATTGTAGCCACAGCTGCCCTGGGGCGCACTGTCAGAGGCGAGGCTGCCGGACACTTTTCTTCCAACTCTTGAGCCACGATCAATATATATATATATATATATATATATATATATATATATATATATTAGGGGTGCAACGTAGAGCTGGGCGATATGAGATTTTTTCATATCACGATATGTTTTTTTCATTTCAGGCGATAACGATATCTATCACGATATAAGCCAAATAACTATATTTGTAAGATTTAAATGTGCCGTTGCTCACAAGTAAAATGTGAAATAATCAGCAGCTTGTTTTGATTTAAATATTTATTTCCCATAATAAGTTCAACAGGGTAGATGTACTTAAGGAACATGAGACTTTTTCAGATAAATAAAGGCAAATATTGCAAACTACACAAAAGGCAGCCGCTAAAGCGTTTAAGTTTCAAAATAGGACAAACGAAACAGACTAAATTGTCAATTCCACTTAGAAACAAAATATTAATTCTAAAAATAAATCTTAGTTTGTTTTACAGAAGAACAGACAAAACTGACTAACTTTTGTCAATATCAAATAAACTGAGAACTAAAAGGAAATTCTCAATCTCTCCTTGTTGTATAGCTGAACTTTTCAAACAGTTTTAACAGTTACTTTAGTCTGACAAAAGCCGAATGACGAATTAGCGCTTCCAGTCAGAGACTGAGGCTACGTCCACACGTACACGGGTATTTTTGAAAACGGAGATTTTCCGTTTTCGTTTTAAAAAATAATCCCGTCCACACATAAAGGCAGAAATGAAGGAAAACGCTGCTATGAACATGCCAAAGCAGCAGGTGGCGCTAGATTCCTAACCGTGCCTAAATGTTGGCCAATCAGAAGTCTAGAAGCCTCGGTGGGAAAAAGTAAACAAAGCTGGGGCATAGAAGCAGAACCGAGTCGTAAGTGTGGAGGGACAGTAACTGTGTGTATATGTAAGCATTTAAACACTGCAGAGAGTAGAATTAACAGTAACAGTATTGTAGAAATTCATTTCACCGAAACAATAACGTGGCGCACAGTGTGATGCATGCACCAGTTTATTGTATTTCCAGACTTGCTTTCGGCACAATTTACAGTGCACGCTACTCTGTTTTTGTCAGACTTGAAATAGCCGAAATACCTTCACACTACGGAACTTCTATGGCTCTTCCGTTTGACAATCTCTCCGGCATTGGAACCATCATCTGTTTTCTCTTCGGTCACGCTCGGTTGATTTTTCTAGTCGGCACACTCATTTCCTCCATTACGCGCTGGCTCCATTACCCGCTGGCTGCTTCCCAAACAAACACACGTGCGGCTTGGCACTTGTGCTGTACGTAACAAGTCACGCGACGTGACGCTGCGGCTGTGATTGGTTCGGCTCTGCGCTACTTAATTTGGATTGGCTGACCTTTTTTTTTTTTTTTTTTTGAGGACAAGAGCGAGGTCTATCGCGATAGCTTAATTTCTCTATCGAGTAAAAGTTATATCGCGATACATATCGTTATGTTCTATCGCCCAGCTCTAGTGCAACGATACTCGTATCGATATTGAACCGTTCGATACAGTGCTTTCGGTTCAGTACGCATATGTATCGAACAATACAAAATTTGTAATTTATTTTATCAACTTTCCTTCTGACGATGCTGTCTGTGTTGAGCGCTCAGTAAATCTGCGTTCGACTACTCAGCCTAGGCTGCACTGTCGAGCGCAGATCCACTGAGCGCTCAACACAGACAGCATCATCAGAAGGACGAGCGCAGGGCAAGCTAGCGAGACAGAAGTTAAGCTCTCCTTGCAACATGGCAAATTGAACCTTCCCCACCCTCATTCAGATGTGGCGTTTGGAATTATTTTGGTTTTCATGTGACGTATGACCCTGAAGGTAAGCGCGTCATGGACTAAAGTAAAACAGTATGTTGGATGTGCCACGCAATGCTCAATTACATGGGTGGGAACTAGTGTGTTAGCGAGCAGTTAGCTCGTTAAAGTGTTAGCCGTCTAGCCCCACGCAGGGGTAGCTCGATAACGGAGCACTAGTGGGAACACAACGAATATGACTGCACATTTACGCCGACATCATCCTAGTGCAAAGACAAGTGGAAGCAGACAAAAACAACAAGCATGCATGTTACAAACTTTACCCCAGTCATTTAGACAGCCGTTAGCACATGATTCTCCTTATGGGGACCTGATATGTTTAATATTGTGGCGAGCTCAGACAAGGAGGAGAGGGAGGTGTCGTTTGGTCTTGCTTACCGTGAGCTAGCCAGGGAGCACAGCCGTTTATTGACATCTGCAGAAGAACACTGCCGCTAGCTAACTGCTCAGCGCAGCAACCGCACAGCAACAACAACACACAGAGCGCCCTCTGACCCCGGAAGGACACACCGTCGCAGCGAGAAGGCGTCACCCGTCACTATGGCAACATAAACGAAACATAACTGTACAAACAGAACCCTGAACAGCCCTGACCCGCTACATAGCCCCCGCCTAAGGGGTCAGTCGTCCCCGACGACCCCATTGCCCCACACAAAGTCCTGCAAATGTCCAGGTGCCTTCTTTTGGCGCACCGGCCGGTCACGACCGGCGGGGGAAAAGTCACTCGGGTCAGAACATGGGGTGCCACCATCATCCCACTTCTGACACTAATGTGGCGAGCTCAGACAACGAGGAGACGGAGGTGTCGTTTGGTCTTGCTTCCCGTGAGCTAGCCAGGGAGCACAGCCGTTTATTGACATCTGCAGAAGAACACTGCCGCTAGCTAACTGCTCAGCGCGGCAACCGCACAGCCACAACAACAACACACAGGGCGCCCTCTGACCCCGGAAGGACACACCGTCGCAGCGAGAGGGCGTCACCCGTCACTATGGCAACATAAACAAAACATAACTGTACAAACAGAACCCCGAACAGCCCTGACCCGCTACAATATGCTGCTGAGAATATAGCCCAGAAGAAGCGTATAGTATAGCTTTTATTTTGGAAAGAGCCATTTCTCTGTAATAAACTCTCTTTTCCAAAGATGAGTGACTCCTCAATCAGATACAGGTGTTACCGCGCCAGATCCGCGGCCCCGAACCGTAGTAAGGAAACCTCTGGCAGTTACTTGAAGGTTCCGTAACTGACTCGTAGCCGGCAACAGCTTACTATACAGGTCAACTCCGCTAGCAAAAAGATCGAAGGAGGCGTAGGAAACTGCTTCACCGAACTTTATTTCTTCTCTAAGGCACGAACACAGCGTACAGTGGGCTGAAACCGTTTACTCACAGCGAGCATCGCCAACAAAACTCTGGCTGTCGAGGGAGTTATTATATTCCTTTTATTTATTTTCTTTCCGTCTCTTCTGTAGCTAACCGTTACTTTTTCCCCTTCTCCGCTCTCTCTCTTCACACACACACACACCAGGCAGTCCCGCTACACACATCCCGAATACATTTCCCATCAGGCTTCATCCTTAAAGGGCCATGCCTGTAACACAGGGCTTGCAAAATCGGGCTAGCGATTTTTCCAGTTGGGCTACCAAAATCTATCTCTGCCCTGCCCGTCGGGCTATTGTAGGAAGAAAAAATATATGTCAATGCTTTTGCATTCTTTCGGAAATGTAGCTGGGTAATTATGTCATTGGCATCGGTGAGCCACTGTCAATATGTGACATATTGAAATCGCGTTTGAATTTGCGCTTGTTTTTTGCTTTCACTTTGCAAATATCCAGGTGCCTTCTTTTGGCGCACCGCCAGTCACGACAGGCGGGGGAAAAGTCACTCGGGTCAGAACATGGGGTGCCACCATCATCCCACTTCTGACACTAATGTGGCGAGCTCAGACAACGAGGAGACGGAGGTGTTGTTTGGTCTTGCTTCCCGTGAGCTAGCCAGGGAGCACAGCCGTTTATTGACATCTGCAGAAGAACACTGCCGCTAGCTAACTGCTCAGCGCGGCAACCGCACAGCCACAACAACAACACACAGGGCGCCCTCTGACCCCGGAAGGACACACCGTCGCAGCGAGAGGGCGTCACCCGTCACTATGGCAACATAAACAAAACATAACTGTACAAACAGAACCCCGAACAGCCCTGACCCGCTACAATATGCTGCTGAGAATATAGCCCAGAAGAAGCGTATAGTATAGCTTTTATTTTGGAAAGAGCCATTTCTCTGTAATAAACTCTCTTTTCCAAAGATGAGTGACTCCTCAATCAGATACAGGTGTTACCGCGCCAGATCCGCGGCCCCGAACCGTAGTAAGGAAACCTCTGGCAGTTACTTGAAGGTTCCGTAACTGACTCGTAGCCGGCAACAGCTTACTATACAGGTCAACTCCGCTAGCAAAAAGATCGAAGGAGGCGTAGGAAACTGCTTCACCGAACTTTATTTCTTCTCTAAGGCACGAACACAGCGTACAGTGGGCTGAAACCGTTTACTCACAGCGAGCATCGCCGACAAAACTCTGGCTGTCGAGGGAGTTATTATATTCCTTTTATTTATTTTCTTTCTGTCTCTTCTGTAGCTAACCGTTACTTTTTCCCCTTCTCCGCTCTCTCTCTTCACACACACACACACACCAGGCAGTCCCGCTACACACATCCCGAATACATTTCCCATCAGGCTTCATCCTTAAAGGGCCATGCCTGTAACACAGGGCTTGCAAAATCGGGCTAGCGATTTTTCCAGTCGGGCTACCAAAATCTATCTCTGCCCTGCCCGTCGGGCTATTGTAGGAAGGAAAAATATATGTCAATGCTTTTGCATTCTTTCGGAAATGTAGCTGGGTAATTATGTCATTGGCATCGGTGAGCCACTGTCAATATGTGACATATTGAAATCGCGTTTGAATTTGCGCTTGTTCTTTGCTTTCACTTTGCAAATATCCAGGTGCCTTCTTTTGGCGCACCGCCGGTCACGACAGGCGGGGGAAAAGTCACTCGGGTCAGAACATGGGGTGCCACCATCATCCCACTTCTGACACCAATGTGGCGAGCTCAGACAACGAGGAGAAGGAGGTGTTGTTTGGTCTTGCTTCCCGTGAGCTAGCCAGGGAGCACAGCCGTTTATTGACATCTGCAGAAGAACACTGCCGCTAGCTAACTGCTCAGCGCGGCAACCGCACAGCAACAACAACAACAACACACAGGGCGCCCTCTGACCCCGGAAGGACACACCGTCGCAGCAAGAGGGCGTCACCCGTCACTATGGCAACATAAACAAAACATAACTGTACAAACAGAACCCCGAACAGCCCTGACCCGCTACAATATGCTGCTGAGAATATAGCCCAGAAGAAGCGTATAGTATAGCTTTTATTTTGGAAAGAGCCATTTCTCTGTAATAAACTCTCTTTTCCAAAGATGAGTGACTCCTCAATCAGATACAGGTGTTACCGCGCCAGATCCGCGGCCCCGAACCGTAGTAAGGAAACCTCTGGCAGTTACTTGAAGGTTCCGTAACTGACTCGTAGCCGGCAACAGCTTACTATACAGGTCAACTCCGCTAGCAAAAAGATCGAAGGAGGCGTAGGAAACTGCTTCACCGAACTTTATTTCTTCTCTAAGGCACGAACACAGCGTACAGTGGGCTGAAACCGTTTACTCACAGCGAGCATCGCCGACAAAACTCTGGCTGTCGAGGGAGTTATTATATTCCTTTTATTTATTTTCTTTCCGTCTCTTCTGTAGCTAACCGTTACTTTTTCCCCTTCTCCGCTCTCTCTCTTCACACACACACACACCAGGCAGTCCCGCTACACACATCCCGAATACATTTCCCATCAGGCTTCATCCTTAAAGGGCCATGCCTGTAACACAGGGCTTGCAAAATCGGGCTAGCGATTTTTCCAGTTGGGCTACCAAAATCTATCTCTGCCCTGCCCGTCGGGCTATTGTAGGAAGAAAAAATATATGTCAATGCTTTTGCATTCTTTCGGAAATGTAGCTGGGTAATTATGTCATTGGCATCGGTGAGCCACTGTCAATATGTGACATATTGAAATCGCGTTTGAATTTGCGCTTGTCTTTTGCTTTCACTTTGCAAATATCCAGGTGCCTTCTTTTGGCGCACCGCCAGTCACGACAGGCGGGGGAAAAGTCACTCGGGTCAGAACATGGGGTGCCACCATCATCCCACTTCTGACACTAATGTGGCGAGCTCAGACAACGAGGAGACGGAGGTGTTGTTTGGTCTTGCTTCCCGTGAGCTAGCCAGGGAGCACAGCCGTTTATTGACATCTGCAGAAGAACACTGCCGCTAGCTAACTGCTCAGCGCGGCAACCGCACAGCCACAACAACAACACACAGGGCGCCCTCTGACCCCGGAAGGACACACCGTCGCAGCGAGAGGGCGTCACCCGTCACTATGGCAACATAAACAAAACATAACTGTACAAACAGAACCCCGAACAGCCCTGACCCGCTACAATATGCTGCTGAGAATATAGCCCAGAAGAAGCGTATAGTATAGCTTTTATTTTGGAAAGAGCCATTTCTCTGTAATAAACTCTCTTTTCCAAAGATGAGTGACTCCTCAATCAGATACAGGTGTTACCGCGCCAGATCCGCGGCCCCGAACCGTAGTAAGGAAACCTCTGGCAGTTACTTGAAGGTTCCGTAACTGACTCGTAGCCGGCAACAGCTTACTATACAGGTCAACTCCGCTAGCAAAAAGATCGAAGGAGGCGTAGGAAACTGCTTCACCGAACTTTATTTCTTCTCTAAGGCACGAACACAGCGTACAGTGGGCTGAAACCGTTTACTCACAGCGAGCATCGCCGACAAAACTCTGGCTGTCGAGGGAGTTATTATATTCCTTTTATTTATTTTCTTTCTGTCTCTTCTGTAGCTAACCGTTACTTTTTCCCCTTCTCCGCTCTCTCTCTTCACACACACACACACACACCAGGCAGTCCCGCTACACACATCCCGAATACATTTCCCATCAGGCTTCATCCTTAAAGGGCCATGCCTGTAACACAGGGCTTGCAAAATCGGGCTAGCGATTTTTCCAGTCGGGCTACCAAAATCTATCTCTGCCCTGCCCGTCGGGCTATTGTAGGAAGGAAAAATATATGTCAATGCTTTTGCATTCTTTCGGAAATGTAGCTGGGTAATTATGTCATTGGCATCGGTGAGCCACTGTCAATATGTGACATATTGAAATCGCGTTTGAATTTGCGCTTGTTCTTTGCTTTCACTTTGCAAATATCCAGGTGCCTTCTTTTGGCGCACCGCCGGTCACGACAGGCGGGGGAAAAGTCACTCGGGTCAGAACATGGGGTGCCACCATCATCCCACTTCTGACACCAATGTGGCGAGCTCAGACAACGAGGAGAAGGAGGTGTTGTTTGGTCTTGCTTCCCGTGAGCTAGCCAGGGAGCACAGCCGTTTATTGACATCTGCAGAAGAACACTGCCGCTAGCTAACTGCTCAGCGCGGCAACCGCACAGCAACAACAACAACAACACACAGGGCGCCCTCTGACCCCGGAAGGACACACCGTCGCAGCAAGAGGGCGTCACCCGTCACTATGGCAACATAAACAAAACATAACTGTACAAACAGAACCCCGAACAGCCCTGACCCGCTACAATATGCTGCTGAGAATATAGCCCAGAAGAAGCGTATAGTATAGCTTTTATTTTGGAAAGAGCCATTTCTCTGTAATAAACTCTCTTTTCCAAAGATGAGTGATTCCTCAATCAGATATATTTATTTTTTAAATTATTTTTGTTTCAGCAACATTAAATTTAAAAACTGTACTTTTGAGTTAAAATATATATTTATAATTTTAATAAATGACAAATTAAAAAGGCATGAACATTTTTTTTGTATCGAAAAAATATCGAACCGTGACACCAAAGTATCGAACCGAACCGAACCGTGAATTTTGTGTATTGTTGCACCCCTAATGTATATATATATGTGTGTGTGTGTATATATATATATATATATATATATATATATATATATATAATTTTTATTTATTTATTTTCCTATTCCAGAAATCAGTATCTGGATTACAACATTTTTTTTAAAACTCTGTCCAAAAACTTTAAATCTGAATGGCTTTTTAAGAAAATTCAGAAACTTTAGCATTATTAATCTCTATAGTTTGGATGGTACCAGGAGTAGAACTCTTTTTCTTGGAAACAGATTTTTTAAGTGCTGCAGACACTCTTTAGTACAAAAAAGGCAAGAAAAAATGAGCTGCAAGTAGTACTAAAGTAAGTAAAGTGGAGTGAATGAAATATATTGTGAGATTTCTACATATGAGGCTGAAGACACTTAGAAATCTACATAAATAGACCCCAGGGACGACATAACACATTATCAGCCAAAAACTGTATCATATTAAAATCATGAATATTGTTCCTGTTAGTAGGCTTGGACAGTGTATTGAAATTTAGGTATCATGCCCTTATCATACCTTTCAAATGATCCAACATTCACACAGACAGTGGGGCTTTGATTAATGCTTCAGCACTTACAGTAATTGTTTTGTCTTTTACCTCTAGTAACCTGAAGCCTGGCAGGCAGACTTCGTATTCTGGGAAAAACTGGTAATGTTTCCTGACGAGAACAAAACAGCTCCCATGTTCTTTTTTTTTTTGCAACTTGTTATTTCAACTCCCAAATGAGAGTCAGAGGTCTAGGGAAACAGGGTGGTCGGTCCTGTGTTTGCACTTTTATTTCTGAAACTGTTACTTTTACTGATTATCAATGTTATTAACTAGATGGGAAAAATTTACAGTGTGCAGTGCTTCATGTAGGAAAGATAAGTGAGAACAATACACAACTGATTCAAGTGATTGAAGTGATTAAACAGTTGGTAACAGTAGAAGCAGACACATGCTTCTACTGCTGTGGAAGCATGCATCACTGATTCAATACATGTGGGAGATATTAGTCACAGGTGTATGCATAGTTCCTGCTTGGAGGCTTTCACTTCATGGGTCATTTATAACCCAAGATTCTTTGTTATCACTGTGGTGTTTGTACTGAACACCCCGCTCTCCCTTTCAGGGACCCTCCCCTCTCTGGACTCTAGCCCTGTGCTTCCCTCCCCAAATCCAGGAGCCAGTCTCAGCCACAGAGGAGTCTGCTGCTCTCATCAGGACCCTGGAGCTCTTGTTTTTTATGAATTATACTCTTCCTCAGTCTATCTCTGTCAGTCCTTGGAAGCAAAAACTCAGAAGGTTGTCTCAGAGTATCCAAGAGGTAATATTCAAAGAGAAATGTTCACATGGACTATTGCATTTGTTCAAAACCATTTATTAAAAAATAAGAGAAAACAGATATTACGCAGCACTTTGCCCGCTTAAGAGACTACGGGTACGCATCAAAAATGTTTTATCTTTTGTATTTTTCTGGGCTAACAAACAGTGTCTTATTAAGGAATATTTTCTCCCTTTATATTTGATGCATAATACTGCAACTTCAAAGCCTGAAGTTGGAGCAAAAGTTATCTTTAGTCTTCCTCCTTTTTCTTCTTCTTGGTCTGTGGTGTGGTATTGTTGGTTTGCGAGAAATACTCAGACATGGCAGCAAGCGCCCGGTACCGGTGGGAGATTGAATTTTTAACTTCTTTGGGCAGTTCAGCATAGCTGCAGAGAAGTGAGAAGAAATTAGTAGTGAAAATTATTATTTGATACAAATGTTAAATAATAACAGTAATACTTCATCCCAAGTGCACCGCATGAAGCAAAAAGGATTTTGTATGGTTGATAATGCAGAGGCAGTGTGTTAACCTCTGGCTCCCCTTGTTGGTCGAAAGGGGGAAATGCAAATTGTTTTGCTTACGTTTTGTCATATCCATCTGGCTGGAAACAGGGATCCCAGCCAAAGTCTCGAGGCCCTCTGGGTTCTACAATGCACCCCTGAAAATACCACAGGAGTCAATTCAAAATGCACGCACAAAAGCACAAACACCAGGACAGATTTACAGAGACAGACTGACCTCTGTTTTCCCTCTGAAGAGCTGAATGGGTTCATCTTTCCCAGCAGAGTACGCAAAAGTGCAGAGAGCCCATGCAGATTTATCCTCAAATCCAGCTAGAAGTTTGTACAAGCCTAAAACGTATTTTAAAAATAATAATTTAAAGAGAAAAAAAAAACAACAACAACAAAAAAAAAAAAACAACACCCCTCAAAAGTCAAGACTAGTTTTTCTAAAGAAGCTCTGCATAATACCAGAATGTTGATTTGGTTTATGTGAAGTGACCGTGTGACTTCTTCAGTATCAGCTGACTGCAGGTTTATAAACAGATTGTAAAATTTAACTATTAAGGTGCTTGCATAAGAATGAGCTACACGATCAGTTGATGACTGCTGATATGCAAATATGAATGGCCATGAGTACTACTAACAAAGAACTGGGGAATGGCTCCAATCACGGCATTGTAAGATGGTAGGAGATTTACTTTTAGAACTGAGGAAGGGGGCCTCTATTTTTATATCAATGCCCTCCTCGCTCAAACCTTCATTCTTTCCTGTCCAGAATCTGCACATCTTCATCAAAAGATTGGCCTCTGGCTTGTAAGTGTAGACTGCCAAGTTCTGGCCTGCTTAGGTAACACTTCCGTGCAACATGCCTAGCCAGCAGTTCTTTGGTTTTTCTGAAGAAAATTCTAATTGGCATATCTGGTCACGTGAGTCATTGTTAAGCAATGGTGCTGATCTTTATGCAACCGTACTGTCTATAAGGTTTGGGAGCCTGCAGTGAAGTCATCTGGATAAGGGATGACAGGTTTCTCCAATTGAAAGCAATCTGCCCAAATGAACTGAATCAACTTTCTGGGATTTCCTAACTTGATTATCAAGCATTCATCAAGCTCTGAATACGTTTGTTTAAACAACACATTTTGATAGCATTTATTTCATTACTTACCTTCTGGTTTGAGTTTTTCCAGGAACCATTTACTATGGAAACAGATATTTGTTTTAAAATTGACGCTCACTATCACTATGTAAGATACCGTTGAATACATACTTTAGATAGTTGACTTACATGTAAGGACCAGGTAATCCCCCCAAAGCTCTGAAACATAGACAGGTGTCCTCTACTATGACTGGTCCATCAATCTGAATTGGGGGGGGCGGGGGTGTTAAGGCACTGTCTTTAATTAATACGTGATATGGCAGTGGTATTACATTGTACCTGTCGTGCAGCCTCCTTACACTTCTGTATGGAGATCTCATCTGGCTCTCCCTGGTATTCAGGCACTGCATAAAGAAAATTTTGCAAAAGCAATGACCACATAATTTTAATGTATTTATTTTTCTTTAGCCGGTGGTGTTACTTTTGATACTCACAGTCGATCTTTTTCGCCACTAGTTTGTAGGGAAACTTGTCGCCCAGTATCTGAATGACCTGATGGATCACAAACAAGCAGACGAAGCATAAATCTTCATAAATCTTGTGAGGCCTTTTTGTGGCAAACGAAACAAGGGATTTCTGGATTAAGTTACTGCTCCAGTCTCAATCTCACTTTAACTAGCTAGCTCAACATGCAGCATGAAAAGGACCGTTAAATGAACACTATTCTTCCTGGAACGGATTAGAAAGGCCACTCCGACCGTAAACATACAATCCATCTCAGGTATGAAGTATTTGTTTCTTACTTCTTCAAGTTTTTTTGCGTTCCCTGTCACGAAAACCACAGACCTTCCAGCGGGTACCGCCATGATGAATTGAACCCGGATGACTAACAACAGCGAACCGAGCACTTCCACATATGCAGCGACCAATAACAGCAACTCTGAAAGCCTCAGCCAATCATCGTTAAATCTGTAGGGGCACTCCACCAATCAGCAAGCGGTACTGGAAGCAATGTTGTCCGGGTGGAAATCAGAGCCAAGTGCCATGTGTAGAAGTGGCTGTAGGTAAAGTTACGGTAAAATCTGCAACGTTTTGAACCATCACAGACGACCATGAGTCTTTTACCTCGCACCGCCGAGGAGTTCAGCTCTGCTGAGTACTGGGAGAAGTTTTTTAAGAAGAGAGGGGAGAAGGCTTTTGAATGGTATGGAGACTACAACAAACTGTGCGGTGTGCTGCACAAATACATCAAAGTCCAAGATAAGGTAAATTGGGTGACGAAGGGGTTTGGCGAAACACTCACTGTTTCTTTTAATACTGCATTAAGAAATTTAGTTTGCCACATGATTTCAAGAGCAACAGTGATATGCAGAGCTGCAGTAACTACAGAGAGCTGATGTGCCAGATCATCAAGATTGAGGAGAGAACTGATGATCAGCAAGCAACAGTATGCCTTTATAAAGAGAAAGAACACTACAGAGGCAATGTTTGTTTTGAGTGTTTTAATGGAGAAATATAGAGAAGGTCTGAAGGAGTAGCACTGTGCTTTAGAGAAAGCATATGATAGGGAGTCAAGAAAGTAACTGTGGTACTATGTGAGGAAGTCAGGAGAAGTATGGTAGGGTAATGCAGACATATATGAGGTGTCCGGTAGGGGTGACAGATTGGTTGAAGGTGGGGGTGGGATTACATCGGGGATCTGTTTTGAGCCCCTTCTTGTTTGCTGTGGTGATGAATAGATTGACCGTTGATGTCGGGCAGGAATTTCTGCAGATGACAGACAGACACATGACCTGTGGTGAGAGTAGGGATGCAGACGGGAGGGAGCCTTGAGAGATCCAGTATTCTCTGGATAGAAGCCCAATGAAAGTCAGTGAAACGAGACAGAATACATGTTTGTGAGTGAGAGGGAGATAGGTGTAAAGAGGAAGAGGCGTAAAGGTTGCAAGTTTAAAAAGTTGGGGGCAATGAACAGTGAACAAGAGAGATGAAGTGGGGTGGAGAATTTTCAGGGTAATTTGTAACAGAATTATGAAAGCAAGAATGAAAGTGAAGGTTTACAAGATGGGACTGAGACCTGCTATGATGTATATTCTGAAGACAGTGGCACTAACAAAAAGATAGGAGGCCGAGCTGGAGGCAGAAGAGTTGAGTGTATCAGAGGAAAAACGCAGGTCAAGCAGTTTGGAGACAAAGTCAGAGAAGCAAGGACGGGTTTGGACCTTTACAGAGAAGAGATGGTGGATATATTGGACAAAGAATGCTGAATATGAAGCTGTCAGGCAGGAAGAAAAGAGAAAGACTTCAGAGAAGGTTCATGGATGTAGTGAAAGTGGACATAGGAGGATGTGAGGGACTGGATGAGATGGAAGCAGGTCATCTGCTCTGATGACACCTAAATAGGAAAGCTGAGCAAAGAAGAAAAGTTTACCAAATCATCCACCTCCTGAAATGTTTATATACTTGGGTGTTGCTAACACTGATTGTGCCTTGGTATATTTCTTGCCTTGATAAGTGACCGCTAGGCTTTATTTCTGTCCTTCAGGTGCTGGTGGTTGGTTGTGGTAACTCTGAGCTGAGTGAACAGATGTATGATGTTGGCTACAAGCATCTGACCAATATAGACATTAGTGAGACTGTGGTCAACAACATGAACCAGCGAAATGCTGAGCGCAGGCCAGGCCTTACCTTCCATCAGGTGGATGCTACTAAAACTCCATATGAGGATGCAAGCTATCAGGCTGCTCTGGACAAGGGCACCTTAGATGCTATGGCATCTGAAGAAGAAGGAGCTTTGGCCAGGAACATGCTCACAGAGGTGAGAAGCAGGTTGATCAGGCTGTGCATCATCAATATACACC
This sequence comes from Copadichromis virginalis, assembly GCF_057382275.1. Taxonomy (NCBI): domain Eukaryota; kingdom Metazoa; phylum Chordata; class Actinopteri; order Cichliformes; family Cichlidae; genus Copadichromis; species Copadichromis virginalis. The sequence continues at coordinate 7,462,585 of NC_140639.1, forward strand.
TCTGCATGAACTTCACTGTATTTTTCTTGTGTTTCCAGGTGGGTCGTGTGCTAAGTGTCGGGGGTCGTTATGTCTGTGTGACACTGGCTCAGGAGAGCGTGATCAAGTTGGCTGTGGAGCATTTTGTTCAGCTCGGCTGGGCAGTGAGGCTCCACTGCCTGCAGGAAGAAAACAGGACAGAGGAAGACTCGTTTGCTCTGCCTGTTTTTGTTCTGGTTTGCACCAAGTTCCGTCAGCCTATGCCCACACCCATTCTTGAGATGTGCCTCGGAGAGGATGGAGCCCCTGTCCGTCACACGCATGTTTCTGAACTGTTGTCAGCTGTGAGGGAGCATCAGGCTTACTCCGTCTTGAGAAAGAGGCTCCGGACGAACACTGATGCCAACTCAAACCTCTCACTCACGCTCTGCCATGCAAAGACCGGCCTTCCCAGATACACTCTTACAATACAAGATTCTCCACCAGGTGCTAAGGTTCCAAGAGCAAACCAGTTTGCTATATTTATCGGTGAGCCCAGGCTTCAATTCATCAAGTTTCTGCCTTCTAATGGAATTGGGTGTATTTAGTCCTTTGATTTGTTGTTTGTTTTGTCAGTTCCTCAAGGGAGTGAGACAGCCTGGCTCTACAGCTCTGGTGAGGGGCGGAGGCAGCTAGCAGCCAGTGCTAACTTTCGGCGCTTGGTTATTGTATCAATGCACAGGAATCAGGAGTACACAGAGATGCAAGCTGTCCAGTCAGAACTCTCACCAGTGGTGATGGACCTGGCTCCCCCGGGTATGCCAGCCAACCACCAGGTAACCACTCATAAGCATCCCTTTTTTTAAAACATGCTATGTAAAATATTAACAGTCTAAAGAAGCACTTTCCTTTGTGCTCTTTTCCCTGTTTTCAGGTGCCATTTCTGTCTGTGGGAGGTGACCTTGGCTGGCGAGAGGAGGTTAGCAGGGGAGTGAGTCAGCTGAGTGGGGAGTATTGCGTGGAGAATGTCAAAGGAGAGGACGGAGAACTGTATCGCCGACTTGTTTTCCTGTCTAATGCTGCCCTTGTCCAATCAGAGAGCCGTCTGGTCTCACCAAATACAGGTAATGTCTTGTACTTTCCTGATTTGTTTCACTTAATAATAAAGTATTTTTATGAATGGTCTTTTTACAAGTAAATAATTAACCTACTGAGCACAACCAATGATGCACAGACATACAGTATAGGGAGATTACCAGTTAATACCAGAATGCATGAAACTGAGCGAACCAAAACGCAAAAGGAAAAAACAGAAGATGTTGAAGTTGTACAGCTCTTAATTTTATTGTTTTGTATTTGGGCAGCGACAAGTCAGAAGAAAAAGAACAAAAGGAAGGCCAAGGCATCAGCAGCTCCAGTAGCATCTTCAACCTCCATGACTGTGGACAGTGGCTTCCTCTGCTGTGCTCACCATGAAGTCATGGTGGCTTGTCTTGCTATGCTTGGCGTGGGCATGCCACAGAACAAAGGTGCGTGTATGTAGGAAGAACCTATCATGTAATTCATGCATTTATCACTCTTCAGTTGCTCTAAAATATCACATTCAATTAAACTTCATTCCCTAATCCTTCCTAGACATCCCAGTGTCAGTGCTCCTGGTGGGGCTCGGTGGAGGAGGCCTTCCACAGTTTCTGCGGGACTTTATGCCCAATGTAACTATTGAAGTTGTGGAACTAGACCCAGTTGTGTTGGAGGTGGCTAAACAATGGTTCGGGTTTCAACCAGATGACCGTTTGACTGTCACTCTTGGGGATGGTCTGGAACGCATTTGTGCACTGGAAAAAGAAGGTCAGTGAGGGTGTGGATTACAGTGCAATTAAAAGTAATCCAGTGAATATAATGGTTCATCGGTATTAAAAATAAAGTATGTTTTTTCCTTTTCTCTAGGTGGTCATTTGTTTGATGCCATCATGTTTGATGTAGACAATAAAGATAGCACTCTGGGTATGAGCTGTCCTCCTGCTGCCTTTGTAGAAACCCCAATCCTGCAGAAAGTCCGTAACTTGCTAACTCCCAGAGGTACAGAATCATTTTAAAATACTTTATCTCTTATGCTTAAATCGTATCTTTTTTGCTAAATTGATGTGACACTTGCAACCAAAATAAAATAGACTAATAAACAGCCATACTTTTATCAGTCTCAAATATGACATGTTACTTTTTGATACAAACAGTTTATCAAAGTTATGTGCTTAGTTTTCAAGTAATATCCTTTCTTTATCTCTCCCTGCCAGGTCTGTTCATACTGAACCTTGCATGTCGAGACCCAGCCTTGAGGAAAAGCGTGCTTGAGCGTGTCAGCGGCGTGTTTCCCACCATCCTGTCTCGAAAGATCGAGGAAGAGATAAATGAAGTCCTTCTGTGCACTCGTGGTGAAAAGGAGACAACGGACGCCACCCACATTTTGCCATCCTTAAACCAGGCAGCCAAGAATCTGCAGAGTGCACTGTGCTCCAGCGGGACTGAACCCAGCCGTAGGCCGCATATAGACATTGCAGAGTTGCTAAAAGACTTGAGAATAGTGTGAAGCATGTTTGTGACCATTGAGGGCTGAGGTTAACCACGTGTCGGGACAGTGTTTGAGATTGTACGACAAACATATTAAAATATGGGAAAAAGTGCTTTGACTTTGCCATTCAGTACAATGTCATTTAAAGTGTACATGTGTAACATAAGCAGTCACAAATAAACGTTTTATCCTTTAAACTTAAGTAGTAGAGTGGTACTGAAACTATTCTAACTATGCTGTTAGATGTCATAGATGGGACTGCATTATTTCACCACTAAATGCCTTCACTTTCTCTTTTACTTGTCTGTTTTCCATTGCACTGCACAGTGCTGGCTCCCTGCTCTGGTGAAGAATGCAGCAGCGTTATTTACAGTAGATGAATCGCACACTCTGGTTCTTGTTGCAAGTGTTGAGAGGGGAGCAGCGCAGACCTCCCCACACTGGATACGTGGGATTTTAAATAGCTGGAGGAGTGAATCCTCGCGTGCGCTCTCTTAATTCGGGGTACCTTCATAACTGGCTGTGAAGTTTGTCTATCTCCTGTTTAAGGGGTGGGGGCTGCTGAGTTAAACTTCTTTATTACCGCGCATGCGCACAAAACTGTTCCGTAAGCTGTCAAATCAGAGCGTTTTCTACTGAACAGAGACCAGACATAGCACGGTGAGCGGTGACTAACTAATTAAAAATGTCCCGAGTTTAAGGAAAGCGACTCCCGTTACGAATTGCTGGAGTTTTAAAACAACGGAAAATGACTTCGAAGAGCTTTTTTCGGAGAGCAGAGGGGCGTGAGTACAAATGTGGACACTATCGTCGTTCCCAGACACACTAACCAGACCGTACTAACGACTCCTTAAAGCTGCGGATCTTTAAAAGTTCACACCGATCTTCAAGAAAACTCTAATTTGCAGTTTTTAATAACAGCAATAATAATTCTGGTTACCAGCAGCCACTCACTATGATAGTTACTTTATCAAGTGGTGTAGACTAGAAGCGGAGGTAAAGAGGCTTGGCAGGAGCTGGACAGGTAGCTACTCCCGTTGCGATGGGCAACCGCGGGATGGAGGATCTAATTCCGCTGGTCAACCGCCTTCGAGATGCCCTGAGCAGCGTGGGGGAAAGCTGCAGCCTCCACCTGCCCCAGATTGCTGTGGTGGGCGGCCAGAGCGCAGGCAAGAGCTCCGTGCTGGAAAACTTTGTTGGCAGGTAAACCAAAGATACTCATCTCTATACAACAGAGACCACTGATACCAAGAGAGCATTTTCATTTGTAACAGATCTTTTACAAATTAGTCATAACCATTATGAACAAGTTTCATATTCATGACTTTCCCCTAAGTGACTCACTCTTTACTAAAGAACGGTGAAGTTACAATGTTATAACTGATGATGATTATTTGAGTCATACCAAATCTATGAACCATCATGAACCAAATGCTATACTCACCATTAATTAATCAAATTGTCACAACTTAGTTAGGCTGATCATAAACCAGTGAGCTTAATGTGGAGTAATGACTACGTTTGTGTGAGACTACTGGGGACACATTACTCGGGTTTGGCATGGCAAAAAATGTACTGTATACACTTTATATACAGTACTTTAAATCATTTTATATATATTACAGTATATACTTGTTATACACACAGTATTATACAGAAAATACTGTGATCTTGACCCACAGCTCATTTTTTTGTTTCTAAGTAGCCAGACTTTCTTGTAATTTTTTTTAAATGTTCTTTTGTTGAAAATTGTCTTTTCCCCACCAATTTTCTGTCAATTTCTGACTATTTTCAAAGGTATTGTTTGTCTTCTTTTTTTAACTTAACACATCTAAAAATCACTGAAGAATCAAAAAGGCAACTAAGTAATGAACCAGTGTTGTGTTTACACATAACAGACAACTTAGCAAAGAATCCACTTTAAATTGTATCTTTGGGTATTTTGCTGCCAACAGCCTGTTGCAAAAACACACAGTTTCGTCCAATTTCTTTAGTTGAATCTCCAAAAAACAACAAAGAAGATTGTCAGGCATAAGTAGTATTTTTGCACCAACAAGATGATAGGCCCCTTCAGCTGATCCATCCGCTGTTCACTGCAGCTTCATCATAAATTATCTTAGTGGAAAAGTGGCTGTCAATAAGCCATTCCCAATGAAGGGAAACAGGTGGAAAATACTGAGAACTGGATTGAAAATCAGTGGTAACAAGTCTTTGAAGCGATAAATTCAAATTTTGATTCAAATTATCATCAACAACATCGTCAACAGCCTGCATCGTTGTCAGAAAATATGTATTTTTTTTATTTAAATAACTTGTTAATTGTATTAAAATACAATTGGTGAGTTTTTTCTGTTGTCAAAACTGTTCAAGGTTGGGCCTGTGAAATGCATGATTTCCCTAAAGTGAAAGGAAAACTTAATACAGCTGCCTGTGTTCATACTTTCTACATCATGGCATCCATCCAACTCTAGTCTTAAATGCTATGTTGCTAGTCTGGAGTGGTGGATGCCGGGCATGTCAGGGTCTGTATGTAAGTAGTCAGTATAGCAGCTTATCTCATAGAGAGGTGTCACTGAATAGGTGACAGTTAATATGACTTCTGAAACACAATCAAAGCAGAATTCTTGCTATCTTGTAAGTCATTACGTTCACCAAGGTGGAGCTAAACAAGCTTTGTTTTGTTTCATCTTTTTCTGCCCTTTAACAGATTTCAAGGTCCTAAAAATATCCTCGCTTGCTTATGAATAACAGTGTTGTCTGGGTAAAGTTTAAATGCAACTGAGAGCATTTGGTGTGTGATGAGGAGACCAAGTACCTCTATCCTGTCCGGAAGGAAAACTGATGATTAAGTCAATAGTCTTCAAGCTTCCTGAGACAGTAAAGCTTTGTTAGCCGTAGGAGGCCTATGCATTGTTCTGATCTGTAGGCCGTCTATGCAATAATCTGTGGCATTCCAGCAGCAGGCTGTTCACGTCCTGATATTTTGTAACATACCTGTTGGACATGAGTATGTTCTTTTTGTGAATGACTGCAACAGCTGTTTAAACTAAGACAGGATGTAATAAAACAAACTTCCTGAATCTGATTTTAAAAGGAAAGGGAGTGTTATTTATACCCGGTGCATTTGGTTTCTCTAGAATTAACCCTTTATTTAGCTTTATTACCCAATCTAATCCATGCTGTTTTAATGCAACAATTGACAGCAACAGTCACCTCAGACTGCTTTATTTTGTAAGGTGCTATACCCTATAATATTGGAGAGAAAACCCCAATGATGAGACAATCCTTTGTGAGCAAGCACTTGGAAACAGTGGGAAGGAAGATCTCCTTTTTAACAGGAAGAGACCTCGTTTAAGGAGGAGCAGTTATCTTTTGTGACTTGTTGGGGGTTGAGAGGGGAAAAAAGAGAGAAAAGGCAAGCATAGCAAGACCACGAAACAAAAAGGACAAAGCACAAACTATGGGAGAGGGTAGAAAAATTTATCACATGTGATAGTTATATTAAAAAAACACTGGGAGTGAACAAAAGGGAAGTGGAGAAGAAATACTGTGTTCCTCATGGAAAGTCCCATGGCAGCCTGAGTTAATAGCAACAAAAGTAAGGGATGGTTCAGGGTCAGCTGATTCAGTGGAAACTGTTAGCTGTATCAAAAAGGGAGGCTTTAAGTCTATCTACTGAACCTAAATTGGGAGCTGGTTCCACAGAAGAACAGCCTAGCAGTAAAGGCTCAGCCTCCCATTCTACTTTTGGAAACTCTAGGAACCACAAGTAATCCTGCAGTCTGACAGAGAAGTGCTTGGTTTGGATAATATGGGATAATATGATTTTAAATTCAACTGGATTTAAAAGAGCGTTAGTGAAAAGGAGATGATATGGGAGAAATTCTCTTTCTAGTCCATGTTAGTACTCTTATTGCAGAATTTTAGATCAGCTCAAGGCTTTGGGGGGAGTGACTACAGAATTACAATAGTGCAGCCTAGAAGTAACAATAGAGATGAAAGAAGGCAGTCCTATATATCAGTTTATTGTGTCTCTTAAAGGACATATAGTGGTGAAAATCATAGGTGTCTTTACAGTATTACTAGAGGCCAGGTTAATACCATCCAGGTTACATATCTGATTATTCCTCAATTCTTCATCTGGTTCAGCGGATTAAATGCTAATCATTTTCTTGGTCTTGGTAACAAGAACGTTGCTGATGTTTTAGGACAGGGCTGTCAAACACAGGCTCAAACCTGGCCCAGCAGATGGCTTACAAAGACCAGGGAAGTTAAAATTGTAGTGTCTTGTATATCTTCACTTTACTACATAGGTATACACATGTACTGAAAATTTGATTTCTAGATCTTGACAATTTGTACAGTAACGTAAATTAAAGTTATGCAGTTGCTTTACTGGTCCGGCCCAGGTGAGCACCAACAAAACACATGAGGTCCATGAACTGAAGTGAGTGTGACACCCCTTTTTTAAGCAGTATGGCAACTGAACTAAACCTAATACTGGGTGCTATTGTGTCTAATGCTATAAAGGTACTCCCTAAATACTTTCAGTTTAATGGTCATATCTGTGGGCAAAGTATGTAAAATTATTAATATAGTATGGTAAACTTAATGTTTTATATTTGGTTTGGTGGTGGCGGGGAAGATGAATCAGCACCAGTAATAATACGCACATCTATGTGTATATTCTTTTATCTTTCCTCTAACAGAGACTTCCTTCCGCGGGGTTCAGGAATTGTTACTCGGAGACCTTTAATTCTCCAGCTGCTAAGTGATAACACAGGTAAGAGAGCTCATAGGGATGTCATGCCATAGCATTTCTTTAAAACTGGCACCAGATGGCAGTATGGCGTCTTATGATGACTGTGCCTCATAGAGTCCTGCTTTTTATTGCCCTTTTCTATAAAAAAAAAGAGGATTGGCATGATGGATAGCATTTTTTTTTTCTCAGAAACAGTCAAAGTATTTTAAGACAGCTGCTAGAAGAAAACAGTTGCAAGAAAAATTGGTTATATTGAAAGTTAGTGCTATGTTATTGTGTTAGCCAGTTGACTAATTTTAAGAACAGCTATAGATTTGGTGGACTAGGCAGAGTTTTTCCAAAGATACTGTAATGCTAAGATGATATTATGAGCCTCTTATTGTTTAGGTGCTGCATGTATTCAAATGCTCTGTGTCTCCCCCAGAGTTTGGTGAATTTCTACATTGTCAGGGAAAGAAGTTTACAGATTTTGACGAGATCCGCAAGGAAATCGAGACAGAAACACACAGACTTACGGGATCTAATAAAGCCATCTCTCCTGTTCCCATCCACCTACGGATCCACTCACCACATGGTACTGTGCAGGTCCTTGTGTTTTACTTGCCCCGCTTAACTTACTTTTGGTCTAGTTCTTAAACAAACCTTATGTCCATGTGTGTTTATTTGTATGTGTACAGTGCTGAACCTGACTCTTGTAGACCTACCTGGCATCACCAAAGTGCCTGTAGGCGATCAGCCAACAGACATAGAGTACCAGGTACGAGACATGATCATGCAGTACATCTGTAAGGAAAACTGTCTCATCCTGGCTGTCACACCTGCCAACACTGACCTGGCCAACTCTGATGCACTTAAACTGGCCAAAGATGTTGACCCTCAAGGTAAGCCCCATGACTGTGAATGTCCTGCTGTTTTTAAATAGTGACATTATTAAAATATAAAACCAGTTCCAAAGAAGTTGGGATGTTGCGTAAGAGCTTATTAAAAGTAAAGATGGGTAGAATTTTGGAATTGTTTCTTTACATAAGGCCTTACAAAGACCTTGCATACTTAAGTAACACAATACTAAACTGCATACTGCATGTATCAAAACAGCATGGCTTTGTAGCCCAGAGTTTTCACCCGCTGAAAACATTTGGCACATTGAAGAATACAACAAAGAAGACCAGGGACTGTTGACCTAGAATCCTTTTTCAGACAAGAATGGGACAACATTTTCTGCCAAAAGTCCAGCAGCTGCTCTCTTCAGTCCCTAGATGTTTATAGACTGTTGTTAAATGAATAGGGGATATTACACAATGGTTAACAAGCTGCTGTCCCAACTCTTTTGAGTTGATGTGTTGCTGCCATCAAATTTAAAATAACTTTCATTTTTCTTAAAATCATACATTTTCTCAGTTTAACCATTTGAAAAAAAATTTCATGCTCTGTTGTTAATAAAAGATGGATGGATGGATGGATGTTATATTCCTTATTCACATTTGTATGGAAATATGCATGTTTTTTCTCTTCTCTTTAGGGCTGCGCACAATAGGTGTAATCACCAAGCTGGACCTGATGGATGAAGGAACAAATGCCAGACAAATACTAGAGAACAAGTTGCTTCCTTTACGCAGAGGTGTGTTGCTTGTGTGTGTGTTCTTGCTCAGTGTGCTATCAAATCGCAATAGAGACTCTCTGGAGAGGATTGACATAATCATTGTGTATTTATTACCAGCCACAAGCTCACTCACAGCCAAGCACAAAGATAACTTTAGCTCTTTACGTGACATCACTGTACTCCCATTCAGTGTGTGCGTGTATGTGCATGTATTCTATGTATGCAGCAAGAGATAAAGAGTAAGAAATGGATTATTGATGGTGTTGGTTTGTGTATCAGCCAGAAGTGTAGAGTCTGACAAGTGGGAACTGATAGGCACCAGCCCAGCTGTTAGCTTAGAAAAGTTTGTAATTTGTGTCTGTGAGAGAGCGGAAGAGACAGAGGCCTGGAATTGGGCAATGCAGGCAGTGTACAGACTGGCTAAAGCACCACCAGGTGCTGGCTGCTTCATGCTTTTCCTACAGCACTAATGCATTAGCCATGGAAGCCCTCTGAAATAATTCCGCCGGTAGCAGCATTGAGCTGAAGTATTAGATGTGAAGCCTAGTGCTATTACATCTATTACTGTACCAAATAGGCAATTTGGCCTGCCCCTCACAATCCGCCCTGCTGTTGCAGAAACACACACATTTCCTGCTTGTATGCTACAGTTATAATGGAACAAATGGTGGTCTGGGAAGAGTTCCCAGGCACCCTCCAGAAAATGCGAGTTGAATCCATCTTACATCAGAGGCCTGTAATTTCTCCTTCCTGTTAGTGCACATTGTCATCCTTATCCTTACATACCTTTTTATAATTTCCCTTTCAACTCCTTCTCCCCAGGTTACATAGGGGTGGTGAACCGTAGTCAGAAGGACATTGATGGGAAAAAGGACATTAAGGAAGCTCTGAGGGCAGAGAAGGAGTTCTTCCTGTCCCACCCAGCCTACAAACACATGTCTGAAAAAATGGGAACACCTTATTTACAAAGAATACTCAACCAGGTTCAATATGTGAACTTTTAAACTGAGAAATATTACATTATGTGCTTGTGTTATTACTAACAATATTTGTTTTCAGCAATTCACAAACCACATTCGGGACACACTGCCAGCCTTCCGTAGTCATCTGCAGAGCCAGCTTCTGGCATTGAAGAAAGAAGCTGAAGATTACATGCAGTTTAATCCAAATGACCCCGCACGAAGGACCAAGACATTGCTACAGTGAGTCAGTCATTCTGTGTATACATATTCTATGTATATATATTTCTGTGTTTTTCATAGCCTGCATGTTTGTCTTTTAGATTAGTTCAGCGCTTTGCTGTTGACTTTGAGAAGCTGATTGAGGGCTCAGGTGACAAAGTAGACACCGTCAACCTGTCCGGAGGAGCTAAGATCAATCGAATCTTCCATGAACGTTTCCCCTATGAACTAATCAAGGTGTGTGTGTGTGTGTGTGTCAGAATGAGAATCAGAAACAAAATACTTTATTAATTCCTAAGGAAATTATGTGGTTACAGTTGATCCAACACAATAAGAACAGTTACAGACTGGACAAAATTAAATAATACAATGTATTACAAAGTTACAAATATAAGAAATAGGTTCAATATATACAAATAGCTTCTAGAATAATACAGAGATTTTATATATATATGATTGGCATCATTTCATGTGTGTGTGTGGGTGCCTTGTTTATTTGTTTGGATTATGATGTTTATGGTTTTGGTGATTGGTTTATGTTCTTCGGGCACCTGCATTTCCTTTAATAAGTGTAATGATAAACCAAGTTGCTCCTTAGCCAAGTGCTGTTTTTTATGAAGTACTGTGCATCTTTGCATGTCTTAAGATCGGGTCTGATGAAGGGAAGCTGCGGACGGAAATCAACTATGCCATCAGAAACACCCATGGTGTCAGGTTCAGTACAGTAGCAGTGTCAAGTGATTTTATTGTTTTGGTCTTTTTTTGTTTTTCTACTGTAACATCTTATATTTTTTTCCCTACAGGACGGGTTTGTTCACCCCTGACACGGCCTTTGAAGCCATAGTAAAGAAACAGATATCGAGGTTAAAAGGGCCATGTGTTAAATTTATTGACATGGTCAGTCAGGAACTAACCACCACTCTGTACCAGTGTATCGACAAGGTATAAATACTCTTGTTTCATGTATTTGTGTGTTGCTTTCTACACTTCGTGGTGTAGTAACTGTGTCATATCTCATTTGTGGTCTGTTTTTACTCTGTAGCTCAGTTCCTTTCCCAAGCTGCGAGATGAGACAGAAAGAATTGTTACCACTGAAATTCGAGAACTAGAGACTAAATGCAGAGACCAGGTAATCCATATTTGTGTAAGGGATGAATTGTTTTGGATTACTCAGTTGCATTCTTATGTTGTGTATTGTTTTATTTCATGAGTTAACATATGTTCGCACTGTCCAGGTCATGTTGCTTATTGACATACAGGTAGCCTACATAAATACCAAACATGAAGACTTTGTTGGCTTCAATAAGTGAGTCTCCACATCACCTTTAAGATTTCTAGCTAATAATAAGCATCGTTAATTATACACTATATTAAATCAGACTTGCTTTTCATTTATCTTAGTTCCCCCCAGATGCACAATCACACCAATACCAAGATTGCTGCACGGATTGGAGGAAAACAGGTGAGAGTCTAAATGGCTTGGCTTAATAAAATGAACCAGGGATCATGCAGCCCTAAAATGCAAATGAAGGCATTCTGAGACAGTTTGTCAGTTGAACCAGTCCATTGATCCTTAGCTTTACTTTTGTCTGAGTTAAATCTCCTGACAACTTAATTATTATTAATTATTATCAGTACAAGGAATCTGCAAAAATACAAACAAAATTCAAACTTTAAACGCATTTAATTTATGTGCTGTGGCACATAGCATATCTGTGTGCCACAGCAAAAATAAGACATTTTAGTCTTTTTCTATTAGATTTATATGTAGACATATTTATGTGACACATTTTGATTTAGCAGTGATAATTAAATACACATTTCTACTATAACTGGAACATTGATATGTGGTGTTGTTAATATTTGCTAAACAGCAGTAAATTTCAACCACAGCTTCAAAGGTAAATAAAAAAAAATTTATTTTCAAAGTCCCGAGTGATGCTTTGCTAATAGTTAACTGTTAAATGTAGTCATTGTTGGCGCCATCCCCAAAAATTGTCATATAATGAAAAAATGAACTCCATCTTTCTGTTGCTGCTTCATCTCCTGTTTTTTCTCTAGGGTGTGGCGCCTCATTCAAGTCTAATAGTAGGAGACCCGTTTCTTTAAATCTTCTCACTCACTGCTGCCTCTGCTGGCAATATGTGTGCACAGCGGTGAAGCTTAAGGGTTGTGGGTTGGCATGCTACTGATTGCAGCAAACACAGCAAAATGGCTCCTTGTAGCTTTAATAATCACATCTTTCATCATCTGCAACTTTCTCAGAAAGTGTTTTTTCTTTTTCTTGTTCAGTCTGTGCTAATCTTATAATTTCTCTTTCACAGTTCCCCCACTGTAAAAATATACATTTGCAGGAAGTATACGTTATCTTGGTATAATATGTCTCATTTCCTATAACTTGACACATCTTTCCTTTACAGTGCCTTTGTCTGTCACCTTTGACCGCTCTTCCTGTTTTCTCCCAAATTTGAACAGCCAGGCTCTGATTTCTGTGCTTGCTCGACCGTCTTTACCCTTTTAGGTTCTCTTAAACACCTGTGCAAGCTGTTTTTCAGTTAAATATTTTGTTGATTGCATCACTGTGTATCTCACAAATGTCTAACCCGCACAAATGTTATTTTTTTCCTCCAGTGTCAGCTGTTTGACTTTTACTCTTGTTTTCGTCAGCACAATCTGCTCTCATTGTATGACCTGCTTTTCATGCTTTCATGTGAATTGTGCCTTGCTGTGAACAATTGTCTGCTGTGTTGCCTTCTGAGCTTCTTACCCTTGACTGATGCAGGTCATACGCAAGGGTTGGCTGACCATCAATAACATTGGTATCATGAAAGGTGGAGCCAAGGAATACTGGTTCATACTTTCTGCAGAGAACCTCTCATGGTTCAAGGATGACAAGGTAAGGCCTTCACATTTATTTAATGACAAACTGAATTGAATATCTATTATCAAGATGAATTACACTTCAAATATTTTATTTATATAGTCCAAAACACAGAAATGCACTTAAGCCATCATCAGTTTATTTAAATAAATAAACTAAGCTTGAAATAGTGTGTTAATTGTTCATTTTAGAGAGGCAAAGTAAAATTGTTCATCTGTTCAGATCACATTCTTAAAAAAAAGAAGAAGTAGGTGGCAGAGATCTTAGTGGCCCTCTGCTCTGATGTCAGTGGGGCTGCCATCTGTCTGCCTGTCTGTGCCTGCTGTACAGGAGCAGAAGGTCTGCACAGCAAGTGTAGACAGGCAGACACACCACAACAGTCTCATCCTGTCACAGCTGATGTCATGGGAAGAGGGAAGGGCAGAGTAGAGGGAAAGAGATCAGAGAAGGGGAAACACATTGGAGCATTTCTCTACGGATAGAAACAAGCACCTGTAAACATTCACATCTGGATGAAAACTCTACGGCTGGATAGTTAACATTTGTGACTGTGAACGCGATAAAGAAACTTTGACATTGTTTGACAGACTGAGAATTGAGTGTTTTTTAGCAACAGTATGTTGATTGTTTTACAAATAAGTTATTGTTCTTGGTAACCACACTAAAATAGTTTGAAGGTTTAAGCTAAACAAACAGTGACATCATTCTAGTCACAACTAAAAGCACATCTTTAACCCCCTTCTCTCTGTCCAGCTAACTCTTGCTGTTCTCTCCTACCACCTGGACCTGTAATTGAACCCCACCATTTCCTCCATTCATTCCTCTGACACCCCCCTTCCCATTCGTGCTGCTCTCCCTTCAGTCTTCCCCCTTGCTCCCCCCTTTTCTTCCTCTTCTGGGAGTTTAGGCATTTGGAGCGGCTCACTCTGACACAGCTGGAGCTGCCCCAAGCCAAACTGAGACTCACACACATACACACATGCACACACAAACGCACTCAGTGGACAGGGTTGTATATACAGTATACAGTACACATGCAGACTCTGATGTAAACAAAGTGACATGCAAATAGTGGAGAAAAATATACACTCACTCAGACAGACACATGGTCACTTTTCAGATAAACACTGGATTGCTTGAACGCTGTGTTCCAAACATAGCCCCAGGCATCCATATTATACACACAGTGTTTTAGGTTTCCTCTTGCTGTCATTCCCTTACTAAGCATTTGCAAATCAACTCAGTCATACAAAGACTTTTTTGGACACAGGCAAGAAGTAATACAACTGCAGGCAAGTAATCATCTGTCGACCACATCAGAGCAGCAAGCTGGTTCTCTGCTGATGATCAAAATGAGACATGTATGCTTCACTACATGGATTAAAGCTACTATAAGAATTAAAATTTAAAAAAAAAATCTTTATACATTTTTGCTATGGTTGTTTAATCTCTGCACCTCATCACCATGTTTATCACTCGTTTATGTGCATTTTAAGTCACCCATGGTATCACAGGAGATGAGATCTACTGATTTTTTTTATGTGCACATAGACATACACACAGACGCATAAGCCAAACTCCTGCTTCTTCTCCCTCACAGCTCACAGTTCCCGCTCTCATAACCCCCCGCCCACACTACCTCCACACATTACTTTTTTCTTTGACTGCTGCCCCCCCCAACACGCACACACACTTATTTTTTTCTTTCTTTCTCTTGCCTCTGTTGCCTTTTACTCCTCCTTTCTCTCTCTCTCCCTCTCTCTGTCTGTCTCACCCTCTTTCTCTCTTTCTCCCCCTTTCTGTGGTTGGCAGTCTCCCTGGGACTGTGCACATTCCTGGCTGGAAAATCTGAAGCTTTGTCCAAACACCAGCTTCCAAGATCTGCCCAGAGAAATCCCACATGGCTGTTTCTACACTGCAGACCTCCCCTTTTGACTCCCCCTCTCTCCTCTCAACTACTCCACAGTCTTACTCCCAAAAACCCCTCTTCCCCCCTCTTCACCCCCCAAAACTCCCCTGCCACCCTCCCTTCATCATCTCTGTGTTGATTGCTTCCATGCACACAGTTTTAACCTGTTCGAATTACATCTTCATTCTATTATATATGTACCCTGCACTGACCTCATGCTGAAAGTGCAGCTTAACCGTTCAGAGTTTAATCTTCACAGCACATTGAACAGACGAACATTCCTTCACCCCTCAACTGCCAGAACTCCACCAGGGAGCTGAAGAAAAACAGACGGCTCATGACTATACATTTAATCTACATGCACTCCTCTATGTGTTTGCATGTGAGGCCTATCTCAGGTCCATTAGCCTCTAGGAAGGGGGGACATAGCTTCAGACACAGCAGCTCTGATGTATGATCCTTCACGACCACCCTGACACCACTGCGATTACGACACACACACATAAATACACAAATGTGTATACAAAGCAATGCCACAATGTCCTTTAACCACAAGAGCAATCATATTGCAAAGCAGATGCACATGCAAAATGTGTGAGGCAATCTGTGGAAAAAGTTAGGTTAGAGCTTTTCTGAAGTTGCTGTGCGCAAAATAAGCTCAGCTCATTAGCTGATTTGTAGCCTTCTTAGTTTGCAGCCCTAAAAGACAGGAAAAACAGTCAAGTTATACTTCACATGTGTTATTCTCACTAGTCAACAAAGACAGTTAATTCAAGCTGACAAATACCACAAAATGGATGAGAGATTGTGCAACTTAGTATAAAGCTGGTCACAGTGATTAAAGATATGAAATCGTGTGATAGTATATGCATATTTAAAGGCACTTGCACATCTGCAAGCGAGAAACATCACAAAATAATAGACCTTATATTTGCCAGCATAGACTATGTGCAGTTTTCATCTTCTCTTGTGTATTTGTAGATGGCATTAGTATAAGCTGCTGATGCACTTCCTTGCACAGTCTAACCAATGTGCAGACTACTGTACACCAGTAAGATCCTGAACAGGTAGTCTGAACACTGGGATGACGGAGCAGGACCCTTTCTCGTTTGTGTTCGGCCTTGCCTTTTCCATCTCTGGCTGTTTTCTTGCAGTCCTGCATGAGGCGTTGGAGAGTTGACAAAAGGTTTCCTCTGTTTTTCTCATATTTCTTATCCGGTTCCAATGCTGGGTCGTAGGGCAAGACACACACATCAGACATCCACTCCTATGGGCATCTCTCCTTCAGACATGTTAGTGTACCTTGATTCGGTCGTCCGCAGGGCTGTGTCCCGATGTAGTATCCAGTCTTGACGTGGCACATTCACCCATTCAGCCAGGGATCTGCCTGTTCACTCAGGGAAGGCATAAGGAAATAAGGGGAGTGAGAGAAGGAGAGAGAGTTAGGGAGGAACTTAGCAGCCATATATGGGTTGATGGGACCCATGGGGGAATCAACTTTGGAGTGGTCTGGAGTTTCTCCCCATTTCTTCTTCACAATCGCTCCTGCTTTCTATGTTCCTCAACATTTCCTTGTCTACTTTTGCGAAATTCACCTCCCTCTGTCCATGTCTATCCCTCCGCTTCCTCTCTTTCTCATCTCTACTTTCTATTTCTACCCCATCGGAGCACCCTATACTCACTCCGGTCTCCTCCCTCTCCGTCTAAAGCGATCCCAGATGTTGCTGTATGAGCGCCAATCGCGTTCTGTCATTTTTTTTTCAACCTCTGTTACAGGAAGTGGGCCCCTTTGTTAAAAAAAAAAAGGACAGAGGAGCAAAGGAAGAGAGTCGTAGGGTTCAGGGAAGCACTGGGAGAAAGACTGATGACCAAAATGTACTTCCAGAATAGTCGCCTCTCATTTCATTCGTGCACATGATCAAACGCATGAGCACATATTCGAATCTACACATTGTTAAAAAATGCTCTTCTGGCGTTAGGTATTCTGACTCTGGTGGTCACTTTTTTCTTTGAACTCTCCATCCATCCATGGCTGTACCTATAACCAGGCTTTATGGAAGGCCCTTTCTCAAAGGCTAGACAGAAAGAGCAGGCTGGAGAATAGAGAGATGAGGGGGAAGGGCTTGACTTTAGGAGAAATGTTGTGTTAGAGCTTGAGTCTGAGTAATGACTTTCACATGTGGCCCGGCCTCTCTACCTCTTTTTTTCATACTACTTCTCTCGTTCCCTCCCTCCCTGCTTCACTTTTCTGCATCCTGCCTCCATACTGTCTGGTTCTCCTCACACTAGCCGCTCCACTCCTCCAACTGTTCTCCGTCATTCATAAGTCCCCATGGTGATGACAGACTATAGACTTATGGCAACTCTCCCCCTCCCCCACTGATTCTCCTGAACTAGTTTGTGAGTTGTTAATGTGAGTCAGTCTGACAGTCAGACACATCATCTTATATGAACTCGGATGCACTCCTAGCACAATGTTCCACATCTCCATTTCGCCTTGCCTTCTGACACTTTTCCCATTACAGTTCATGTCTCTTGGCTCCACTTTCTTCTCTAGGTGCACGCTAAGAAATATTTACTACCAGACACATGCAAACTGGCCTTAGTCTCTGGTGGTTTTTGCTATCAACGCTGTTATTGCCTCTATGGTGTCGTATATTACTCTGCATACCAATGTCAAAATTTTATCTTTTCATATTCTGTCTTTTTTCAGGAGAAGGAAAAGAAGTACATGCTTCCACTGGACAACTTAAAGCTCAGAGACGTGGAAAAGGGCTTCATGTCCAGCAAATATGTTTTTGCTATCTTCAACACAGAGTTAAGGTTTGTGTGTGGTTGGAGGCGTGTGCTTTTTCATATGTGCCTGTTTGGTGAGTGAATGCGTGAGTCAGAAAAGGGAGTTCTGTTCTTGTCACCTGCTCGATGAAACTTTTGTGATATTTTACGAGGGTGGACATGTTGGAGGAGGAAAGGGAGGAGATGTCAGAGTGGCGTTTTGCCCTTCCGCCGACCTCTTCCATTCAACTTTGCCACCGGAACCAAAAGGGATATCCAGCGGGTACTGGAGCGGATGCCGTTTTTTTTTTTTTGCTCTCTAAGTATATGCCAGGCTTTTGAGGGCAGAGCTGGGTTTGGGGTTTGCTAAGTTTATGGGTGTGAAACAGATTGAGAAGGACAGAGAGACAAAGGGAAAACATAAGAGGCAAGAGAGAGAGAGTGTTTAGGAGCTGGAGCTGACCCAAAGCCTGGCTGATTGTACCAGAGCATGTGGGCTTTGTTTATAATGCTTTGCTATGCTACATTCGGACACACAAACTGAATTCATAAGTGCGTGTGTGTGTTTCCACATGTGTGTATGTGCCTTTGCAAAGAGCATGCGTATAGACCACAGCATACCGACGGCAGGCTCATTAAGCAGCTAATCAAAGCCAGAGCGCTTGGATCAGAGATGAGGCTGCTCTTGTTTGGAAAGAATTGCTCGACTCACCACAAAAAGGAGGGAGAGGGAAGAACTGGAAGGGTTGGGGGGGAGAAAGAAAGCAGCAGAGAGAGAGAGAGAGAGTATCAGAGCCAATGGGCCAGGAATGTGTCAAAGTCTGTCCTGTGGCGCCCCCCCCCCAATCCAACCCCTCTACCCCCCTTTCCTGCGCCCTCACTCTGTTTCTCTTTCTGTATTTGTGTGTGTGGCTTTGTCCCTGTCTGACAGTAATCAAAACCTCAGGAAACTCTTCAAATCTAAAGCAGTCATAGCGCTGCAGAAATTCCTTCAGATTAGTGAAAAAGCTCCCAGTGAGCTGAGGAGAGAGCATAAAAAAAGGCCGTTTAAAACAAATGTTGGTGTAAGTGATAAATCAACATAGAGAACAATTTTCTTATGCGCTCACTGGTGTAAACGAATGTTCAGTGTCCTGATCTTAGTGTAATAGCACTCCAGTATTGTCATGGTTGGCCCGGCTCCCCGTCTGTTAGCCACCACACCCTGATTTATTAGCCTCACCCATACTAGCCCAGTTATAAGCACACAAACTAAAAGCCTATTTCTTCATCGCTCTGTATACCTCTCTGTCACCACAGTGTAGTTTCTCAGTTTCTGCTGTCTGTTGTTCTCACACACAGTCTTCACATTTTTGAGGTTAATTGCTACGTGTTCTGAATGTGAGGAGGGAACAACAAAAGGGGGAAAAAAACAATCGAGTGATTAAAGAAAAATGTTTAACAGATGGGCCACGGCCTGCTCCAGATTCTTTACTTGTTTCTGACTTTGTTACTAAGCGTTGAGATGTCAGATGATGTGAAGAGGGACGTGAGAGGACAAACAGAGAGCAAGCTGAGTTTGGGTATGAATCACGGTGAAAAAATACGTGATGATGATGATAAGGAGATAAGCTGCCGTGAATAAGGTCGTGTGAAGCATTGCGTTTGGGAAGCAATAAATGATGTATGTGTTATATGTGTGTATATCGGTGCCGTGTATGTTTCTGTGTGTGTTTTAATCTAGTTGAAAGTGTCTGCGTCTGTCTTTATGCCCTTTAGATCTGCAAGTGTCCAACATGTTACACGGGGAGGGTTGCCTACTTGAAAGTGTAACATAGACCTGACACACATCAGTTTACATAGAGCCTGATAGCTTCTGTTACCCGTGTATCACTTGATGTATACTTATATTTTTATTATTACTATACAGGATGCAGTAATGGGACACAGGTCAGCCAGTGCTCCATTTAAACAAAGTAAATTTAAAAAGATTCCATTGGCTGATTTTACAAACAAATTTATCAGCATGAACGAGAAATATTTGCAGGACACACTGCACATTGCTTTACAAAGCAGACTGAATAATACGGTACCCAGACTGACAAACAATAAAACTGTTAAACGTTTGTTATGGAAACACAAGAAATTATTTTTTCTGTACAAACAAAATGCTACACAAAGACTGTATATAAAGATATATATACAGTCTGTGGGTTAGCGCATGAAGGCATCCTTGTGCCAGTAACATTTCACTTGTGTACAGATTGGGTCAGAGGCTTAGTAAATAATATTTGTATATAAAGAATTTCGAATACAAACAGTGAAATCGTCCAAGTGGCCTTGATGTTCTCTTTTAAACACTCTACACCCTAGCTGATAAGTTCGCAACTATAACTAAATGTTTGGCTTAATCACCTACACAGAGTTCACAAGAAAAGGTTAAAGTTCCTGTTATGGATAATAGGTCTTGTATACGTTCATCAGAGTTCCCATGAAACACATCGGAAAATGTGTTTGGTACGAACTGTATATTTTCTTAACCGTAAGGTAAGCACTGGGCCAGTCTCCCGTACAACGTATATAAGGTTTTGTGTATATTACTCCGTATTGCAGAAAGCTCCCTTGAGTTAAAAGTGTTATTGCTGTATATTTTTTGGACATTTCTGACAGGATTGTAATGAATTGCAGGAATGTGTATAAGGACTACAAATGCCTGGAGTTGGCCTGTAACTCTCAGGAGGAGCTGGACAGCTGGAAGGCTTCTCTGCTACGGGCCGGAGTCTACCCTGAGAAAGTTGCTGTTAGTACTTTGACCCCTAATTCAACGTAATTAAACCCAGTCCTGACCTTAGCTTTGGGGAACTGCACCTGTCTGCACCTTACCTTTGAGTTATATGCACTCATTGGCTTTGCTAACCTTAAACCCTGTCTGTAACCCCTTACCCCTCTCTCTCCATGTTCCCCTTTCTCTCCCCCTGCCAAAGAGAAAAAGCAAGTCCCCCACCCCTTCCATCCCGCTCTGTCGTTGGCTCTTTAGTACAGCATTCTTGGTCCATGATGTCACTACAATATGTGTGTGTGTGTGTGTTCTGGTCTGTTTCTAATCAGCAGTTCCTCGTCCCTCACACACTCCCCCTTTTTTTTTTCTTCTGCCCATTCCTCCTTGACTCCTTCTTTTTTGTTCCTTGTGTTCAACTCTCCTTGTTCTTATCCTATCAAATGTGTTTCTTCTTGTTACTAACATGGAATAGATGTGGCCACTAAATATAAAAGAAAGCTTTGTCTCTTTACACATCTGTATTTGTATTAAATTACTAGCTGTGGTATATCAGCAGTCCCTGTAGCATGGCACACTACACTGTAGATTATTGCTTAAATGGGTTGTCTGTATAGTGTTAAGATGTATATATATGTCCCAACTTGTGTGTTTTTTACTAAGGTGGATGAGCAGGGGAATGGACCTCCTGAAAACCTCTCCGACCCCCAGCTGGAACGTCAAGTGGAGACCATTAGTAACCTGGTTGATTCCTACATGGGCATCATCTATAAGACGGTCAGGGACTTAATGCCAAAGACCATGATGCACCTCATGATTAACAGTGTAAGCTCTCCAGACCACACTTTTAACTGTTATTTTTATTTTTTTTGGTGCAGCAAATCCTTTTCACTTTTTTTTCTACATTTTTTGTTTTTTTGAAATTTGAAATTCCACTTGATCCATATCCTGACCAACAGAAAAAAAGAAACTTTCAGGGGGTAAAAAAACATTTTTTGCCACCGATTAAGAATATAGATTCGTTTTTCTGAATTAGAATAAAATACCACTTCACAAAGTTACATTTTAACTTCTCACAGTAGTTTATAATCCCTCTCTGTAGGTTAAGGAGTTCATTAGCTCTGAGCTCCTGGCCCAACTCTACGCTCTGGGAGAATGCTCAGCTCTGATGGATGAGTCACCAGAGCAGCAACAGCACCGAGTTGAAGTGCTCCAAAAGCATGCTGCCCTGAAGGAGGCGCTCGCTGCCATTGGAGAAATCTCCACCTCTACCTGCACTACCCCTTTGCCTCCACCTGTGGATTCTTCCTGGATAAAACCATCCAGGTGCAAATGTACACATATACATAGATGGATTCATTGAAACAAATCTGTACAACCTATCACTTAAGCTTCTCTCGTCTTCTGCTTCTCTTGCCAAGCCTCCCTAAAACTGCAGCCAGTGGTAAGCCTGGGATCCGTAGCCATGCTCCACCTGTTCCTCGGGTGCCCAGCGCTGGACCCAAAAGCTCCCCTAATGGCTCTCGGCAGCACACTAGTCAACAAAATCGTACCCCAGCCTTGGTGCCAAGGTGACTGTGAAACCAGAGAGATTAGCCCATGAAACCTGACCTGTTGTATAAATGATGACCTCTAGGCTTCGCCAAGCCTGGCATTTATGCATACACATGCGCACACATGCAAAATCAAATGTTCCCGTACAAAGGCACAGGGTTAGAAAAAGTTGTTATTTGAGCTGGGTGGGGGTCTGCTGGAAAATGTGTTTCTCATATTCTCCTTCCCATCAGCCTCAGTAGACAAGACCTCCGCATGCTTTCTACTGGAGCCAGATACAACAGGCTGAGCGCCCTGTCAACTTTTCATCTTTCTCTCTGTCCTTCATTCCCCCTTTTTCTTCTAGCATGCATTTGTTTTATTGCCTTCCTCAGTTTCCCTCATGCAATAACCATTATTTTTCCTTTTGCCCGTACCTCTTTTTCTTCAACTTTTTCTTTACTTCTCCTCTTTCACTGGTTCCTCCCCTGCTTTTGGCCCGTCTCTCCTTTTTCTCTCTGCCTCATTTCCTCTGTGCTCTCCAATGGTTCTTTAGGTTCTTTCCCTCATACACTCTCTTTCCTTGCCTGAGTCTTTCCATCCAGCCTAATGCTTGTCTGGCTCCCCTATAGATATAGAGTCATTGGGACACGATCTTACTGTAATCAGTCTTGTACTTGTACTCTACTTGTATGCTCTATGCAGCTTTATGAGTCTTGCCTTTATGTGCATTTTCTCATCATTATAAAGTCTATTTAGCTTATCATGTGTGGAGCTACGGGCAAATAAAAACACAGTAAAGAAATATAGAAATATGTAAATTATAACTTGGAATTAGGAACAACGGAAAGCCCCAGCTGGCACTGCTACACTTGGATCAACTCCTTGCTAATAATAAGGCATCTCCTAATTCATGAACATCTTTATCCAGGGTTCAGAATTATCTTATTCCTTTATTTATTTAGGAAGGCTGAATGTATAAAGCTTATAAAGTCCTGACTGCTTAGCCCCAGACTGTACCTCTCTGCAGATTAACTAGAAATTTAAATGCGGATGATTAAGAAAGCTACAGTGAGAGACAGCACCGTCCCATCAGAGATACCATGTCCTCAAAATCATGCATAAGTCTTTCAAATTTTGAAAGATGTTATAAGATCTAATGTAGAGAAACTTTTATAGAAACTTTGCTAATATAAACCATATAGTAATGTCTTTGATCTAATATTGTCTCCAGGAGGCTTCCCCCAGCAATCCCAAGTGTGAAATAAGCCCCCTCTGCTCTGAACTCCATTACCCATCTGCCCCCATGGTCCTTTCAGCTGCAGCTGGCTGCTACCCGGAGACACTCCTGACCTGCATGATGTATAATACAGCTGAAGCACGATGATGGGCTTTTCTCTGTCTCCTCTGGGAGCTGCTGTCTGCAAAACTCACTCCATCCTGAGCCTGTTTTGTACATAATATCAACGGCCACAAACGATGGAATGTGCACAACTGTCTGCTGGCTTCTCTCAAGTGCCTGAACCTTTTGTAGATAAAAATATCAATCTGAATTATTATACTGAAAAGAATATACATGCACTGTTTCTATTTTCCGTGAATAAACAGGTATTTTATTTTTGAATGCATGTGCAAATGTCATTATTTGGAAGCTAGCTATCGCTGACTTGATCAGCATTAGTGTAAGCAGAACCCTATGCTGATTTATTTTATTTATTTATTTATTTTTTTTTGGGGGGGGGGGGGGGGGTTCAGTGGCCTACAAGGTGTTAAAACCAGCTAACTCAAAACCTTAGAAATTACCTTATGGGGTTGCAGTGGTCTCCAGTAAAGTCGTTAAATAATTTTAGTTGTAAAGCTAAAGCTATGGTCTTCAAATCCAATTTGAAGATAATGTTCATAATACCCGTTTATATGTAGGTGTGTGTGTGTGTGTGTGCGTGTTTGTAAAGTGTATGCGTTCTCACTGGTGTGTAAATAAACTCCGACTGGAAGACGAAGGAAAAAAAACTAAACATAAACATTTTAACCTGTGACGCGTTGTTACCACGGCACACTCTCTACTGTAGTTCTTCGAAGGAGGCCGCACAGCTACAAGCAGCTCGGCTGAACATCTTACCTGCTGCGCTGTTCAGACCATGGGGCCAACACTGCAGTCAAAACCAGCTGCAAAGCCCGCCGTCAAACGTCGCACCAGGACAAAGAAAGAAGTGAAGGTATGACACCTAGCGACCACCGCGCATTGTTGCCAGGTCGGCTGCACTAGTGCCCGCTGATGCCGTCATAGCTCACTTATTTGGTCATTAGCTGCTAACCCAGAGGCTCCTAAACAACATATAGCAGTAGTTCTGGTGTAGTTTCTACAGCAAATTTTTGTTTTTTACATGTTGCAATTAAAGCAAAAAGCAAGAGGAGACAATGTGTCGCCATGTAGTTGTTCTTTAATCTGAGCCAAAAATTAAAAATAAACAGAGGAACCCCGGTCTGTTTCACACTGTGTGCTGAGCAAACTGGGAGGTCATCAGCATAAAGTTGTTTTTGGTTTTTTTAATGGAAGTTTGACTAAATTAGGTAGGCAAACTTCCGCCATGTTGCTCTCTGTCGACCGAAAACACCTTGTCAACAGGTGTTGCTCATCGGATGTGACGTCACTGATTGGGATTTGAACGGAAGGCGACATGAAAGACCCTCATCTTTTTCATTGACTGTAGAAAACGTCTACATTTTCTTACCTCAGTGCTCATGACACATTTCATATTTCGGGCCATATTTAAATTCACAACACAGCGACAATGTTACAACATATTGTCCCTTTGTGTGTATGTGTGTTTTTTTTTTATTAAAAACACCTTAATAGTAAAGGACAGAAAGTTTGATAACAACTGAAACATGACCCCCCCCAAAAAGTACCATATTTTACAAGATTCATGAAGTTATCATTATATGGGGTGTGTAGCTCCACTGTGTAGTAGCTGAAGTGAACGCAACCCGGTTTAACCCTGGAAGGAGACAAATCCCTTCCAGGGTTTTTAAATCAAGAATGACACCTGGTGTAAAAATCTGCCAAATCAAACACTAGGAACAACCTGCTGTGCTGATGACTTGTGAACAAGGGACATGGTAACTCTAAAAACTGCGGCTATGTCTTATATTAAGCTTGTAGTGTGTAGCAGGTAAAACAGCTTCTTGTAGTATTGTATTGAATAACACTGAAGAAATACTCTCATTACCAAAATACACAATGAAATCCTAAAAGTCTTCTAATATTTACAAATAATTTGTGGAAAATGGAATTACAGCCCTTTATATGTGATTTCATTTTTTCTTACAGAGATTTGCAAACCATTAACATCCTGTAACAAGTCATATTATTAGTTGAGACCTTTCGCACAAACTGAGGTAAATTACAAAACAGTAGCAGCTTGAACATTAAAAACCATCCTCATACTACCTGGAAGAGAATAATAGTTTGTCATTGCTTTCCAATCATACATGAACCAGTGATAAAAAAAACAAAACAGTTAAAATTAGTCCTTTTACATGCACAGCACCAAGAAACCAGCACTATGACAGTGAATTGGTTCATATAAAATTCAGTTACACTTTTAATATCAGTTTGTTTAGGAGCTGCTTGTGCTAGGCTGCTTATTAGTGAAGGAAGCGGCTCAGGTCCTCACGAATCTCAGCCTCATCCCAGGGTCCATGAATGTTGTCTTTGTGCCTCTGCAGCCTGACAAGCAGGAAAGGACAGAGCAGTGTTACACTTGCTAAAGCCAGGGTTAAGAGCACAGCTCCACCCAGCGTCTGAGACCCCAGACCTACTATCCCTCCAATGCAAACTCCCATGCACACCCCAGTAAAATGACCAGGGGCATTCTCCCTCAGCGTCTGCAGCAGGCAGGGCCACAGAGCAAACACCAGCAGGGCGCAGCTTAGCATGGCGAAAGTGTGCAGAGCTCCGGGTAACCTAGAGGCTAGGCACACCGAGGCAAACAGAGCTGCATTTAAAGAGAGGCTTCCAGGAGGCGATGGCTGGGCGTAAGGAAACGACACCAAATGGGCCAGCAGCATCAAAGCAGACATGGCGTACACAGTGTCTGTACTCACAGACTCTGTTAGTGTCTTAAGAACTGGCGAGAAGCCAAAGGTGAAGGAAAGGAAAATGGCTGCACTCTGTAAATCGGCCAGATGAGTGCGGGGTTCACCACATGATTCAACGCGAGATGTCAAGGCTTGATGAAGTCCATAACCCAGTAGGGCACAGATGAGGCTGGACCACAGCAACGTCTCAGGCAGCAGCAGACCCTGTGAAGAAAGTAGAGCTCTTTAATAACCCGCTCCATTTGGTAAAGACACTTTGTGCTTCAAAGATTGGGGGGGGGGGACCCAAAGCAGTACCTGCTCCATGTAGAGCCAGAGGGTGATAAAAATGGCCACACAAGACAGCTGCTGTCCTACAAATCCAGCTTCCTTCACTACAGCCCAGTAACGGTACTGCCGGATGCCCTCGTTCCTGCGTAACTCCTCCAAGAACCGCTGGTCTACGTAGTTATCTGGAAAAGGCTGGCGTTCCCACAGCACCTTACGCCATGGCACAGCTGGACCTGGGGCACCATCTGGCCCCATCACCCTGATTTCAACACACAAAACACAGACGGTGGAGAGTTTGAGACCAGCAGGGGTGTTTTATCCACTACTTAAATGATCTGTCATACCTGCAATCTTTGTTATGTGGTTTTCATTATTTGTGGTTTCCTCGTAGTCTTTTGCACTGCTTACCCAGTAATGTCCCATTATAAACACATTATGTTTCTGAATATTGCACGACTGGAAAGCCCTTTGGTTAAAGTTACTACCGTTTTGTGACATGACTTGACTCAAAGTGGCTAGGGAAATTTATCATTATTTTACTAAACATATTAAGCCTTACAGACAAGGCTTAAAGTAGCAGGCCAACCAGGGTCCTTTTCTGGGTTCATAAAAAGACTTCAAAAGCTCTAAAGCTGATATAATATTATGTTGTTTTTAGGTAGTTCACCCACAGCTCTGTTAGCCAAACAAATGTTGGATCTGAACAACATTTGAAGCGTTTTCTTTGCTGTCAAGTCTGAGTCTGTCTATTATAAAACTACTGGTTCTTCCGGTTTAAAAAAGGGACAATAAGCCCGCGCATCTCCGGTACGCACGAGTGTAAAAACAATAATGTGCTGAGTTAACTGAAATACCTACAAAAATATTTCTTAGGTGTTTTCCACCTACCTGGAATATGGTTTTACTCAGCGCCGATGCTACAATCTCATCCTGACAGTATCCCGGAAGTAAAGCGCTTTAGCTGCAGCGACCTCTTGGAGAACTCTGTTCTTCTTCTTCTGGCGCTCTCTGAAGTAGCTACACTGGCGTGCTGCTGCCCTCTACTGTCTGCTGGTCAGACTCTTCTTGACATTTTTATATGTCATTAATACAGTCCAAGACCTCTTATTATATATATTGTACGATATAATAATAATAATAATAATAATAATAATAATAATAATAATAATAATAATATGATGGATCCACCTAAATGAGGAAAAAAAAAATTATAATCAAGCAAGGTGTAAAGAATAAATACAGTTTATTTACCTCTGCTCTCAGGTATTTAATCAACCTCTGAAGTGAGTATTTGCTTCAGTGGTTGTTTCTAGTTATTACTTGGATATTTTACATTCACAGCCAGCCCACTGAACATATTTGGGAGTGAGCTAGGAATGTGGAGATTTAGCTCATCCCACAACCTGGGATTTCTCTTTCTACTTATTTCAGGGAAGTAAGAACTCCTCTTCCACCTTTCCCCACATATCCTGACTCAGTTCTTTAACAAAATTGTTTATACCAGATTGGCATCATGAAAGTCTGCATGCTAAATGTTTCCCTCTACTCCCATGTGTACTGGTACTAACATCATTAGAATTGCCTATTGTATACAGTATGATAAATGTTCGTATATGAAATCTGGGTTTGGATATAGTTTTCTCTTGCTCTCTTCATGAATGTGAGTGCATCTTTGCAGGGAACCTTACGATCTGATATAATAATCTGTGGTTAGCATGCCACGCGCCTGTGCTGAAAATGAAATTGTAGATCTGTGTATGAATTTCATCTGCGTTCACCAGTCTGAAAGGGTATGCCCCTTGATTTTGATTTTTTTTTTAATATGTCAGGATTCAAAAGTCAACTTTGGTATCTGTGAATAACCGTGCTTTGTTTGAAAAGCACATTGGCGCTGTCTGTCCACTTTATGACAGTACCTTTTTTTCTTTTGCAAGTTGCCTGTGCTGAACATACGTAGCCCATTCTGTGCTGAAGTTATAAGACCAAACCCACAGACCGAAGTGGCTTCAAAAAGGTAATCAGGCATTTTAAAGTTCTAGGAAAATATTCTTAGAGTGGCAATAGTTTATGTCAATTTTAAAATTGTTTGTCTTGTTGATTGTGATATTAATCAATACGCTCATCTGTATCGTGATAATAACAGCTTCTCAAAGTGTAGACCACAGCCCCATGTCTCCCTGACAACAGCTCAGGCAGCCAGCAGTCATGTCAGCTCCAGCTCGGGGTCAAAGGAGCCACAAACGCCGACCACCACGGTAAATTCTGCCAACACAAAGAAACCCTGGAAAAGAACATTTAATTCCCAACAAGGTTTCTACATTCTCTACTCTTCCACTTTCCACTAAATTCATGTTGTTGTATTATTACTTTATGATTTAATCTTTGCCACATCTGTTCTATATTTGACTTTACAGAGGAAATCATTTCATAACGGTGTTTCCATGAGTACCCGGTCGTGCATACAGGGTGTGATAGGCCCGTAAGTATCATGAAACGTGATATTTTGTGGATTGACTAAAGCAAGTAAGTCGCAGTAACATTTTCATTCTGCTTCTTCCCACCGTGTTACATTCACTGTACTTTGGAAGGGCCTGTGTTACTACACTACAAGAATGTCTGATCATCACATCTCTGCACCACCGCACCACGAAGGACATGTTAGAAGCCAAGCAGCTTCACGGCAGGGTAAATTATCCTTACAGATACCCTAGGTATTCTACAAGCATCTGCATAACTGGTTTATACACCCCGCTCATATGCAGTAAAACCAGGCTTGTTACTGTATGCACAAACATGTCGAAATGATTGTAAAAGAAGGTCTATTCATAACGCTGTTTCAAAAAAAGGTTTGGATGCTTTGGAAAAAGATGATATTTACAACATATCAAATGCTCCAAGTGAGAATCTTAAATTGTTTTTTTTTTAAATATATATATAAATAAATATTAAGTTGATTTGTTGCATTTTAACTTCCATAATTATCGAAACTGTTGTAAATTTGTATTTTTCTTTTTTTGGTGACTGGTCTGGACTGCTGGTTGCCATGTAGCTACTATAATACAGCCAGAACATGGTTTGCATTGTCTTACTGACCTAAGGAAGCCTTCTCTGAAACAGACATCATCTAGATGGCAGCATTTGTTGTGTGCCAAAATCTGTTTAGCAGATGCACAAGTTGTCCTTGCTGTATGCATGACCGCCCCTATATACTGTCACAGATGCTGGTATTTTTAACAGTACAGTGAGATTAAGCCAGATGGTCTTCTTTAGCCTGAAGAATACACCAACCAAGAAAAAGATCAAATAAAATTTTGAATGATTTGATAACAGCTCAGTTATCATTTAGCCAGGAAGTCTTACGTTTTTAAATCTCTTTTTCTTAAATGTCCTGGGCCAAGAGAGGCAGCACACCTTGTACGGTTGCATGCAGTAGTTTTTCAAAGTATTCCTAAGCCTATTGAAACACTTGACACTTCTCTACGGGATGCTCTTTTTTTTAAAAATACCCATCCCTATTACTAATAAACCTAATTACCTGTGGGAACATTTCACCAGATGTTGCCCTTGTCTCACCTTTTTTGAAAGATGTTACTGTCATTAGCATATGCTAACCAAAAAAAATAAAAATTTCTCACTTTGAGCATCGAATATAATGGCTTTGCATTGATGACAAAGATAATTTCTGTTTTTAAATCTACATTTGAATCACAGTATCACACTCTTTGGGGGGGAATATAACAACAGAATGCAGAGGTCAGAAAAAAGGTGAAGCTGTTTAATCTGCAGAAATTTTCAACTGCAGGATATTAGCTAAATAAATATGATGCCACTTTCCCTCTTCTCCCACTGCTGTTTTATGACAGAAAACATTTCTCAAAGACAATGAAGCTGTAGACACAAACTTTTATTACTCAGTAACATAGAAATACTTAAAAAAAAAAACGTTCTTTTGTTTTTGTAGAATTCTGAAAGCATGTTAAAAATTGATCAAAAAATATTTTTTATTACCAATACATCACTTATTAGAATCCAGACATACAGTACGTAAATACCAGTGACAGCAACCATACATGAGAATAAGGAAAAGCACTGAAACTGAGGCAGATGATGACCATTTCTCACAACCAGACATCCAATATTATTACAGGCATCCAAAGAATTTGTGATTGACATATGCACATACCGTGTGGCAAAATGTTATAACTGTAAACCAATTAGTCTACTCAGTTTGGTTTTATTCACTTCTAACAAAAGATAGTGTAAATCACAAAGGCATAAACTCACTGTATGATCTTCACCTTACAGCACAAGGCAAAAATCAGAAGACTGCAACATGAAGCATCGAGCCAAGGTAGTGAGCAGCCAGGGTTCCACAGTGGAGATGAATAAACATCAATAAAAACTACAACCGCAGTAGCAGTTTAATACAATACAAGTAACAGGTAACAAACTGGTGTTATTCCAACCGTGTAGACTGTGGACCCATTTTTGTTTGCCAAAATGGGGTTCTGTGGGATCTGAGGCAGTGCAAGGACCTGGAAAAGTATGTTGAAAAGAGGAAAACAAACAAACAAACAAACAAACAAAACAAAAAAAACAAACAAACAAAACCACAAGGCAAAGGATAGTTTATGCATATTAAACCAACCAGTGCATTGAAGTAGTGGCAATGACCTTCCAGATGTCACTCAGATAGAAATAGACTTCTGTCACAGGAGAGACGGGCAGGCTCAACATCTTCACACAGTAGGTGGCTGTAAGTAGACACCCAGCAGCAGCAGACAGGCTTCACAGCGGCGGCGCTGGCTGGCAGCCATTCAGGCCACAAGTCCACAAATCATGGCAGAGGAGAGTGGGGCAGTAGTTATAAAGAGATTTGGAGATGGCCCGTTTCCTTCTCTTGCGGTCTTTTGGGTGCCAAAGAGCAGCATTGCAGTGCAGCCCTGTATTTTCAGTATTGGCATGAAGGGGAATATGTGGCTGAATTGTAACAACATAAATATTTGTGGCAATAAGAAAAGTATTCAAAGGCCTCACCAATAGGCAAAAGGCTGGGAGCGAAATCCAAATGAATAAGGCATCTTATTGTAAGGGGAAGACACACTAACAGACTGGCAGCACCTCTCACTCCTATCTGACAGAAATAACAGGCCCCAGACCATTCCTTCATCTAGTTTAGCTTAACCTATGTTGAAATTAATTTTTTTTTTAAAAAAGGAAGAAAAAAAGAAGACATTTTTGCATTTGGCCTGGCTCCATTAGAAAAATAGTTGCATTGTAAATGTGCTTCTATCACTGATGAATTACAGCAGTTGGGGGGACCTATCAAACAAGATGCATGTTTTTTCAAGAAAGACAGAGCTAGGTTGTATGTAAAGTTGAGAGTCATAAGTTTTTCCAAACCTGGGGTTTCCTTCAAGCTGCAACGACTTAAAAGACCAGAGCAACAACTGTGGTAAATTGGCTCTTTATCATTGTGTGTGTAAGTGTGCATATATATATATATAATATCCTTGATTAAAAGTCACAAAAGGGGAAATCAGCTGAAAAAATCCATAAGGTTTTTGTGGGCAACTGTGTCAGTCTCTCTGTTTCACTCCATTTCAGGTTGTGTTATGTTCGAATTTTCCGTTTATCTTCAAACAGCGAGCGGACTAGGTAGACCTGAACCCCCGAGACCAGAACCATAGCAATGAGATTGACCACTGACCAAAAGTTCACCCTTTCAAAGTTACTCTCCTGGATGTTTCGGTCACGAGCCTCGAACGCTCGCAGAAGCGTCTGGATCTGAGAGCTTTTTCCCAGCCGAGCCTTCACATTGTTGATGGTGTCCTGAAGGAGAGGAGAGAAGCAGGTCATACTGAGGGAATCTGAGAAGAAAGCTAATAGATCCACTGTACTCTTTATGTAAATTTTACTTGACCAATGTTAAACAAAAACAAAGCAGGTAATCAGAGTGAGTCTGAAATGGTGTTCCTTCCTCCTTGAAAAAACTACTTCCTCAACAGCTGGGGGACAAATTTCCTACCTCTTACCAAGATGACAAGGCTATGTGACTTATGCCACAAATTTAGGCTATTTTTAGCAAATGAGTGGTGCAAGCTGAAACAATTGGCCGCCCTCAGCCAGTAGGTGAGAGTTCATGACATTGTCCTTTCTTGTGACACACTTCGTGTAACTTTACATGTTGGTGATGGATTATGTGCTATTTTGTTGGCAGTGTGTTCGGTCACTTTGCACCCCCCGTGTCATCCTGGATGATCCTCTGAAATATCTCAGGCAACAGAGGGACAAAGTCTAAAAATGCAAGTGGGAATAAAACCAACACACTCTGAATCTAATTTAACCACCTACCATCTATCAGTGCTATTAAGGTTTAAAGCTCACACATTCAAATCTATTAAAACGACAGGTTTGGAATGTGTTGAATTTATTCAAACAAGACCAACTCTCACCATAATGTCTTCCAGCTTCATGTCCAGGATGTCTGTTCCCTGGACGTACTCCTTCCAGTCATCTGGGTCTTCATCTGTATCCATGTTGTCCAGGATCAACTCGAAGAAGATGAGCTTCTCAGAGACTGAGCTGAACGTGTTGTCAAAGCAGAACATGTAGTCTCCCTCCTCAGTGTCTATGCTGGAAGAAAGCACAAGCAGTAAGATCTTCCCCCAAACACCTGAGTTATTAATGTCAGTTTTTAAATAGAAGATCGGAGCTACTTACGTGTGGACACCATCAGACTTGTGGTAGTCACTGAATAGCATTTGGCCCGATGGAGAGAAGACAGTGAAGTCTACATCAAGGCCTGCACCATCTAACACCTGCGGATGGAAGCATTCATATCAGCCCTCAACCCCTGAGAAATTCACATCTGTTGTGGCTTACTAATGCTTGTTTTAACACATGAGATGTCAGGAATATTGTTTTTTTTGTAAGGAGTCTGACATTTATGCAGCTAAATAACAAATTAAAACTCTGTGACGTCACACAGGAAGAATAGATTCCGATTCTCTGCGTAACCTGCACACTGACCTGCAAAACAGGTTCCCAACAATATGAAAATCAAGGTGTGAACCAATTTACTTGTTGCTTCTTTTGCTCTGGATTTAAAACAGTAGTAAACGAGTGTAGGCTGCATGTGGTTTGAATGATGTAACTGAAGAAAGTATTCGCATCCTGTACTGAAGTAAAAGTACAAATGCAACACTTTTAAATGTACTCCGTTACAAGTAAAAATAGCTACTATCGAAATCATTACATTATACTTAAAGTTTTAAAAGCATCACCCAAATTTTAATGTAACAGTTAAGTTTTACTGCTGTATCTGGTTTAAGTGGACTCCATTTGAGCTCTTTTTAAAATTCAACTATTTTCTGAACATTGCGAATATAATACTGAGAAATACCTTTAGAATTTCTGGCACCCAGTAAAATGATTATTTTTATATCTCTACGCCTTTACTTGTATGGACTGCTCGGTAGCTTAACTGATAAAATAATCATTAGTCAAATAAAAGCTGTAAAGCAAATAGCTACCAGTAAAACACTTCGAAATAAAAG
This sequence comes from Copadichromis virginalis, assembly GCF_057382275.1. Lineage (NCBI taxonomy): Eukaryota > Metazoa > Chordata > Actinopteri > Cichliformes > Cichlidae > Copadichromis > Copadichromis virginalis. The sequence continues at coordinate 7,496,438 of NC_140639.1, forward strand.
TAGAACATTAGTTAGATATAGAAAGCATAAATACCTTAAACGTGTACCTGGCTAAATTGCCTTAATTATATTCCATTATTGGAATAAGTACCACAACTAAAGATCTAATCAACAGGTTTCACAAGTGTAATATGTCAACGCTGATTTGATTTGGCAGATAGCAGTGTGAAGTTTTGGGTTGACCAGCTAACCCCATACAAACCCCAAAACAACATCCCTATTTTATGAGGCTTTATGACCTGATATTCAATCTCCAGTGAGGCATCATTCTTCATGGTCTGGTAGAAGCACTCCTTTCGACCGGCGGGCAGAGTGAACGTGAAGTCGCTGTCAAGAGACTGAGAGAAGGCAGCCAGCACCACTAACCTCTCCGAGACCAGTGAGACAAACACGGACAGGACACACAAAAATAGCCGGACCATCTTCATGGTCAAAGCCATGACCCTAAAAGTCCCAAAGACCCAGAAATGTGATTAAAGAGGCCGGCCACAGTGCTAGTCAGTCAGCGGCTGTTAGCTACCTTCGCCCGAAGTTGACTTCTAGTTGAAATGTTCTGAAGATTGGCGACAGCTTAGGACCCCGCCGAAATAAAAATTAAAAAATGTGTTTTATAATTTGCTAAAAAAAAAAACCTTTTTATTTCACTGTTGATCCAAGCATCTGGTGTATGTACTTTTTTGTATTTATTAAGTATGTGAAATAAACCACACACAATTTTAAAAAAGTCAGGCAAATTATTCAGGGCCTCAATGGAATTGCACTTTGGGATTTGTAGTCCTATTGTTCCATGCGGTATGAGCGTACGTAGAAAACCACCCTACTTTAAATGTGTTTTATGTGGTAAATGAAATAAACCAAGACTTGTATTTGTTTTGATCTTTTTGTTTTCCACAAACGTGTAAGTGACGAAGTGTTAACTTGTTAAAAGCAGAGTTTAAACAAAATCTAAAGTAGGAACGTGACTAATAGCATGCAAAAGTGTAAAATGTGTTTTTAACGAACCAGATATTTTTGTTCTCTTGTTTCTTTATAGTCTAAAAATACAATAGAAACGGATAAGATTACAGTTAAGATAATGTCCCATTATATGATATATAATAAATATAAAAAATTATGTCGGCAGAAAAAAATAATTAGCCCATTTCTCATTAAACACCGATAACCATTTTCCAGGATTTAAAAATATTTATGGGTTTAACTACTTGAAGGTGTTTTCCAGTGGTGAAGAAGGAAGTATACAGTGTACAAATTCTTTCACTCACCCTCATTCATACACCTCATATTTGAATGAATGTAAGTTAATTTACATTTTTTTAAAAAGTGCTAGGACTATATATTCACGTCGACACATTTCACAGTTGAGCAATAACTTTAACTATTGCATGCTTAAGTGATTTGCTTATCAAGAAATAGGTGACGCGTCCTGCTCCACAGCTACCAACTCATCCTCAATCGAAAGGGGTGGGGCTTTCAAATTAAACTAGTGTCGCTAAACGCCTTTTCATTGGGCTACGAATTCTCAACGCTTATTTGATTGGTTAGATTTTTCAGCGGGGGTTGAACATAGCGAGATCCAGCTACTCGTCAACAGCAGTGGCCACAGGAGCCTAAAAGGAGGCGGACAGCTGGTCCGCATAATGAAAAATAGCACCCCCTCAAGTGTGGGTTTTGCTGTTTTTCATGTTTAAATTAACACAGGTACTTAAAGATTCTCTTCGGTGTGTTGTGTAGCCGTGATCCATTAGGAGAAAAACCCCAAGGAGCGAGGATGTTGGTCCCCGCGGGAAGATAATGAAGAGACTGCGCGTTTTGTTGGTGTGCCTCATTGTAGCTCTCCTGTGCTGGTAAGCTTTCATCGACATCTAATTCTACATCCTCACTATAATCAACATGTCAGGCAAAACACAGTCCTAACAATAGGTGGAGCAGGCTTTGTGATGCTCGTCCCCACGTAGCTTTGCTTGGTGTCTTCTGCCGCATAATATCCGTCAGTCATCAATGCCCCTGCTACACAGCTAACATTAACAACGTGTTACAATCTGTGGCGTTTTCTGGACTTTCTTATCCTAAGAACAGCTCTGAAATTGTTTTGTTTGTACCCAACTTACTGATAAGCTTTATTTATTAAATGACTTAAATTATGTCAGAAGGTTTGGTAGCCAGCTGTTGACTAGCGGCATAGCTAGCTAACCTAAAAACCAGTGAAGTCGGGCTACTTGTCAGGTAACATCAGTGACCACCAAGGCAAGCTGGAGGCGACCAACTAAACTCTTTATCTCTAAACTTTGAAATGCTAAAAATATTCAGTCCATCTCCCCTTGATTTAAACTATATTTCATGACTGTTTATTTTCCAATGCCAAATCCATAAGGGCATCAACTGCTATCCTGAAATCGACCAGTCAGTCTGACCGGCTCATAAAAACTCGAGATGACATGTATGTTGTCATATGAAACAAAAAAGCAGCTAAATCAAGGAAATGCTACCATTGTTTGTCCAATGATTTATAAGTTACTACAGTTATAAAACTTCAATGTGTCTTTGTATATTGTACAGAGAAAACCATACTCACAAGAGCTAGCTTATTGTAAAATCATTGTAAAATCACTGAACTTCTACATACTTAACATAGATTTAACAGCGACATATTGGAGATCTGTTATTACATTCTGGTAAATAAGTTCCCCTCCTAAAAATGATAGTTGTTCTCCAAAGTATGTGCGCACAGAGGTCTGGTAGATTAAACAAATTCATGAGTTGTATTAATCTCGGAGGCATGCAGCAGGTAACAGTACGCAGGGTTTGTGGAATGGGATTAGCAGTCTGGCTAAAGTGCCACCTTTATCCAGATTGGTGACTCAGAAGCAGGTAGCTGTCCAGCTTTCTCTGCCATTCTGGTAATTTCTTTGTGATAAATATGTCAGTCTCACTTTATTTGAGAATGTAGATTAGTTTGCTCTTTAGGAGACTAAATAACCTAAAAAATAAATAAATAAATAAAGACACATTTGATGTACGTGAAAATCCACCCATCCGTTTTCTTTGGCTTATCGGTGCTCAGGTTGTGGGTATAGCACAGCTTTTAACTTTTCCTGGGGGATACTGAGGTGTTCCCAAGACAGCCGAGAGACATGGTGTGTGGCGTAGGCCTCCCTTGGGGTAGAGGCGGAAATTTAAAACTCCCAAGCTGTACAAGAAAATTTCACGTTACTTAAAGTGTGTAGTACGTTTCCAGGAAATAATCACCTAATATTTGTGTTCCAAGATCCAGCAATGGTTCTGGTTGCTTTCCTGTAATGGTTATTTGATTCACACTGTTGACTATAGTGTTAAAGGAAGCATGTTTGTCCTTATTTCCTTAAAGCACTGAATTTTAGTAGTCATGTTTTATGGATCATGTCAGGCATTCGTCTTATATAATGTCTTCATGAATAAGTAAAACTTGCACTCCAGCACTTAGTGTACTGTAGCTCCTTCATAGGGTTGCATATTTTGAAAAAGAGTTGCATATTGGCACAAGCAAACAAGAGCTGTTATTGGATTGCAAACCTGGTACTTCATAGCTATTACACAAATAAGATTTGATTTGATGATGAATTGTTATTTATAAATTCCTAATTTAGTCATTTTAAGCACACTTTATATTCTTTTGTAAAGACCCAACATATTATATAGCAAGGAAGCTAACTATTCCAGCAGGCCTGCTGCTTGCAAGTCAAGTGTCTGCTTGCCTATATTAATGGGCCCTTTTTCCACTTTCCCACAAACTAATGACAATGCTGCTACACGTACAAACTTCATTAGTAATGCAAACCCTTTTTAGCGTGCAGCTTCTCACTCCTCCTTGCCAACTCTCACACGTCTGGGTAGGAGCAAAGAAATGGGGAATGTGATCCTTGCAGTAATCCGATGGTCTCCAAGGCAGCTGTGATTTTTAGGCTTTGAAAAGGGGGCTCTGTATTAGATTGCTGGTAACAAGTGTCTATGGGTAGGTGTGTCATGATCATTGACCTGATGCTTTTAATAACTCTGCTTGTCCTGCTTCAAATGACCTAGCCTGATGCTGTTTTTGTTGTTCTTTTATGGATCAAAATCTATGCTTTTATTTTATTTCTTTGCGTGTGTGTTTGTGGTTGAATTGTTGCCTGTTTTTATAGGGTGTTTTAAAGCTGCTTGGCAGTACATCTCTATGCTGCAGTACTCAGAGAAGCACAACAAAGTGTTCTGCATGTGTCATGCTGCCCCTTCACGTGTGGTCAGCAAAAGGGATCTTACTGTGCCCACAATAAGCTAGCTCAGACTGTTGACATCAGCATTGAGGGGAGGGGAGGGGTGTGTGTGTGTGTGTGTGTGTGTGTGTGTGTGTGTGTGTGTTCTTGACACCGTTTGCATGAAACTGCATATTTCCAGGATGATTATCTGTAATGATAGCTTACCAGATATGTATTTTCTTCTTATTTAGATGCTAACTTTAGCGCAGAAATGTTGTCTGAGTCTGGTGGTTCAGCATTTAAGATAAGAGAGAGATAAGATAAAACTTTATTAATCCCTCGGGTGGGTTCCTCTGGGAAATTTGGTAAGCTGTGAATTGGGATTCATTAGAAGCAGAAGGTAACTTAAAACCCACACAGTCCTCACTCTACAGGTGATTTAGGAAAGTAAACGGGTTGGTCTTGCATGTGTTCTCCTTCTAGGTTAGCACCAAAGCAAATGAACAAACACGTCTTTTGGCATCACAAGCAGATGCAAATAAAACGCCAAAGCACCCTAAAGCAATTTTAACTGCACTAATATAATGACATATAAAAGTCCAAGTTAACAGCACAATTAAATTATTCCAGGTTAGAAACTGTTAGAACTTGTTTGACTTTCTGTTAGACAATTGGCATCTTTCTCTTAGTTGTATATTCTAGAAAATTACCCGAGATCCACAAAAGGTTTTCTTTATTTAATTTTTGGGGTGTGTACTCAACGCCCTTTACTGCATATATTGTCACCATCTCATTCTGTCCTTCTGAAGGATGGCATAGAAAGATAATTATTATATAACCTGATTAGTACTTAAGAGATACCTCTGCAACCAAGTGATCAGTTGGGGGTTTTCTATTATATTCCATTAGAGTGTAGATATTGTTAATCATCCAGTTGTTAACAAAATCAGCAAAACATACAAAGTTTTTGAACATGTTCATTTAAATTGGGCTGTGTGCTGATCGTGTTGAATTTTAATCTACTGACCTTTATGATTTTTTTTTTTATGATTTTTTTTTTTTTATTTATTTATTTATTTTTTAATTGTGCTGTTAACTTGGACTTTTATATGTCATTATATTAGTGCAGTTAAAATTGCTTTAGGGTGCTTTGGCGTTTTATTTGCATCTGCTTGTGATGCCAAAAGACGTGTTTGTTCATTTGCTTTGGTGCTAACCTAGAAGGAGAACACATGCAAGACCAACCCGTTTACTTTCCTAAATCACCTGTAGAGTGAGGACTGTGTGGGTTTTAAGTTACCTTCTGCTTCTAGTGAATCCCAATTCACAGCTCCAGTCCTTGAGCAACTCTGAGGGTGAGGCTGTGTTTTGCAGTGCAAATATTTTGCTAGGAAGAAAACCTAATAGACGGCTCACAATGAGCAGTAGTTCAACAAATATAAGATGAGATCATTTTCTTTTCACTCTATATAAGCTGAAAGAGACAGAGTGTCAGGCTTCAGACTGCTCTGAATGCTCCGATTCAGGCTTTAACTTTACAAAGTTAAAAAGTGAGGATTTACTGACGTTTAGCAAATGCAACTTGCAATCTCACCCACCTGATGCTCGTACCTTGTGTTTTCAAGAAGCGTCCAATCAGAAGGAATTTGGCTTTTGTGTAATGTGTTCTTAAAATGAGAGGTGCTAAAATTGCTTGTTTCGGATAGTGGGTAAACTGAGGGGCTTCACCAATGCCCAGTAAAAGATTAATGAGGATTACTTGGAGCACTTTCATACAGTATTGTGCTACTAGAACAAAATGAAAGAAGTGGAAATAAGTTTAATAGAGCGTTTGTACAAAAAACATATTTCTTCACTGTGAGCTCCAGTTTCTGTCAAATTTTGCTGTTAGGGATTCTGAGTGCCTTACAAAGAAGGAAGTCAGGATATAGCTTGTGGACATTCTTGTTATAAGAACTGTGTTCTGCCCACATTGTAAAAGTTCCTTTTTGGTGGGGGTAGTTGTTACATAATACAGTCCTCCTTATGTTCCCCACATGCACCATGAGTACACACTCACGGAGCACCCATACTGGGAACTGTAAGTAAATGTCACAGTGAAAACTTTGTGTGCTTTGGCTGTTTCAGCTGGGAAATGGGAGGCTGGTTGGACCGTAAATCGGAAGGTTACAAAGGAGGCCTTGAAAGAAGACGATAATGCTTACTGGGCGTTCTCGTAGCTCACCCCCTCGCAGCTTCTCATTTCATCAGCTGGCTTGTGGCTGTACTGTGATGCGTCTGTGATTCAAAGAATGTAGCACAATGTCATAAGCTCATACATGTGTTACCTGCTCATCTGTCCATGTGAACGCAACTTGCATAATAGAAAAAGAATGGTCTGCAAAGATGCTTTTAAGGGTTATAAGTTTACATAGTGGTGTGCTATTTTGTTTTTTTTCTTCTTTATAGAAGTTGGACTCTAGGTTGAGTGTATACAAACATTGCTACTGCCTGCGCCTGCTCACTGACTATTTGGTACAGTAATTTGGGGGTTTATGGTAAGCTATTTACACTGTCTTTAATGACTGAGTTTAAACATAAAAACAAAACTTGCTAAATCTATGCATGTAGGAAGAAGGAATATATATAAGTAATAGATTTGTTTTGTAACATAAGGGATTCCATCATGAAATATGCCAACTGGAGACCTGCTCATTGCTTCCATTAACTTGTTATCTTACCCTTCACTTAATTTTTGAGTGAAAAGGCAGTTTATCTCAGCTAAGGTCCTATTGATTTCAAATGCTGGATTTTAAAACGTTGAGGTATGTAACTGAACAGGTTTCTAAAGAGGGGGAATAAATAAATAAATCACAGCAAACATGACATTTGACCTAAAAGCCAGAAAAATCTGGAGTCATCCTTTTCATGTTACAAACCAAACCCAGGCACTATTGTTCGCAGCCTTTTCTCTTGAGTTTAATCCAAACCTTTTACACAATCCATCTCTTGCTTCTGTTTTTCACAAAAACAGGACAGAGCCAGGAAGTTTAGCTCGATCATTGTTTATTTCAGTCAGTATTGAATAAAATAAATTGCTTTCTGAATTTGTTTTTAAACTGATCATTTTAAAATGCGTTTGTTTTTCACAGCCAAAATGCGCAGCTTGAATGCATGATTTTTGGAAGCTGTAGGTAATCTCACTTTGTCTCTGCTTGTCTCTACTGCAAGCCCAGAGAATAGAAGCTGAGTAACACAGTCCAAATTTGTGTTGTTGTTGTTGAACCAAGGTCTTGCCCTGCGGGCTGGTTGCTTTAGTTTTTATGTGAGGAGACAGAGCTGGACTGGCACTAAAGCACATGCCTTTGTTCCTGCCCACTGGCCATGGAGCCTGATGAGCACATAAAACTCTCTTGCTTTCTAGCCTTCTCATGTCCCAGCTGCATACCCCTCTGTATGCTAATGCTTTCTGCTGCCACTTTTTCTTTTAGCAGTCAACAACTGTGAAGTGTGCCACCAAGGCAGTGCTAGACAAAATGGTCTGATGTGGTTTATATAAAACTGCCCTGAACTTTTCTAGCCATTACCCAGAGTTGCTGCATGTTAAAACCCAAATGTCCACATCAGTTGCAATCTGCATTAAGACTTTACCCCTGTTTTTTACGTTGGTCTTGTCTTGTGTTAAAAGTTATGTGCAGCCCTTTCATTTACAGCAGTTTTGATTCTCCTTTAAGATCAAGCCAACATGCCTGGAAAGAGAACCTTTTAATCAACAAGGTCTGTGAGATCTAGGTAAACCTGTCCATTAACGGTTGCCTTCACCTGATTGTTGTCTCCAAAGCTCCAGTGGTCTCTAACCTGATCTGCTTTCTGTGACATGAGTGTCTGATACTTGCTGGCTCTCTTGTGCTCCCCATGGCTTCTATGCAGGTCTCCTGAGGTGCACAAAGCCACCTGGTTGGATCTCTGTTGTCCCTGTCTGCAATCATCTGGATGAATCTATGCCCATCACCATCTCTTTATTTATTTGCTTTACACTTGAATCATTAACAAAAAAAATCACCTTTGAAATTAGACTTTTAAAAACCACCAGTCCATTTGTTTTTGATTGTTTACAGGTAGCCAGAATAATTGTAATAATGAGTTTTGCTGTTGTCAATCTGCCAACTTCACTTGTCAACTTGTCAATCAGAGCAACTTCAGACTTGGGTACTGCGTGATTTTTCCTGACATTTTCCAGAGCTTATGTTAAAATAGCTTTTGTCTTGATCTCTCACTTCCGTCACTTAAAAAAGATTTTAGTAATCACATTCAAAGTGTGATGTCCCTCAGTTGTATTTAAGACGCACAATACATATATGCGTAACTTTAAATTTTTTTTTTTTTTTTATCTCAGACCTGATGATATGAGGAGGAATGTATTTGCACAATCTTTCTTTACAAACATAATAATTTTCTGGGAAGTCGTTCAGTGAGCGCTGAATACGGGCCAACAGCCTGAGGCTTTGTCAGTGGTTTGAAAGAAAATACTACTGTTTGCTGCGATGGAGAATAGTATTCAGAGGGTGGAGATTGAAAGGTTTTAAAGGTGGAGATGTACGTCAGAAAACTAATAAAATATCACTGCATGTGTTTACTTGTATGACACAAGGGCATGGTAAAGGTTAGGGAGGGGATTCATTTCACTTGCTTTTCTTACTAGATCTCCTTTTCTTCTTGTGGTTACATTGTTTATGATTCCTGACTAATTAATGCTGCAAATAATTTACAACATTTGAAAGTATATGCTAAGTATATAATAAGTCTAAAATAATTCATAGAAGATGTGTTTTATCTTCAGTTGTGTTATGGGTCTGAGGTCATTTGTAATAGCTGTATACAGTAAATACTCCCAAGTTTGGTGTATAAATTTCCTTTGCTTTTTCTTGCCCTTTTTGAGAAAGGTACTACTTTTTTCCGCCCTGTGAAAATCTTCTGTTTCTTCTTTTCTCCCTTCCCCCTCTCACTCACTGCTCTTCACTGTTTACCTTTTAGCTGCTACTGACAGGCTCTCATGCATGAGTTTTGTGTGTGTGTGTGTGGGACCATTTCTGTCCCTTTTTCTTGTTGGTATGGTTTGGTCTTCTAATGCATGAAGCGTGTCTGTCGGCAATTCCCAGCAGGAGGCCTTTTTTCCCACAAGGCTTAGACAATTTTAAAGATAAAGAGATGTTTTGCTGGAGCTTGTACATTAAGAGAATATCATCAAATCATCTTTACTTTACTGAATCCAAATTGATTGATAAGCTGTTATTATATTAAAAATCAACATATCACAGCATTTTTCTTTGCAAGCTCCTTTGACTACGATGACCTGGATGACTGAGAACCTTCACAGACAACATATCACAGTACTTGTCACTTTCCAGTCTTTTATTTTTCAAACCTGGCTCCCTTCTGGGTTTTTACAGGGTCCAGTTTGCAGTGAAACATCTACGACAGATGTAAATGTTTCACCACGCTGCAGCACTTTGGTACACTTTGTGCCAAGTTGAATTTTTAATGGGTTTTTGTTCTCCTGCTGTGCTGGCTGATGTATCCATGCAGGCCAAGAATGCACATGTATTGTTGTATCCACAGCCACCCATGCTAACTCTCACTGGCAAAGTGGCTTTTCCTATCAAATTGGATTATATCACATGAGTGCATCTTTCAGTCCCATTGGTCTGGGTCGATGGTCCTGATGTCTCATCGGCAAGCCTCTGTGGGACGACTGCAGTAATGTACAATGTCACTGCTGCTAATGGGATCTTTTCTCTAGTAGAGATTTGTTTATTTTTGGCTATAATAGTTTTAAAGCGTGGTGTTTAACAGTAAATATGGGTGTCAGCTCAGTTTTTAATTAGTTTTCCTTGGCCTCATATAGTTCCTTAATCTTATAAAAATGAGTATAAACATATTTATGAAATGTGGAGGCTGAAGTAAGACAGACATATTTATTTATAAGCCATCATCATTCAGTGGAAATTTAAATAAAATGCCCTTACTAGGTTTAGTCCTATTTGATTATAATACAAAACTCAGTGTGGTATGTTTTTGATGTATGATACATCATATATGGAACACAGCAGGAGCAGGGCATTGGCAGCCAAAAAACACCGTTAAATCCTCCAATTTTTCTCCTTGACTTTTTGGGTTAGTAGCACTCAGGACTAGCTGTTTATGTGTTTGCATTCATGCTAACCACTGCAGTTGAATTTCAGCAAAATTAAAAGGATCATTTTTATATTAATTTAGTTTTGTGTCAGACTTATAGGGAGCCAGATGGACAAAAAAACCACATAAGACTCTGGAGCCCTGGGTTTGAAACCCCTGGGTTAGGCATTTAATCAGTAACAATTATAGTATCCAGTTCATGAATGCTAAAGTGCAAACATTTTCTGCAGGTTTTTCAGTGTGAAGTTTTAATGTTCATAGGGGAAACTGGTTGCATTTATTGATGATGATGATGATGATGATGATAATAAAAAAACAACAACAATTAATTGAATTATTTAAAAAATGAATAAAAATAACTTTATCCACAAAATCATACTAAACAATCTGGATATGTGACAAAGGGCTGCATGCATTTGTTTCAGTTTATGCAGTTTTATTTTTCTTACTAGATCGAAGAACTAAGCGAAACGTGAATGATGGTGAAAAAAAATCTGTGAATAATAAAATACAAATCTTATTTGGCTTTGTCTTTGCAAATGTGTTTAAAATTAGGTGCTCAATGGTGTTTTTGCGCAAACAGTCTTTGCCAGCGTGACTTTAAAATGTTTATCCAACTGGTGTTAAAATGGTTATTGCATTTTACTGTAGCTCTTTTATTTTGGATTCATTTTATTTGCAGCTGGATTCCAGAGTCCAGTTTTAGTCTTCCCCTTTTTTTTTTTTTTTTTTTTTTTTTTTTTTTTTTTAGTTTCAGTTTTAGCTGTTTTTATGATAGGAGTGGCATTTATCAGAAGTTAAGAACCAGTTTTACAATAAAAGCAGTCATGCATGTAGAAGTGTCACTGTCAATAGGCATTTTCACCAAAGCCTCAAACTGGTTGCTTTACCAAATTAAGTAAAGACTAAAACTTAAGACTTTTTTGTCGTCTTTTTTTTTTTTTTTTTTTTTTTTTTTTTTTTTCAGTTATGTTGGGTTTTTTCTTTCTTTTTCCCCCTCTAAAATATATTAATTTATTTGTGATTTATTCCCAGGTTTTTTATAAAATCAGTAGACTGCTGGCTGGTTTAGTGAATTATGCCTGTAGAAGCAGCAGTGCTGGTGACTTGGCCTACTTGGTGCACCATGGGATAGCTCCCAAATAGAGGTGTGTCTGTTCATTCAAACTACATCCTGGATAAAGGCTCCTGTGTAAATGTTGAAGGTGCGTCACAGTGCTGGTATACTCAGAGTGATCCGTATAAATCATAAAGACAAGTTTCACAAATACTTTAAAGTGGTTTGGATTATAAGCGTATGTGTCCTTTCAGGATCTAAAGTCTACTCAAGTGTGTTATTAAATTGTAATTATGTGATATTGAGAAGGAACAGGATGAGGTTTTGGCGTTATGTAACAAACTGTCACGTACACGTTAAAGTCTGACGTCTGTTTTAAGGGATGCAGAATAAAAGCTTTATCACTCTGAGCTTTAATACAGTTTAAATATTCATTTGTGACATGCAAATTTTGGCTCAGCGTCCGTTTTCGTATCAGACAGCTTTCAAATAAATGCAGTTAATTGAATAATAAAAGTGGCACATATGATTAAAACTTAACCAGAACGTCACTGATGATGCGTTTCATCTGGTACCCGATTAATCAAAGTTCTCATTATATTAGCTATAAAATCACAGATGTCACCTTGTTGTTGACCTTGGGACACCGTTTTAAGTTAAGACACTAAGATCTGACAAGTACTCAAGGAAAGGCAGTATTTCTTGTGAAAATGGATAAGTGCCTGTAAAATGACTGATGTGGCCTTGACCTTAGAGCAGCGGTCCCCAACTTTTTTTGGCGCCACGGACTGGTTTATGACAACAATATTTTCACAGACTGGCCTTTAAGGTGTCGCAGATAAATACAACAAAATAAAACTAGTACCGGTACCGAAAAATAGATTTATTCATAACACACATGAAAAGACCGAGGAAAACAGAGTTAACGATAAAAACGATAACAAAATAACGCTGAAAACTGATTTAAAAAAAACCCTGAAAACTATACATTTCACACCTGAGCCTCAACTCTCACGGGCTCAGGTACCAAACGACTCACGGACCGGTACCGGTCCGAGGCCCGGGGGTCGGGGACCGCTGCCTTAGAGCACACTTTGGGTGAGGACCCATCATGTCTTTATTGCGTGTACACTTGATTATAGTCTGACTAATATTTGATGAGGTGTAGCCATTAATAAATTTGTGAATTGTGGCTTGGTTAATGATGGACACATTGCCGAAACAAACTCATAGCCCATTGACCAGATAACCTAACTGGTGCTCTGCTCCTTCAAAACTAGCTCTAAATGGTCCATTAGACTCCATTATTTACTGTTGCAACTTCCTCAGTATTATTTTGTTCCACACTTAGTTGGGTTATCATAAAGCAGTTTTACGATTTAAATTGGTTGATCCCTCGTTAACTGTTAACAGACGCTTAACCTTCACCTTTTCTATCTATCCATTAGTTGCGTTAAAGCTTTTGTGCAATTAGTCTGACAGGGATTTTTTTTTTTTCCAATTTGTCCTTTAATTTAATCTTCTGTTCACTTAGTTGTTGCACAGACTTTTTTTCCTTTTACTTTCCAGCTACTGGGAAATCCTGACAGATTAGGACAGCTGCGAACTCCACTTTGATTCTAAGGAAAAGACTGAGATATTTCAACCTGTAAGCAAAAATTAGGCAAGTAAGTAAATGAAGCAACACCCTCTGAGTCAGGTGTGACTGCTTTCTGATCTGATCTGATGCTTGATAAGTACAGGCCTGTATCTTTGTGTCAGAAGGCAGGGCTAGTTATTCTTAATGGCTGAAGTATATTGCAGTGCCTCTACTCCTCCAAAACGTCAAGTCAGCACATAGCATTATAGCACTTAGGCAAATGAACCCAGTACTCAAACCCCATTACAGTAACTTGGATCACTCCAAGCGGAGGAAGGCAGTAAGAAAAATGCAGCATTGCTAATGTTTACAGGTTAATGCGTCTGCAGCACAAGGTAGTAAACATGAGCATTTGACAAGTGTTGAATATAGAGGGGGAAAATGCATTCAGTGATAGTTATCAGTCACCTTATAGGTGACAAAATAGGGTACAAATTTTGACATGGTTTTTCATGGAAAGGTTAAATTGCATGGCAAGTTTGATGATCGCAGATGAGGAAAAAGATGAAATGATTATCAAAAGATTTAAAAAGAAAATGTAGTCTGCATAAAGACTATAAAAAGGCTGACATGAGACTGGAGATAATCAGAAAAGGGAGATTCAGTATTTTAAAAAGCAAATTAAGAATTTTGCGGTCAGCGGTGAGGAAAATTCTTTATCATCTTTGATAAAGAATTTTATCACTCTCGTTGCGTGACGAGAGTGATAAGGAACTCTCGGAGCTCTCAAGGCTGAATCATGTGAACAAGGAGCTGTGTAAACTAGTGCATGACCATGTAGTGCTTGAAAATGAAAAATCTTGAAGATCCCTGATGTACTTCACCAGCGGTCAATAAACCAGGCCAGAACACCTGCTTATACCAGCAATGTGCTGCAGCTAGACCCTGGTTAAGAACTCTCTGAGTTGGGAAGCGAGCAGTTTTCCAGTTCAGCCGCTCTGTCCTGGTGGCTACGAGGATGCATCAGTGAAGAGGATTATGGAGGATCAGCAAGCTTTAGAACAAACTGCTGTTGTCCGTTATTTCATGCTTCAATGTGGAGCAAAACTGGCGTGCACACAGACTCCAACTTGCACACGCAAACATGGTCAGTCCTCTTAAGGCCGAGCTTTAGGCACTGCCCTCTGTTTTCCTCCAAACAGTGACGGCATGTTTTTGTCTGCTTGGCAGATGCTCTGGCCTACTTTTCCAGGCAAGCCCTGGCACATCTCCACGCCCCATAATCCACCTCTGGCCACGTGGATCCTGGATTCTCTCCTCAGCTCTTTTACCTCTCCCATGTTCCTGTCTCTATTCAGTGTGAAAGTAAAACATTGTGTGTCTTTCTGTCAATTTCTGTGGCTAAGGAAAATAAATCCTCAGCAATTGGGATTTTTGAATTTCTTGTTTGTTCGTTTTTTAAAATTCTGTGTGTGGTTAGGCTGGGTTGGCTTTACAGTCAAATTTAAAGAGAAAAGTTGAACTCAAGTTTAAGCTGTTATTGACATGGTTTTCCTTCTTAACTCACTCCAGCCAGCAACTCCCCTCATATCTGGAATAATGTGAACATCACAAGACTCTCCTTTCCCTGTGGACACAGGACAGATAATGTAGTATTCACTCTGCTCTTTATTATGAATTTAAAACCATAGTAATTTGAGTAATTTAACCTTATTTGACATTTCTCCTTTTAACTTGTTGTTTGTGTCAAAATAGAAAGTTTTTCTTTAATGGATTTCTAAACTTATCACATGCTGTTGGTTATTTAAAATGAATATGTGTGTCAGGGAGAGTTTATGTAATGGAGAGCAACAAGCTGGTCAGAGATTTAGGTCAGGAAATCGAAAGACGGCAACTAATCTCCTGTGACTGACGTTGAAGGCTACATGTGCTGCAGTGTCATGTTGGGACCAAGATCAGTTTGTATGACAGGGCAGGATGATGACCTTTTGTATATGTTATTGATATTTCATTTAAAAAAAAAAAAACTAATTGGTGAAAGAGGAGAAAGGTCATAGGCGTACATCAATATGTCTGAAATCTTTAAGACAGAAGGAAAACTTCCTGCGTGACAAGAGATCAGAGGGCACTTTGCATGCCGTGCAGCTGGTGATAAAATTAGACTTGTTGTCGGCAGATTAAACAGTTCTCGCTTTGTTGCCTCTGCAGTTTTGTCTCCTGTGTCAACCCAGTCAGTTAGTATAGTACAGTTGATTCGATGAGGCTGAATCGTGTCTCCCGATTCTGAATGCGCCTAAAGCCAACAGGAAATATCAGGGGATTTGTGTGCTCGGAACCAGCACAGACATGTAGCTATTGCCTCTCTGTGCATCTGGCTATAAAGTGTTATCTTCATCATTATTAGGAATATTTCTTGCTTTTAGAGACTAATATGCAAAAGGCAAAAGACTTACTGAAAATCCTAGGACCGTATGAGTTCGGTCAGGAAACAAGAAGAGAAGCAGAATGGGGAAGACTCTGCCGACTGCTGACTCATGCTCGTCCTTCTTGAGGTTAACCCACTACTGGTATGTAATAAATGCCATACAGTGTGTTGCAGTGTTCTCCCCACTTCTTCACTTGTGGGTACTATGTTCCCCCTCCCACTGTTGCATACACTTTTGAATTTTAAAAAGTAGGTCACAGTATACCACCAAAGCTGATACTCTCACATCGGCTCTTTCTGCATCATCCCCATGAATGAATGGAGCCAGGCCAACCGTGCCTCCCACTTGTTTGACATTTTGGTTTGGGTTTAAATGTCTCAGTACAAACAGCATATTTTTGTCCTCTTGAATTGCTCCGTATACAACCCCAATTCAAAAAGCAGAACACTGTAAAGCTAAAAAAGGAACGCAATCATCTGTAAATATTGTAAACCCATATTTTATTCACAATTGAACTTAGAAAACTTAGCAAATGTTTACCTGCCTTTTACACAGTGTCCCACTTTTGGGGGGGAATTGAGGTTATTTATTAATCTTTGTATTTGAATGTTTTTCATTTGATTAGACACATTTATGACTTTGCAAGTTTCCCTTTAAACATTTTCCCAGTGAGTCACATTGGGGATGATTGTGAGATTTGCATTCATGATCAAGGAAGTTTATACAGACGTGTACTGTACTGTGAGATCTGTTTGTCACCCAGCTGCATTTTACACAAGGGCGCTTATCTGAGAGATTGAATGATAGCTTTAAAAAATGATAACAAGCAGTGTTTAGTTGATGCATCACTGAGCATGCTTTGCACAGAAGCAGCAGCTGCAAAGTCACTTCTGAAGTCACCTTTTTTACTTTTTCCATTTGACCTTATCTGAAACTTGAAAGTGAAAAAGTCTAGGTTTCATCAGGCAAAAATAAGGAAATAATCATATCAGAACTTGGCAAAGTATCCAGAGGATGTCCGATCTTTGCAAAATTTGAAATTATTCTAAGGCTTTGTGGCAGTTGTAGAACGGCTTTACGTAAGCAGATCATGCAGAGCCAAGAAATCACAGGACAAAGCTGCAGGCGTCTTATAGCTAAAGGTTTCTGACCAAAACCACACAGGATCTTGTTTTAAAAAGACAGCTCAGACTCCAAAATTATCTGGTACCTGTCACTTATTCTATTTCCTCTATAACAATAAAAGTACAGTTGGTGTGAGATGCACATTTAAAATTTATATGTTAAATTGATGGGTTTGCACTGTATTTCAGCTTCTGAATTGGTGTAATACATGCATAGAGGGAAAGTGAAAATAACATTATTACTTCATCTTACTCCTATTTTTGCTATATTGATTGTTTGTTTTCTTTCAGACTCTTAACTCAGACACAACCTCTTTTATCTTCCGTCTCATGATCGACTGCTTGTCTCTGTGTAATTCCAGGCCACGCATGCACTTTCAAGTTATAAATGATTTTTGGATAAGTCACGAAGACTAAAAAGGTGGAAGCAACCAAAAGGAAGCTGCACAGCACAGCTGTTGCATGTTGACGTGATGTGTTTTCACTGATTGTTAGCAATGCCATTATTGATTCTGCTTTACTGGTCAGATTATTTCCTTGACTCGACACACATGTGATTCAATAGATCTGCAATGCAACAGTTGATTGGTTTAGGAAAAGCTTGCACTACAAGCTTTACGACTATGTACAGGAAGAGAAATAAGGGAACAAAAACCATCACTGCAAAGAGTATGGAAGAGTTTTGCAGGCAAGGACCTGGTAAGCGATTTGAGGTGGCTGTAGCCTGAAAAGTTTAACAGAAGTCTATTATAATCCAAAATAAAATGAATTGGCATGTTGGTGTCAGGCACATGGCATGGATTTTCCTGGAATTTTTGTTTTTTCAGAAGATTTTTGAGTACATTTTGTTCCTTTTTGATATTAGGGTAAAGAGTCTGTATTTGACTGTGTGGGCATCTATGATTCATGTGTCTGTGTGTGAAACACTGGTTTAGCTTTTGAAGGCATGGAGTAGCTCTGACTTGACTAAACATGTGTTTTAATGATTTTTCTGCTCTTTAGTCAGCACGTGATTATTAGGTAACGAATCAATATTTTCATGAACGTTCATGTTTGTTTAAAATTGAAGTTAAAAGTATTTTAGGATAAAACCATTAATCATCCCTGTTGCATACATGGATGCCACGCTGACCTCAAGATATGCTAATGGTCTGTTACATAATATCGTGACGTCACTGAATGGGCGAGGTCTTCCCTTTACATTCATGTGTGTTTGAGTTATAAGGGGTCACAGGAGACATTTGAAACGCAACACAAAATAGCTTAAAGCTATGGATCTAAGTTTAGTCAGGAAGATACATTAGCTTGTGCTCCATATTTACTCCTTAGTGTCTGTCTAGTGATTGGCTCTTAGGGTTCCCCCTCTGACTTTGTGGCTCATTTTATCACCTTTGGGGGAACGCTTACACTACGAGGTGTTAACACATATACGTTCGTGCACATATTTCATCATTTCATTTTGACAGCTGTGTCAGGGTTTTTGCTGGCTTGGAGATGGCTATGCTTGTAAGCATGAACAATCCACATACAAAAGAGTCGATGAGTCTGTATGACTTTAATTTAAGAGCGATCTATAAATTTTTCTGTTTAACAAGATAAGATGTCTGTAGTACTTGAATAAATGAAATGACAATTAACAAATGTGGTTAAAATATGCTTGTGTAGCAACCTGTTTCTAAACCAATAGTAAATTTAATTCCTCGGTTTTAGAGTTTAATACTCTTTAGAATTGAGCTCTGGCACAGATATAACACTTTGCTCCTCTGCCCAATATATATACTGGGGTAAAACCATAGACTGGGCTGTGATTCATTTTGTAATAAACTGAGTCATCTTTATTAACAATGGCTTTGTTGTATTACTAAATTGATCCCCTTTTAAATTTGTTGCATTTATTTTTGTAAGGACTTGTAGATAACATGTTATTCAGTTATATGGGGGGAAAAAAAGCACTTTATCAAATCACCAAATGTTGGCATCAGCCGTGTTATACTGGGGCTTGGTGAATCCCATCAGTAGAGCCTGACTGACTATAGCATTTGTTTTTAATGATATTATTTTTATTATTATACTGATGTGATAATGATATTTGATTGTGGGTTTGTTAATTTTTTTTTATTGATTTATTTTGTTCACTTTTAAAGTGAGAATTCAGTCGATCACCATAAAGCATGAACAGATTTCCCTTAGATTTATGTAATTATTTACACTCTGCCCAACTCTGCTCAGATCTGCTGATTGTGTTTTTGCTGCATCAAGTGTTTGTGTACACTTGATGAATGCTGTTACTGATAAATCAGCAAAAAGCATATATCGCCTGATGATATCGGGCCTGCCACCAAAGACACTAGACCTCAGTTTCTCTAATATCTGAAAGAGAAACAATCTAATTTAACCATCCCTTTAAGCCAGCTTCTTATTGCCTGACCTTCCTAAACAGAAGGTTTGGTGAATGTCTGTGCCCGAGATGATTATATTAGAGGGGTCAAAGCTTTCAAAAGATGTTCTTCTCATGTTTTTTGTTTTGTTTTTTTGTTTTTTTTTTTTGGTCTTGTCTATTTAGTCTCTTCAAACATAGAATATACGGATGGCAGGGCTCTCTGAGTGACAGGACACTGACTTGCACAGATGCTTGTCTGTCAGTGATTGCGTATGTTGCTCACTGTGCATCTCCTTACTCCTGACAGCCAGGCTGACAGAGCGCTAACATGATTGTCCATGTGCTTCGCTCTCTCCTGACATTTGAGCACTCAAGGCTAACTGTTTCAGCCTGAGGATCACATGGCACTTGCGAGTAGAGTTGTGTCTTTCTGTCTGTCTGTGCAACAGTTACTGATGGGTGTTTTTTATGCTTCAGGTTTGAGCTTTGTATGCTTACTTTCATAAGTGCACATGAGCTCTAGTTTAAATGAGCAGGCAGTTTCCATATTGTGGTTTCTTACATTGGAAGCTTTGACACGGTTTGTTGATTTTTCACCGACGTGAACTAAATTATTTAATCAGTTTAAGTTTTCTGTTTTGCTTCCCAAATGTGTGAGTTCTTTCTTTAAAGCTAAAGCCATTCAGTTTAACTAAATCTATAAGCCAAATGAATGGCTCAAAGTCTGTATGCTGACTAACTTGTTCACCCTGTTATAATATCAACTAACTGACAGATGGCTTAAGTTAACTTGTTAACACAGTTGAGACCTACCTCTTGTTTCATTTTGCTTTTCATTTCTACTCCACTAATATAGTAATAACTGAGAAACAGTTGTGCCTATCTTTCCCGCCTCCCTGCCTTGTTTCTTTGTTCGGTCTCTTGCTTTGTTTGCCTTTTATTAGCTCTGGTCTTGTGGTTTCATAACCTTTCCATCCTTGTTTGATCTCCTTTTTATTAACTTACTGTTGAAGTTGACATTCATTTGATATAAGGTTAACGTGCCCCCCCACCACCACTCGCACACGCGCACACACACACACACACCCCACCCCAGTAATTTTTGAGATTATGTGAGTTTGAACACGCTGCAGGTTGGTGGAAGTTGGTGAACATAACCGCGAGTCATGGGAATCTCAATATCTCACAAAATGCTCATTTCACCTGAAGTATGAAACTTGTGTAATTTAAAAAAACAAAACAAAAACCACAATAGTGTGTGTCTTTGCAACTTTGTCAATTCAGTAAAAGTACTTTTATTCTCCTCACAGTCGGTGATTTAATGCGACACCATTAAGAGCTACGAATTAGCGAAATTTTCAGAACAGCTGGTGTAGAACACCTGCGTGTTTAAATTGATAGGCATTAGTAGTTTGACAACAAGATACATGAAGAAGCAGTGCAGAAAGTGCTCAGGCTACACTTTTTTTTCCACTTGACTTTCAGATGGCTAAAAGAATTACAGCAATATCCTAAGCCAAATTTGAATCAAAGAAAATAGTTTGCCTTGAGCAGCTTATAAGAATACACATGACAAAAGGAATTTGGTTTACCCTGTTTTGTTCATGCAATTCTGTTCCTGTCTCTCTCTCCTTGTAACTTAATGTGGACTCCTTCCTTTGGTTTTAGCCCTTGTTTTGAATCTCTACTTTTGCTCTCCTGTACTTGAAGCTTTCTTTGTTCTCCTATAGTCAGTGCTTTAATTAACTGTGTGAGTGGCTCTTTCCCCCAAGGCTACTTAGGCTAGCCTAAGTATTTCTATAGTAATCCTTGTTTTGTTTGTGTGTGTGTGTGTGTGTGTGTGTGTGTGTGTGTGTGTGTGTGTGTGTGTGTGTGTGTGTGTATAAAGGCTTATAAATGTTCTAACAAATCTTCTCTTGTTTGTCTTTCAGGTACCCTAGTCAACATGTCTATTGTTCAGAGCAGAGCTTGTCTGGCTCAGGTCAGCCTCGACAGGAGAAAGATCCTGATGGCCTCGAGCAGGAGCAGGACTCCACGCAAAACAAGGTGTGTAGAAGTTCTGGCCTTTTCATGTATCTCAGCTTTTGACTGTAACAGATTACAATTTGGAGACCTGTATAATCGTTCTTAATGTGAAAAACAGAAACGGTCATCTTAACACCAAGTTCTACCTGTGGGAGTTGGGTCATGAACTTTAGTGACCCAGTAAACGTTGACGAAAAATGGGCTGGTGTGTTTGCTAAGTTGGCACCTATTGATCCAGTTTTGCGCTCCAAGGCCCTTCTTTTTTGGCTAAGGTTCTTGTTATTTCAGTGACCTGCTGTTCTGAGTAGGAAAGTCTTCAATTAGCAGTGTTTAAATGGAGTACACCTTTAAGTGCTTAAAAACTCACTGATATCCTGGAGACCAATATGTTGGTCCGTCAGAAGTGGATCACTGTCTGCCCAACTAAAATTCCTGTTTTACAAATAAGGTTAGGGAGCATTTTCGAAGTATCCCTCCAGCAATTAATAATTATATATATTTTTGGGTAGGATCATATCAGACACTCTGAGCTTTTATTGCCTATTTTCTTTATCTTCTTCCTGTGATCTGATGGCTCACAAGTGCTGTATTTCAATTAATACTTTGCCAGTGTTGCGATGTTTATAATAGCCTAAAGATACCCAGCTAGCTGTTGAGTGGCAGATAAATGTGTCAACTAGTGTAAAACCCTCCAAAATCTTTCTAGTATTTACTTTTTTCTTCTTTACATCAATCACAACCCATCTTTATACATCAACTAGGTAACTATAGCTTACCAATACCTTCTAACATCTGGAAGAACGGCTCAGCTGATCACTTTAATGGAGTTTAGTGAATCTGGGCTGTTTTTAAACATGAATGGTACCTCTGAACATCTTTGCTTAAGGCAAACAAAAGAGTATTTGGATCTGAAAATAGCTAATTACATCAGACTTAACAAGCACAAAGAGAACCAGAAGACTTTATCTGGGAACACATTAAAAAATAGCTTCCTGAGACTATCCAAAGTGTAGTCAGTGGCTATCCAGGCCAAGACTTCCTGTTCCATCTGCCACCATCAAATGTTGATAAGATTAATAAAATGACAATCTGAGTAGTTGGCAGACAATAATCGATGGTTATGACACTGCATTTTGGAGAGAAAAAAATAGACAAAAAGTGGAACCAAATCCAGGTAAATGGTTACTCACAAAGCTGAGTAACCAGCCCAGTTACACGCAGTCAGAACCTGGTCTGCTCTGCAGAATCAGTCATAGAGGTTGATGTGATTTAGGTTAGGACCTGCCCTATGGGTTCAAAGCGCTACATGTTTTCTCAGGCTTTCATGGCTAAATATTGTCTAAACTGAAAGTAGTTCATACAAAGTGTGTCAATGTCATTGCAGCCATTCGAAGTAGGACGAGGAAAATTGTAGATCGCCTCACTTTTAAAAACATTTGAAATGCTTCTCTGTATTCATGTGTCAGTGAGTATCAGAAATGAATGATAATTTGGGGAAGTGAATGAGTTTTGGTATGCATTTGTGGGCACAGAAGAAAAAGAATCATTGTTTGAGGTCCAACAACAAACAGCTCTGCCAGCAGCCCTGGCAGTCAGTCATTAGCCTTATAATGTTGCCTTTGTCCATCGACAAAAGGCTTTTTCACATCAGGAGGTGGAAAGACCTTTTGCTTTTGACATTTTTACATACAAAAAAACTAATTTTTAGAATAAAACTCAATCTAGTAACAATGCCAGTAATGTCATTAACTTGTATTTCTTATCCTGTGTTCTTATTATTCATTTTCTCCTAGGTGGTGGAAGAGTGGAAGACACACACATCATACGATATGGGGCTAGAAACCGAGAGAGCAGCACGAGAGAAACTACAAAAACAGAGCATACACCATGAAGAGGTAAAAAGACACATCAGTTATTGGACGTTTTCCAGAGTATCGCTCAAAAAGTTAAGTTACAGTGAACAGGATACTAAGGCAGGCTTTAAAAAAAAAAGAAAGAAAAAGTGTCAATATAAAAAGGGAAATTGAGGTTGTAAATACCTTAAAGGTGGAGTGTGAGGCAGAGCTCAGCTTTTAAGTGTGCACCATAAACTCTTAAAAGTATATTATGTATGTGGGACACAAACACATGAACTGGAAAAGGAAAATGATAAATAATGTTGATCTTAATCTGATGGCACTGATCTAGGTGAGCAGTTAAATTGCATCAGAAATAGGGCTGTGCGATATGACCAAAACCTCATATCCCGATATAATACATCTATCGTCCGATAACTATATAAATCACAAAAATGTAACATTTTCTGTAAATTCTGTGAATCTCGGGCAGCTCGACTTGCGTGAAGTGTTTCCAGCTGGGCGTCATGTAGCTGGAGTCAAGTGTTTTAGATGCATGAAACTATATATATATATTTTTTTAGACATAAGTTGTAAAGGCAGCCATTTTCTTTGAGTATTTATTACACGACGTGCTGCGGGGAAGAGCATGTTCTAACGTTTGAGTCTAAGGTTTATTTATTTATTTATTTATTTATTTTAGCACCTGACTGCTATTTTTTGCTTCTCATCCGTAGATACTCTGCATACTCTTTCACGTGATTCAGTTTATTTTGAAAAGTCTCAACAGGATCTTGAGCTTTATTGTGAAGGGTTTATGTGGAAAATAAACAAGCGGACAGCGATGGTTTTACCGTCGTTGTTGCTAACGACAACGCATAAAAACAGGCGCTTGTCCGTCTGAAGTGTGGTTATATTAAATATAAGAGAAAGAGAGAACTTTAAGAAATAAATATAACCACTACGGTGACTATCAAAACGATGAAAAAATATTGCCGTAAACGTTTATTTTGCGACACCACGAAACAAACGATAGCGTAAAATGAAACTGTAGATGTTTTTATATCGTCATCCGATATATGTCGTTATGTCGAACAGCCCTAATCAGAAATGTACTTTTTCTTCTGTTACCAGACTGTGAAGCCACAAGAAGCTGGAGAGGAAGAGACAAAGCTAGACCCAGAGTCGGATACTGTACCTGTTGCCCCTGAGCCAGAACCTACCCCAGATCCCCAGGCTGACTTGGGCCTGCAGATTCACACACAGGACCACGACCATGATGCCCCAGTGCTCGCCACTCCAGAACCAGTTCCAGCACAGGGCCAAGTGACCACAGATACCCCAGCAGAGACTTCAAGTGAACCAACTCCCAATCTAGACTCAAACCCAGACACATCCCCCGATGAAGCTGAAAACAAACCTACCTCACAGAGTGCTGGGCTGACCCACACAGGGTAAGCTCAGATTCACTTCATCAAGCCAATGATCTGGTGTCTTTCAAGAGAAGTTGGCTATAACCACAAAACTGAAATTGGAGAACTGAATTTCTAACCCTACATCGCTAAAAAAAAAAAAACATAGAACATGTTGTTCTTCTTAAGGTTAAAGCCAATTTCACGACAGTCCAGGTCTAACGTAATCCGTTTCAGTGCCACTATTGTCATGTCAGACATTGCAAATGTGTTTTGGTATTTTTGTTTGACTTATGTTTCCCTCAGTTGCTTTTTCTTCACAATTATTTACGCAAAGTGACTCATCACACACTAGAAGATGAGTCTAAAGAAGATCTGACCCCATGGATGTTTCAGTTATTTTTCATGGAGCATTGTGCTGGAGCAAGGGACTGTTTATTTATTTTCTAATGGTTTTTGTAATGGAAGTTTAAAAAAAATAAAGAGAATCATCCCTATGGACCTGGAACTTTGACCCAGATTAGTCTAAATATCTCCTACAACAACAACATGTCCTTCCCATGGTATCTTCTGTATTCGGAGCTGGGGCATTTCAATCAGCATTTCAAGTCCTAATCAGCTAGCCACCAGCAGCAGCCAACCACTCTGCCCCCCTCTTCCTTTTCTCTCCCTCCCGCTCTCATGCCTCTGTGTCATTTATCTCCTCCCCATTGTCCCCATCCCGCCCTCTCCCCCACCCTACCCTCCACCCTACCCTCCTGTCTACCTTCCCCAGTGTAAGGAGGTGTGGTAAACGCCATGTCCTTTCTTTCCCTCAGTGCAGTGCGGGTTGCCAGTGCAGGAGATGAATTCCCAGTAGACAGCTTTGTCTTTGCTGAGCACTCTGATTCACAGTGCGGGGTCATTCCCCCCGAACTGGCAACCTGTGAAAGCTCCCCTTTTGGCAGCCCTCTCCTCAGGTGAGTTTCTAACCACCAGAAGCCAATCAAAGCACAGAGACTGATAATGAAGGTACAAGCTACACCTCTCTGCTGTGCCCAACCGTCGACCGCTGGCCTTGCTCTCTACTTAATGTTGCTTTTTTTTTTTTTCTTTTTTTCTTTTAAAATTTCCCTTCTTTGTTTTGCCTGCTCCAACCAAGGATTTAAAAAACAAAACAAAACGTCAAATTCAATTTTGTTATTATTTTTTTTAACTCACATATTTGACATAGCCTTAAACTTATATTTATTCCATGCCCTTCTGTTCCTTTATTCTTCCCCTGTCCATTTCTTTCTGTTCCCTCTACTCCACATTGGTCCCCTCTCTGTGATGTAGCATGGATGAGGCTGTCACAGAGGACCAGCAGACAGATCAGAGGCACAGCTCTGGTCCTGAAACAGAAATTCAGTCGACTCCAGGCCTAGTGGACCAGGAACAAGAGCAGCGTGAGGTGCTCGAAGATGGGCTGTCTGTTTTGGAACAAGTGGGCAACACCTCACACCACCAACACAAAAAACAGCAGGTTGGAGGCTTTGTGGTGTTTGGGAATTGTTATTTCTGTTGTGAAAGAAGCAAATCGCATGTAGCATATGGCTTGAGGCATTACAAAACTGCTGGTATCATGATGGAAAATTTGACAGTTGGACACGTGGTGGGAGAAAAAACTTAGACCAAGGTACAGTCAACGTCCTTATTTCAGGTGAGATGTTCCTGAAATATGATCTGAGGGAGAAGATTATTTTGGAACAACTGCAACGACATGAGCACTGAGCTTGGATATAATAAGATCGGTGGCCTGAGGCTGAGTAAGTCCACCTGTCCGCACAGACTGCAAAACTTTCCGAAACCTGCCGTCTAGGTGGCCATGAACATTATAAATATTCAGCATGCACATCTGTTCTAGCAAAGGGCAACATTTGAATGTTTCAGTTTGAAAATGTTGAGTCAGCCTGCTGTCAGTTGCTTTTTCATGGTTGAAGGACGATTGTATCTGGGGAAAGTATTTAGTTTCGGAGGACGGGAGGGCTTGTGTTCATAGTGTATTTGTACCTCATTTTGCTGATTTGGAGCTGAGATCTGATGACTAATCTGTATGTGGCTGGCAATGACTCTTGTTGGGCTGTTAGGGTGTTTTACATAAGAGGCTGTCTGAGTTGTGGATTTTCAGAATCAGGCTGTCTTGTGAGGCTCAAAGGGGCACTTACATAATCCATCAAAATATTAATCACAGCTCAGTGCATCTCAGTGCTTCAGTCACCACGGGCTAGCTTTACTACCACGAATAGAGGATGGGCATCTTTTAGTTGTTCTACCACATGCTATGCTTTTATAATAAGGTACTTGCTTAGTGAGTCACTGATGCCAACTAACCTTGTTAACAGAAATTCAAGGTTCACTTCTTCCACCATGTAAATATTTTTGCATATTTTTTGGTGTCTGATATTTACATTCTGGATATGTGTGTATGTTTCAGACAGGGGAAACAAACGCTCCCAGGGAGACTGATCCCTCTGTGCCCAGCAAAGAGGACATCCCTACCTTTGATGAATGGAAGAAGCAAGTCATGGAGGTGGAAAAGGAGAAAAGTATGTGGATTTATTGTACAGACACGAGACAGCTCGTACAGGGATGACTAGAGACACGTCACATGAACAACTAAGTTCTTGTTTAAGTTTGGGTTCAGGCACCTCAAAAATAGCTTGCTGATGTTAATCTGACTGTGACACAACATGTTTATGCCATTGCTTCTGTAAAGAAGACTACTTACTACCCGTTTGTATGCTGCGTCTTTTCTCGGTTGCATCCTTCCTTATGTTCTGTTCCTGTATAGCTTCCTTCTTTTTTCCCCTTCCTTTTCACGCTATGCACACTGTGTGCAGCAGTCAGTGGAGCATGTGTTTATGCATGTTGTGCAATATGTCTATTCTTTGCGGTTTGGCACCACTCATTTTCAAGGCTCTCGAAAAGACCTAATGTAGTGCTTTCTCTGTCCAGGTCAGTCTCTCCATACCTCAACCAGCAGCAGCCCCCATCCAACAAAGAAGGTCCAGAAAAACTTCAAGAATAACTACGCTTCTGTAGAGTGTGGAGCCAAGATACTCTCTGCCAACAGTGAGGCCAAGGTTAGTCGCACATCACGCTCTGCCGCCTACACACAAACGCGAATCCTCACGTAATGCTGTCATTATGTGTCAACAGATGTGTCAAATGACTTTATACTTGTTCGCTTAGCATTTAAGCTGAGACCAGACATCTAAGCACGCATGAAACAATTTTTGTCACATTTTGACTGCAATTGTATAAGGAAACAAGCAAGATTAACAATGTTGGGGTGATGGTAGGATTTTAATTCAACTTTTTTTCTTCTTTCAGAGCACGTCTGCTATTCTCATGGAGAATATGGACTTATACATGCTGAATCCATGCAGCAACAAAATTTGGTGGGTCCCACAATAATGGTGGGGTTTAACTGAGCCCAATTTTTAGCTTTAAAAGTTTTATAATAATTATTATTATTTTTTTTTTTTGTTTTTTTTTTTTTTTTGCTTCTCTACAGGTTTGTGATAGAACTCTGTGAGCCTATTCAAGTGAAGCAGTTGGACATTGCAAACTTTGAGCTTTTCTCATCTACACCCAAAGACTTTCTAGTTTCCATCAGTGACAGGTATTCACTTGTTTGTTTTTGTTTGTTTGTTTTTTTTGTCCTTTTAAGCTAGTGTGCAATTGAAAAACTACACTCAGCATGCTGTCAGACAGTTATAGCAGACAAAGCTCTGTAAGCCCCATGCCACACCATTTACTTCCCCTGTTCATAACGGCATGTTCATGCATCGATTTTTAAAATTTTATTTTTTTTTATCTCATTTCGTTATCTTAACCATGATATTTGTAGTATTTGCATTGACAAGCAGTGAAAAATAGTAACCACAAAGCTTCATATGTTCTTTTAAATTACTGACATAATACTTTTGTCCACACTGGGATTCTGTTAGGACTAACATTCATTTAAAGCCCACCCTTTAATACCACAAACTCAGTTATGTAATGTTGCTTATTGCTACGTCAGTATGACTATCAACAGATCTTTTTACTGTCAGTTTTGCTGACAGCCATGCGCCTCAGGTGTAGGGGGAAAAAACTGAAACAAACAGGCACCATGCCAAAAACGAAATTATGTACCGCTGCAGCAAGGCTCAAGCCGTCCCACAAACACGCATCTCACAAGCTGTGTAGCTGCACTAACCTGCTCAAATGATTTGCATAGGCCTTGCATCTACATTTCTAGTGTTGTATAGAAAGTAGTATATTTTCAGTTCATTTCCACATGAAATTAAAAGTCAGTAGATGAGCGAAGGAAGAGGAAAGCTCAATGTGTCACTAAAAAATATTAAAAACCAAATTTTTATTATTTATTTATTTTTAGCTAAGGACATACATAGTGGTTACCAACTTAAGCATATAGAGACCTTTCATGTTTCCCATTTCCAAACTTGCACTGTGGCTAAATAAAGTTTCACAATAGTTTTGCATAATTTTTTTTTTTGTTATTTTTTGCTCATAATAAATTAATATTAAATGTTTTTTGTTTGTTAGTTGTTTTTTTTTTTTTTTTTTTTTTTAAATCAAGTACTTTTCTTTCTATCATCACTGGCTGGATCATATTCAGTTCCTCCTAGAAGAAGTCAGTTGTATTTATATATACCACCAGTTCACAACAGTTGCCTTACAGCTCTTTATATTGTAAGGTAAAGGTCCTACAATATTAGCAAGAAACTGACAGCTATCCACCATAACCCATTTAGAGATGAGGGGAAAGCCAGTACTCTATAATTAAAGCAGTTTCTTAACCAGTTTTGCATTCATTTTTGTCCCCTAGTATTATCACCTCTAAATTTAGTGCAGTCAGGGCTTGTGTTGTCTTTGTTAGAGATTTATATCTAGCGCTGTCTTGCTCCATAATGCTGATAATTGCCACTCTTAGACATTGCATGAATATAATGACATTTGTATCCACCCTGTGAGGTCATGCCAGATGACATGTTACAAAATCGATCTTCCTCACATTCACATCGTACGTTTCCCCTCTCTCTGTTGCAGATATCCTACCAACAAGTGGGTAAAGCTGGGAACTTTCCATGCTCGCGATGAACGGATAGTCCAGAGCTTCCCACTAGATGAACAGCTTTATGCTAAATATGTGAAGGTACTCCTGTTTACTTGCAGATAGAATAATAACATATCATAAAGTATACATAAAATGTCCCCATTTTCAGTGGTATATTAGAAATCTTAGACATGGATATACACACATACTGACATGGTTATATACAGAAGTTAAAGGTGTAGGTCCAGGGAGTGTCTTGTGACTTAATAGAAAGTTACTGATGACATCAGGGCAGTCATCTTTTGAATAGCTAAATTATGGTGACTGTGAGGGCGTAACTGTTTACATGTGAGAATTGCATAGTAGAGGAACTCGACGACTGTTTTGATTGTATTTAACATGTGAGCGTCACGACTGGCCGTCTTGGACTGTGTGGATTGTACTTACATCACGCTAGAGTTTATATTAAGCCGTGATCCTTTTTCAGGGCGCTTACAGTAGTTTCCACTAAAATGAATTTAAATTTCAGATGGTTAAACATTAGGTTTGCCACTGAATGTTAAGGAAAACTAAACAGACAAGAAGCATTAAAAAAATTTTTGTCCCTACGCTCATGGTTCAGATTCCTAAATGCTCCCATATCTGGGATTCTGTCTCCATCCGTAAGTCAAACCAGATGTGCCTCATTTCTGCTTAAATTGCAGCGTAACAAACAAAGCAAGGTGTTCATCGATGGATATCACTTTATTATCATTTTTTTCTTTTTTGTCATACACATAGCCTCCTAAGGAAATTTGTTGTCCATTGTATTTATGAAATCTGCTTCTTTCTGATTAAGTGTGTTAAAGGTTGGCTATGTAGTTATGTCTGTGAGCTTTCACACAACAGCCCATTATTATCTATAAAAATGGGTTTGAAAGTGTGATCTAAATCGGTGCTCTTCTAAACGGTCTCTTTCCTTACAATCACTTTTGCCAATAAATATTCAGTGTAGACTTGTTAAGCAGGTGATTAATACTTGGATAATTATCCTTTTTTATGTAACTCGTGGGTGTTTTGTGTAGGAGCTTACTGTTGATTCACATCTATTCTGAACCAGTTTTGTTTCTATTACATAAACTTGTTTTTTGTTTTTTTGTTTTTTTTTTAGATTTCAGCTTCATCTATTTTTAGTTTCTACTTCCTGAGCATCTTATTCTTTTTTTTTTTCTTCTTTTTTTAATGAGTAGTGAGCCTGTAAGTCTGTCTGTCTTTCCCTCAGTCTTGCTTGTGTCTTTCTTGCAGCTTATTAGAAACATCTGTTTAGTGTCTTGCCTGTGTTCTGTTGCAGAATGGTGATCTTGCATATATCAGCTGTGTGTTTGTCGTAGAAGAGAGCTGAACCGTACACAGATTCTTGACTTCCTTGTAGCTTGAATCAGCTCTTACTGATTTCTTTTTCTTGTTTTATTTCTCTCTCCTTCTCTTTGTCTTCTTCTCGCATCAGATGTTCATCAAGTACATAAAGGTTAGCACTCTTCTCTTTCTGTCAGAGGTTATAATGGGCTGAAATAAGAACACTTTTATTTTTTGTATACTCAAATGGGCGAGTAGAGTTTCATCTTTAATGCATGTGGATAATAAACAAGTAAAACATGCACAAACTGTCAAAGCTTGGCAGTTCTACTAATTTGGTGGGTTGTGGGTTCATGGAGTTGTGCATATTTTTATACTGTTTAATAGCTTAACTATTGTACCTGCAGGTTGAACTTCTCTCTCATTTCGGATCTGAACACTTCTGTCCCCTCAGTCTTATCAGGTAAGTTAAAGAATTTCCTTTATCTTTCTAGACCTTTCTCTAATCTTATCAACCCATGGGTGGCTGTAGCTCATCTACTAATTGGGAGGTTGGTGGTTCGATCCCTAGCTGCTTCCTGGCTCTGCATGGCAGCTATCCTTGGGCAGGATGCTAACCACAACTGTTTTACAATGCGTTTATATAGAAAAAGCATAGGAAAAAGTGCTTGTGCGATTGGGTAAATTATGCAAATTGTAAGAAGCACTATTTAATAAAACCAAATAAAAGTTAATATTTTCTAACAGTTATGCCATTCCTTTTTTTGAAGAAGAAGAAGAAGAAGAACAGTCTTATCGTCTTGTCTTGTTCCAGTTTACTTAATTAGATCTTGAAAGTTTCTGGAATCTGTCTTTTAAAACACAACCGCCTTTATCATAAGCAGTGTTGACAAACAAACACTTTGATTTTATTACATCAATGCAAATTGTTATCCAGGCAGCTGTAATTACAGGAGCGCCGCTATATCATGAAAGGTCTGTTATGATTAGATTTTGTTATTTACTTATTAGGCACCACCTTAATAGTTGTTGTTGTTGTTGTTGTTTTAGATTAAATTCTGAATGTTGTAACACAGCTAAAATGCCTTTTCTTGCACAGTGAGTCTGATGATGAGGGTTCCTTAAGAATGTCCACTTTAAAGACTTTAACTGCACAATCACAATAAGGGAAAAAAAGGAATTAAAAAAAAAAAAAGAAACAAAAAAAAAAAGATTGTTTTGGTGTTTTTTTTTTTTAAGTTAATTTCCCTCAGATGGTACTTCTTATATACAGTCATCACTTGTGCGTCCATATCCAACACATTGTTCAGTTTCCGTGAGTTTTTATCTTTTATCTCAAAATGTGCTCAACTGGCATTGTTTTCTTAGAGCTGCATCAAAAAATTCCACTGCCTCCGCTGTGTGGTAATTTCAACTCTTGACCTTTTCTGTAGGTCTGTTTGTGTAACGTATTGTTTTTTTTTTTGTGTTGTGTAGGGTGTTTGGTACCAGCATGGTGGAGGAGTATGAGGAGATAGCAGATTCTCAGTACCCCTCAGAGAGACTTGAGTATTTGGATGAGGACTATGGTAAGATGTTGACGTCGATTTCAAATGTACAAATTTCAAATTTGTATGTAAAAGACCAGAAATGGATGTGTTAACATTAAATGAATTCATACTGTACTTTCATCATTGTGCAAACCAGTGCCACAAATCTATAGGTTATACCAGGCTCAAAAAGCCAAAATACATTATTCTTCAAAGTAGTTACCAAATACATTACTTCGATTTCTTGCCTTTGTTTTCCAATTAATATGATTTTATTTTAACTGCTACCACGTGTTTCTCTTCAGACTATCCTCCTGGCTACCAACCAACAGAAGACAAGGCCTCCAAAAACCTGCTTGGTTCAGCAACCAGTATGTACACATACACACGTTCTTATAAATGCAGTCGTGAAAAATAGATTTTCACAGAACTTTATGCAGTTGAGCTGGTTCACTAGCTTGTTTGAACCACTTTTAGTGGCAATAACTTGAAGATCAGTGTCTCACATCTTTAAGGGGGAATTCTTCATGTTGGCGCAGCCCTCATGAGGTCCCTTCACACCATTTCAGTCAGATTGAGGTCTGGACTTGGCACCATTGTTGCACCCTGATTCTTTTTTTTAATATTTGCTGCTGTGCTCTGTATCTTATATTCCTGTAACGTAACCCAGTTTGGGCCGAGCTTTTGCTGTTGGTCAGATGGCTTCAGCACAAAAGCGGACAGCCCTACCTGATCGAATTTAAAAAAGGAATAAGAAAATGTGTCAACTGTCATGAAAAATGTTAATGAAAATGTTTCGTTACATGTCATCAAACTGCAGCTACAGTAATCTGGTGTTTCCATCCTATGTTAAAGAAGAACTATTTTATGATTTGTGCAAGTTTGGCTTTAATACTGTTGTATCCAGTCATAGTGCACACAGTTTTTTCAATTATCTCAGACCTCATACAGTTGTTGGTACAGCAGCCAACTTTATGGCCTGTTGGGTATGAACTCATTCACATACTGTTCAACTTGAAGTATTTTAACCCACTTGGTATCCTGCGTACACACTGTGGGCTTTTTGAGTTGCATAAATTTTGCTGCTTGGCTTTATTTATTTATTTTTTCCGGAAACCACACACACATGCACAAATACACTGGTGCCCTTCTGTCTCCTGAGTTAGCGAAGGAGGGGAACGGTGCACCCCTGAAAATGTACCGTGCACACAAGTCTCAGAGCTCTAACCATAAACCATAAAAGGGCTTCAGAGTGGATGGACCCTGGAGGAAAGGCTTAAAATAAAACTCATGACAGTAAATCCAGGGGACATAATATAGAAGGAGAATACAGTCATCAGAGAGAATGGTTAAGAAAATAAAGCAAAAACATATGGCACAATATGTGGTTTGGCTTTGATGTGTTTGGCCTGAAGCTGCTGTCAGTCAGAAATCTCATGTCATGGAAAATAAATGCATTGCGTGGATGTTCTTCTTTGTTTTTGTTTTTAGATGCCATCCTAAACATGGTAAACAACATTGCTGCTAATGTGCTGGGAGGAAAGCCAGAGTTGGAGACTGGAGCAGAAACGGGAGGTACTGATTTCTCAGAGGCCACTTTTTAGACCTTTTTTAAAAGTTTACTTTTCTGGGGTTTTTTTTTTTTTTGGGGGGGGGGGGGGGGCGGTATTTTTCTACCATCACATTTTCACATGCAACACTTGAACAGTACACCATACACAAGTCAACATTTTCAGCCATCTTACATTCATCAGAGTATCTTAGACTTATTTATATTGCTTCATTTTCAATTTTCTTAAAAAAATAACCTCAAAATAAATCCATTCATACTGATTTTGGGGTTAGCCCAAATGGGCGCTGAAGTAACTTATATTTGCACTGCTCTAAGCATAAGTGTAAGGCAAAGTATAAACACATCCATGCACATGTGTAACATAAGCTAAAATTTGTTTGGCTTCCCATTCAACTGCCAATAAAGAGCTGATAAACTCAAGTTTCCTGTTTTATAGACATCACATTTAGGTGATCTGTTACTGTCTCTTTAAAAGTTAAAGTAAATTACAGATTTAAACTACAGATTGCCAGGAGAACGTTACACATGCTGATTAGGGGCACATTTTTTATGTGTGTAATGTACATGTAAAAATGGTCTAGTACTCGTGTTTCGCAAACTACTTGTGTAACTATACTAAGAGATACTTGGTCCACCTCTGCAGGTCAGATTTAATCAGCAATCTGACATTGATGGCTCAGCCTCTTCACATATTCCCCTTTGTTAGAAAAGACCTTGACTTGAATTCTGTTGCATGTTGCTCCCACACCTTAGCTCGAGGTAATATGACTGGTCTATCTGTATGAAGTGTTATGGAGCAGGGATTTCCGAGTCAGCACTATAAAAGACTTTTACTGAGATTGTTGAGCATGAATCATCCATCCAACAGGTTTTGTTTTGTGAAGGTGCGTGCACGTGTGAAAAGCTAATTGGAAATTCCGGTTAAGAAACGTCCATATTACATAATAGGTTTCACACCTTCCTGAGGTTTAGATGAAAACTTCCTTAATGTGAAAGCAAATTGTAGTTGTGCTTCTTCTATAGACCGTATAGCGTTATCTTATGAAATCCCTTTAAAAACAAATTCAATTTTTTTTAAAAAAAAAAATAAAAAAAAATAAAAAAATAAAAAAAAATAAAAACAAATTCAAATGTATTTAACACTTATAAAGCAAACTGTAATGCTGTGTTTTCACTCCTGTACTCTGCTCTTACTGTGTGACTGCCTTTTTCCTCGCGTTCTCCAGCCAGCCTGTCTTTCCACATCTTGTTTAGATTAACTGCTTCAAAAACTGGGTCACTTTATTTCCTTGGCTAAAGTGCAAACATATGCATAGACTGAATGTTCATGTGTATATGTGCTAAGAGAGCCAGATGTTTACTTGGCTCTTAGCAGGAGGTCCCTAGCGGTATTTCAGCAGAACTTTGGCTATCTTTGTTTCAGTTCTTCTTGGCAAGGAGCTCAGCTAAATTAAGACAGTTAGGCCTATGACGCTGAGCTTTCTTCTAGTTCTGTCTACCACACAGAGCGCTATCAAAATGACTCCTTAGACAACTTTTCTCTAGTGTGGTTGACTTAAAGAGGGGAGGAATCTATTAACAGATTTGGCTCTTATGTTTCTTTATGCTTTTAAAAATTCATTGTATTTAGACCTGTTGGTTATGACAACTGATAAAAAAAAAATACATTAAAAACCCCACAAATTCATCCTTTCAATTATTAGCACAACTCTATAGTGTCTTTTTTACTGCTTGCTCTCTACAGTGGCTGTTTTTATTCCCATTTACACCCACTGAGTGAGGCAGAATTTGGGAGAGACACAATCAGTTCAAACTGGAACAGACTGGTTCACAGCATTTCTCCCTTTGCCTAAACATGGGCATTCCAGCCTGGAGGGACTGTGCACCTACACTGTCCCTCCTACAAGAGGGTGGAAAGAAACGAGCCACTGCCAAGTTAGAGGGTTCTACGCAATCTTAAAAACAGTAGCCAAGTGTTATTGCTGTGCTGTGTTTGTTAATTGTTGTGTGTTTCTCCAACCCCCAGGTAACGCAACAGAGGGGGGTGAAAAGGAGAGCACAGAGTCAGCTAAACCAACTGAGGCCCTACACACAGTGTAAGAGCCATCAGAGATATACCTTTATTCATTTAAATTGAATTCAGTTCCACGTGATGAGCTTTTCAACTCCAAATCCCACAGAAAGCATGTTTTTTGTTTTTTGTTTTCTTCAGACTGCAGCCTTCAAAGCCAGAACAACCTACAACAGAAGAGGTCTCTGTCTCTAGTGACTCCTCCACATCTTCCCACTCATCATCTGATCCACATAAGGATGTGGATCAGATTGTCACTCTAGTAGA
This sequence comes from Copadichromis virginalis, assembly GCF_057382275.1. Classification (NCBI taxonomy): domain Eukaryota; kingdom Metazoa; phylum Chordata; class Actinopteri; order Cichliformes; family Cichlidae; genus Copadichromis; species Copadichromis virginalis. The sequence goes on from NC_140639.1 coordinate 7,532,522, forward strand.
GGAGGAGGAAGAGGAGGAGGAGATCAGACTGTCAACTGTTACTCTATTGGAGGAGGAGGGAGAGGATGATGAAGAAGGGGAAAAGAGCGAGGAGGAGATGAGGAAGGAGGCAGACAGGAACCAGTGGGAGAGCCAGGCTTACTGTCCTTTCACCTCCTTCTCCTCCCTCTCTCTGTCTTGCATGGTCACTCTGCCTGAGCTGCTCCATCGCTGGTGCTCTGCCAGGCTGGCCAAGGAGAGACTGCGCAGCCTTAAGAAGAGGCAGCTTAGCACTCAAACACAGACTCACCCTACTGTGAGCACACCTGTCCTCACACACACACCTCCACTGATTCCTATTCCTGCCCCCACACCTATCCAAGAACCCCTTCCTCTCACAGAAAAAGCTCCAGAACTCGAGGTGCCTGAGAAGGGGCAAAATGAGTGCAAAGCTCTCAGTGAGGAGTACACCACTGACACGCCTCTCAGCACTGACACACCTGATTCATACACTCCCGAGCTCAACATCCTCCTAGAGCCCAGCAGAACCTCCACCATCCCCCCTCAGAGTTTCTCAGACAGCCACAGCTCCCTAACACAGCCTACCCCAACCCCTAAGGAGAACTTGTTACCTTTAGTTAAAGACGCAACCCTAGATCCTGTCCCCACTCCTCTCCTCCAAGCTGTCTCTATCCCAAAGACGCAGCATGCCAGCAGCGTCACCCCCACGCTTTCTGCCAGCACTCCCCCGTTATCTCAATCTTCTGAGACGGCTTCTCCTGTCGTCGCGGTTCCTCCTGTCAAAGATCAGCCTGTTCAGCCTCTTCCCACTGCTTCAAGACCTGAGGATTTTATCTCCCCTCCCACTGAGCTGCCAGCAGCTTTGCCTTCAAATGACATTCACACAGACTCAGTTAAGTCAGGCGTAGACAGCGGGGACTCGCAGAGACAAAATGTTCAGGCCTCCCAGACCCACGGGGAGCAGGCTGATTCACTTCCTCAGACAGGAGAGCCTCATCGGGTGGAAGAGACTGTAGAAGAGGAACTGCTGAATGCTAGTGGTAATGGCAACGCTCAGCGGACGGCTACAGACTTCTATGCAGAGCTGCAGAACGGTGGAGATTATAATGGTGGAGCAGTGAATGGGAACAGCGTGTTAGTTAACGGAGGCGCAGTCCACGGATCCAGCCAGAAAGAGAGTGTGTTCATGAGGCTGAACAACAGGATCAAAGCTCTGGAGATGAACATGAGTCTGTCCAGCAGATACTTGGAGGAACTCAGCCAGAGGTGAAACCACTGGCCATGTTGAACTTTTCAAATCTAAACTGCAACAAAAAGCAAAGTTTCAGTACAGATTTTACTGCCCTAATTTGTTTCGGATATTTGCAATCTGGGAGAGATTAGAAGTTATTTATATGTATCTGTGATTTCCAGATATCGTAAACAGATGGAAGAGATGCAGAAAGCGTTCAATAAGACCATCATCAAGCTGCAAAACACCTCCCGTATTGCTGAGGAACAGGTCTCATTGCATTAATCATCTTAAATCACAGTAAAATATGTTTGCAGTTAAGAGTCTTATTTACTCAATCTACTGACACCTGAGCAGCTGTGCTGACTAATATCTTCTTTTTTTTTTTCTTTTTTTTTTTGTATATTTTCAGGACCAGAAGCAGACAGAGTCCATCCAAGTCCTGCAGAGTCAGTTGGAAAACGTCACTAAACTGATGCTCAATCTCACAGCTACAGTCAGCGAGCTGCAGAGAGAGGTATATTGCTATCGTTGATTGCTGAGTAGACTATCTATTGCTTAGTTTTTAACAGAATTGTCTTTTTGTGTTTGGCTTAAAACCTTGTTGCTTGTGTTCAGAGAAAGATTTATTCTTCCTGTTGAAAATAGATCATGATGCTTCTGGCTCATTAACATAATGTAGTTTAAACACCATCTGTTGTCAGATCTCTTGCTGTTCCAGATATAGTCCAGGTTTGATTTTTATGTTCGGAGTAATGATTTTAGTAGTCGGGACCTTGAAATCCATCTGAAATGGAGTATGCCAGATAGTAGGTACCAGCCAGAGTAACTAGAGGTGAAATTAAGTATAATGGAATATAACATTCGTTTTACCTACAAGTTTGTTTATAAGTAGATAAACAGACAATTTAAGTAGTTTTTTTTTTTTTTCACATAAGTATAGTGTCTGTGTGAAACCTTAATATTCATGGCCATCATGTATTGTTTTAACTTTTTTTGTTTTGTTGTTTATTTAAAGTCTTTTGCTTCTTCCAAAACACGTGCAGAGTTTGACTTGAGTGGAAAACATTTTTCTGACTTGAATATTTCAACATGTTTGGCTTTGACTTTTCACCAAGGCACATTTTCTGAGCCCACATGATTAAATGCAGTTACATTAAAAAGGATAGAGGATAAAGTTTGTGTATCCTTTTTAGAATAACAATTTGTGGGTAGTTTGTCCTGGTTTTTCCTTCTCTCTCTCTCTCTTTTTTTTTATTTTTTTATTTTATTTTTTTTTTATTATATAAATTCACTGGGCCTTTTGCATACAGTGTTTAGGCCAAACTAAAAGTGCTTTTGGAGTAAGGTCACGGAGGACATGGTACAAAACATCACAACTGGGGAAAAGGACCACTCACGGTATCATAAGTCGACGTAGCTGTTGAATGTTTGATGTGTTGTGCATTGTTTCACTGTTGACTGCTGAAATCGTCCTCTGCAGGTATCTGACCGTCAGAGCTACCTGGTGGTCTCTCTGGTTCTGTGTCTATTTCTGGGGATCCTGCTGTGTCTGCAGTGCTGCCGCAGCTCGGCCCCCGGCCCCAGCACCAACTCTACTGCTCTTCCCAAGAGCAACCACTACCCCAGTCCCAAGAGGTTTGTCACCCGCATGCATGAATAGGATATTTTATTTCTGAAGCTTTGCTATGACATTTGTTAAGTGTTGTTCAGTGTTTTCGTATTAGACTGAATACTGAAGCTGTTGTCTGTCGGTTGCTGTCATTCCCGTCTTGCTACTAACTGTAGAAAGATTGACAATCAAGGAATGAATGTAGCATCTTGTAAATGTCAGTCATTTTTCCCTCCCTTATCAGATGCTTCTCCTCTTACGATGACATGAGCCTGAAGCGCAGGGTGACCTGCCCACTTGTTCGCTCCAAGTCGTTTCACCTGTCCTCTACAGAAGGTAAGAGGTCTTCTTCCTACGTGCCCATTCACTTTTCAAAAATCTCTCCTCCAACACACTTTTGTTTTACCCATATGTTTCCTCCTTTTGTTTTTCCAACTGAAACATAAGCAGCATTGAGATCTGACACTACAGTCACGCTGCAAACATCATGTAATCTTGCCTTTAGGCACTTTCAGGCTAACTGCTTTTGATCACTGCGTCTATTGCCACATATCTCTCCCCATCCAAACACTACTTAGCCTTGCTTCATTCTCTCCATCGCTCACTCTTTGTACCTTTGCTGTTGCTTTAAGACATTTTGCCAGGTTTAGTGACTGATATCCCTCTTGTTGCCACTGCCTAAAGCAACACACGCCCACAAGGAAAGGCTGGTGCAAGCAATAAAAGTATCAGCTCTTGAAACCTTAAACTCCCGCTGCTGTTCATTACCCCCTAATGACGTGCATGCGTGTGTGTGTGAGAGAGAGAGTTTGCCCTTGAGGGTGGGAGGCTGTCATTGCCAGCTTGCCACATGCAGGCATAAGGAGTGTAATAATAGAGCACAATGCTTTGCTGGCTCATGGTAGACATTTGCAAGTAGTATTCCTTAATAAAAACAACACCTGCTTTTCTATGATTTCAAATCTTGTTTTAACAACAAGCTATTACTACAATATGGATTTATGCCTTTTCATCTTTAAAACTACTTGCAAGGTCGCTTCATGCTTATTACATGTACGTATTCCTGTATCCCATTCCATCATTAACCTAGCCCCTTTCTCCCCTCCCCAGTAGGTCCAGATGACTTGTACATTGTAGAACCTCTAAGGTTTTCTCCAGAGAAAAAGGTACAGTGTCTGTTGGCTGTGATGGCCGTCGTATACAAGTACTGTGTTTTCTCGTCTCAATGAGTCTTTCTAATACGTCTGTTTTAGAAAAGGGAATTCTTTATTTTGTGGAGTAAATGAGATGAGGTATCAGCTGAGCAGTGGAAAGAATTGGCGAAATACCCATTAGCGCGCGCGTGTGTGTGTGTGTCTGTGTGTGTCTGTGTGTGTGTGTGTGTGTCTGTGTGTGTACTGCCAGCTTTATTCGCTTCAAGTTTTTAATATTTTTAGATAAGCAGGTTGAGTAGTATGTTTTTGTTTTCCTCATTTCCATCATTCCCTTTTGAACTTTCCCACCTTCCTCCGACTATTGTTTGTGACTTAACGTTATTAGTTGTTTAGTTTTCTGCTGATCTTTCTTAAGTAATTTCTCCATCTCTTATGTTTACCTTGCAGAAAAAACGCTGCAAGGCAAAGTCTTTGGACAAAGTTGAGACTCTGAAGGCATTCGATCCTTCTGCTCTCCTCACTAACGGGGATCCCAAGTTTAACAGCTTCCACCCGTGTCTCCCTGCGCCACCATCCTCAACACGCCCCCTACCTCTTCCTCCTCCTCCTCCACCTCCTCCTCCCTTGCCTCCTCCCCCTTCAACACCACAGGAGGGCCCATTATTGCCCCGTCGCGCCTCTAAGGAGTTCCCCTCAGAGACTAGCAGCTGCAGCTCGTCCACCCATTCTGAGGAGTCGTACGCCAGCCGGCTCCCCCCTCCTTCTCCCGTCTTCCCCGCTGATGGCGTGTGCAACGGCCACGGCCTTTCTTTCCCCCTCAGCCAGCCGGTTGCTAAGTCCCGTCAGGAGAAGCGCTCAACGAAGCGGCGGAAGTCTCGCCAGACCGAGCTGCAGTTCCCGCACATGCCAGTGGGGAGCGTTGGTTCTCTGCCCAGCCTGCAGCAGCTTATGAAGGGAAACAAGGAGATGAGTGTCGGGACCATCGGGGTGACAGCCGTCACCGGACATGTCTGAATCCTCACGCGTCACCTTTACACGATTATCTGCTCACACCTGTGCACACACTACACGGTAGCAGACATGACAGACAGAAGAGGTCTTACCACAACCCAAAGAACCACATTTCCCATGAGCACCCAGGCGCACCGTGGAACTGAATTGGCTATGGCAGCAGTAGCTCAACATCATTCAGTTCTTATTCACTCCTGTCAAAGACCCGTTTACGGTTATGTGCCTTTATATCTGTTCTAGACCTTCTAACTCTTAAAAACGTGAAATGTAAACAGTTGTTGATGTGCACAAAAAGACACTGTGATAGGAAGTGAAACACCAAGAAGAGTCAAAACTATTGAAGTGTGTTTGAGAGATTTTATTTTATTTTCATTTTTCTACTGGATAAGCACATTTACCCATGAAAGTGGAGCACCAGTGAATTCATTTCCCCACTCTGAGCACAGTGAGGAGAGGTGCTGGTCTCAACTCCGTGTTCCTTGAAAAGTATTAGGCTGCTCTTTGGGATGAAATATGTCATTATAAGAGGACTGTGGAGCATGACAAATGACTTCTCTTATTCTTATTTCCTCCTGTCTTTCATTGCCATCATTTAACCTTTTCCATCCTGCCTTAGTCTCTAAATGACTGCAGGTGTTTGTTGGGGACCAGTGGGTAAAACCGTCTCATTCTCGCCTTCTGTCTCTGTCAGTTTGTTCCAAACCAACCACGAGAGCTGAATGAAGAAAAGTCTACATGAGCGTATTAGCCCTTTTCTTTTCTTTTTTTTTTTAAGTGTCTCAATTAACTTCATAAAACAAATACAGTAGCAGCAGTCCAGCTCCTGTAGACCCTGCTCAGTTTGGGCTGGGCCCAAAAATGCTGTCACATTAGATTTTGTAACTGTGATAAAACAGCTCAGAGGCAAGAAGCTGTAATATATTGTTTCATTACTTTTATAGTTCTTTCATTTGTAACTGAGCCATGTTTCTCTTAGCATTGCTGGTTCGGCTTGTTTGAGTTGCTGTCAGAGCCAGTATGGGGCAAAGTGTTTCCTGTTAAGGGCACAGTTTACTGTAGGGTAACCTTGGGTAACAGAGCTGAATGTTTACGCACACCCTCTCGTGGACCTTGCAGATGGGTCTGACAGATCAGCTTTATTTATCTATTTATTTATTTAAATGAACAGAGAATTTTCTAACCTAGTCGCTGGTTTGCCAGTCTCCCAGTCTTGCAGCGTCACAGTGGCTCAATGCAAGTTTGTTACATAGAATTACTACTCAGTGGTACTGACACATACAGTCATGGTGGATGGCTCAAACACATTTGCTTTCTTTCGTTTTCTTACCTTATAACGTCGTCTAATTGTACTTGGCTCAGCCTGAAATATCGGACAGTAATCGCATTTTATATCCAACAAAATAACAGTTAAAGGCTACATGTATGTTGGGAACACGCTGCTGCTTCTGTGTGTTTTCAGAGCTGCTGGAAAGTTGGAGATGCTTTTATTAAAGAAAAAAGAGAGAGGCTATAACAATGACTGTAGTACTGTGCTGTCTTCTGTCTGCCTTTTCAGCATCTCTGCTGGATTGGCTAACTGATTTTATGTTACCCTGGCTGTTTTGTTAATGTATATTCAATATAACAATTCAGCAAAAACACTGCAGGAAGCTGCAGATTTATTTTTGTTTGCTTTTATAGAATAAATTTAACAAAGGTGTGTTTTTTTTTTTTTTTTTTTTTTAATTCCCCCTTCTATTTATGCAATTTCATAGAGGTTCTGCATGGTTGGCGTTGGACGTCTTGACAGAATTTTCTTCTAATGCTACCATCCCATATGAGTGTCATTACCTGTTTTGACCAGCTTCTACTGCTCTTCTTTCCTTACATATCTTTATCCAGAAATGTCACCTCTGACCCCCTGTGCACGACTTCTGTCTGTGACTGTGAAGAAAACTTTAAATATGCCTGCTTTGATTAACCACTCTACCATGTTCCTATTGGCTTCAAATGCTTTTTCATTCTGCTTGCCTGCTTTTCTGTCTAGCTTTTTTGCTTTTTTTTTTTTTTTTTTTTTTTTTCTTGTGCATTCTTACTGTGGTCGTACACTCCTTTTAATATTTTTTTTTTTTTTTTTTTTTTTTGGATGTCATGTGTTTGCCCCACATCGAATGACAGCGGTCGTTTGTGAGGAAGAAATGAATTGTTGCTGAATAAAAGGGAACGCAGTAAAGATTAATCCAATTCAGAACACTATTAATGTGGTTACTTATATTCCAAGAGCCGAGCAAATCCAGAGGGTGGTTTGTTTGTTTTTTGTTTTGTTTTGTTTTTTTTTTTTTTTTAAATCCCTGTTTGAATGTGTAATATGTTTGTGTGTAAACCTGTACGCATGCGAGATTTTTTTTTTCTTGTCTCGTGTGTGTGTGTGTGTGTGTGTGTGTGTGTGTGTGGGTGGGTCTGTGTTATGAAAAAGACTACTTTAAATCGATTTAAACACATAACACAGCAAACAACAAGAAAGCACTTGGAGAGAAATTCTAAATGCTCAGTGTGCACTTTGTATGACTCCTTATGCCGTTTTGTTTTTCTACCCTTTATGTCAAGTGCTACCTTCTCTCTATCCCTCTCTCTCGCCCTCTCTTTGTCTCTGTGAGTACTCTGAAGAGCTGCACAGTATTTTTGAGCAGGAGTGAGTTACTACAAAAAACTGTAGTGCCATTAGAAACTGTGAATTCTTTCTAAATAAAATGTTTTTGTTTCTTTTTGTCTTTCAGTTGGAGTTTTTTCATGTCAGATTTTAGCAAAATTGCTATTTCACTTCTGTTGTCCCTAGGCAGGAACCATTTATTAAAGAAAAGTAGTGATAGCAGTATACAGATTTGGGTATACACGTACTTCATAGAATCCCATCCTCAGAGTCTCAAAAGTAATTGGAAAGTTGGCTTAAAAAGAAATTAATAGCCATGTGACACCTGTTGTTTTGTTCTTTTATGATGAAATGAGTATCAGGAGCGACCACATCAATGATCTGGTGCTTTCTTAAAAAGAATGAATGCGCTGTCCAGCTTAGCAACAGCAAGAAAAACCCTTCACAATATCTAACCAAATCAGTAACACCCTCAGAGAGAATGGCATATCCCCAAAATCTACAGTTAAAAGATGCTTTCATAAATGCAAATACAAAGGTTTTATAAAAAGGTGTAAACCACTGGTTACAGAGCAAAATGTGGCGAAGGTAAGGAACGCCACATGACACAAAGGATACTGCATTATCTGTCAAACATGGTGGGGGCAATGCTGTGTCATGGGTGTGTATAGCTGCCACAGTAAATGGATCATTAGTTTACTGATGTGACTGCTGACAAAAGTAGCACGGGGCTATACTCTCTCCTTACGTTCAGCAAAAAGATGCAAAACCAATCAGAAAGAGCTTTATAGTGCTAATGGATAATAACCCAATACAGTCTCAAGGCAAAGAAATGGCATAGTCCAAGTCAGTGAAGATCCATGAAGAAGTAAAAACTAAAGGTGGTTGTGGTAAAAGTCTAGCAGAGTATCTCAAGGGAAGGGAAACAGAATTCGGTCATATCAAAATGCTGTAGATATCATCAAATGTGGATATGCTGTATCCGAAAGGATTCTCAACCTCTGGAAGACAATGAATGTAAGTTTTAAAAGGAATCCTCATATTTAAAGCTGTTTGTTTCTTCAATGACTTTGAACCCTCCCCGGGCTTTTATGCCTACTCATTCCTATGAGTTTCTAGGGAATCACTATCCATCTTTATTATGTTGGGGGAAGAAATATATCAATAACATATAAAATATTACATATGTAACAGCAGTATATGTTTAAATTTGATGAATTAGAAGTGTAATACAACTGAACATTAAAGTGCGCATCTTATGCTCATCATTATTTATTTACTTATTTATCTTGCGGTGGGCATCACAATGATTTGCGGTCTAAAATGAACCATTTTTACCTCTTCTCACTGCAGGGACAGCTTCCCTTTAAGGCTGACTTGCTGCCGCTATTAAACAGAAGGTTTAAGGGTGGGTAGTTGGGGCTGTTGTGCTCATGATATCCTGTAATATGTCTCTGACATCATATAGATCCAAGAGAAAAATAAGAGCAATTAGAGAACTCTGAAGCCTCAACTTAAGGATAGCAACGTTTTTTTGTTTTTGTTTTTAATAAGCGTCCAATATAAAAAAGCATAATAAACCCACTTTAAGGTGAATTTAAACCAGAAGGTGGCAGTAAAGCAACTTTAAACATATTAAACGACATCCAGCCACAGGGTGTCGCTGTGAGTCACACTGGCCTCTGTTCTCCTCCAGTGCGCGTTCTCTGTTTTCTCTCTGCTGTTTACGTTTATCGAGTAACATGGAGGACGAGGTCGATGTTGACATCGAAGGAGATGACTTTGATAACAATATTGGGTAATGACGCCTGTTTATTTGGATTAATTGATGGCTGTGCTGTTTGGTGGGCTTCTGTGCTGTGGTCTACGCGAGTTAGCGGTGACCCGGATGTTGGCGCAGGATAACAGCAGCTGGGATTAGCTCTGGAGGCATCTGCTCTGCTGATCACAGCTTCTTTCCTCGCTGTTTTAGGGAGATGGACGGAGGAGGTTTGGTGCAGGAGCAGTTCATGCAGCCTACAGGGAAGAGCAGCGCCTGGATACTGGTATGACTTCGTCAAGCTCCGTTGTTTTTCTGGCTGTGGGTGCTCGTGTTGACTCTCCGTCTCTCCTTTGTACAGCCCTGGGAGCTGGACAGCTCCATCAGCCCGGAGAACAGAGAGGTGATAGAGAGGATGCTGCTAGAGGAACAGTATCCTTTTACTGACCTTAAACGCACTGCATAGTGATGCATTGAGGTTAACTACAGGAATCACAGGACGTAGCTGGGAAAGCTTCGTATTACCTAATAACTGCCCCATGCTGTGGCTAATGTAAACATACGGACAGATGACAAATTAAAAGAAAAAAATGTAACGCTTGACCTTACAGTAAATGGAATTACAGTGGGGGAATATGTTATATTATTTTATGTTCACTTGTCCTGTTAGTGCAGGAGTAACCCAAAACATCTCAACCTAGTTTCAACCAGTAGCTGAAGCTCCTTATATTGTGTTGATTACATAGTTTAAATACTAATTTTGTTGCTGGTTATGAAATCAGTTGTCCTCAACTATAATCGAAGATATTACCTGACAGGTAAGGAGATTCCCGACCACATTTGGCACAGTGATCCTCACAAAAAAAACAAAGTGAAAAAGTGAGTAATTTCTTCCATCAGCCTTGATGATGAGCGCAGTACACTGATTCCTCATTTCCTTGCTATTCATGAACTTGTCTGTGTGTGGACAGGTCTCCGGCCAAGAACATAGCTTCGTCTGCTGGTTCATCCTCTCGATGGTCCCAACAGGAGAAAGAACTGTTTGAGGAAGGCCTGGTATGCTTACACTGCAAGTTAACTTTTGTGTCTGAAATGTAATTTCTGTTTGGGAAGGTCAGCTTTTAATGGATTTAATAATTGTTTTAAGTGAGTCAGATTGTGTGTATTGTCCAAGTTGCCGAGGTGTGTTGTTCTACAGGCTCGGTTTGGTCGAAGGTGGACTAAGATTGCTAAGCTTATGGAAAGCCGTACCGTTCTTCAGGTTAAGAGTTACGCCAGGCAGTATTTTAAACATAAGGTAAGACAGTCCACCTGGATTATACTAACAGCACAAGACAGGTTTCTGTTATGTAAGCTTAGTTGTAGTCATCTGCAGATATAAACCTGCAATTTAGTCGAACTACATACGCTCTATGCAACCAGAAGGAGTCCTTAGCAATGGTATGTTGGAAAATAAAAATCAAGAATAAACAAACTTTTGTGTACACATTTTTCAGGCAAAATCAGATCCTGGTCCTGCGGCTCCCTCTGTAGCTCCCATAATACACCTACAACCTCCTCAGCCCACCTCCAGTCAAGTGTCTACTCTTGCCAACGCTGTCCGCATAGAGAAGCTTTCTGACGATGAGGATGAGGATGTAGACATCACTGACGACTTGAGTGATGACGAAGAAGGCAATAAACCACAGGCAGTCCTCAGCAGTGATTTCTGTGGGCCTGAGGAGAAAACAGATTCTGGGAGTCAAAGCCCCACAGAAGAACATGTAAGTCTGAGTGGGGTAGAGAGCATCCATGAGACGAAGGAGAAACCGAGCCACACCTCTCTTTCTCCGCAAAGTCTTCAACCCTCATCTTTCCCTGGTTGCTCAGAAGATCCTGGAGTAACAGAGCGAGATGAGAAGGTCAACAAGACGGCATCGGTATTTCCACAAAGCTGTCAGACACCGCCTCACGCAGACTCAAAGCAGATGTTCTCAACAGGCATTGCTCAACTGGAAGAAGCTTACAGTGATGGAATGGGTACTTCACACTTACTGTGCTTTGTGTATTTACCTCACTGTCATAGGAAAAATTAATGACACACATTATGATGTCCTAGATTCTTCAGACAAGATTGAGAAGAATCTAAATGATAGACCATACAATGACCAGGAGGAGGAGGAGAATGAAGATGATGAAGAGGAGGAGCTGAAGGCCCCCGAACAAGAAATAGAGATGGACACAGAGACCATCACCGAGGATGAGAAGCAGGCTATCCCAGAGTTCTTTGAGGGGCGACCATCAAAAACCCCTGAAAGATATCTGAAGATTAGAAACTATATCCTGGATCAATGGTAAACTAAGTTTACATGTTCGATAACTTTGTTTACACAACTTTGCACAGAAAGTGGTTATTACTGTTTTTGTCCACTAGGCTGAAGAGCAAGCCCAAGTACCTAAACAAGACATCGGTCCGCCCTGGTCTAAAGAACTGTGGAGATGTCAACTGCATTGGGAGAATACACACCTATCTGGAACTCATTGGAGCAATCAACTTCAACTGCGGTAAGTCTATTTCTCTGAGTCTTCTGATTTATGAATTTTTATCTTCTTTTTGATGTTAAAGCTCTGACTTCCTTTTTGTAGAGCAAGCTGTGTACAATCGTCCAAAGGTGATGGACCGCTCCAAGCATAAGGAAGGCAAAGATGTACTGGAGGCCTATCAGCTCGCCCAGAGGCTGCAGAGCATGGTCGGTACCCATAAAGCAATAGACTCTGACACTGGAAGCATTTAAATTTTAAGCATGCCAGAACTTGACTTGTAACTTCTGACTGGTTGTAGCGAACCAGGAAGCGGCGTGTGCGGGACATTTGGGGGAACTGGTGTGATGCTAAAGACTTGGAGGGACAGACATATGAGGTATGGACACTGCACAACAACTTTTAATCAAATTACGATTTACATTCTTACTAATATGTTTACTGATTCTGTGTTTTTTCTTTATCAGCATCTAAGTGCAGAAGAATTAGCTCTGCGGAGAGAGGAGATGAAGAAGCAGCCTAAACCTTACAAGATGTCCAGATACCGAGGGTGAGCACAGTGGACTGATGCAAAATGTACCAAATTATAAGCACAAGGAGGTTTATGATGTGGATGTTTATAATCCCACTCTATCCACCAGCTCTTTTGACCCCTTCCAGCTGATTCCCTGCAGATATTTTGAAGAGGATATAAAGGTCAGTGATCATTCTTATCAAGATTTTTCACCGATACACTGACTAACCACACCACTTTAAAAAAAAAAAACCGGAAAAATCATGGATGTGTCTCTAATTGGCGTGGCCTCTATTGATCAGGCTTGTTCTGTTGCATCTTCCAGATACAGAATGGATACTAGACTATTTGTTTCTTGAGAAATTCTTCAGGAGATTTTTCAGTGTAATTAGTCCAGCTGGGGTAGACTAATGAGGGAGAGCCATTTTCATGGGGATGGGGAATGCTTAATCTGCAGTTAATGGGTGGTACATGTCAAAATTACATCCACATGAATACCACCACAGGACTTCTAATGGTGCCTTTGCTCCAATTGAAAGCACACATCCCAGGTTAGGTGGGCAAAGCTAAATTCAGTGTGATGTCAGTGTGTCTGTTGTTGGCCCTGTGAGGGACTGGCAGACTCTCCAGGGTGCTCATTGCCCTATGTCAGCTGTAATATACTTCAGCCCAGCCTATGTTGGATAAGGAGTAGGTGACTGGATTATTAGATATACCTTATATCTAATAAGATTATATTTTCTTCATTTTTTGTTGCATAAACTAAGAGGATCCTTTCTCCAAAGTAGTCATCATTTATTCTAAGCTGTTCTTTACTGATCACCCTAGGAACCATTCCAGGTTATAGTCTGTGCTGAGACTCTTCTCATCATGGATATGGTATGTTATACACACAGTCACAAGCTGATTCGTTTTTTTCATATATGTACAACAGATTTTACCTATACTGACAGATAACTTTTCTGTAATCAGCATGCACATGTGTCAAGGGGGGAAGTCATTGGTCTGCTAGGTGGAACTTTTAATGAAGAAGCAAAAGTATTGAAGGTAGGTCAAGAAGTCTGAACCAATGTGACAAACAGGATAAAACTCTAATCACATTATATTCAGAAAACTATATTTTGTGATTAATAAATCTGTGTTTAGATCTGTGCAGCAGAGCCATGTAACAGTGTGAGCACAGGTCTGCAGTGTGAGATGGATCCAGTGTCTCAGACACAGGCCTGTGATGTGCTGTCATCCCTGGGATTCAGTGTAGTGGGCTGGTACCACTCGCATCCCTCCTTCCACCCTAACCCTTCATTGCGAGACATAAACACGCAGCACCAATTCCAGGTAAAACTGACTGAATGAAATAAGTTTGCACATGAGTTACTTGTGAACTTCTGGTTTTATTTTCACTTCTGGTATTATTATTTATTTATTTTTAATCTTTCAGAGTTATTTTTCACGTGGTGGAGCCCCGTTTATTGGGATGATAGTGAGCCCATATGACCCAGCTAATGCTTCCCCCCACTCCCAGACTACCTGCCTATTGGTAAAAGAGAACCAGGAGCCTTCAGGCCCCCAGAGTAAGTCTAACACACACACACACACACACACACACACACACACACACACACACACACACACACACACACACGACTCAAACTTCAAAACAGTTAAGATCAAGAGGCTTTGAAATCAAGCTGACAATGTAGGTCAGTGATTTTGTGTACGCAGTAACACACTTTATCCTCTGGCTCAGTCTCTCAGCCTCTGTTCCTCCCCAGAGCTGCCGTACAGATTCGACTTCCTGTCATCACAAGACATCCCCGACTGGGAGCAGACGATGAGGAGGGCTCAGTGGATCATCCACAAATATTCTCAAGCACCAGGGTGAGTGAGACACAAGACTGTATTGTGTAATCTTGAACTGGTGCCCTAAAGCTGATCCTAAATTTTATTGAAATTGTTTTGGGTGGTGTGTCTAAGCATTTTATTTTTCATTTTTGCCGTGGCTGGTCAGGAGTGTGCAGATGGACAGACTATTTCGGAGAGACTCCCATCTCACATGTTTGGAGAAGGTCAGTTCGACCATCAGTCCTCCCAGTTTGCAAATTTCAGTGACTTTGAGCTGCTTTTACAGTTTTAATGTGTGCCTAACTACACGACCTTCATCATGTAGATGCTGGCATCACTGGCGAGATACTTGGAACCCCTCCCAGATGAGGTGGGAGACTCCTTTCTCACCCAGATCCAGGCCCTTTTCAAATCTGACTTTATTTCCAAGCAGCAGTTGCCTGATTCTGAAGAAGGAGAACCTTTAAATATCTCATCCAAGCTGGTGGACTCGGGCGAACTAACTTTTGATCAGCCGATCAGCCCAGAGGAAGAGAAGGACCAAGAAGAATCTGAGACTACTGGCAGCACCGTGTTGCATTTAGGCTCTGTATTGTCGACCGAACATGACTATTTACTGTGAATAACCATACAGCAGCATACTTAATAGTGAATGACACCTTTTGTGAATACATTGTGGCATTCATTACTGGGTGTGTGAGATAGTTTTTGTCAGTGAAGTTATCATGAACGTTTTTTCTCAGTTTAACAGATTTCTTTTTGACATCAAAATAAAAATCTATTTTTATATTTCAGGTCTTTTTATGAATGTTCAGTGCAACACATGAATATATATTTTAATGATTTATGTTTAAAGTTTTGTCATTTACTCCTCACTAAGGTTTACTGTCCAAGGGGACAGTACTATGTTTTTAGAACATGTGGTGGCCAAGACATTCAAAGGGGCTCTTGATAAATCAGATAATCAGACAGGCAGTAGTACGGTTAGGTTAACTGGTGATTCTAAACTAGTTGTATGTGTATGATGGACTGTCCAGGGTGTACACTGGCTCTCATGCTATGGCAGCTGGGATAGGATGTAGCCCCCACCTGTGACTCTAAGTTGGATTAGCAGAAGAAAATGGATGGATAGTTACACTAAAGTGTAAAAATACCCTTAAGTGAAAAACCCGCATTCCAGTTCCCATTTATGTTAAAATTAGGATCAAAATAAACTGAAAATACCAAAAGTGAAAGTGCTCATGATGCCAAAGTAATCCCATGAAGCAATCGAACATTGATTGATCATTGATCAATCAGTGGTTTATTTCACTTTAATGTTGAAGCCGGAGCTAATGTTAAAAATACTTTATATACACAACTGGTTAACATAATCAGCGGTTTTCACACACTTGTGTTCATGTCTGAAGTTTGACAGTTATTGAGATTGGTAGTTATGGCATTAATCTGGCACACGATTTGGGAACCTCTACAATAAAATAGGATAATTTATTAGTTGATGTGTGTTATTTTAACTGCAAAAAAAGTTAAATAGTAAAACATGAAAATAAATGTGCTTGAGTACAAAGTAGAATATTTGCCTCCAAACTATGGTGGATTAAAAGCAGTAGCCTGGGTATGATTTAAAAAAAAAAAAAAAAAAAAAGACACACACTTAACATGTAAATATATTCAGTTAACTTCCAGCTCTATAATATAACGCTTAGCTCGTTTATAATATAACTTTGAGCTGTGTGTGCGGAACGTTCGTAACGGGGCTGTTTCTAGGTGGAATCATTTGGGAGGAGCGCGCGTTCCAGAAACTACAGTTAACGCTAGTTTGTAATTTTAAAGCGCGTCCTTTTGGCTCACCGGGCATTAATGTGTTTCAGCTCAGCGTGTAATGGTGTTAAAAACCAACTTTTGGACTGGTGAAGGCATTTCAGAGTTCCGCGGCTCCCCCCAATAACCAAATTTACGTGTACGTAAATTTCACTTCTAGCGATGACATTGACAGCTGAGAGCAGCTCCCCAGGTGTCACTACCGGATTTATTTTGACCTTTAGGATGAGATAACCGCATTGCGTTGACTGTTTTTGGTCAGTCCTCGTATAAATTAAAAAAAATTGTATCATTAAAAAATCAAATTAAATTAAAACATGGCTCTACTTTGCGGAAGTCTTTTCAGGAGCTGTCACTTCAGTTTGCTTTCGTCGCATCTTATCGGGAACCTCCGGGTATGCACACGAGCTGTTTACCCTCAGAGCAGTTGGCGAAATACCATAAGCACATCTGTACGCTTGAGAGCTTCTTTGACTGGACGGACAACGAGTTATCAGATTTACTCCAAAGCCACTGCTCCTCTTCCCTGTGGTCCTGTCCTGACCCCATGTGGACACTACTTCCACACTTCTGCCCGCCTGAGGGCCCTGCCTGCTCCCCTCATTTGGATGATAATCAAACCTCTGCAAAAGATTATGGCTATAATACTGGGCAGGTAGGAAAAACATAGTGTTTGCAGGAAGGTCCACAAGCTTTTGGATAGACACAGTTTTTGTAGTTTGTGCTTTGAACACCACCACAGTGGATTGTAAAAAATTTAAGGGTTCAAATGCAGTCTTTGAGCTTTTATTTAAGGGGTTTCAGAAAAGAATTGCAATAAATATTTAGAAATTACAGGCATTTTTATACATGGCCCCCTCTTCTGAATAATAATTTTACACAGTATCAATTATTTTGTTATGTAGCTCCTTGTCCAATTTGGGGACAAGGAGGCAGGCCAATACACCACAGACTTTTTCATCACCAAGTAATCTCCAATGAACCTTACCCCACTAACTGCATGTCTTTAGACTGGGGTTAGGAGCTGGAGTACAGAGAGAAAGACCCAAGTCATATGGTGGATTCAAACCCAGGAGCTTCTTGCTGTAAGGCAGTTGGGCTAACCACTGTGCTACCATGCTGGCTGATTGTGATGCTCCTTGGCTGTAGTCTCCGATAAAAGGCTGGCAGAATATTGTGAATCCAATGAAGCTTGGATGAAAATCCTTCTTTGGCTGAGAGTATAGCCCTCTAGACCCCAGATGTGCTAGTTCTATCTGTGGCCACATCATCAGTAAACTCTAATTAGTAATTTTTTGGCAGCTATACCTGCCGTGCCATAACATTGCCTCCACGATGTTTGACAGATCTCTGTAACCAGTGGTCTACACCTTTTTGAAAATCTGCTGTATTTCCACTTTTGAATGCATCTTTTAATTTTACACTTTAATGTCGTCTACCTATTTTTGTGCTTCTGACAATAAGGAACTTGGATAAAATTGGCTGTAAACAGCTAATGGAAGACTTTTGTTAAACAACTTGAATTAAAGTTGAAAGTTTGCACTTCAAACATAACTTAATCTTTTAAATAATATTAAGTAAAGTGTGGTGGTGTACAGGGGCAAAATCACAACCAATGTGTCACCCCCCCTAAAAAGTATAGACTGAAGTGGTTAATCAGTATAAATACGACACTATAGTCTATAATGGTCTACAAATTCAAATAGATGTAACATTTTAAATTTGGAATGTAAATAAAAAGCAAGACTTTAATAAGGTGTGTCAATAGAAAAGCTCTTAATACAGATGATAAATTGAGCATCCTTTTTGCTTTAAGGCATAATATCATTTAACAACACTTAATGTTTAATTAAATAATGAACACGCTCCTAATTGTTTTATCAACTGTTTTAATTATTGGATTTAAATAAGAACAAATAAATTACTGTCTAAATTGTTTCCATGCTTTATGTTTTAATTAACTGGTACAAAGTAATCCATGAAACCGAGTGACTGTGATGGTATCATTTAGCAGACATAGCAGACATTATTTTGTCTCCCCCTCCCTGCCTCCAACAGAATAGAGAGCAGGCATTTTTTTTGGCCTTTGAGCAGTACTACAAAATTTACCTGCCGAATTTATGCACGTTTTGGCACTTTATTTGAGGTTAGGCTTCTCTGGAAAGAAAAGAGGTTATTGTTCTGCATTATTATCTTACATTATTATGGGAAACTTTGGTTGCTAATCTTTCATCAGGCTTTTTCTCCGAGCATTTTTTTTTAAACATGCTTCAGATAATTAATTTAGTTCTAATTGTTGGAATAAGGTGTTAAATGTACTGCCTGAGCTACATAAGGATTTACAGCAGCACTAAAGCCCCTCTTTTTGTACAGGAGCATAAGGAAGTGGTGGGTGGCCTTACCAGACAAACAGCAGCAGCTGGTGCGCAAATATGCATGGCAGAAGCGCTGGCAAATAGCAGGGGGTGCAGGTGTTGCTATTATGATTGTAGCCCTCTTCCTCCTAACGCACCTTGACGAGTCCCCCCTGACAGGACGGACCCGCCTTCTTGTGTTCAGTAAAGAGAACTACATGGAGATGGCAGCTCTGACTTCAGATGCGGTGAGAGACGTTGTGTTGCATGTGACATTGTGAGAAAATCACAAATATCCATTCCACAAACATTTCTAAGAAGATTTATTGAGTCAACAAGTAAGAAGGTGAATAGTTAAATGGAAAAAATGTCATTTTTAATGAAATTCTTCCTTAAATATTTGTTGTCATCTCTGTGTTTCAGTACATGGAGGAGTATGCAGAGCTGCTTGTTCCAGTCACTGACCCTCGTCACCAGGTGGTGAAGTGGGTGGTGCAGCACCTGGCACAAAGGAACAAGGACATCCCTGAAGTGAATGACATCAGCTGGACTGTCCATGTGGTGCAAAGTCCCAGCGTTAATGCCTTTGTACTACCGGTAAGTAAAGACAAGCTGAACACTAAAAATTTTACTATTATAAGGTGCAATCTAGTGTTTACACACCTACAAAGATTAAAAAGTTATTTCCCATTCTTTGAGTAGAATGGAAATGTCTTCATGTTTACTGGAATGCTGGAAGCCATTGCAGATGTTCACCAGCTCACTATTATACTGGGACACGAGATGGCTCATGCCTTACTGGGACACGCTGTAAGTACATAACCCTCCACGGACTGTTTGCTGTTATAGCATAGTTTGTACTCCACATCATAAATTTACCTTAAGACTTGACCTTGAGAGTGAATAGGTTTATTTTTTACAATTAATACAGGGTTTCTCTGGATCATTAAAAAGTCTTAAACTCTGAAATTGAATTCAAGAAAAATAAGACCTTAAAATATTTCATATTTCCCCAATATCTGCTGAAGGTATTAACTTTGGAAATGGTTTGTTTAAGCCTGGTATGTGTGGGAAAGAATATAATGTGAAGTACTGGGTTGTATGGATTGTTGAATTGTTGAAAATGGCTTGTGTATAAAAGCCTAAAAATAGTGCATAATTTTGACATTATTGGATCTTAATTCTTATTTCTTGAAGTCCTAAATGGACCTTAAAAAGCATTTATTTTGATTGTTAAAATGATGTTGGAACTAGAGCAGGGCGATATGGCCAAAAATATTTATCACGATATATATTTGAAAATTTGCGATAACGATATAACTGACGATATAATTGATGCGAGACAAAATACAACTCCACAACATTACTAACGCAAAAAGACAACCTTCCATTTATTTTCACTTAAACAAGAAGCTGGTTTTTATGTACATTAAAGCTTTATAAAAATGTAACAGTGCAAATGCAAATTCCTAGCTGAAAGTTTAACCAAAAGGCATTTCCAGTAGAAATGGGCTGACATATCCTGAGCATAACCATGTATAATATCCACTGAAGTTAAAAAGAGGTGCTTTGCAACATTAAACTGCAGTGTGCAGTACGTATTTTTCGGACCATAAGGTGCACAGGATTATAAGGCACATTAAGCGAAACAAAGCAGTCAGATAAATCAAACTTTATTAAACTCATTCTTCTTGCTTCCTCCACTTCTGTACCATTGATTCATTAATGTTGAATTCTCTGGCAGCTGCTCTGTTCCCATGTTGTTGCAGTATATTAATGACTGACCTCGTATTGTGGATGGATTATCTCAGTTGTTCTTCTGACTGAAGTTTGGTCCGTTTACAGCATCCTGCCATGCGATTGCATTTGTCTCTAACTATCAGAAACCTTAACGTTAACCTTTTTAAGTGGAAAAGTGTTAGTGTTCGTCCTCCAGCTTCACTGTTTATATTATGCTAACATAGCTGTGTTGCTAGCGATCACGTAGCACATCATTAAATACCAGCTAGCCCAACTTCAGTAACCCTATAAACGTCACTGCTGTTTAGTTTCCTGTCTTCATTTATGTTGGAAGTGATAGCAGAGCTGTACGTTTGATTTTTTTCAGAAATCTCTCAGTCAGAACATGCTATATCATGCTTAGGTAACTAGCGAAACTAGCGAGCTAACTTCCGCTAGCTTCCTGCTAACTTCTAACTCCGTTAAATGTAATAAATTTTGTTTTCATGGATGCCTGGAAGTTAAACTTCATAGTTACACCTGGTAAAGCAGCAATGCTGATCGTTTTATTAAAGATGAAAGAATTTAGACAATTTTTAATTCTCAGTGATGCTGCAGTGTTCGTTTGACCTGAAGGACGTGGAGTTTAGGACCCAGATTACTCCCAGATTTAAGAGCATCTTAGTCCGACAATAACGACGGCCGCTTGCATGTTCTGCAAAAAAATGTGCTTTGTCATGTATCTGACGGACAAACACCAAACCAGTTCCACATCACTGAAGTTGCACCATTTTTACAAACCAATTCTGGTTCATTTGTTTCACTCAACAATCGGCCATGTGCATATGAAAACAAAGCCACTGCGCATGGGCGTTTTACTCATATTCTATCGCGATATTTCATGTTCCTATCGTTGCATAACATTATACCGGTATTACCGTGAACGGTATAATATGGCCCAGCCCTAGTTGGAACTATTTATTATAAGTGGAGTTATACAATAGGCAAAGAATTACGCCTGCCACTGGTATTATTAACAGAAACAAATTCCTTGATTGTATGTTTTCTCTCATGCATTGAGTGCACACTCTTCCGTAACAGACAAGCACTCAGTTGAATGCAGCAAACCTCACACCTGTTTAGCTTCTGAGGCTGAAGTGCTGCAGTGCACAAAGACCTGTGCAGTATGCTGACATCTAATAGGCTTAGCTGATCAGCAGCAGATGTTGCAGTGAATGAGTCACTGAAAACACTTAAAGTGCAAATATTGCTCAAGAACAAACTTTAGTCATTTATTAGCCCTTGGCACAGTCTTGGAGGTTCCACACAGCACTGTAAAATATGCATGTGGACCCCCTACAGGTGCAGAATATACTGCATTATACACTGAGATCTCCTGACTATTCATCACTTCTGCTCTGTCTCGGAAGTATCATATCAGCTGAAGTGGCATCTGTTGCAGTCTTGTTGCATCAGCCGTTGATAAAAGACTCGGTGACAATCACATCCAAACAGTCACTAATCCTGCCGGTGCTGTGATGACCAAAGTGACCTCAGGCACTGCTGTGCTTTATTAATTCTCCGCAGATGGCTGTCTTTTTCTCTCTCTCCAGCTTTAAAGCCCATTCTTCTTGTTCTAAAAAAGTGTCTAATGAAGTTGTGGGTATTTCAAGACTTTAAACGTCCTCAGAGGAAATGCTTGAAGGAGATTTTAATTAGATGAAGGGAATGAGCATCGATGGGCTTGGTATTACCCAGTAGGTGTGCTCTATTGGATTGGCTGTTAAAACCTCTAAATCTGTTACAGTGTAAATGTTCCACTAAAATAGATGGGAACAATCAATATGTTTCAGCAGCCTCAATCACCTCCCCAAAACTTTTTACCTCTATTTTTCTGTTCTTATATTTTTCTCTTTTATCCTCCTTCCTTCCTTTTCTTTTCCTTCCCTCACTGCCTCCACAGGCAGAACAGGCCAGTATGTCGCATGTCCTGGAGCTCCTGTCTGTTGTTCTCCTGATAGCCATCTGGGCCATGTGTCCTCACGACAGCCTGTCAATGCTGGGACACTGGGTACAGGGCAAGCTTAGAGAGGTGAGGAATTAATATTCATTATCTGAAAATGTATATGAAGTATTAAAGTTACAGCAGTTTAAAAAAATGACTGGAAGATAAAAATGTACAATAATCTTGTAGTTTTTACACACCTACACAGAAATCTGCTTTTTTCTTTTCTAGCTGCTGTTTCAACGCCCTTTCAGTCGGAAACTGGAGGCTGAGGCAGATCAAGTCGGATTGCAATTGGCTGCTAAGGTATCACTGTCACCAATTTGGTCACCATTTATCTGGCTCAAGCGGTGCCTTCTTTTGTGTTTTCACCTGTGTTTTTTCGTTGGTTGCATTCACTCCGATGATATTTTTAGGGTTAAAAACATGCAACCAGGCTAATGACTCGAGGAAAAGTGTTAAATCCAGCTTTTTGGAGCTTGAGATTGAAAGAAAAATTCAGGAATAATTTTAAAATGTTTTTACTTTTTATAAGCTGTTCTTTATTTTAACCTCATTCAGTTTCCTCTAATGTTCCCCAATCATACAATCTGTCCACGGGACACTAGGGGGCACTGTTGTCAAAGGAAACTAAAGTGAAGATTTTTATCTCAGAACAAAACAGTGGGATGCCACTTCTTGTGTGTGTTTCTGAGGTGTGTGTATTATTTACAGGCATGTGCCGATGTGCGAGCAGGACCTGTATTCTGGCAGCAGATGGAACTCAGAGACCAACTATCAGGAGAGCCCACCTTGCCTGAATGGCTGTCCACACACCCATCGCACAGGAACAGAGTCGCTCAGCTGGACCGTCTCATACCAGAGGTATAGACACACGCAGTATTTTTTCCTTAGATTGTTTCCCCCTAAACTGTTGTGTCGGTTCTTAGTCATATGCTTGTCCCAACTTTGAAGTGAAGAAATCTGTGAGGCCTGTGTGGGGACACAGCCCTACTCCTTTCTGTTTTTCAGGAGAAACAGTGTAGCTTTAGGAGCTGTTGGAAAGATTCTTAATGGAACTAATGAAGCGTCTGGAGAGATATAAATCCACCTGCAGACATGGAGAGGAGGGCAGAAAGGAAGGAGAAACGTGGGGTTTTAGGAAGACAGCAAAAACATTTTGCTGTGCCAGGGCCTGGATGTCTGCTTAGCTGAATGTCTTGAAGGATTTGAGTTGAGTGCCTGAAAGAAAACAGCCCCACATTAGCAGCTCAGTGTTGGCAGTGTGACCAGCCAATCAATGGTATCTTAAGTCTATAAGGAAATCAACAACCAGTTAAGACAGCAGTTTCAGTTGTGAGGACTGTCAGCATCCACAGTTCTCACAACTTTTTCTGTGCGTGTAAGTGTTAGCAGAAAGGTGGATTAATAATCTATGTATTAGACAGCAGTGAGGTTAACCTTGACTGTTATTTGGACTGTTGGAGCACTGTCAGATGCTCCAAGCACAAAGACGAACAGATGGGTAAACCACTAATTGTCCATCAGGTGCCTATGTCATTGAATATGTGCATGTTCTGTGTATGTGCTCGTGCACCCGGTCGTATCCCTGTGAGGTAGATTGACCTCTAGCAGCAGTTGTTGTCGAGACCAGGCTGTAGCCACAGGCAGTGAAGTGATGAAGACTGTTGTTTGGGGATTAATTGCCCTGCTTTGTGTGTGTGGTGCTGAGAAGACTCGGTTTCTGGTACCTCCAATGCTTAACTGTTCGATCCAGCATAGCAGCATGTATGAGTCAGTTAACAGCCGAGCTCAGTCTGGTGAAAGCGATGCATAATGTGATGTTTTTAACCTTGCAAAGGGTGACAGCCTCAAGCTACCTAACCCGACTCTTGTGGGGGCACTCCACCTCCACGAGCGCGCTCATCATCCTTAAGCACAGCACATCAAGTCCACCGGTAACATGAGAGGGAGAGCCTGTTGAGTGGGAAGTACACGTATGTGCTCAGTCTTGTAGGTGGTGCTAAGTGAGAGATTAATGACTTGGGATGTGTGTAGGTGTGTGAGACAGACGGAGAGAATATATTTATCGGCCGGGGTGTGATTGAAGTTTCCATTAGCTCCGTCACATACTGGAATATTTTTAACCATAACCATTTTAGCCAAGCTAGTTACATGGCTCTTTCATGCTAATGTTGGCCTACAATAGCTGCTTCCATGTCTTTTACTCAGAGACACTTTATAATTTTCTGTTTCTCTATAAAACCATAGAATGTATATAAAAGATGGACGTAGCTTCCAAGTCAGTGCAGAAGTGCATCAAAACTGCATTCTTTCAAATGGCCAGTAGTGGGCAGTACATCTGTTTGTGAAAAGAAGTCTATGAGGAAACGATGCTACTCCTCAGTAAACACTTTCCTCATGAGTTTTTGCTCTTAATTGCTAGTTTTAAGACTGATTTAGCATAGCACGAGGTTCGTTCAGTTAATTAAGATCCCATTAAGAGTAAAGTAGACATTAAAACAGGTATGCTTTAGGGCATAATTTAAAAGTCGCTCAAGTCAGATCCTCCACTTGTCAGATTTAGAAAAACTAAGACAAAACTTAAGTCCAAAGGAGGCTTTAAAAATGTGACTCTGCTGTAGCGTTTGAGCTTTTGACAAGCAGGAGGGCACATGACTGTTTGAAAGGTGTCAGATGGTAACTATAAATGTGACTTTGCATGAATTACGTTTAATGTGCCTGCACGTAAGCTAGCATTTTAGTTTGTACATAGAGTTTTCACCAGCCCTGGTTAATCTTGTTTTGTTTTGCTTAAAGTGTTTGTGTGTCTGTCCTTTTGCTTTATATCTGTTCAGGCTCTGGAGCTGAGGGAAAGATGCGTCTGTCCTGCTCTGCCTGCTACTGATCCTCGTGATGTTTTCTCCAAGAGCGTCCGTGTGTTGCTGAAAAACACCAGGGAGTGAAGGGCCAGAGAGGGGAGACAAACCTGTGTTGACCCACAGCCCCACCTCAGTCCCCACAAGACTGCCTGCAGCATTCATTGCCCAAACTGCACTTCCTTCTTCCCCAGATGCAGATCATTTAAGCAAAGGCCCGGTCCCAGCTGCAATTCCAGAGAGAGTTATGGCAGCCCGTGCCACTGCTACTGCTGCAGAGGAGGGATCCCAGCACGTATTGCAGAGCACCAGCTGACAGGGGTGTTAAATCATCACCAACTTCCTTGAATAAACTTGACTGACTATAGTGGAGTATGAACTGCAGCTAGCAACCTTTCTCTTATTGTCTATTAAATTGAAAAAAAAAATGCACCTGAGTGCGTAGGTGCTAAAAGGGTTAAATTCTCACCCACCATTGCAGAGACTGCAGATACCACCACAATCGAGGGTGGAGCTGGCGGTTGTTTTACAAAGGAAGTGACTGCGGGTCATTATATAAATCAGTAGAAAATTGAGGTAAAAGGCTGACGAAGATAAATCAAGAATTTTATCCATGCCTAATGACTACAAAGATACCACATTAATTAGATAACCTTGAATAGGAAAATACTGAATTAATTAGCTTCCATACATTGCCAGATTAATATGTGCATTATTCATTGACACACGGCAACAGACGAGAGTAAGCACTTACGTGTGCTTGTTGGAGGCAGCGTCCATGGCATCCAGAGGACATCTACATTCTCATTATGACTACTGCATTCTCATGCCACACGCACAGCACTTTATCTGTTTTCTAGCCCGGGGGACTTAATGGTGTAAATTTATGCTGGGTTGTTTGCGGGTTTTAAAACACAGCGCACTGCACGGGAATGCCAATATCAGCCGTCAAGCTTTAAGAAATCTATCATGGGATTTTGTAAAATCTTATTTAACAAGGCAAGTTGACTGAGAAAACATTCATATTTACAACAACAGCCTGCGGGAGAAGACATACTGTGAAGAGGGGAGGGCAGTTATGGTTCAAATCTTGGTAATGTTTTATGTGTGTGTGTGTGCGCGCGGAGACGAAATGGTACACTTGGTTACACTGTGAAATCAAAAATGATACTACTATGTTTTTTTTGGGTGGGGAGGTAAATTATTTCATTTGTGTCACGCTTTTTAGGCACCGAACCTGAACTAGCCTCCAAAAACAACAGTTGGGAGTCTTACACCTGCTGTGGAGGCTTTCTCTTACAGGGTAAAACACAGGGTAGGTCTATATTAGGGTTGGTTTCTCCTTTAGAGTAAGTGGTCAGTCCATAACAAGCCAATGAAAAGCACATATTGGTTTTTTCACATTCATAACTCAGCGGATATGTATTCTGTTTGCAGGTGACTAGCGAATAAAATTCAAACTTGGATATCTCTTCTTTTTTTCTCCTTTATTCTAAAATCTATAAATTGACATCGATCAAAGGGGCGCATACAGCTAAACAAACAGAAATGTAATATGGATGTGCGTAAAATTATCTGCCTGTGCCTACGTAAGGGAACATCAAACGCCTCGCATCGTCACACCAACCAATTAGATTCTGGGGTGAAAGATGAGTTTCTTTTGAAGTGTGCGTGTGGCGGCAGCGGTTTACTTATTGATGCTTGGCTCCTGGGGAATATCCTTGCTGTCTGTTCACAGCTGATCAGAGAGATGTAAAGTTTTGAAATCTCATTGACCACATTATGCAAAGCCAGTTGTAATCAAATGGAAGCTACTAGGATATCCATCAGTCAGCCTCATCCCAGCTCTTTTGTAATGTCTGCCAACTGCTACAAGTTGTAGCTTCTTGAATACGAGATCAATTTTGTGTAAATTATGTGTATTAAACAGCTTTGGAGTATGGGCCTTTTCACTATCTGCTGCTGAACACAAGTTGTCTCTTTTGGCAATTTAGACCTTTTTATGGACTTTTGAATACACAGGTCCCATTCATTATAATGTAGATAATCTATTTCAGGGTCATATTGTTGCATGCACACTGTGGCAGCTGGATGCAGCTTCCTCCCCACTCGCAGAGAAATTGGAACATGAGCAGGCAACAGATGACACACTCACACCCAGAGGTAATTGTAATGAGCGTGATACAATACACACACTGCGCTGAGTAATTGTAGCCTACTGCTGGAGTCTAAACAATACTTTGACAGAGGGATTAATCAAGGGAAACAAAGAGACAGCAGTCAGATGGATTGAAAGGACAGAAATAGAAAACAAACTGGAACCATGGGGATTGACAGGAGAAAAGAAAAGATTTCATTTCAAGTGTGTGAAAGAGAGAATCTTTTGGGGTGATTTACATGCAAATCAGATGTTTAATTTTTAACATGCAGCACGAATCCTGCATGGGAAAGTCCTGTTCGATGTGGTTTCTCTGTTCGCATGCGCAGCCTTGAGCAGATAAGATCTTTTCCACAAACTAAGTTCAAAATCAAATGTCTACTTTATGTCTGTAAATTCACCTTAAGTCTCACATTGTTTTGAGTTTGTATAGTCTTCCACCCACTAGAGACATCAGACAGCTTCTGAGACCTCTGCAAACCGCTCACAGGTATTTTGAGGTATTGACATAAACACAGAACTGTTGAAAAGTAGAAGAAGGAGCAGTGAAGGCAGCACACCCACACCACAGAAAGCTGAATGCTTGATAAGTGGCAAACTAAAGATGCTGTTTTCCCAACAAAAACACTCCCAGGGAGAGTAAAGGCAGTGAAAGAGCAACACAACACATCTGCTGTGTAGGTGGCTGAATGATGTCCCAGAATGCAGTCTGGCTAACCTTTGACCTCCCTGTGGAGTATTGCTCGAAGTGGCTCATCCACGGTTCCATTTCTTGGATCCGCCCCGACAAAGACAGACACACAAATGCAGCAGCTGGCTGTTATGTGCAGAGGGAATATGGTGATGGAAAAGCGTGTGTATGTGTGTCGCTGGTGTAAAAGTTGCTGCGTCCTTCCGCTGCACATTAATTATACATGTGGCATGTGGGTGTCTGATTGAAATGAATATTTTACTCCTTTTAATCACTGCCATTGCCAGAGTGATGGAGCATCTGGATGTGTTACCTGGGTAATTAAAGACGCTGTCTCAAACATGCACACATTCAAGTCTCAGAGGTTGTGTCTGCAGTATGAGACAGGAGCACCCCAGAGGCTTACTAATGAGTCAGAATTAGATTTGGAATGTTTTACAGCAATGAGGCTCATAGAAAAGTAAAGACCGCTTTTTAAAATATTTTGTTATTGTCGACATGAGCCATTAAAAAAAGTGCTAGACATTGTATAAATGTAATAAAAACAGAATGTGGCAGTTTTTAAATCACCTAAAACCTAAATTTGTTATTTGAAAATAGTGCTTTTTTGTAATTTGTACGCTGCATATTTTCTGTGGGCCCATTTATAGCTCAGGCTCTTAATGCAGAGCAGTGCTGTTGTGTTATATGCAGAATGTGGATTGCTGAAAAAAGCAATGTCTTCCCTAAAGAAGACATTGGTGAGCTAGCAGCACCGTTTAGGCTGAAGCGGCACTGTCTAGCCTCTTGATGTCACAGACTTCACAGATCCTGACTTTTTAAAACTCGATCTTTTTCTTAATTTCTTGCATTTTTATGCTAAAAACCATAATTCTTAATGTGTTCCCTGCAGTCTTTCACAGAGTGTTGAAAACCTTGCTATCTTTATTCATAGAAGGCTCCTTTTATACTCCAAAGACTCGTCTTGTTGCTGACTTGTTGCCAATTGACCTAATTGGTTGTGGGATGTTGATTTTCAAATGATTCTATTTTCTTTTTACTTTGTTTACCTAGTGTCCCAGGAGTTTTGGAAATGGGTTTGAATAGCCCAAGGCTTTTCCAACTCTCTTTTGGGCCGTGTGGCATGCAGAGTGTTGGGCTGAATGTGATCTTAGCAAAAAGAGTAGCTATTTTAAACTCCTCATATGCTTTCTGTAGTTATGCAATCTGAGCATATTACAGGAGAAGCCACAAGTATGAACTATATAAACTATTTGTGTATTTACTATACAGCTCTAAATATCAGTGAGAGTTAATCAGTTCATCTTTCACTTTTGGATTACATGATTATGGTGCTATTAGGATTTTTTGTGTTTCGTTCCCAGTTTAAAATTGTCACTTTATGTGCCTTTCTCTCTTCTCTGAATATGTCTGCCACCAACATTTTATTTTTAGCAAATAGGGCAAAACCATGTTGCTTAGAAAGGCAAGAGTTGTTCTTTCTCAGCCTGGAGTTGTTTAAGTAGGTTGATGATAGTCTCTTTTCTCCCACATACAAATTTTGTCTAGTGCAGCTTCATTATGAGTTGCACTACTGTGCAAAAGTCACCTTTCATTTCTTTATACTTTGCTTTGAAAGTGGGAAATAGGTAGAGTGATTTATTGAAACATCTGCAAACATAAATGTAAACAGAAAGTAGCAAAAATTTAGTGCGGACAATATTTGGTATGATCACTATAATTCATCAACAAAGCCTGAACTCTCTTAGGCAAGATTTCTTGTAATTTTTTTAAGTAGTCTTCAGCAATAGTTCTCCAGGCTTCTTATTCTTAAAAGGCATTCAAAACTCGTCTTTGGCTGTTTTCTGCTTTAATAATGTCGAGATCGTTGGGTTTGTGGAGGCCAGTCAATGACTGATAATAGTCCATTGTGTTTTTTTCCATCCAGGTATACTTTTCCTGGATTGCCAATGAGTTTGGGATCATTGTCATGTTGAAAAGCTGTCATGCTGTTGCCACTTGGACACTTTCCATACGGTGTTATATCCTGAATCTGACAGTACTATTCTACATTCATAATTCCATCAGTTTTGACAAAGTCCCCTAAGATGCAAACCATGGCAGAGCCTCTTCTCTATTTTATTACTTAGATACTCTCTGGACCGTCTCCATACATACTGATGATTTGAAGTTAACATTTCAAATTGGGATTCCTCACTCCCTCAGAACTGATTTGACTGATTTTCTGTCCAGTTCTTGTCCTTGTGTAATTTTGCAAACCAGCCTTTTCTCCCTGTTGGCTTTCGTTGAAAATCCTTTCTTGGCTTCTTGACAGCCATCCTTCCACTACAACCATTTCTGATGAGCTTTTGGTGAAGAGTAAAAAGTATGAACTGAATGACCAGATGCATCTCTCGGGTCCCATGCCAAGTCTTTGTTGGATTTCTTATCCTAAGAACATGACTTTCAGATACTATTTGTTTGCTGCAGATTTTTTAAGGCCTACTACTTCTTTCTTTATGACCTATATTTGTCTGGTTTCAAATTTGCACACCATGCTGAGATTTGCCAAGTTTTTCACCTATAGCACTTTGGGAATCACTTTCTTGGTGCAAAAATACTATTTTATGCCTGTCAAACTGTGTTATCTCTGTTATTTCTCATAGATTCAACTAAAGAAATGAGAAAAAAATAATGTGTTTTTGTGACAAAATCAGTTGCTAAGTTGTCTATTATGTGTAGACACATGACTGGGTCGTCCTTTGAGTTAGGTGTCTTTTTTATGCCTGAATGATTAGTGATCAGTGTTAAGTGGCTGGAGAACTATTGTTGAAGACCTCTTTAAAAGATAATTGACTCCTTGGAAGCAAAACGTAAGTAAATGAAAACTTTTGCAGTGTTGTATATCTGAAGCTCATATCTGCATTGCTCACACAGAACAGCTGAAATATTCGATTTCAGATACTCCTTAAAATAACACAGTAAAAACTGTAGCTGAATGAATCAATCTGGTGTTTTTTTACATGCTCTTTGGGCTGTGGGTTCCAGTGAGCTGAGCTTCTTTGTGAACAGCAGTGAAGAACATGTATGGGGTCATCAGGGCTATCTGGGTATGCTCTTTCAGCACACAATGCAGGTATTCCTCTAATGGCTCCTTGTGTCCCCTCAGTCTGTCTTATCATCTTGATCTATGCTTGTGTGCGTGTGTGTGTGCATAGCTGAACTGGTGGAGGTTTTTATAGTCTGGCTGCTCTGATGCTATTAGAGATTAGGATGTTAACACAGTCCCTCATCTGACTGCATCGATCTCAACCCTTGCGGTGGAATCACATTAATACTAACAACGTCAGGTTACAAGCTTTGTAGCTCTCTTTACCCCCCTCTCTCCTTTTACATCTGCTTCTCTGTCAGTGTTGATTTAAATTTGAATAACCAGCTTTCTTGTCAGTCTTTCAACAAGGAGAGGGGCCAGTTTAATGAATGGAACGATGGAAGGAAGATTGCAGAAGCAGAGGGAGACTAGAGGATGTGGAAATGACATGAGATGAAATTGTTTAAATCAGTCTTCCTCAGCTGCTTTGACACTAGTTGCGTTCACTGGTGGAGTGCATCAAGTCACAACTTAGGGTAAATGTAAAACTTTGTTTCATGGGAAATGGGAAAAATAAATAGCATGAATCAGTTTTGTCCATTTGTGGGCGGGCAATGAAAAATAATAATACTGAAAAAAAGGTTTGAAACTTAGCTGTGAATGCAAAATACTACATTTTCCTTCTTTAATACTTGCTATTTTTGTAATGAGTTTGAAGGCACAGTCTGAATATTTTGGTGTCCATCTCTCAATAGAGAAATGTTTGGTCCACTGGTATAAATCAAAGGAAAAACCAAAGTACTCTTTTCCATATCTGTGTCCGTCAGTGCAGTAGTGCATTGTATACTTCCTCTCACCTCCTCTGTGATCCCTGTGAATCTATCAAAACAACATGGGGGAGTAGGATTCAGACCAAAACACTGTCAGTCAGTGTCAGCCAAATTCAAGAAACTGTGACGGAGCAGTTGTGCATTTAGACCTAAAGTAAGCTACAATTGGAAAGCCCAGCAGGTGTGTTTTGATGACTTCCACTTCAGGAGAACACCTTCAACACAGCTTTTAGGGAAAGTTTTCATATGGTGAACTCCCAAATCTCTGAGCCTCTCAATACATGTTTTTTTGTGGTACACAGTACAATACATAAAGGTACAGTAATAATATGACGGTACAAAAATTATAATGTAATCATTGATTCTGAACAGTTTCCTGTAATATTAATACTGTCACCAATGGTGATGAATTGAATAATGTATTTGAATAAGTCCACCTAAAATGTGAACTGTACAACAATACATGCTGGTACCCATGGGCCATAATTACTCTAGGCCTTGACTCTTAGTCAGGGTTCTGTATTAATGTTACTCACGTGTTACTCATAACATTGATGCTGTTTACCAAAAGGCCATTAATTTACAGCATTTATAAAGTTCAGATAATAATGATGGCTAACAAGGGCAACAAGAAATGCAGGGAGATTTTAACTGGGACTTTATCTAATCAGTCAAAGAGAAACCACCTGAGTTTACTGTAGGTCTCCGGCTCTGTTTTTACTACAATTACAGCATTAGTTGCGTCCATTATTAGTTAATATAGTCAGTTAGTTGCTAAAAATGTTTTTCAGAAGCACAGTTGGGATAATTTCCTTCTTTTACCATAAGGTTGCAGCACTGTGCACATCATGTCTTGGCGTTAATTCAGCTGGAGCCGTGGAGAGTTACAAGCTAGCAAAAGGTAAGATGGTTATTTTAACTTAAGGAAAATAATTATTCATGTTTGTAATAAAATAATACATAAGGAAAAATTAATTTTAATTCAGTTTGGCGAAAAGAGGCAACATTTTAAGAATTGTCTTCTAAAAAAGCCATGGTTAAAATAAACAGTTGGCTAATGCATTTACCTAAACATGCTGTTAATTGTCCTATAAACATGGTAAACCTCCAGCAGATTAACATTTATGAAGGCAAAAAAAAAAAAATGAAGATACCACATGCTGAAGCCTGCCACTACATGATTTTGTTTGGCTAAAACATGCTGCATGTTAGATTTTCTAGGGTAAAGATGCTCTCAAAGTTGTTTTCTGGCTTTACAATGAATGCGAATGCATAGTATCACCTGACAGAATGAACAAGAAAGACATGCTATCTGTCTACTCCTAGTGATGGCTACTTTGGAAAAGAGGCCTGACTCAGGTATTACTGCCCGTGTGAGCTTGTGTGCATTTGTCTGCTTACAGCTACTTAAGAGGGATATTATGAGGGATTAAGTCTGGAATAAATTAGAATAAATTCACATTAATCCTTGTATGTTTGTTTTTAGTGACATTTGTTTTAAATTTGACATTATAATTCCAGCTTGGTGCTCGGGGGGAAACTAGCTTAACATTGTAAGCCACTGCAAGCTTTTAGCTAAGGTTCATAAAACAGACTTAGTGCCAAAACCTCTGTGACTGGGAATAACTGTGTGCTTTCTGTTGGTTTGAGTCCAGCTTAGTTCCGTGGGCTGTATATGTTTAATGAGTAACTTTGATAGCTGAGACTTGGAAATTGTGAAGAAAACCCCCACAGAGCCCTTATTAAACCAAAGCACCGGCTCACATTATGCCTCAAAGTCCTGCAGATCTGCCAAGAAAGTGAAGTTCCACACACGGTGTATGCTGAAGTGTGTGTCTGTAAATGTACATCTGTGTTATTCAGACATATGTGTAAGGGGGAGGGTGTGGAAAACCAGTGTTGAGAATCATATTATTTTTTTCAGCATATATTCTCAGTTCACTTCCCCTTCAGCTGTCCTCTCAGAAAACCCGTCTATCCATAGGTTCATCCATCCTTGCTCACGCTAAGCAGTGCTGTCTCGTTGCTATGGTTTCCATTATACTTCCTGCCTCCTTTGGTTTGAAGGACAAAGCACTGACAATAGGTAGATGGGTAGTATTTAAACAGAAGGGAAAGAGAAAGACTTAGTAAGCACACATATATGCTACTTTTTCTTTATTGTCACCCGTTGTTTAAGGTTATCGCTCACTCTCTGGTCTTTGAGCCACATCCCCTCAGTTCCAGGGGAGGTAGAAAGTCAGCTCAACACCAACACCTCCTTTGGCATTTGATGTTTAACTCTGTAGGCCGTATCTTTTAGCTGATCAATAAGCAGGTGGTACAGCACTCCCTCTACTCTCTACGGGACAGGCTGCAGTTACACAGGACTGCACCAAACGAAATCAGCTTGCATCAGGGCTGTGTTATGCTCAATGACTGTGCTGCACACTGCCAAACAGTACAGGAAAAAGGATTTGCTCCCAGATCTATAACCAGCAATTGCACATGCACACGCACCTGCTTTTGTGTGTTCGCATTGTGTTTGTATAAAGTCTTCAGGCTGTCAGAAATTAGGCTAAAACTGTGGACTTTATATAGCTGACCTGGTTGGAGAGTGAGGAGGATTCACTGCAGATGAGTGGGAAGAAAGAGGGTCTTGGGGTTTGTGTGTGTGTGTGTGTGTGTGTGTGTGAGACTGAAAAAGGAAAGGAAGGAATAGAGAGAGCAATGGAAAGCGCTTAAACACAATCCTTTCCCTGCCACACGCATCATCCCCTTCACTGTGTGATTCACTCACCCCCTCGCTTATTGTAAGGTTCTTAGGGCCTTCCTTAACTTTTAATAAGAGTCTTTAATAAGTCCCCAGATCATGGCTTGGTCGGTCAGGGCTTCTATTTCAACACAGCTCTGCTTAAGCTTACTCTAAAATAGATCTGCTCCCTCTTTTCTCTTCCCCCCCTCTGCCCCCGTTCTCCCGTCTCTATATTTCTCCACGAGATTGTAAAAATATTTAATAAACTTTGGACGAATGAAACAAGGTTGTATCGACCTCTGTGGTTTGTGTGAATATAATCAGTCTGACAAAGTTGTTTGACAGGGGATATTCCAGTTTTAGTACTACTTCCATCCTGAAGGTCAAATGTGGCAAAAATGTGATGTGAGATTTGTGTCATGTTGTTGTTTAACTCTTTCCCTCATAAGGAGATGATATTTGACTGCCTCCCCTGTGCCCTTAACGGCAGATATAGATGTTGTTTGATGACAATTAGACCATTCTTTTTAACTAACATCTAATGCAAACCCAGCTATTTTGTTCTATAAGTATGCCTGACATGTAACAGAAACTGCTTGGTTTAGAAAAGCCCTTCAAGGGTTACTCCTAACAGGCTTTCAAGGAGTAAAGAGGGATCATTTGGATTCCTAAACCTTCTCAACCAGGTATGTCTAAACCTAATACTGAGTCCCAAACCTAAAGACAGTCTTTATCATGAAATGTAAGAAATTATGTTAGAATGACTTGCTTTTTTTGTCCATAAAGTGAAATCAGCACGAGGAAAACAAGCCACACACACATGAACCGAATTGCTAAAGCAGCTTGGAAAATATGTAATCTTGCAGTTGCCAATTTCTACATGGTTTACTTTGGTGATTTTTTTTGTTGCGTCTCTGTGTCATACTTAAGTCAGTCTCTTTGGCCTACTTAGGCGTATTGTAAGTAGCACACTGAGCTGCAAGTCCTTTCCCTGTAGACTCAGGCTGAATAATTGAGTGGTGCCGAGGCAGGGTAATAAGCTACACTGCCACTGTAATAACCTGCTGGACAATGTGTGAGTGTGCGCTCATGTTGCATGGGCGCGGTAATGGCTGCTATTACTCGAGGGCTGGGGAAGCAGACAGACGCTGCTTAAGGAACCAGACATGTTATGTGAGCATATGTGCTTCGGTGTCTTTCGCATGCAGGCTGCAGTACAGATGCATGACCAGTTTAGTAATCTCAGTATCTAATGAATCATCTAGAGTAGGTTTCTGCCACAATTTACATCAGTTTATTCCCCATATAGTGATTTTCTCTTAATATATGTATGTCGTTTTTTATTCACTCAGTTTGATATAATATGAATTAGAATGTGAATTACAATGATATCATATCTATAAATAACTTCTACACATTAATAGACGTACAGAGAAAAATAAGAAGTTTAAAGACAGACAGCTGAAGTTGCCATGTGTGACCAGATGTATCAAACAAAACAAAAAAAAAAATGTCACTGACAGGTTTCATGTTAAATCTCATAATTGGTATGCTACTCAGTTTGACCCACTTTCAAAGGTGCTCTTGTTACCTGAAGGTAGAATTTTTATATACCAAATATTTTTTCTGCCCCCCACTGGTTTGCTTCAACTTTCTCCTCTTGTGTGTGTATATCTGAGAAATACTCCCCACTGTGAAATGGTACACACAACTCAGCAGTTTCCTTGCTGCCAAGCGCCAGTATCACTCTACAGCTGAATGAACCCCACCCCTGCTGTAATCTCAAACCAGCATCACTTAGATCCCATTAATTCTTAATGCACAGTCCTAAACCTGAAATTCTTCAAAACCTCCCTCAAGTTTCGCTCTGCTCGGTCCTCTTTTCATCTGTTTCTCTTTGGACGACAGACCGATTGGCTGCTTATTTGATTGATTTCTTGATTCTACTTAATAATTCAAAACTAAATGATAAACAAAATCCAGGTCCTTAACAGAGACTATACATCACATTGCCTGATGTCACCATCCTTCCTCCTTCTGCTTTGTACCTTTCACAGATGAAAGCAATGCCTCCTGGTTCCAAGTTCCAAGTTCAACTTTATTGTCACTTCAACCATATACAGTTTAAAAATACACAGTGAGGCGAAACAACGTTCCTCCAGGAACCAAGGTGCTACAAGACAAGTTAGTGCAAAAAAAAAAAAAAATATAATATATCTAGTAATAATATTGTGCAAAAGAGCATTTACAGGTTGGTGTGTGCGATGGTTTGGTGGTGTAGGTCAGTGTGTTTGCGCTTTGTGTTGGTTAGTCAGTCCAGTCTCAATGTTTTGAGGTATTTGAGTTAAGCTGAGTGATAATGTTAGTGTATGTGTGTGTGTGCGTGTTTATCAGTCAGTCCCTTTTTGCTGAGGAGACGGATGGCTTGTGGAAAAAAGCTGTTGCACAGTCTGGATGTGCGTGCCCGAATGCTTCGGTATCTTTTTCCAGATGGCAGGAGTGTAAAGAGTGTGTGAGAGGGGTGTGTCCGATCAGCCACAATGCTGGTGGCTTTGCGAATGCAAATGGTTACTGAAACATGACAAATCAGAAGGAGAGTGGAAGAAAAGCCATTCATCACAAAGTTGGAGTTGACAACAGTTTTTCTGCAGCGTTGTGCATAGGTGAGTGTTTTTTCTCCCCTGGCTCTGTGTACACTTTGAAATACCCATCTCTTGCTGTTGTACTAGTGTATATGAGAACTGTGCAGAAATATTGTTCTTTTTGTGTTGTGCACAAAACCGACTGCTGCAAACGAACACCCAGACATTTCTTCTTGGCAGCCGTGTCTCCCTCCTTTTGTCAGTCTGTCCATGTCTTCATTTTGATTCTGACGTTTATCCACCGCCCCACGTTGACAACCAATATAATACCCTGTCATTCATTCACCTTGTTGCTTGGCTTGGGTCGCTCTAACAGAATCACCCTATTACCCAACTAACTAACTTGTGATATTACACACACATACATACACAGGCATTGAGTTTAAGCTGTCTATGTGATGGATGTGCCCT
The DNA here is from genome assembly GCF_057382275.1 of Copadichromis virginalis. Lineage (NCBI taxonomy): Eukaryota > Metazoa > Chordata > Actinopteri > Cichliformes > Cichlidae > Copadichromis > Copadichromis virginalis. The sequence continues at coordinate 7,570,087 of NC_140639.1, forward strand.
CTCAGACAGGACTGCTGTGTGTTGCATCTCAACCTTCAGCCTCACCTTCAGGCTATTACTAAGGCAGTGCTCTGTGTGTGTGAAGAGGGAGAGTGTTTGATCATCAGGACTTTTACCCAAAGTACTGTGCACTGTGTTAAAACACACACACCCACACACACACACACACAGGGAATCTCCCCTTTTCACTTTCTCTCTCTGTCACACACATGCACACACAGGCTCCTAGTGTCTGATAAAGACCTTTTTGGCAGAGGCTCTCCTCTGTGCTGTGGGCTCATTAATGCTCCGAGTGTGTCCCTGTGACTGAGGACTAAGCCCTCAGCCCTTATCAACAACAGCAGGCCTCGTCGGCTACACACATACACACCAACACGCACAAAAATAGACACACAATGGATTATGAAGAGTGTGGATAAGTCGCCAACATCAGCTCAGATATCCCCTTACAGGACAATGACAGACACCCCCTCTCCCATCCCACTGTCACAGTCATGGAGAGTGTGTTTGTGCTTAAGGGCTGGAGGGGAAGTGGATAGTACTGCTTTCCAATTGATCCGTTTGTATTTGTTGATCCATCTGTACACAGTCCCTATCATGGATAGGTCATTTTTGTCTGAGCGTGTTGGGTGCAAACTTGGGCATTGTTCGCCGTGTGTTATTTCAGCTCAGGATGACACAAAAGCTTACGCCTACTCTCCTTGCGAGTACTATTTGTTTCCTTTAGCGCACACACAGATGCTCGCCCAAACACAAACTGTGTGGTTATTTGCATATTTATTACTGCACTGTGCTTGTGCTCAACAAATTGATTGTCTGTGTGTGTGTGGTTAACTGGGTGTTGGTGTGGACTAACGTTACAAACCTGGTTCAGGAAGGACAGTATGGACAGATGCTGGTTTATGGCTATTTCACGTTGGCACAATTTGTTCAGCTTGGTGTACTATTATTATTCCTTTATCCTGATGCACAGCAACACCCACCTAGCACATTCAGCCACGTGCACATACCTGCATACCTGGGCAGAATGCTACACATGCATTACCACCATAGGACTTGTAAGGCATTTGAACTCTGGAGGGATTTTTACTGTAGTGGTTGTGTTCTCATTGCGTTGGGGTTTTTAATGGGTGTGCTTAGGTGTACATATATGTCAACAGGAAGTGCAGATACTGTCTTAAATGACATAATACTGTTTATTAGTGTATAAGCAACAGGTTATCAATAAAACAGGTTCCTTGTGGGTCTCTTTCTGCAGAGAGCATTTGATGATGGTAGGACTTTCTACAGAATAGTGGCACGAGCAGCATTTCTTCTTCAGCAAGATTGCAGCACTTGCTGTGTAGCAACAACTGAATGAACTGACTGTGGATGGTGTCATTATCCCAGATGGATAAAATTACTAAATTAATTTAAAAAAAAATATAGAATAAGTTGACAAATACAAATAAGTGGACTTTAAAACACCTCTATTTGGCATGCCTCTGTACTGTAGCAGCACTGTACTGTTTTTATCCTTTCATTGTTTTATTTTAAAAAAAAAAGTGTGTTATTAAAAAATTGTTTTTCAGGAATGCATGCACAAATTCTGCATTTTAATAAATGTTCTCATAGATTTTCAGTGGATTTTATTGGCCTGGGAGTCATGACAGTTGTTCCGCCTCTTAAAGCCCTCCGAGCAAAAACAATGCAAATTACCAAAATGTATGTTGTCATTTTTATTTTTATTTATTTATTTATTTTTTAGATGCACGGGTTTCATCTCATCACGTCCCTCTTTCTTCTTCATCTCACTCCCGAAATTACTCTTGGAGCAGCAGATGCAGAATTTACAGCATATACAAAAACATTGTTTTTAAATTTCATTCGGAGCTTTTTAATCTTAGCTCTTTATACAAGAGAACAAGTGGACCGGATGTCCTCTGGTGGGTTCAGATCTAATCATGTTGAAAGGCAGCCAGTGTTGCTTGCGGCGCTCGATAATTGGTTGACCTCAGAACCGCTCCAACTCTTTTTGAGGATTTGATATTTTAAAGCTGATGTTAGAATGGAAACAGCTGGTACTAACGATGGTTCTCCCTGCTTTGCTGTCTAATTCATCAGATTGTCCTCCTGGAACAGTCAGGCGTCTGGCTTCTTACTCACAGCGATGTTATGATTAATATGGCTCATTAATAACTACATCTCAGGCCTGGAGAGATGGAGAAGCAGAAAGGGCAGGTTTTGAGTGAGAAACAGTGGGAAAGCTTTGTCAGTGATGTAACAACACTTGGAGAGGGAGCCGAACTTGAGAACACAATCTGAAATGAGTTTGTCGGTTTACTTGTCAATGGTTTATTATGTTGGAAAATTTGGGAAATTTATATATCTGCCTTTTTGTTTATGTGTTGAGTGGGCAGGATGTGGTGGGCTATATGTGTTGTGTTAGTTTTGTGTATGTGTATGATTGTAGCCTTGGCATATCTGGTGCATGTGTGTGTTCCTTTTTTCTGTTAAGGGAATTGAGAAGCATCTCTTTAATTTGGCCTATAATTGAATTTGACCCATGGGCATGCCATAATCTTCAGAGAGATGGCGGCAGATGAGAAGGGGATGAGAAGAAGTGGCAGAGAGAAAGAGAAGGGGACAAGAGGAGAGGCAGCAGAGAGAGGGAGAGGGTGGAGAAAAAGGAGGTGGCATATGGACGGGAGATGAGAAAATGTATAGTGGGAAGAAAAGGGGGATAGTAGGGAGGCAGGGGATGGGGGAGGACACAGCATTGCATCCTCAGTCATCTGTGAGACTTCATAAGTACTGGGTGCATGGGCGAGTGGCTGGCAGTCAAGTCAATATGACATATGAATATTGCAGGAGCCATTCTCTCGCCTCCTGCCCTCCTCAATTATTAACGTCTGGCTCTGAGTTGGCTCAACTTTTACTTGAGGCATTCCTCTCCAATACTCCTGAAAACGAATGAGAAACACAGACAGATGGACAAATAGACATAAAGACAGCAGAAAAAAGGCAACAGTCAAGTAGACAGCGAGGCACACAATGTAGATGGAGCAGAAAGAGATGAGGTTTTCAACATTCCCGACAGTTCATGTCTGCAGAGAAGAAATGGACTTTGTTGGCTCATTTCAAACAGACCAAAATAAACGAAAGATCTGCAGCACTAGCCATACAGATGGCCACCCTGCTCAGGTCAGTGTGTCTTCAGGCAACATGTTTGATAACAAGATGTCTGTTACACTCCATATTCACAAATGTGCTAATGTTAAATGTTTTTGAAGGGTGTGAAAGAAATTAAAGATCTTACCCTTTGAAAAATATCAATACTGTGGAGTTGTGTGTAATGGTAATTTGCAAACATCAGGTTAAAAAACACATGGAAGTCATAAATAATTTCTGAATTCATCTGAAACATATGGTTTGTGATATATATTTTTTTCAGTATAAATTGGAAATGTGCAAAAAAAAGGAGCTTAATCTATAATTGAGAAAACTTTTGTTTTGGTGCCATGCTGTCATCTTTCATCCATACTGCATAAGTGCACAGAAATGTAAGGTAGTAGTTATTCACAGCAGACTCTAATTGGCTTCAGTCATTGTGTCAGGAGGTGGACCCAGTCAACCTATGTGCTACGAGCTACACTGCTGATATGCTAAACATAAATTAAGCAGGATGTTTGGAGGATGACCATTAAAATGACTGATAACTAATGTCATTTCCATTTAGTGTTAAGTATGATTTAAAAGCATTAAAGTGTGACATTAAGCCTCTGAGTGTGTCACATCGGATATGCACAAGTTCATGACCTTAAATGTGATGAATCCATGAAATAAAGTTTTGAATAGGTCACAGCTGCTACACTGAGTGTGACTCTTTGTCCTTGAGTGACATCATCATTGGGCAAAGTGTTACCCTGATGCCAGCCTAGTTGCTGACATTATGGCTCTTGTTGACCCTACTGGCAGGTGAGGTACAAAGATACCAAGGTGGGAGAGGTGGGCAAAGAGGTGCTGTAATGTAACAAGGCCAGAGGGTGGGGAGGGTCAAATTAATTGACAGGGTGTCAGCACAGCAACAGGGTGATCAGGGCGTAAGAGCTTCTACCCAGCTGGGTAGTAGATTTGGAAAGTGGATGTCAAGGTCTCCTATGCTGTTTACACACTTCACACAAAAAGTCCACATTCACAAACACACACAGGCACACACGTTGCCTGTGTTTTCAGTGCTGACCTTGTTGGGCTGACAGAGTTAGCAGGCGCAACACCTCTCTTTGGCAGCATCATCTGTTTGCTTAGAGCAGAGCAGTGCATTACTGTGTGTATGTGTGCTTATCTGCATTGTCTGTGACCCCCCCCTCATTGGACTTAGTGATTCATCCCTTACATATCCACAAGTTAAGGCATTGTAGAATAAACAGGAAAAGAGTGAGAAAGGGTAGAAAGAAACGATGGGTTTTCAGTTTGCTGTGTTACATTGTAGCTTGTTTTTCTGGCTTTGGCAATAACAGATCAGATAGTCAAGTTCAGTTCAGACAGTTAAGTTCAATCTTTGAACTTAACTCATGAAAGCAGAATTGACAAGTTACACACATGCAGCTTTAGGTTGTTTTTTTTCCAGCCTGCATCTTTATAATCTTTTTGCATCTACATTCAACGTGTGCTGTTCTGATTAGGTCCCTGCTGTGAACACGCAGAATCAGAGTATTTGCTCCTGAGTGAAGATAAAAGAGTGAGCTACATCGTTTTATTCCCAAGAGGCATCACCCATACAGAAAAGCAATAAAAAAAAACCCCCATAAGAATCACCCATTTAAAACAGCAGTGAATGCCTTGTAAGGCTTGCATGTCTCTCACTTTTACTCATGAAAGTGGGCATACGCTCATGTTTTGGCCTGTATAGTGTGAATGTGTTGTCCTAGTTCACCTAGCATTTTCTGACCTTTAGTCTTATTTTGGCTGAGGCTGATTTTTAGAGCATGAGCAGTTGGTCTGGTTACCGCGGCTCACTACATGTTCAATGTTGACTGAAATATACCAGCTAATGCTTGGTCAGATTCTTAAGCTTGTTTATTTTACCCAACGGATGCTTGCAATACACTGACTCGCTCACAAGTCAAACATGATTTTCATGGGGAAAAAAGGAATTTGTTGAATGTATTTATGTTTCCAAAGTAGAAGATTTTTTTTTTCCCCTAACACCTTAATTTTTGTCTTACTTTGATCACCTTTTAATATTTTGGTTCATCTGATTGTTGGGGTTTTCTCTGTTTTCCCTGTATTATTGGAGGGTCTTTACCTTACAATATGAAGTGCCTTGAGGCAACTGTTTGGTGCTATATAAATAAAACTGAATTGAATTTAATTGAATGTTTTAGAGTTGGTATTGTTACTTTATAATGTTAACAGAGTTTTTGTTACTGCTGCTTCCAGAACCATTAAAAGAGGCGACAAATATGTATACAGATGTTAAGAGTCATGCTTCATGTGATTCTAGGCTAAAACTAAGTGCACCCCGTGATTGTGTAGCATTTTGTAGAACCACCAGCAATAGCTTGATGTAATCATGGTCGACTCAATTACTGCAAGGTGCCCAGGTTGTGTGGCTATAAAACAAGCCCTAATCATCATCCCTCCTGACAGTAGGTATAAAGTCTTTGTGCTTTAAACCACAAAGATTGGTTTTCACCAAATGTGGTGCTCTACCGTCTTCCCAAACACCTCCACCTTGGTCTTGTCTCTTCCAAAGGATATGGATCCAAAAGCCTAGTGGTTTGTTGAAATGCAACTTTGCAAACCTAAGTCATGTTACCATGTTCTTTTTAGAGAGAAGGGGCAACCCTTCCCAACAAGCCGTACTTGTTTAGGGTTTTTCATGTACTCAGGAACTGTCATGAACTTCTCTGAGTAGTGCATTGTCTAAACTTGGACCCTGTGAACTTTAATTTTCACATGGCTCTATGGTGTATTGCCACTGAGCCTAACAATATGACTTTGGGTCCATATTGCTCTGCCCTAGGAGAAGGTATAGATTATTTTGAAGCTTTCTAACAAGGTATATTTCATATATCTATATATATCTATATATATATCTATATATATATCTATATATATCTATATCAAATTCAAATTTTATTTGTCACGTACACAGTCATACACAGTACGATATGCAGTGAAATGCTTGGACAACTGCTCGTGACCTAAAGAAAACAAAAAAGGAAAAGGCTATGAATAAGATAGGAAATAAATATGAAAAATTAAAAAGGGTAAATTTAACTAAGAAGGAATAAAATATAAATTAAGGTTAAAAATGAAATAACTGTACAACACAAATTAGAATGAAGGGTAAATTTAACTGGGAAGGAATAAGATAAAATATATAAATTAAAGTTGAAAATAAAATAACTGTACAACAAAATACACAATATAGAACTATATAAGAATGTATGAAGAAATCTAAATATAAATAAATATATACACAATAACAGCAGCTGTACAAGTATTAACCGGAAATGAAGAATATAGTGACCAGTGTTGTGCAAAAAAACAATGTGTGCAAAAACAATGTCCAGAAAGTCCAGTGTGTGTGTGTAAGAACCATATGTGTGGGTCAGTACTGTGTGGTGGTGTGATTGAGAGACCGTGTCGCCTGCGGGAAGAAGCTCCTCCTCAGTCTCTCTGTGTTGGTCTTCAGGGAGCGGAATCGCTTTCCTGACCTCAGCAGAGAGAACAGTCTGTTGTTGGGATGGCTGAGGTCCTTCACGATCTTCCTGGCCTTGGTCCGGCACCGCCTGCTGTAGATTGAGTGCAGGTCAGGGACACTGGTCAGTATATATATATATATATATATATATATATATATATATATATATATATATACTGACCAGTGTCCCTGAATACACAGACTCAGTCTGTGGATTTTTCAGGAAATGCGTGGAAGATGTCGTCCCATCCAGAACAGTCAAATCCTTCCCAAATCAAAAACCCTGGATTAACGGAGATGTTCGCGCGGCACTGGCGGCACGGAACACCGCCTTTGCCTCCGCGAACACATCGGACTACAAACACGCACATTACCAACTCCGGAAGACGATCAAAGCAGCCAAACGTGAGTACAGGGACAGGGTGGAGCAACAGTTTGACAACCCTCGGAGTATGTGGCAGGGACTAAACACGATCACAGACTTTAGAGGGAAAACCAGCACACCGCAGACCACGGCCTCTCTGTGTGAGGATCTAAACGTATTCTACGCTAGATTCGACACAGCGAACACCATGAGACCGGACAGTGTGCGCACCGCGGATGACGTCAGTGCGCACACTGTGTCTGAGGAGGATGTGCGGAAGTGCTTCAGGAAGGTGAACGCACGCAAAGCTACTGGTCCGGACGGGATTCCCGGCCGCGTCCTCAAGTCATGCGCGGCTCAGCTGGCTGGAGTGTTCACGCACATCTTCAACCTTTCCCTCTCTCTGTCTGTAGTCCCAGCCTGCTTCAAAATGGCCACCATCGTCCCTGTACCCAAATCCTCCACCATCTCCTCATTGAACGACTGGCGACCTGTAGCCCTGACCCCCATCGTAAGCAAATGCTTCGAGAAGCTGGTCAGGGACTTCATCTGCTCTGCACTACCCGACTCACTGGACCCTCTACAGTTTGCATACCGCCACAACAGGTCCACTGATGATGCCATAGCCCTGACACTACACACTGCCCTGTCACACCTGGAGAAGAGAGACACGTATGTGAGGATGCTGTTTGTAGATTACAGCTCAGCATTCAATACCATCGTTCCCTCGAAGCTGGACAGGAAACTGCAGGATCTAGGACTGAGCAGCTCCCTCTGCAGCTGGATCCTTAGCTTCCTGTCTGACAGACGCCAGGTGGTCAGACTGGGCAGCATCACCTCATCCCCCATCACACTGAACACTGGTGCTCCACAGGGGTGTGTACTGAGCCCTCTCCTGTACTCACTCTACACCTACGACTGCACAGCCACTAACAGCTCCAACATCATTGTGAAGTTTGCGGACGACACTACAGTGGTGGGTCTTATCACCAACGGTGATGAGACGGCTTACAGGGAGGAGGTCAGCGCCCTGACCCACTGGTGTCAAGACAACCATCTCACCCTCAACGTCGCAAAGACAAAGGAGTTGATAGTGGACTTCCGGAGGTGCAGAGAAGTACACACCCCCATCACCATCAACGGCGCTGCTGTGGAGAGAGTGAGCAGCTTCCGGTTCCTTGGAGTACATCTGGCTGAGGATCTTACGTGGTCAGTACACACAAACAAAACAGTGAAGAAGGCGCAGCAGCGCCTCTTCTTTCTCAGGAGACTGAAAAGATTCGGCATGAGCCCCCGCATCCTCAGGACCTTCTATCACTGTGCCATTGAGAGCATCCTCACTGGATGCATCACCACCTGGTATGGCAACAGCACCGCCTACAACTGCAAAGCTCTCCAGCGAGTAGTGCGGTGCTCTGAACGGATAATTGGAGGTGAGCTTCCCTCCCTCCAAGACATCTACAGGAAGCGGTGCCTGAGGAAAGCGGGGAGGATCATCAAGGACTCCAGTCACCCCAGCCATAAACTGTTCAGACTGCTTCCATCAGGAAGGAGGTTCTGCAGCATCCGGTCCCGTACCAGCAGACTGAGAGACAGCTTTTTCCATCAGGCCATCAGACTGCTGAACACGTCATAGACACCTCAGCTTCACTACTGGAACTTCAACATTATGCACTCCACACTGTATATAAATGCCACTTGTTCTGCACATATTCAACTCTGTATATTTTATATATTTTATTATTATTATTATTATTATTATTATTATTATTTATTTTTTTTACTATTTAATTTGTAAAAATGTGTACACACACACACACACACACACACACACACACACACACACACACACACACACACGTAGGAAAATATTTAGTATACACATCCAGAAATGCATACACTATTATATATTGTACATATATTTATTAGTTTCAGGTTGGCCATTCTTGTATTTTGCTCATTTGTGTTGTTGTGTTTGCACATCTCTGTTGCTTGTGGGGCTCGCACACAAGAATTTCACTCGCATGTGCTGTGCCAGTGTGCCTGCACATGTGATGTGACAATAAAAAGTGATTTGATTTGATTTGATATATATATATATATACATATATACATACATACATACATACATACATACATACATACATACATACATATATAAAAAATAAATATTTTTTTTAACTTGCCTGGAAGGGTTTGAATATGTGTATGGACAGACTGGTAAGTGAGAATGTTTGTGTGCTCAGATTCAGAGTGGCTAAAATGCCTGTATTTGTGTAGCAGTGTCCCTGGCTGTGCGTTGCTGTTGTAGCAGTGATTGACGAGGAACTGTGAGTGTGCAGTATAGGAGCAGAGCTCAACCCCATTTGACTGATCTGTAAATATTCCCTCTTTCTGCTGCCTCAGCAAGTCTCTGCAGGAGCACAACACATGGATCACAATGGCAGGGTACAGGCAGGGAGGGAGCAAGAGGTGTGGGGAAAACTAACAAGTACAGGCGAATGATGCGGGCTGGGGGGCTGTGGGGACTGGAGAAATGGTTGGAGGAAACAGTGAGAGAAGAGTGGGGCTGCAGAGCTCTTTTCATCAGAACTGCAACACTGGGTCCTGAGGCCCTGTTGGAGCATAGCCAGAACCACAAAGCAGCAAACACAGAGGTTCAGTTTACTCTTTTTTTCCTGTTGTTCTTGCGCTCTGTGTATCTCTGTCCTTCTTTCATGTATCACATCTTAATCTAACAAACTCACAGTGGAAATTGCAGGGAAAGATGCGATGTGTCTCAGTTCATTAGGAGGTTTGAAATTCTGGTGCATAATCAAAAATATGAACAAAGTCGATGCTGGTTAAAAAGAGGGTAATTGGAATAATTATGTTTTAATAACTAGTGTGTTTAGGAAATATAGAGCTAAAGCTAAAAGACAGCAAATTTTTGGACTGAGAGCAACAGACACCAACAGAGAAACACAAAGAGAGAGAGGTGCAGGTAGCGAGGCTGTTACCTCAGTCTTGCTCTCCTGGGTGTTCAGTCACTCTCTCTCTGCAGTCATGGTGGGAGGCAAATGCTTGGCTTCAGATGAAATGGACATATTGATATTAAAGGCCGCCCCTGCAGTGGAGCATTCCTAGGTAATTGTCTAAAGTAAAAAGACATTTTAGTCATGACCTTTTTGAATCTATTTCTTTTACACATTTCTGTCTGATGCACTCATGCACTCACAGAAATGCGCATACTCTCATCTTCACATGCTGAGTGTTTTGGGGTGGAACTAAAATCTTTTAAAGCCACTTTGTAAGGTTGGTCCATTGGCTAATTCTATTCAGTGTGAAATGAAATTGCAAGCCTCGGTGAGGCATGTCCAAGTCTTGATTCAGAGGCCTGCAGCTTCTTTAAAGGCAGGATTTAAAAAGAGCAAAGGTTTGACACAAAGTGGCTTTGTTGATTGCATGAAATTAGGTCCTGCATATAGGCTTTTTACACAGCTCTGCTCTTTTTCTAGACCCTGTTCTCCTTCTTACTTATATAAAGCCTGCGAGCATTTCCATTACTCTTTTGACAGAAGCCTATGACAAAAGCGTTCCTGTGTGGTAATATGATTACATTAACATGGAGGAATGGAGCCAGTTGGTCCTAGAAAGCTCAAATCAAACAGGCTCTTGGAATGTCTGCTATTGCATTTAGCAAGACAAAGACAACTGGAGATCTTCCAGTGTTATTAGAGAGCTTTGTCATTCTTTTAACTTTGGTACCTGTTTATAATTTGTATCTATCCTCTTGTGTCTGTTTTGCATTTTCTCAAAGGGATTCTTGAGGCTCAAATACTGCCAAAATAGATCAAACTTAGCTACCAATGAACGTAGTAGCACTGTTATCTGCTGTCATGGCGTGGTTCACAAGCAATGTGTGCAGTGCACAGCATAGCAATAGAGACCAGAGTGCCTAGAGATGCACCGATCGACTGTCCAGGGACCAGAATTGGCGGATTTAGTGTTCTCAGTCCAGACCAGTTACTGAGTGACTGGCTGGTTGGCCTTACGCATGTCTGATTATGATCCTTTTCATACATGTACAACACGCACATAGTGGTGCAGGTAAGTAAATTGGTTTTAAGACATGTTTTAAAAGTGGTAAATCCCCTTAACCCTGCTGAACATGGATGTTTTAAAGAAGCTAACAAAATGAAAGTGGGTCTAGTTAAAGCTGACCAGAAATCAGAGTCAGCTGTAAGGGCCCATTTTATCCACTAGACATTGGTTGCATCATGTACTGACCGTGATGTCATCGCACACCTAAATGTATTTATACTTCCTGTATAGCCCATGTGCTGCAATGGCAAAACACACGGGGGTTACACAAGTACTCGACCAGCTGAAACGACACCAAAACATGGCTTGCACCAGTGGATGTGATGCCACTTTTGTCGTACAGTAAACAGCGAGTATAATGTTCCCGTACGCCAGCAGTTTCGATATGAGCAGTCAGAACATCAAAGCATTTACAAGCAAAATTATGGAGATGAGTAAAAAAGAGAAAAGAGTCAATGTCCTGTTACCTGGTGAAATTATAAACGTAATGGAAAATGATGTAAGCACATTTCTTTTGTTCATATAAATCTTTTGCTTTTGTTTGGTAACGTAAAATATGTTAGGTAAATGTCGATATATACAGTATGGCAGCATTTTTTTTTTAGATCCTGTAATTTAACTATTTACCACTTGAAGTAACTCTTAAAGCTCCTTTTTAAATGTATTCCAGGTCGTTTTATAGAACAAAATTGATGCGTGTGGATCAGAAGTTAGAGTCAGGGTGGTCTCCGCTTATGCAGCTACCCTTGAAATAACCCAGAAACCATTCTAATGTCAAACTTTGTCTTTATTGACATATACTGAGATTTGAAAACTGGTCATTAAGGATACAGGGGAGGTCGTCAAATGTGAAAAACTGTATGGGGGAAAGAGTTATTGCATTTTGGGGGAAATGATAACATTTAATAGGTTATTTCATTATGAAAATAACATTTTGCATTAAAGATTTTTTTTTGTATATGTTACCAATTATAGTGGAATCAGAAAACATCAGCATTGGGAGGTCACCTTTAATGTCAGACTCACAAATCAAAAATCAGAATTAGCCAAGAAAATTATATCTTTAATGCGTTAAACTTGCTGCTGAAAGCCAATGGCCAAATGAGGGCTGGACGTATTGACAAAGTGGTTGTTGCACATGAAGGTTACCTTTCTCGCAGACGGTGCGACTCATGTCTTATTAATGTGTTTTTGATTTGGCAACTTATAAAAACTTAGTTGTGTGTTCTTTACCCTGGTGCTGTTACACCCCGGCACAGTTTAGGCATGTTTTTAGGCAATTAGTTCTTTTTTTGCTAGCAGAAAGAATTGACTTGTGTTGCATGAATAATTTGATTTGTATTGCATGAATTCAGAATTGAAATCATGCAATACAAAGTCGCTGGAGATTCGTTAATTGTTTTCCTTTTTGTGCGTGTGGGACTTAACTGTTCTGTTTTTCATTTGAGTGAGAAAAGCAAGTGTTTCATGCTCTTGAAACACTCTGTTGTTCCACCACTAAGTGCTATTGTTCTAGTTCAAGACAGCATTTAAACGTATGTATTAAATTTGTGTTTTGGTTAAAAATAGGCTGTCAAAACACCATCTGAAGTTGACAGGTCTGCACTGACACTCCTCTATATGGATATTATACAAAGCACTTTAAGACACTATACAGAGTATTATAGGAAGCCATTGAAGGCAAGCAGCGATGCAGGCTGCATAATTCAGTGCTATTCAGCTGTCATATTTTATTTTCAAGTCATACTTGAATTACTTGGGTAAACTGAGTGTAGACACACTTTGCATTGTTCTTCAGACTGGCATTGGTATGATGTGATTAAAGAAAGCGTTTAGTTTTTCTGTTCTTTTAAAGATTTTTCCATGTCTGTAGTTTGCTAGACAGGGTTGTATTTAGTTTGCCAGGTGATACATGAACCTACTTGACGATATTATTAAGCAAGAGATCTTTCTGAAGATAACAATTGAGCCTTTAAAACCTTTTCATACTTCACAAAAACCCAGATGAGATCACTGAACCATGAAACCAACAGCGAGTGATTCAAAGCACAGACAAATTTGTTCAGATGAAGGCTTATTGAGGGAGGTTTCATCAGACAAATTAATAATACTGAGACAGATATGAAAAGCACTGTGTTATATATACAAGTATTTTAAACTAATGTTGCCTGTGGAGTCCAAAGAACTGCTGAGAACATAGCAGTTAGGCATAAAGACTTGTTTTTAGACAGTGTTGTTTATAATGAATGCTGTACCACACTGGAGGCCATAAATGGACAAGAACATCACGTAGTGATGGTCTGAGCTGGAATATTGGAAAGTGAGAAAATGTATCAGACTATATGTTCTCTAAAGAGCACCATTATCAGTATACATTGAATTAACAGCTGGATGGTAGAGTCTGAGCTATGTCAAGTGTTTAGAAACTGCTGCTATGAAAGGGTACATTTTAACTTGAGGAGCCAGCAGATCTCCCAAGTATCACTCTCTTTTACACAACATTCAAATTCAGCTGCTGTGGTAAGAAAAGCTAATGGATGCTCTTTAGGTTTGTACAGAGTAAGAGGTGCTTCAGCTAAGAAATATGCCGGAGATACCTTATCTATAAAAATAAATGCATAAATAGATAAAATTGAGTGGTGCTTATGATCCTGATTAGTGATTTTTGTGCACACTAATTTAGTTTAGTCGAAGCTAGTCTATAACAAATTACAGCAGCCCATATATTTGTGATATCAGGAAAATAACCTTTTCTGCTTTAAACTTATATTTAATCTTTGCACACTAAGTGTTTTTAGACACCAAGTTGTGGAAAGGTTTCAAATTTATTTTACATACTTCTCAAAGCTTAAGATTCATACTGAAGTTTCCAGTTTTTCTCTTGTAATTGTCTGTCATGCACTCTGCATGATAAAAGGGCTGCAGCCTTACTCTAGCACATTCACGCTGATGCTCTAGCCTGTCTCTAACAGTTTCATATTCCTGCCTAAAACTCAGTCTGGTGATGCAATGGATACCACTAAGCACAGAGCAGAATTTATTTCACAAGCTGACATTACTTTAAACTATTAGACCATATTTGGTTTAGCTTTATGTGCTTATCAGTTTGAGGATTTGATAGATGTGCGTGTGTACTGTAAATGTTTTTGCGGACACTGACGTTAGAAAGGACAGAAAGGACAATACGGCTATTGTGGTGATTGATCTTTAAAGTTGAGTGGTTTCACATCTGATATCAGGTCGGACAAAACATCCCACTCTTAACACGCCGGCGTGTCACTCTGTGTGTGAAAGCAAGGGGAGAAGTGGGCATTATAACCTCGTTATGACCCCAAGTTGTTCTCGTAATTAAAAGATAACCTTTAATGAGGCTTTGTCCTCAGAAGCGCTATCCGTGGAAATGTCACATTTAACCAGACGGGAACACATCCTGGGTTTGCACGCACATACATGCGCGCATTAATGTGAACACACACCCATAAGCACATACACATACAGTGGGGAATGTGTTAAAAGTGTCCTGTCATGCCATAAATGTCATCTGACTGTAACATTCAGGGACTGCCTCTGTGCTTTTTGCAGATGGATCGTGTGGGTGGGAAGGAAACGGGCTGGGAAAGATCAGCCTGTCACAATGTGTTGTCATCATGTATTGAGGAGAACAGTGAGCTGAACACATGAACAAATTAGTGTAATCTGCACATAGTTTTTTTATGAAGTCAAGTTGTCATAGCAGAATCTGTTCCATACAATTAAATATCTGATTATTGAACCTGATTTTCTTGACAAAACAATGTCAGAATCATTTCATTATCAGGGTCTCTGGCAGCTGTGCATTCTCTAGATTGGGTTTAAACCCAGCAGGGAGAAACTCTTTGCACAATCAGACCCACTGCTCTCTCTGTGTGCTCAGTTTCTTTTTGATCTCTCCTCTCTTTTCTCTTTTCTGCACGCTTTCTTCTATTTGCCTCCTTCCTGCTTCCTATCTGGCTTTTCTTTGAACAAAAACAACTTTTTCTGACAGTCCATTTATGAGATGGATTGATGTGTGTAAGTTGTATTTTCAAAGATACACCCCCACTAAAAAGGAAACCTAAACACACACTCATACTTAAACACACAGATACACACACGGAGTACCGTTTCACATACTGCTAGATATCCATCGGGGAGCTATTGTTTGTAATAAGGTTAAACCTTGCACTGGTTGTGGTCACTGAGGTAAGCTCCTGAGCTGACATAGTTTTTTATTAGGAGTAAATAGATTTGGCTGGAAACTACTCCCCACACATTCATTTGACAAAAGCAATAAAGTCAAGCTGGAACTCTTATGACACTTGGATAGTTCTGCGGGGCTTTTATGATGCTGCTTTATTTAAATATCCATGAATATATCAGAAATGTATAGATGACTCTCCACGTCAGATAACTACTCGGATAATTTTGGAAGAGGAAATAGGATTTCTTTGAATGAGATGCAACAAATACTTGTAGGTTGCGAGTATATGAGAGACATCCCATGCACGTACACACGCACACAAATGCAATGTACATTTTAGCATGTTGGCATTAGGGGGGAAAAGTGACGTGTTTGGCTATTCATTGCTGCTGTAGCAGAGAGTGAGGATGTGTAAGTGTCATTTCACTGTAAATCGGTTTAGAAGTGAAACTGTCAGCTTGCATCAAACAGATATGTGACGACTTTTGAATGCTGAAGAGGTGCGTGTGTGTGTTTGTTTATGTTGGCTCTTCTGCACTGCAGCCTAATGCAGAGATGTACTCTTCTACTGTATTGGCTACATCCCACACCCTTGTGCATACACGCGCACGTACACACACGCTGGCTTGCATAGTGTCAAGATGTACCAGCAGACACAATCACATAGACATTCCCCCTGCATCTTGTGCTCTCGTCACGCCTCCCTGACATTTTCTCATTGTCTGAATCTGAGATGAATACACACACAAACAAACACACACATACGCAGTCGCACAAATTATACCACCCGCACGAACACGTTCTTTAGGTTAGAGGACAATTTGTTCAGCATCTGTGAAATTAGACATGGGGTTACAATGTAGCCTTTTCAATACTGATCACTGTCAAGTCTCTGCGTTAGTGTGTCTCTCTGTGTGTGTGTGTGTGTATTTGTGCATTTTATTCAGAAGAGAGTTAAAAGAAACTCATTGTGTTAAGTTGTTTTGTGAATTTGTAGTGAGCCCCAGTGGTTTAACTTAATTCATGTAGCATAAGCAGAACATCTTCACCTTCTATATATTTATGGACCTGCAACATGATGCTTTTTTTCTTCATGTGGCTGAAAAAACTGCTTTGTGTAGGAGTGACTAGGGCTGGGTATCGTCACTGATTTCTAGAATCGATTTGATTCCAATTCACAAGGTTTCGATTTGATTTGAATCGGGGAAATTTTGCCTCATATTATAATTCTGATCACTTATCAGTACATATCTATATTTTTTATATCTATAAAAAGAAAGCTGACACTTGTGAGACTTTATCAAAGGTAGCTCGTCTTCTGACACGTACTAAAAGATGTGAACACATTTCCCTGGTGCTTGCTTCTCTTCATTGGCTCCCTGTCCGCTTCAGAATTAACTTTAAAATTTTATTGTTAACTTACAAAGCCCTGAATGGACAGGCTCCCGGGTATTTGTCTGACCTCTTGCAGACTTATACCCCCTTTAGATCTCTTAGATCAAGTGATCTTTTGCTTTTAGCTGTACCAAGGTCGAGACTGGTTCATAGAGGCGATCGAGCATTTGCAGTTGTAGCGCCTAAGCTGTGGAATAATTTACCCCTATACATCAGACAGGCTCCCACTGTAAATCTTTTTAAATCTTATCTTAAAACGCATTTTTATTTACTGGCTTTTAATACAGCATGAGAGTTATTTGTTAATTCATATTTGGTGTTTGCTATCAATACTCTAAGTTATTTTATTAGGTATGTTGTATTCTTGTACAGTTATTTTATTATGTATACTGTTTTAGCTGTTTGGTGGTTTTAGAAATTTTGTGAGGTTTAACCTGAGATTCTGGCGTTTCGGGCAAAATAAATTTATATTTAAAAATCAATCAATTCAGGATTTTAATGAATCGATATCATGTTATCCAAGCCACAATTGATTTTAATCGATAAATCTATAATCAAAACCCACCCCTAGGAGTGACCGCCTTAGGCCTTCAAGGATCTGTAAGCCATTATGGACCTCCAACCTTTTATTTTCCATTAGTAAGCTATCACTTTGCAAGCCTTCTACTAATTACGTTTATTGTAACATTTACGCTTAGCTATGTTTGCAATGTCGTTTTGAAAAAGTAGTTTTCCACCTTGTTGTATGCAGATGCTGGGGGGCTTACTATATGACTAAAAAAAAAGCTTAAACCATGAATTTTATAGTAATATTGCCATAGAAAACAAAAGGGGGAGGAGGGGACAGATATCATATTAAGTGCATATAAAGCTTAGGATGATCGTATGTTTTGGTTGCCCCTCAGGCTCTGACATATTTTTCTGCTTCCATCAAGCATTAATATGCAGTCTGATGCTGACTATTACCCGTGTTGCCAACTGTTTCTGCTTGAGCTATGCTTGCTTGATCTCTGATATGTTGCTGTTGTTTTTTTGTTTGTTTTTTGTCCTTGTTTAAGTGCAGCTAATTTTCCCGTCTTCATTATGGCAATGAGCAGCAATTACTGGGAGATATGTGACAGAACTTAACATTTTTTGTCAAATTTAAATCAAAGCAAACAAAATGTGATTTGTGTTTTTAAATCATCACCAGTCTTGATTATGTTTCTCTCTATCTTTAAGCTTCTGCAATTTCTATCTCCCATATTTTTTTCTATCCTCCAGCATGTTGTGGTTTTGGGAGTTTGGTTGTTTTTGTTTCCTGTGTACAGAATTGAGAGCAGAGGGTCATTTTAATGTTAGAGTATAAACTGAGTTAGTGAAAGGAAAAATAACTTTATGTGAACCCCTGTATTTGTGGGGTTACCAACAACCTCTGTGTAGCAAGTATTTTACTGCTGTGTTCCAGTTCAGATGCTGCCTGCTTCACAGGATACATCCCACTGGTGGGAGCAAAGGCCAAGGGGAAAATAATCCTCCAGTAGCTGCCCGTCAAACATTATGCCTGGTTTACATTTTATACAGTTTGTCTGAGGGCACTGTCACCTAACAGCATAAAGCTTCTGGGTTTGAATACACTGGTCATCTGGGGTCTTTTTGCATGTTCTGGAAGGCCTGGTCTCCTCTGGTTTCTCACTAGTTTTTCTCCAGGTTCCTCAATTTCCTCCCACAGTTGAGCTTGAATGGTAATTATACATTAGTTGTAGGCCTGAATGTGTGTTAATTAATGTCTTTCTCTGTCGTAGTTATGATTATCATGGAGCCTGCCCTGCATTCCACCCGTTCAACCCTATTTGGATAATGTTATTGTTGGGATACAACGATAACACGGTCGTGCAACACTTTCTGAAATTATGTTAATAAAAATCCCAACTGCTGCTCTGACAGAGTCAAATTTAGCTCGGTGTAATATAAAAATAATAGGAAATAATGATTAACCGCTAACGGAAAACAACATAATTTGACAGCACGCATGGAATGGGTCAGTGCTGTTTTCAATAGGAGTCTCATTTGAATTGTGTGTAATGCTGAGGGATGGAGTGAACAATGGCAGTGTCCTACTAACTCAAGCAGTAGAAGTTTGTGTCTAGAGAAACCTTTGAGCTAGAACAGTCTTTGTCAGCCTTTTCAGATGAATCAGGCATTAAAATGCAGACTTACCACACTGTATGACATTTTTCTTTGCTGGTGCTACATGGGCTGCTGTTGAAGGAAGCATTGGTGGTAGTAAAATCAGAGAACTGTATTAGAAGCCCCTGTCTCTCTCTCTCTCTCTCTCTTTCTGCGTGTGTGTGTGTGTGTGTGTGAGAGAGAGAGAGAGAAAGTGAGACTGGACACTAGTTAATCAGAGCTGTCTCTGTGCTTGCTCCTTGAATCCCCTGTTGGTGAAAACTGAGTTTGTCTGGGAGCTAAAAGAGACTGGTGAATTATTAAAGCTTGCTGAAGCTTCACTCACAGAGAACCAGCAGACTACCGAGACGCCACAACACACACACACATATACACACTGAGAGGCCAGTTAAATGTAATACCCGCAGGGTACCGTACTCACAATCGCTACACATGAAGAATGTTGACTGTTCATGCTGAGCAAAGCTTGTGGATTTCACTGTTTGCAGCTGCAGACAGACTTTAGTAGCCTTTCAAACATCCAGCTATAGGCTACTCTTACTACAGCTCACTACAACAGGAAAAAAAAATCATCCCACCTGGCTTACAACATTTTCAGCTTGTAGGCTGAACTCCAAGTCAGACGAGCTTTATGAAGAGCCTCTGCCTTGCACTCTAACCTTTTAAAGATTCATTCTCATGGCATTTCTGTTTTATTAGATGACCAGCTGATGTAAAATAAAAGGCAAAAGTTCTGGGTTACAACCCAGCTTTTTATTAGTAGCCACACACAGCCGGCTGTTTTCGATTTGGTTGTGAATTCATGCAGTTCACAGAAGTGTAAAAAAAAGTGACTCCAGGGGCTTGGATATGAAATTCTTGTCAAGAAAGACAGAACAAATGGAATTCATGAAAATGACAACCACCAACCTCTGTCCATCATACTGACTACTTTCAAAAATATCTGCTTGACATGCTTTTTATGGCTGTCTACATACTGCGATTGTTCTTAGTGTGGTGTACAAAAATGTGGATTAAAGCTGATTTGTTTGTCATCCATAGCATGCAGATATGTTTTGAACCACTATTCTGCTATAACCTTGGCTTTTGGTTCACTATCAAACTGCATTCATAGAAAAACACGGCACTACCCTTGGGAGTGTAAAGACATATTTTGATTTTTTTTATTCTTTTGAGCCTGTAAAATAAAAGAAACTGTGCAGTGTTGCAATCCTTTGTAGGAGGCATTGACATTTTTGTCTACAGCTGTCCTGGTAAGATGTATGTTGTATATTTATACATAGTAAGTCCCTGGAATCAAAGTGCTACTTCACTTTTCTCCCCCTAGGTTTCATTTTTTTTCTAGAGTAACATTCAACTGTACTGAGAAAAGACTTTGTTATTCTCTAAACATATGGGTGGAAAGAGCAGTTGCTACAACAATGTTGCAGCACATTTTTCCACTTGAGAAACAGTGAGTACAGAGAGAATAAAGCCACAGTTTATTGTGCCCAGTGGTTTAATTAAAACGCTAAAATGGAGCTCATAGTATGGGTCTTAAGCAGGAGCATGAAGTCGTTTGTGCCATCTAGATGAGCTGATGATCAGCTGATTCCTTTAAGTGCCATCTTCATAACCATCCACATAATAGAGTGCTCTTCCTAAACACTCTGCTCTATACATCTGCTGTGTGCCTGCCACATTGGCCACTAGTGTAGGGCAGGCTAAAAATGCCCATCTTTTTTAAATAGTTTACTTAATTTAAGCTGCATCAGCTGTTTATTATGACCAACGTGTTGTTCATGGATCCTTTTTACTTTTTTTTAGATAAATCTTTCTCCTCACCCCACAGCTGGTTGGAAAAAAAATACTTGTCACTCCCTGATCTTCTAGATATTCTGTTTATTGAAAGGGAGTTCTTCCTTCCCACTGTTGCCAGGTGCTTAATCATAAGGGATTGTTAATATTAGTTATTAACAATAGCTGTGCTTTTATAGCCTATTAGATAATATCAGTTAGGGTCTTTCCATAGTGGGAAAAGGTAATTACCAAAATGTTTACCAAATTACCTCTAAAATAGTTTAAACTCGCTGTACTGTCCCGTGAAGAAAGATTCCACCAATCTGCAATTTCCAGATGGTTGAAACAAATGTGTTCAATTATTTGCTAATGCTGTTTGATCAAGGTCTTGTATATAGTAATTGTAAAAGTCTTTGAAGGTGCAAGGGGTTACACAGTAAATGCCCACATTTACTATTTGCTATCATTTTCTAGTCTTGGGAGATTGCAGCTAATCTATTCTTGCAAGCCAGTGGCAAGTTGCAGCATTATCTGCTATGTGAGGCAGCCTCCATTGAGTGCTGCTAGTCAAGCTGGCATTCATTATCAAGCAGGTAATAACACAGAGCAGTGGGCCTAACTCAACCGGCAGTGGACTCATTAATATAAACAGGACCCTAAACCCAAACTCAATTTACTTGAAAGCCTCTTTGCAGATGGGGGTTCAGTGAAGAGCCTTTGCCGGAGTGTGTGCGAGCGCGTGCGTCCGCATGTGTGTCTGGTATTAGTCATTCCTCTCCTACAGCCTGACACACCAGTGCACAAACAGTGCTGCGTGTGTGTGCGTGTGTGTGTGTGTGCATTACAAAGCTCCAATTAGATAGCTGATCAGTGGTGTATATTTAAGTAGTCACTCATCTCTTTTCGCTCCCTACCCCCACCCTCCCACCCCCCCATATCTGTGCCATTAATGAGTCCAATTAGCACATGCAAATATTTACTTCTAACCAGCATTTGTGATTTATCACACTGTTCACTTTTTAAAACAAACAGTCTGAGTCATTTGTGTGTATGTCCATGCACATACATATGTGTGTGCAGGTTTTCTTGCTTTATTCATGAGGGCACATCAACTCATTAGGCCCTCCTGTAGTGTAAGATCATCAGCAAAGCACAGAGAGGAATCAAAAGACAGTGAACATCACAATATAAATCTTTGCTGGAATTTTTTTTTTACATTTTTTTTTGTTTTTAAGCTATGCAGACACACATACACCCCCATGTATCAGTCATTGATTTAAGATAAGATAAGATAAGATAGAACTTTATTAATCCCTCGGGTGGGTTCCTCTGGGAAATTCGATTTCCAAAAAAAGCACAGCAACGACCGAAGTTACAGTTACAGAATTGTTATATATATATATATATACACACACACACACACACACACACACACACACACACACACACACACACACACACACACACACACACACACACACACACACACATATATAAATACAGAAACAAATATAAATAAAATATACAAAGGGGATAAATAGAATAAATAGGAATAAAAAAATAAAAATACAAGTGAATTGCACATTTCAAGTATTGAGTCTATTGCACTGTTGACTATTTACAAAAAGTATTGCACAAGGTATTGTACAGTGAGGTGAAGAGGCACTACAGCTTAGTTGTTCCCCCCTCCTTTGTCCTCCTGTTTCCCCTCCCTCTCCCCTCCAGAGAGGAGTTAAACAGTTTGATGGCGTGTGGGACAAAGGAGTTTTTAAGTCTGTTAGTTCTTGTCTTTGGGAGAAGCAACCTGTCACTGAACAGACTCTTCTGGTTGTTTATGGCCGTGTGCAGAGGATGCCCAGCATTGTTCATAATGTCCATCAGTTTCTTTAGTGTCCTTTTCTCTGCCACTGTCACCAGAGTGTCCAGCTTCATGCCGACCACAGAGCTAGCCCTCCTGATCAGTTTCTCCAGCCTGGATGAGTCCTTCTTTGCTGTGCTGCTCCCCCAGCACACCACAGCATAGAAAAGTACTCCAGCAACCACCGACTGGTAAAACATCCTCAGGAGCTTCCTGCAGATGTTAAAAGACCTCAGCCTCCTGAGGAAGTACAGTCGGCTTTGGGCTTTTTTATACAGGTGCTCTGTGTTGCATGACCAGTCCAGTTTATTGTCCACCCACAGCCCAAGGTACTTGTACTTGTTGACCACCTCCACCTCCTCCCCCTCTATCTGAACCGGCAGTGGACCTTCTCTGGACCTCCCGAAGTCCACAACCAGTTCCTTAGTCTTTGAGGTGTTGCGACTGTAATGGGTACCACTCCAGTACCATCAGATTAATGACACCCAGACATCGCAGAAGGCACTGGGAAAAAGAGTGGAGGAGGGGGAGGAAGGAGGAGATTAAATAGAGGGAAACAGAGATGCTCTTTTGGGGAGTTATTGCTGAGAGGTACTTAAATCTTCTGCACATAGCATTTTAAAATATCAATATATCATTGGGCAATGTGTTATGATGCCTGGGTAGAATTGACATAAATAAATGGATGCTATTGTAGCTTTGTAGCCTTTTTTTCAACCTCCTTTGTGCTGTGATTCTCTTCAGAACATTCCCTGCAAAATATGACTAATTTACCTCAGATTTTACACGGTGTGGACACGCATTAATGAAACATGCAGATTTTTTCCCTATTGTTCAGCACCAAAATGGAATATGATGTACGTGTCCAAGTAGTCAGAGAAAATTGAGGTGCATATGTGCACTGCAGCTACTATGAACAGCACACATACCTGTTCCCCATCCTCTGCATGTTCTTGTTGAGCAGCCATCCAATTTCCATTGGATCTCCAGGGAAGATGAAGAACTGCTGTTGCCGTCTAAGATGGTGGGATTAGACTATATAGGATAAGATTCAGTCTAAAGCAGCAGGTGAATGATACCCTAGACCGCCAGTATAGAAACCTTACCAGTAAGGTAGCTGGAGGGAAAACTTGGAGAGCCTACTATACTTTTACTTTCACTTGTGACTTGATTGTCAATTGGCTGCTTGTGCAGACCTTTGGATTTTGTGCCTCATATAATTTCCAAAGAAGCATGCAACCCACAGCCCACACTGTGAGGAGTCGCCATCATATGCATGTTATGGCTGAATGAAAATGATGCACCACACTCTAAACCATTACAGTTTCATATTCCTGACTAATCAGAACAGTGATACATTAATCTACAACAGTTAGTAGACGAAGAAAATGTTAAGATATCAGATCCATTTATACAAGAGCATGACGCAAAAAGACAATACTCACTAAAGCCATTAAAAGACATTATTATTATCTATATTTTTGCAATATAAAAATCCTAAGGTAGATTTCAGGGGAAGATGCAAATGTTGAGCAGCACGCTTTGCCATGTTGGCAGTTCGTGGAATGAATATGTGGGAGTTCAATGGAGCCCAAATCAAGGACTAATATATTCAAGAGTGTGTACCAATTACTTTTTATGATTATCTCTGGTCTGTAGGTGGGTGTGACGAATAGGAATTGGTTTATGTACTGCCATTTATGTGTTCATGTTCACGTGGGTCCTCTGTAAACTGTAATATATAAATTAATAATGTGGAGCAATAAAAGTGTAAAAAGCAGGAAATTATTGAATAGTTTGTATAGTAAAAGGCATATAATAGTGTCAGGCTGGTAAGCAGTGACTGTTATACACAGATGGTTTGGAAGAGCTGTTGGAAATCCTCATACTGACCAGAATTCATGATTTAGAACCAGGTAGAAAATAACTGCTGGAGGGTAAAGAACCAAAATGACTTTGCCTTTTGGCTAATTTCAGATGCGTAGTAATTTTGACTACTATTTCCAGCCACATACAACAAAAACACCCTAATATGTAAGAAACAGTTTGTTACCTTCCTGCAAACCAAATAGTTGTTGGGTAATGTCTTATTACTAGCTGCAATACAAGGGAGTGATATGTGTAGTGCTGTGTTCGATGAGGCAAAGATATCGATTGTGTTGGTACTCTAGACTGAGCCATTAATGAAGCTGTAATGTTGTAAACCTGTGCCTATATGCAGAAGCAGTAGGTGAAAAGGGGTTTTAAATATTATATTACAACAGATTCAAAAAGCTTATAAATCATTTAAGTCAAAATTGATTAGTGTTTTCTTCTTTCCTGGTTACCATTAACATTATGTCCCTTTTCCCTATTTGGTTGGATAGGCTGTGTATTATTCTTAACCTGAAATAACTGCTGCATTTAGTAAAAAATGGTAAGTAACATTTAGTTATCCTTTAAAAATCACAACACACATTTTAAAATGTATTACCTATTAGAGGCTGGGTTCATCCCTGGCATCATAACAGGACTCACAAATCGCCGTTTCTCAGATAATCATGTTCTCTTAAGAAAATAATTTGCATGATTTTGCAAATTTGCAGAAGTATAATCTTATAGTGAAACTCAGCTGAAATTTTATTTCAAGGATATCTTCCACAAATGCAGTTTTCTGTATAACAACATTTTCTTGAAATCTGACGTTCTTTAAGTGTATGCTGTGTGATCCTCCTTCATATGCTGGAAAGGATCACACAGCGTTTAGTCTCTACCTCCATCAACAGAGATGACTGGCAACATTTAACCTTTGATCTCCAAAGTGGTTCTTGCTGACTCCTCAAACCAGAGGACGATGAGAACACGATTTCTAATTATTATATCTCAGCTTCAGCATTCCAGTACTGCATGTTACCCTCTTTTTCTCACCCATCTGTCCCCTCACCTTGCTTCTTCACCCCCCCTTCACTGCCTTTTTTCTCTGTCGCTCAGCAACCATCCGTAATTAATGAGCTTTTACTGTTCGATCTGATCTACCTCAGGATTGGACACGTCTGATAAGCCGAATGGAATATACACACAGTCCTGCCCCTCTCTACTCAGCACTGCCTGGAAATATAATTACTTGAGAATGAATACACACACATATGCGCACACATTTTACACACACAGAATGAGTAAGCCCAGGTTAATACCAATCTTTTTCCTCTTCTCTGCACTAATTAGAAATGTACTGACGAGTCATTTGTTTGGAAGTTGAATGCACTGTGAGCTTGTTGTCGTTATTCAGAGACTCAGAAACTTAAATAATTAAATCTATTTAATGTTACGCTTTAGTGAGCGTATGTGTGTATGTTAATGACATGCTCTAATGCTCTTAATGAGCATGTGACAGTGCCAGGGAGATGGAACAGCATTCCACATCTAAATACCACTCAGCTAGTCATTACCTAAACGTAATCTATCTCCTCTATGTCAAATGCCAGTTAACACGCTTGCTTATCAATCTGCCCCTATGGCAACACTCGACAGCTGTCAATTGACTGCTCAAGTGGTTCCTCATAACAGTTTGGTCTCCATCGAAGAACGATGCAGGTGCATACATGTTTGTTTTCTCATAGTTTTGACACATGTAAGGGCAGAAGCACATCCTATATAAGCACTCATTCAGTTTGGAGTGAGGCAGCACAGTCAGGTCTATTGCTGTGACCATAGCAACAGCTGTGAGTAGAGATGGAGATGGAGATGACATTTTTTTGTGGTGATGTACTGAATGTCCTTGTTCAGATGAGAGAGGAGAGTGAGGGTTGAAAGCACAGTCAGACTGATGGAGAGACAGAGAAAGGGTAGAGAGGACTGGAAGAAATTTTTAGAGAAGACTGAGTGAAGGCTTTATTTCATATCCTTTTAGCTGTTTGTTCTACAAGCCGGCAGAGCTCAGGGATGGACTCTTTATGAGTTTTTTATTTTCTCTCTGCTCCCATGAAAAGTGGCTTTCCCTGCTTATAGTGTTTCCTATGGAGACTCAATCGGATGTGAGCCCAACAACAGATGAGAGGTGCTGTTCACTTGCTCGGAAAGCTTTTAAAAGCTTTCCGAGCTCTTCTCCCCTTTGGTTTTCTTTCTTTCTCTCCCCCTCTTTCTCTCATTCATTCCCCCTGTCCTATTTATTAAAAAAAAAAAAAAAAAAAAAAAAAAAATGACAAAGGATGAACTGAAGCTCTGCCATCACGTAATGTCGCATACTGCTGTTTCTGATGTCATTTAGGAAAAAAAAAAAAAAAAAAAAAAGGAAAGCTTTTAAAAAGTAATTATGTTTAAAAAAAAACCCCAAACAAAATACTAATAAAAATATGTTTTGCATTTTATTTAATTATCATATTCACACTAAAAAGCTGCTTTCATACATTCGCTGCAGTGCTTACCAAATGGGGAATCTCCAGGGCTAAAAAATTAAGCTAATGCTTAAGTGGCAAAAACTGCCGTTCCTCTAGGTGCCAACTGAGGCTGACTCCAAATCTCTATAAACACCCAAATTAAAATGCCCAACTGTACAGCATTAAAAAAAGGTCATTTACAGCCTCATTTGGCCTCTAGGGGGATAGCCATATTGATAGGTGTGCCAATTCAGATACCTAAAGCTGATCAGCTTCTCCCAGATTTCGCCTCCACTATTAACTTATTAAACTGGACCTCTTTGCTGTGTTTATGCTGTTGGTGCCTTTTGGAGCATTTTTATCTGGAATTATCTGGTACACAATATGGCTTAGTGTGAGCGCTACACCGTCCAAGAAGTGCAGCAGTTTTAGTGAGTGAAATATCTAAATCTAGTAATTTATAAGTCTGTCACTCAACACTAATGAGGTCATATTTCTGTTTTTGCATTGCACCTGTATAGTTGATTAAGGCAGCTTGCCTACCAAGTTAGCGTTATTTAGCACTCCATGATGCCAAAAAGTAAAAAGGATTCCAAAACACTAAGGTTGAAGCTTGAAGTTCAAAACCAGTGGCTGACATCTTGATGTCTGTGTCCATCTTTCATTCTGTCTATAGTACCTACGCCACAGAGATGCCTGTGACAGATCAAATGTTCAGTGCAGTGTTATGCTAGATTGCGAAGAATATTGCAACTGATAGTCCGAGTGTTGCATTTACATTAAGAGAGTGGGTGCCGTGTGTCCTGCACAATCTACCCAGGCAGCTACCTTGTTTAAACTGCACATAGTATTCCCAGTGGTGCGAATTTGTCTAAAGCGGACCGACTGTGTGCAACATGTGAGAGCTGTGGAAAATATTCTGACCTAATTCTCCCCAAATCGTCCAAAAATTACGTGTGTGCAACTTGGCTGGGACATGTTAGGAAATGAACAAATGTATAGACGAGCCAGTATTTGTAGCATGGCATGCTTACTTTTTCTGTGATGTCTAGATGTCCGTTTTAAAGAACTGCTGTTTTTAGGCATAAATATTAGCGTTCACTGTGTTGGCTAAAGCGACTATCAATTAGTTTCCAAAATAAATGCTATTTCAGTCAGTAAGAAACAATCATTTAGTTTACTTAAGACTGAAGTCATATACCACAATGTTACCACTTGAGGTTTAAATTAAATTGTAGTCACTGTGTGTCCTCAAAGCCTCAAATAGTGTTTCCTGCCTTGAAATGGTGTTAAATGTATGATGTCATAATTGACATTATGACTCTAAAAACAAAAGATATTGCAGTATTATTTTGTACTGCACTGCTTAGTGCCTGTCATAACAACAGACAGAATTTTGGTAAATTATTGATTTTCCAACACCTGTCCAAAGTGAGCCTTTCTGATACAGTGACTGCAGTCTCTTTTTCCTGGATTGCTCTTTTTTTCCCCAATGGGCAATGCTCCACTTGACTTCCCCTCCCACTCTTTATGTGTTCATCTCTTTCCACTCCACTATGTGGGTCTCAGTGTGTGTAGTCTGTCTGTGGCTAATCTGTGTGTTAAGGAGGGCTGAATAAGCTTGTCTTTGTCAGGGCATTAGGTTTGGAGAGGATGAATACTTTAAATGATAAATAGTGGGGGTGAAGGTGGTGGTGTGTGGATTTAGATTAATCTGGGGCCACTGTGTCCCTCTTTTATTGCTGTCTTCTTGACTGTATATGGTTTTTTGTGATCTGTATGTTGCTTATTTGTGTTAAAAGGTAAGCAAAAAAAAAGAGTATCTGAGCTGAACAGAACTGTTTTGGGGTTTTTTTTTTCATCTCTGTATCTCTGTCTTTGTATAAAAAATATTTGGTAGAAATCAGCTAGGGGTATGGACAAATAGCTGTGATCATACAGTTCTACAAGTATGCCCATAAAAAATGAAAATCTTGTCTCATTTAGATCTGGCTGATCTCTTCTTCCAGGTAGTCTGCTTGGGCAGTACTTTTTTAGCAGCATCTTCTTGACACAACTGTAATGCTGTTAAGACTGTTGCTGATATTGGTGTCAGATCAAACAGAAGATTTTAGTGAAACATCATTCAGAAGCATGCTCATCAATTTTTGACATGCACTGGGTTATGTACCGTGAATTGATGCCCAAAGGGTTTACTGTATTGTTATGAGACATCTGACGGAGCATTTTTAACTCAAAGAGTGGCATTACATGCTTCCATTGGCCGCACCAATTGAATCTTCACTCACCAACTGACCTTCTTGCCAAATTTGGCTCCACTCAACTTTCTACTTTTCCCCAAAGTGAAGTCGATTGGTTGCTGTTTCGACACACTGAAGAAGATCCAGCGCACATTACAAATGCACAAGTGCAAGTTGTAAGAAGAGATTTTCAGAACATGTTTACAAAATAGCAGTTGGAAGGAAACTAACTTGAAGGGGTTACTGGCCAAGTTTAAATGAAATGTCTTTTTATTTCTTTAAAGGCGGACAGAGAACTTCACAATCAATAGACAGCCCGCAGTCTGCAGGTTTTTATTCCAACTAAAATTTCACTCACTGACAAGTAATCATTATAGTAGAGAAAAAGAGAACAAAGTAAGAGCGTAAAATCACTTGAAGAGGTGACTAAAACTCCCAAACTTGAACTTAATCTTTATTTTACCTTTAGCAAAAGAGTGAAAATGGTCTTATGGACATGTTCACATGAGATGATTGCTTGGTAGGTGCATGTTGCTGTTTCAAAAAGAAACAAAATGTATAGTTAAACACATTTGACTGAAGGATTGTAGCAACAGTGAAAGGGAGGGTTTACAAAATGGTCAAGGTGATAAGATTTTTATTGGGGATGAGGAGGAGAAATTAATATATCAGAGGGACAACTCAGGTTGAGTAGTTCAGAGACAAAGTTAGCCAGACATGTGGAAAAGAGGTAAACAATTCAAGGAGAAAATTCATGGATCTAGTAAAGGTGGACACGGAGAGGATTGGTGTGACAGAAGAGGATGCTGGGGATAGGGTACGATGAAGGCAGATCATCGACTGTGATAACTCCTAAAGGGAGGAGCCGAAAGAAGAAAAGAGAGAAACAGGTTTTTGACTTTCTTCTTGGTGCTTTTAAGGTGTCCTTTTCATCCTGTGTTCACTAACACAATCTTGCCTTGAAGATATATTAGTGAGAAGATAAGATTTTACCTACATCTCAGCTGCAGGATTTTCTTGTCTGATTGAAGGGAAATGCCTGAGCTGGGGATGAGAGTGATGTATACTTTAGTTAAATGAAGAAGAAAGTGAGGAAGACAGGATTCTGCTATTAGGTGGAATGTGGTAACTGTGCAAGAGGAAAGGAGGGGGGCAGCGGCAGAGCGAGAGTAAGCCAGGCGGGAGGGGAGGGTGGGGGGCTAGGTTGCTGACTCGGAGCTCTGCTGCGGTGAGCTTTGAGCTAGCGACTCTCTGAGCTTTCTGGCTGCTCATGTGTCTGTACACTGCTGTGGTGCAGACCGTATCGTAGCCACGCTAGCCTCCCTCCAGCACTTTAACAGCTCAGTCAGTCAGCAGCTCCTGTGTATTTCAGCGGCAGCTAGGCTTTACAATCTTTAAGTGTCTCTGTCTCTAGCTGAGGATTTCCTGTCTGTGGAAGGATTTTCTTCTCTCTCTTTCTGACCAAAGCAGAGAGAGGAGGAGAAGGACAGATAGTAAGAGGAGAGGAAAACAGGAGAAGGAAGAGCGACAGTGGGCCGGGAGTGACCTTCGTGGTGTGGTGGCAAAGCAGAGGAGGAGGAACGGGACTAAGCGGAGGATCCATCAGGTGTGTGTCAGCACTTAAAGGGATGAGTAAGAGAGAGTCTGCTCTGTGTTTGAATTTGTATTCGGAGGCTGTGAGTGACTAAGTAGAGAGGATACCTTATATGAGTTAAATAGACTTTATTTCTTTGCAGCAGCATGTTATTTTCATACTGAAATTCAGTGCAAGTGTTCAAGTTAACTAAGAAGTACAAAGCTCAGGAGAGGAGTTGTAAGAGTAGTAGATAAGCATTAAGAGGGAGATATTCTTCTGTGACATGTTGTAGATGAATACATCCTTACAGAAGTCAGATATAGAGATGCTGATATGAGGAGAGCAGAGGAAATATAAATGGAGAATACTGGAGATGGATGGAACAGGAGAGAGAGGGAGATGTATGTTGTGCCAGCCATTGCTCAGCGAGGATGACAGACGTGTTTGTGTGTGTGTTTTTTCTCACTGGCTTGGACTTGGCTGGCAAGAAAAACGTCTGTATCAGAATATCCATCACTTTGGGCTGGGCGCTGCCTCAAGGTTGCAGGCTAGAGAAGTATGCTCTCACAGATATTTGGGAGCATCTGTGCGTCTTTTAATTAATGTAATTTAGTACTTCTGTACAGTAATATCATAGTATTAGTTATTTTTTGGGGTACTGATATGTAGGAGTGTTCATTATGAAAAGATTAAATGTATTAGAGTATTGTCTCACTACAGGACTTGTTGCCAGATAAAAAGGTACAAAGCTGAAAATATTTTGAGCCGATATCAGATTAGTTGAGCGGAGTGACTGTACCTCAGTCATAAGGTGCAATGCTGCATGATGGATAGCCAAGTGGTGGTGCTTTTTCTCTTTCTGGCTACACCTTCCTTTTATTCATTTTGTCATGTTTGCTCAGCGGCACCTGAGCAGTACAGGATCAGTGCTGCAGAGCCCATGTTGAGAAAACCTCTTCTCCAAGCTCATTTTTAAAAAGTTAAATCACTCATTTTGGACGTTTTTAGCACTAAATTTCTACATTGTACACTCAGCTAGGTGGGGATATCCAAGACAGAATATGCAAGTCATTCGATTGGCTTAGAGCCAGTCGAGTGTATTAGTAATTTCTTTTGTGTCTCTTTTGTGTGTGCATTTGTTTGTTCAACAGCCAAAGCCTGAACTTGAGGCCTAAGGGGACGTACTGTGGGTGCATGAGGGAGAATGAAAGGCTTGGTCTGCATGCCTTGAGGATGGTCTCATTCAGTATCTGTTATTTCGTTTCCTTTTTCCTTTTTGACAACCCATCATGTCTTTCTTAGGTAACATCTTGACTTTGACCTATTGAGAACTGGCTCAGACGGATCCGTGACTCAGCAGCCGGCACACACTTATCTACTTCCACATATACGTACGCTCTCCTGGGCTTTTGCTAGTCTTGAGGTTATTAAAATTCTGGCTTGCTCCTCTATTTCTATAGCTCAAAATTGGCACAGTGAAAATTGGCGCTGATGTAGAGTGGATATGAGTGGTAATATTACTTTGTGTGAAAAAAAAACAGAGGTCTATTGTGTTGTACTGGCAGCTGTAATATCACATTGTTTGTTGTGCTACATTTTTTGTGTACAAGTGTGTCTGAATGTGCGTACAGGTGCTGTGCAGCTCTCATAACTTTGTACCCTTCGTACAGCAGAACATCATTTGTTAAACCAAGAGAGGAAAAATGTAATTACATTCTCCTTACACGGTCTGCCAACAAAGAGACAGGCTTTTTATATCTTGGATTTTACAAATCTCTTTCAATCATCAAATGGGCCAAATGTACCTAAAACGGTATGCTTTTACTGTATTCATTTGGCATGCAGCATGGCTGTGGGAATGAGAAAGTTATGCGTACACAAATGTGTGTATGTTTGCAGAAGTGTGTTATCCATGTGAAGGCAAAGCTTTTCCTTGATAGGTCCTGACAGAGAATTCCATTTACCACGTAGGCGTTTGCTATATAGACTCTATGGATGAAGTTTGCTTTAAAGAACTGTAAATACACATGAAGGCGCATAAATAAGCAATATAAATGCACATTTTTTTATGGTATTTATGTGTATATATAGGTGACGGCTCTATGAATCCACATATTTATCAAATGTACTGTGTCCTTTTGTGTCCTTTATGTGTTAAGAACCTTGGTCGTGGTAAATGAGGGAAGGGTGAGATGAAAAAAAGAAAGCTTCTCTTCTTCCATCCCTCTCTCTGGTGCTGCTTTGGGCTATCATGGCTGTAATGAAGGCTCATTTATCTCCATCTCAGCACAGTCTCATCATTCACATAAGGCCTGCAGTAGCCCTGGATTGAGGATGAGTGTGTATTGCTTAAGGGATGGTCCTTTATGCATGTGTTGTCTGAGGATGGATGCTGGACGGGATGCAGAAACTGACCTGTTGATGTACCTGTTGAGTGGAATGAGTGAAATAGGTCAGATTTGATACGAAAGGGCAAACGTTTTCTGTGTTTGGTCAGCATTGTGAGGGCAAACGCTCAGCGTAGAATTGGATCAATGGACAAGGATTACATCCAGAGGTCAGGTTAAGTAAGCGTCCATTTGAGCTGTAGAGCCACCTCCTCATCCTGGAGCTGAGAGGCAACGAATGGAATAGGCAGATTGGGAGACAGACATACAGAGAAACAGTGGGACGTGTGTAGAGAGATAAAGGCTGAGTAATGTCATCATAGGCCCCATGTCCTCCAGGTCTGATTAAGAGCCTCTCTGAGCATTCCCAGACACTGTGCTGTGATAGGCCAAGGTCACTGCAAATCACTGCACAGTGCTGCAGATTGATGCTTAACTCCGTCAGGGAATGGCACAATCTAATTTGGCCAATGGGCTTCCTCCCTACTTCAGATGAAGAGGACGATTCTCCTCACCCTGGGGCCCTTTGAGGAAGTTTGCGTGTGAATGTCTGCTGGCTTGCAGCCTGTGTGGTTGAGTGATTGTACGTGTGTCTGGGTGCATTCATTCATTCTCTGCGCATTCTATTACTTCTCACCATGTGCAGATCTATATGGATGCATTTCGGTTTAAAAGTACTCCTGTCTATGTGTGTTTATGCCTCTCATACAGTATGTGTGCAACACCACACCTGTCAGCATGTGGTTAAGAAAGGCAAGCAAGTGATTGGCAGGCTATGATATTAGTTTGGGAATAATAAGACTGTGATAACTCAGCAGCGTTTCCCTCCAGAGAGTGACTCCCAGGTAATCACATTGACTCAACACAATCACTGTCTTGCATGGCAGTGCCCAGGACAGGACAAAGCTCTTTTTCATTTCCTCTTATGAATGTCATGGGTCCTGGTGTGCGTGAAGTGTGTTGGTGTGTGTATGGGAGTGATGCAGTTTAATAGCTTATGGTTATGAGTTTAGATTTCTTTTGGATGTATTTTGAAAACTGTAATGTCCCAAGGTAGGTGGCAAAGAGTTTACAGATATTGAAGTTGCATTTAAAAAAGCCTTAAAATAATGCTATACAGTGGTCCCTCGTTTATAGCGGGAGTCACGTTTTAAAAATAACCCCCAATAGGTGAAATCCGTGAAGTAGCCAGCTTTATTTTTTACAATTATTATAGATGTTTTAAGGCTGTAAAACCCCTCACTACATACTTTATACACTTTTCTCAGACAGGCATGAACATTTTCACACTTTTCTCTCTTGTTTAAACACCCTCAAAGTTCAAACCTTGGTAGAAAAATAAGTCCAGTATTATACAATGAAACAAAGATCAAACCCTGTTTTCAGGTCCAGAACATGGGAATAGAGCAGCTGAGAGAGTATTCAACATTAATGAATCAATGATATGGAAGTAGAGGAAGCAAAAAGAATGAGTTGAGTAAAGTATGACTTATCTGACTGTTTTGTTTCGCTTAATGCGCCTTATAATCCCAAAAATACAGTAACTTCTGCCTTTCTTTAGCATGTCCAGATGTCCAACTTTTTGAGAGATGGTTAGCATCTTCCTCTGCCCTTTTGGTGCTATCGCAGGTGCCTTTGATGCTGCAAAACGTTTCGTCGAAATTGTTGTGTTCGTTGGGGACAAAACATATAAACATGCAGTACAGCACTTCAGAAGCAGAATTTTGGCAATTGAAGATTTATGTAAATTTGACAAGCAGAACACATTCTGTACTGTACAGGAGACACAGCATGGAGGAGATTGATTGACAGTGGTCTACAGCCAATCATGACGCAGAACACAATGTGCTGTTAAAAGTATTTATTTTTGTGCATAATTGCACAAAGAAAATCTGCGAAACAGCGAGGCTGCAAAAGGTGAACCGCGTTATAGTGAAGGACCACTGTATATAGATGAAGTGTGGTCTCATTTTCCATATTTTGAGAGGTGCTGGTATTGGTACAAAAAAAGAATACTGCAAATTGTCCAGTTCCAGTCTGCGGCTGGTCCATTCTCTAAATGTAATGCAATAATTGTTTAACCTCGAGTGCTTTGTACATTTCTACTTGTGAGAACTGTTTATAAGTTTGAGAACTTTCTGCTCTGGACTCCTTGAGCCAGCATTGACTTTTAGAAAAGTACTATTGGAGCAGAACAAAACCTGTTAATAGAAAACAGAGGGTTGGCTTCCCTCCGAGACTGACGTTTAGAAATAATGTTGGTGCAGCAATAAATATGCACGCTAATTGTTTTTTTGTTGTTGTTGTTTTTTTAATTTTCAGACTGATCCAAAGGAGTGTGTAAGTGAAATGCATTGCAGTAGAAACGTAAACATCAATTATGGTGCTGGAATATGTTGTGTTAGTTGCGTCAGTGAACACATATACTGTCTTCTTTCTGGAGAGGAGATGATTACAGTATTGGCAGAGTATACTTCTCTTTATTATGGGAGAATTTTTCTCTTTACATAATAATTAATATAGGGATATTTTTAGTCATTATTTTCACTGTTAATTAACATTTTGATTATTTGTCTTCTTTTTACACAGGTAATTGTGATACGTTTCATTGAATTGCTCATTTTACCTACTGTCTAAAACAAAGCTTCATTGATAGATTACAAGCAGTAAATGTGTACTGTTAACTATTAACTATAACTCTCTCCCTCTCTTTTGAGTTTACACCATATACAAATGATGAAGGCTGCTCTCTTTTTTTTTTTGTCTTAATTACTGATATTTTTCACCAGCTAAACAAATATTGATTAATGTACAGGGTGGGCCATTTATATGGATACACCCTGAAAAAATGGGAATGGTTGGTGATATTAAAGTCCTGTTTGTGTCACATTAGTATATGTGAGGGGGCAAACTCCTCAAGATGGGTGGTGACCATGGTGGCCAATTAGAAGTCGGCCATCTTGGATACAACTTTTGTTTTTTCAATAGGAAGAGGGCCATGTGACACATCAAACTTATTGGTAATGTCACAAGAAAAACAATGGTGTGCTTGGCTTCAACGTAACTTTATTCTTTCATGAGTTATTTACAAGTTTCTGACCGCTTATAAAATGTGTTCAATGTGCTTCCCATTGTGTTGGATTGTCAATGCCACCCTCTTCTCCCACTCTTCACACACTGATAGCAACACCGCAGGAGAAATGCCAGCACAGGCATCCAGTATCCGTAGTTTCAGGTGCTGCACATCTCCTATCTTCACACCATAGACAATTGCCTTTAGATGACCACAAAGATAAAAGTCTAAGGGGGTCAGATTGGGAGACCTTGGGGGCCATTCAACTGGCCCACGACGACCAATCCACTTTCCAGGAAACTGTTAATCTAGGAATGCTCGGACCTGGCACCCATAATGTGGTGGTGCACCATCTTGCTGGAAAAACTCAGGGAACGTGCCAGCTTCAGTGCATACAGAGGGAAACACATCATCATGTAGCAATTTCAAATATCCAGTGGCCTTGAGGTTTCCATTAATGAAGAATGGACCCACTATCGTTGTACCCCATATACCACACCAAACCATCACTTTTGTTGTTCCAACAGTCTTGGAGGGATCGATCCAATGTGGGTTAGTGTCAGACCAATAGCGGTGGTTTTGTTTGTTAACTTCATCATTCACATAAAAGTTTGACTCATCACTGAATAAAATCTTCTGCGTGAACTGAGGGTCCTGTTCCAATTTTTGTTTTGCCCATTCTGCAAATTCTGTGCGCCGATCTGGGTCGTCCTCGTTGAGATGCTGCAGTAGTTAGAGTTTGTAAGGGTGCCATTTGTGAGTAGCTAATATCCGCCGAAGGGATGTTCGACTAATGCCACTCTCCAGTGACATGTGGCGAGTGCTACGCTGTGGGCTCTTGCTGAATGAAGCTAGGACAGCCACTGATGTTTCTTCATTAGTGACAGTTTTCTTGCGTCCACATTTTGGCAAATCCAACACTGAACCAGTTTCACGAAACTTAGCAAGCAGTTTGCTAACTGTAGCATGGGAGATGGGTGGTCTCATAGGGTGTCTTGCATTGAAATCTTCTGCAATGACCTGGTTACTGCGTTCACCAGATATCAACACGATTTCGATCCGCTCCTCACGTGTTAACCTCTTCGACATGTCAATCAATGGCTGTGAACAAAGAGAAACTTGTAAATAACTCATGATAGAATAAAGTTACGTTGAAACCAAGCACATCATTGTTTTTCTTGTGACATTACCAATAAGTTTGATGTGTCACATGGCCCTCTTCCTATTGAAAAAAACCAAAGTTGTATCCAAGATGGCCGACTTCTAATTGGCCACCATGGTCACCACCCATTTTGAGGAGTTTGCCCCCTCACATATACTAATGTGCCACAAACAGGACTTTAATATCACCAAACATTCCCATGTTATTTCGGTGTATCCATATAAATGGTCCACCCTGTAGATTCATTTTTTCAGTTAAGTCTATGAAATCGGAATCTGAACCCAAGATGATGCCTGTATGTTGTCAGTCCAAGCAGTGAACAATGATTGGTAAACAAATGGTACTCAATCCAAATATAGATTTCTTTTTTAAGGCACCAAACTCTTCTGGTTTGAGCTGGAACCAGTAAATTTCATCATTATTATATTCCTTGAATCATCAGTTGGTAGATTTTTTTTTTAGTGCAATCCCCACAAGCGCAAAGGTCAAGAGTAAGTTGTTTTTACCTGTTTATTGATCAGTGCTTATGCAAGATGATAAGTACGATGAGTGTGCACTTCTGAGTTCCTGTTTAAAAAAAAAAAAAAAAAAAAAAATTAAATGGAAGAAAAGTAGTGAGGAAAGGTTGTAAGACAAAGGGTATTCTATCAGGAGGTTTAACACAGGAGATACCTCAGTGGTGAAGAGAGAAAGTGGAGGGCGCAGTGGACCAGGGTAACTATATAGCTGAGCTGGCCGATCGATAATACACTCGCTGATCCATAACATATTAATAGGAGGGAATACATTATTACTGTTAAGAGATGTCAGGTGGACAGGGCAAGCGTGCACACACACCTGAATGCTAGGAAATTTGCAGCTGAGCTTGGGTGAGGGACACAACACCGCATCTGGGCACAAAGCCAAAGAAAAACACTCAATCGTCTCCTCCATTTTTTTTTTGTCCTCCCCCCGATGTACCTTCTCTGCCCATTTCATTCCCAGTCTTAATATCCTGATTGAAGTGGTCACCTTTGCCTGTTGTCGTTAATGAGCAGCAGGTGTCTGAGTGCAGCTCACTCGACCATGGCCCCAGGAACCAACTCAGAGTTGTGCGTCTTCTTTATCAGCCTGGAAAAAGGAAGAGACTGCAGTCCAAAGCAGTTTAATGGGTTTTCATTACTGCTTATAAGGAAGAGTAGAAATATAAGAGAGGAAGGTGCAGGGCAGCATTAGGTGTGTCATTCAAAATGTGACGGTCGGGTGGTTTTCACAGTGTTACTGCATTATCTTACTGTGTTTTCACCTTGTTTACTGAGCATTGTCGCATTAAATCCAGTATATGCTAGAGTTGCAGAGCTTTAGCTACATTTCAGATCCACACGAGAATAGACATCAGCAGTGTGCTTTTGCATGTATGAATGTGTGCGTATGTGTTTGCACAGTTATGTGTAGTCAGACTTGTTCTGTACTTTGCATTTCGTGCTGTCTGCGATGCCATGTTTGACAGCACCGTTCGGGCTGTGTGAGTTGTCCTTTGCAATTCAATGCAATGTAGTGCAGCAGATTGTGTGCTTTGAATACACAACTATAACCACTGGGTTTGACAGTGAAGGTGAAAAGACCAAATAGGTATGTTGGGAGTATAATGATCAGAATGTCTCCAAAATCCTTTCCTTTACGCCCTCTTATTTCTGCCCTAATGCTGAAAATAACACTGCAGTGTCTTACCATTCTCTGATATTTTTGCCAATACTGGAATGAACAGCCCTGTAGGTGTAATAGAGTCACAATTAACTACATATTCCATAAAAACAAAATATTTGTGAGAAATGTAGCTATAGACATGCACATATGTCCCTCTTAAATGATGAAACTCACTTCGCTGGTCACTGCTCTCTCCACATGACTATATGCAAAACAGTATATATGTAGTTACTAGAAACATTACTTAACTTTGTGGCTGTGTGATGAACAGAGCTTTAAATTTTCCATCCAATAACCTTATTTTACATACTTATTCTGAGTCATTATGTTATGTTGCTGAAAATACATTCGAGATTCTGCATATTCATAAGCAGATATCTGTTTACAGACTTTAGGTGCTATTAAATCATTGCCATCTGTAAATCATAAATGTGTCATACTGGGTCAGTAAAACCTACTGTGTTGGGGGTTTAAACATGCTATTTTTATGTTTACAGCTAAAAATAGCACAGGTTCATCACCATCTTTGGTCCCTTTGGGTTTTTCTTTTTCTAGTAAGTGTGCGAGGGTGAGGAGAGAGATGGAAAGTGTATGTTCGTGTCCAGCTTCAACTTTATATATTTATCTCTGAGCCACGGCTTAGCTTTAACTGGTACGGAAGGAAAAAAGATGGTGGACAGTTGGACAGTGAGGTGGATGAGGCAGAGCACATGCACAGGACTGATGCCAAGAGTCTGCCTCAAGGTTCATATCTCTGAAAAGCATAGATGTAGTAGGTCGAAATTCAATACAACAGTGCACGCATTGGAAGAATGATGTGAGTGTGTGTTAGAGGCAAACATAGTTTCACCGCTGATGTGAGAAAAGCAGATTGATGTACGTTCCTTTTCTCTTTTTTGTGTTGGTTCCTGTCTCTCCTCCTCCTCCTTCCCTCCCTCGCTGTCCCTTCCTCTCTTTCTGCGGTGTGAGCGTGGCGAGGCCAGATGAGTTGCTATGTCAGAGGGAATGCAGCAGTGAGGGAGGTGAAGCTTTATTTCTCTCTGAAAGGTGTATTTTTCTCTTGTCAACAGGCATGGCTGCATCCTTGACTCCCCCTCCCAATCTTCATCTTTTCCCTTATATTTCTTTCTTTCTGGCTTCGCTTCTCTCTCCCTCCCTCTCTCTCTCTCTTCCAGCCTCCTATCTGGAGCTGTACAGAGGACAGATTGAGGGTATTATTTTTCTGCGACTGAATTTTTCTGCCATGCAGTGATACTGAAGGTCCCACTCTGCTCCTGTGTCCAAGATAAATCAAAAACATTTTTCTACAGCTGCAATCAATGCCCTAGCCGCTTTTCAACCGCTTTGCCTTTTCCCCATCTCCGATACGTTTGCAGACATGTGCACACTCTTAAGACACACATCCACTCTCTTCTGTGTTTCTTCCTGAGGCGGTGGTTCTCTCTTGAACGCTGACATCAGATAGCCTCCCTGCAGCAGTCCACTCCTCTGGGAGGGATTTGCATCGTATTTGCATCTCATTACAGATTTAATAGAGCAAACTGTGCTCCTTCCTGAGTGAAAATGATGAGAGGGGAAGTAGAAAGGTGAAGATAGCTGGGGAGAGTCAGCCTACTGGTGACTGTCAGTGCCTCCGAGCAGATGTTACTGTATATCCCCTGTCTCACACCCAGCTGATGTAGCTCTGCAATTAACCATATCCTTAAAAAAATAAAGAAAATCGAATTATTTATTCTCTCACAAACACTTTCTCGTAAGCCAAAGACAATCTGGGATCAAAAGCTTTTAATAAAAGTCATTAAAAGTTAAAACCTCTGATGAATTATAATTGAAGCCAATGCAGATGTACTGAAAGCTGCTACTTGAAGCTGTATCCAGAGGTTTCCATGTTGTTCAGCAAATATATTTAGATAGATAGATAGTAGGGGTGCAACAATACTCGTATCGGTATTGAACCGTTCGATACAGTGCTTTCGGTTCGGTACGCATATGTATTGAACAATACAAAATTTTTAATTTATTTTATCAACTTTCTGACGATGCTGTCTGTGTTGAGAGCTCAGTGGATCTGCGTTCGACTACTCCGCCTAGGCTGCACTGTCGAGCGCTCGTTGCAACATAGCAAATGCCTCAACGCGAAATTGAACCTCCCCCACCCTCATTCAGATCTGGCGTTTGGAACTATTTTGGTTTTCATGTGAAGTATGACCCTGATGGTAAGCGCGTCATGGACAAAAGTAAAACAGTATGTTGGATGTGCCACGCAATGCTCAATTACATTGGTGGGAACTAGTGCGTTAGTGCAGTTAGCTTGTTAACGTGCTGACGCCGTCCAGCCCCACGCACGGGGCGATCCGCGGTAACTCGTTAACGGAGATTTGCCACATTATGGCGTTAATGTCATTTTACCCGACTTTACCCGAGTCATTTAGACAGCCGTTAGCACATGATTCTCCTTATGGGAACCTGATATGTTTAATATGCTGCTGAGAATATAGCCCAGAAGAAGCGTATAGTATAGCTTTTATTTTGGAAAGAGCCATTTCTCTGTAATAAACTCTGTTTTCCAAAGATGAGTGATTTCTTGATCAGATAGATTTTTTTAAATTTTTTTTATTATTATGTTGTTTCAGCAACATTACATTTAAAAACTGTACTTTTGAGTTAAAATATATATTTATAATTTTAATAAATGACAAATTAAAAAGGCATGAATATTTTTTTGTATCGAAAAAATATCGAACCGTGTGTACTTTGTGTTTCGTTGTTTTGGTGAATAAAGTTCTAAAATGAATGCATTAATATGAGGACAGTAAAGTGCATGCTTTAAAATTCACAATTCAGAAGCCAATGTGAGGTGTCACAGTGGTTTCATCCCTCTTTAAATATAGGTTTGTACCTGTAATTAACCTATATTTCATGGTACCTGTGAAAATGTGAATATTCTTGGTTGGGAATATGTGTCTATACAACAGTACACCGCAGTAGGTTGTCGGTATCATTATTAAACCACATGTACTTTAAACACTTGATTTTTCACACAAAATAAGAGAAAACTTGTCGTGTAAAGATTCTGCTTGAAGTCCCTGTGCTTGTTTGCTTCATAAAGTTGGAGAAATTGATGAATGAAGCAACATCACCTGGTTGACAGACTGAGACTACTCAAATGACAAGCAGTGTGAATAGACAATGAGGCTCGTGCACTGTAAATATTCTGAAGTGAAACGGATGAGGATGGAGTAGAGAGCACGGGGGGATTTATTGGAAAGAGTAAAATTGTTAAACAGCAGACAGTTTGACTAAAGCAGGAAAAGCACAGGTAGAATTATTGAATTACATTGATTGGTGCATTCCTTTTAGCTGAGGTAGTTTCAGGAGTAGATAAAGCCGATAAACTTGTGGGAAATATATCTGCACTTGTGTACATTTGTGTTGCATATAGGAAGAAATCTAAAATGTCAACAGCAACTTTTATTTTAATTACAAATTCAACAAGAATAATGCTTAATGCGAGGTTGCATTAGATTAGGAGCATGGCCTTGTACGATATCAGGAGCTGTACTGTATTGATCTCTGTAGAGAATGTCCTTGCACCATACTTAGACACTTCAGTGGGAAAGCTGTTTCCTGACAAAGGAGCAAGAAGGGAGGATTAAAAAGAAGAAGGCTTTTCTACACACTAATTGTAGTTCTTAGTATTTGGTTTTCTACTTCACAAAAACATTTTCACATGCAGTTAATAAGGCAGAAAATATGATTTGTTTATGTAAATTCCTATCAGTCAGCGTGTGACAATCCTGAGATAAACCCTGCCGCATCACTCAGACTTTTTTTAATTACCTTATTGTGCTGTCTTTCCTCAGCAGCAGACTCCTGGAAGGAAGAGGCTTTTTCAATTAGGAATTCCTCCCCATCTGAGCTCCAGTTCCTGCCACACGCTTTCTTATTGTGTGTGTGCAAATTATTTGGTAACCTTTCTAATTTCACACTTGTTAGGTTTCCATGTAAAAGGCAACATTTTAGAAAGAAGCCCTCAGGATGGGTGAATGTCATTAGTAATTGTGTGTGTGTGTGTGTGTGTCTGTGTGTGTAAGTGTGGGCGATCATAGTATGCAGATTAGTGAAGTGAGTAAAATCAGGGGCAGGCTTGAGTTTTCCAACCACCTTTTCACAAACACATTTGGAAACACAGATGGAGATGCACAGAAAGCATGCCCATGCCGTTGCTTGCATTCCTGCAAAGAAATGAGGTGATCAGCTGTTTGCTGTTGATCTCAGACCTCCGCAGACATAATCTGCTGTGTGTGCTTCATGATGATGATTGTGCTCTCTTTCTGTCTGTTCCTCTCTCTCTCTAATTTATGTGTTGTTGTTGGAGCCGGTGCTGATAGGCCCAGAGATGGCATTTAGCTAAAGAGCAGAGAGGCTGTTAGCTTCTCCATTCATCTAATCAATCTCACTAATGAAACCACTGTCCTCTCCACAGCCTCTCTCTTCTCTCATCCTGCCCTCTACCCTCTCATCATTGCCTCACCTTGTGCTTTTATGCTTTTTACTTTCTAACTTTTACATTCTGATGGCACTCTGGTACCCATTATTGTTTTGTTTCCTTCCTTACCTCCTTCCATCCTCACTTCCTTTGTTCAGCTGTCCTAGATTTACCAACAGTGGAATCATTCCCAGTGAGGCAGCTTTTTCTGGTGTTTGCTTCCTCCATTTCAGCAAACCCTTGTCTCCTCCTCCCTCCCCCAGCAGAGTAGATAGATGGTGGATTGACCCAGTTAGGGTGAGAATGAAAGGAGGAGGGTATATGTGCCAAGGTGTATAGATCTGTGTACTTTACTATGGCGTGTGTGTTCTCCCACATGTGCACACAGCAGTCCACATGCCTACAGGACCAGATTAACTTGTTAGGAGGTGGCTCTGGGTGAAAATTGATTGGTGTCCCCTATTGTGTTAATTTCATAAAATGACACTTTAATTAGGTATGTGTACTATGTACACTCAGGGCCCTTAAAAAGAGAAAGGCATAAAATTACCAACACTGCATGGGCCACTTGAATTGATGTAATTGACTGGTAATTTTTGTGCAGTTATTTAAATTACCCAAAGCTAATAAACATCAAGTAAATTTGGGTCTTTTGGAGCCCTTGGTGGTCTGGGGCCTATGGATTGCTGCCCACTTTGCCTGGTTGATGGTGTTTCATTATTTCTCTTCTGGTGTACTTACTATAGATCCATGTAATGATGCCCAGTGAGATCATTTTGCATTTGAATGTAGTGGATGAGGTAAAGGCAAAAACACCACAGTATAATATGTTAACGGAGTCTAGATCACATCTCAAACAATTAGCTGAGTAACTGATTAGTTGAACCATTGTGTGCGTGCGCACTGCCCTCTTTCCACTCCCTGCAGGCATAGTGGCTGTGCCAGCAGTTTGCTACTGTTACGGTGTGTGGAGACAGACCGTGCGGAGGTGTGTGTT
The DNA here is from genome assembly GCF_057382275.1 of Copadichromis virginalis. Lineage (NCBI taxonomy): Eukaryota > Metazoa > Chordata > Actinopteri > Cichliformes > Cichlidae > Copadichromis > Copadichromis virginalis. Next base: position 7,614,610 of record NC_140639.1, read on the forward strand.
GTGGGTCCAGGTGCGAACACAGGTGAGGAGACGGGAGTGTACTTAAACTGAAAACGAGCCTTTATTTGGGCTGATACAGAGGGGAGTAGACAAAACGTAACAGGGACAGAGACCGTAACTAACCAGAAAGCTAAACTGGAAAAACACTAACATGACTGACAGGAATAACTATGATCACTGTGAACAGAATGCTGTGCAGATGCATGAAAAACAACATAAACCAAATGGCTAACAAGAACTGCACAGAATCCTGAAAAACACTTAAGTTGACCAGAGGGGAGGTACACAGACGACACGAATACCCACAGGGATGATCAGGGGAAAGTGGAAACACATGAAGAAGAACAGCTGACACACGTGAACCTAATGACAGGACAGGGGCAGTGAAACTAAATACAATGAACAAAGAACACCAGACTCTTCCAAAAATAAAACAAGAAACATGGAGACATAGACATGACACGAACTTGACAACAAGGACCACGCAGACATGAAACACGACAGGTAGACAATACGGGGGGAGATGACAGAAACAACTAAAAAACAAAGGACTAAACTGCAACCTAGAAATTAACTAGATGAGCTAAACTAGAACACAAATGAATACAAAAGATACATAAAAAAACTCAAACACGACCCAGTACCGTGACAGCTGCAGCTTTCACTGTGACAAGACATGGCTGAAAATCGAAGAGCCTTGTGAATGAGGCAGACAAATGAAGTGAAATATAGAATTATGTCGTTTGCAGAGCTGACGGTGAGGACAATCCATGGACATTACAAAGCCTGTCTGTAAGAATGGAGACACAAACAGCTACACTCACCAGCCACTTTATTAGGTACACCTGTTCAGTTGCTCGTTAGCACAAGTATCTAATAAACCAATCATATCTGATATGATAGCGCCTTAATGCATCTAGTTGAATTAGACGAACAATTCAGATCAAAATTGGGAAGATGGATGATTTATTTGAATGTGGCCTGGTTGGTTGTGTCAGATGGGCTGGTCTGAGTGTTTCAGAAACTAGTAATCTGCTGGGATCATCCCTCACAACCATCTCTAGGGTTTGCATAGAATTGTCACAAAAAGACAAAAATATCCAGTGTGCTGTAATTTGCTGGGAAAAATGCTGTGTCAGTGGAAGACGTCAGAGGACAATGGCCAAGTGTTAAAACCAAGGTAAGCACAAGTGCATCTCTGAGTGCACAACTCACTGAAAACTGAGTTGTGCACTCATCTCAAACTGGTTTGAGGTCACTTTACTTAAATAACTTCCACAATCACCAGATTGTATTCAGTTAGGTCCAGATAAAAATTCAGACTAAAAATAAATAAATTTAACAAACCTCCTTTGGGATGTGGTGGAATACGAGAGGGCTGAATATGTGATGCTGTCATGTCAATGCAGACCACATTCTTTGAGAAATCTTTCCAGCACCTTGTTGAAACTGTGCTACAAGGACTTAAGACAGTTCTGAAAGCACAGGGGCTCCAACCCAGTATTAGCAAGATATAGCAAAGAAAGTGACTGATGAGTGTATAAAGTAATATTTACATTATCCCTTTAAAGACAAATCAATTGTGTATTAGAGTTATTGAGACAGTGTGGTGTTCAGAGTAGTGTTTGCAATGCAATGCAACGCTTAATGTTATGTTATTGTTTTATAGTGTGACACTCTGACTATTGGAGAGCAAATTTAAAGCATTAGTTGACTGGAAAATATTTGTTTTTAGCCTTGGACTGTGTAGGGCCTTCAGGTCTTCAGGTTAAGATATTCTGATGTCAGTGTACTGCAAAAATTAAAGAAAGCAAGGCTAAGGTTAGGAGCTGGAAGCAACATTGAATGCTATTGCAAAGCAACAGTGACCTTTTCTGGAGTAAGGTATTCCTCATAATTTTTCTTTGAAAGTTATAAAATGCCTCTTTGTTAGAGAAGAAGACATTGCCCTTGGGCTTCCTGTTTCTTTTCCGCCCCAGTGAAATCTGTTTTTCGGTCTGTATATGTATGTGACTACATGCGTATATATTACTGCTTATATGTGTGAGTACTTAGCCTTGGGGTATTCACATGTGCTGGACAGAGACCCTACAGAGAGCCTTTGTGCAGAAGTCTTCCCTGCAGCAAGGTTGCCTTTTCCCTCTCTCCCCTCCCTTTCTCCATTTATCCCCTGCTCTTCTCCTCCTTCCACCACTGTTTGTCAGTCCATATCTGTGAAACATCCATTCATAGTATTCATTTGAGCGACTCACTCTCACACAGATACACACACTTAATTATATATTCTGTTTTCTGGATTGTTACCGGAACCATAACTGCTGCTTGTCAGATCCTAACCTTCACCAGACCTTAACCTAAACGTTCTTTTACACTGACCAAGCCCAAGTCTTATATATTTAATAATTTACATTATAGTAAAGAAAGCGCATACGACATGAATTAATATTTTGAAGGTATGTCAGTGGTTATAAGTTCAAAGTGGAGTGCACACCGGTGATAGCGAATGCACATATACATGCGCCTTTATGCTTGGACGCGTGTGACTGTGACTTTGTGTATGTCACCTGGGTAATGGCAATGATTGTAATGTATAGATATGCTGACTTTTATTAGAGGTCGAAATATATCCTTCACAGTGAATTGCACAGACACACACTCATGTTCACACACAAAAACACGCAACCTTATACATTTAAAAGCTGAAAACCTTTCACTATTTTGTATATATTGTATCCGTGTTACATACTGTTTATAAGACTATAGAAGACACAAAACATTATTCATTTTGAATAGCACAATCACACAGATGCACAAAGGGACATTTTGTCCTTGTAATGCTTTGATGTACATCCAACCACTGCATTTTCAGGCACTCTGCATGTGTCAGTGTGTGTGCATGTATGTGTGTGTGTGTGTGTGTAAACTGCAGGACAGCGATACCGTAATTCCCCTGCTGTCCCACTGTGAACAGAGGAGCCACGCTGCCACAGTTTTACCTTTTCAGTCTTTAATACATGTGTAGTTTTCACACTCTCACTCACATGCCAGTGTAAAGACACACACACTTCAGCTGGATGCACATCAATCATAGCTCCAGGCTCACCTGTCGTTGTCTTTTTTGTGTTTTATACAAACATTCTTCTCGTGGTCCACAGAGTAAAGACCCCAATCAGGATTTACATTCACAGCATTGCACCTTTTTGCTCCCATCCACTTGGGAGGAAAAAAAACACAACCCTTGGCGAAAAGCATAGCTTACAATGGTTTTCATTTTTGCAATTATGGCAAAAAAGGAAGCGATGAAATAGAGAAACAAAAATGAGTTCTTTGTGGAGAAGTTAAACTGATTTGTGAATGTGATGAAGGAGGAAAAGAACAGACGAGAAAGACGTAAAGAGCAGGAATGCGAAATTAGGACAATCATGGCAGAAGGAGGGACAGGTGAGGTGTGTGTGTGTGTGTGTGTGTGTGTGTGTGTGTGTTTGAGAGAGAGAGATGAGCCTGCATAAACAAGCACAGTGCTGAATGCTGATCAGGGACAATAAAACCTCCATTAAAGATTTATTCTGGAGAGACAGAAGTAGGGAGGGCCAGATGATAGAGAGAGGAAGACGTAAGGTAGAAAGCAGGGACGAGTGAGAGAGAGAGCACTCAGGTTTGTGTCACAGAGTGGATTATACCAAAGACACCTCTCTCCACCCATCACTGCGAGACACACACGTGCACACATACACACATATAGGTGCTCAGACTCTGTGCATTTTAATAGCCCTGTCACCTCCAGCTATAATACCAGACAATAGCTTTTTGAACAGACACTCGTCTTCAGAAGTGTCTTTCGTGCTTCCTGACAGGCTCAAGCAAGAGCTAACTGGCTAGATAACCACAATTATAGATCCCATCTGTGTAGTCGCAGAGCTACAGCAAACCTTAGCACAACAAGCCCGAGGCCACTCTGTCAAAATGTCACCTGGACCAGGCTGCACTCCAGGCGAGACACCCGGGCACTTTTTAGTTAATATCTACAATAGGATTGTGGGGAGACGGGGAGGAGAAATGAAATGACATGGAGAAAATGTAACCTAATTCACCCCCCCCCCCCCCCCTTCTCCAATGAAGTGTGCTGTCAGCTTTATCTCAGTGCTCCAATCCCATACCCCCCTCCCCTACAAGCCCCTTCTTTCATCCACTTTGAGATGATTGAGATTCAGAGTTGATGCTGATGACATTTGAGCAGGTACTTTACTGTTCCACTCACTAGTGACTGACTGGTCGACTTACAGTGGGGGTGAAATGCCAAATGTATGGAAAGAGGGGGGAGGAAGACAAGCTTGATGGGAAGAAGATGGATTTGGAAATAGAGAATGTGACTTAGAAGAGAAGAGGACAGAGATAGGGGGACAAAGAAGGATATTGGGGGGGTAGATGAGCTTGACGAAAGCATAATCGATGGAGAGAAAACGGGAGTTGAGAATGTATGTAAATGGAAAATTTTGAGGGGGAAGAAAGAGAAGAAATCACTATGACTAGACATGAGGAGGAATGAAATGGTGTGGGAGATATGAGAAGGATTAAAGGGCACAAAAAGGCCAGTTGGAATAGTAGAGGGCAGAGAGTGGGCTATTTACTCTAAAATCAACTTGAACTCAGAGGCGTGCATTTTAATAAAGAGGAGCAACAGAATCAATAGGAAGATCTCCATGTAGGCGTCGAGGATTGGTGTGTTCTCGTGTGTGCATGCACGAGCGTGCCTGACAATGTGATTATCAGTGTGTTTGAGAACACTGTGACAAGGATAATTATGTTTGATTAGTAAAGACCCCAGTGAGGGTTTGCATTATCAGGCACTGTGCTCCTTTGGTATTTTTCTAAGCCTCGATGGTGAGCTGCACCACCCCTGTGTGTTTTTCTAATAGCCCAGTCTTATTACTTTTCTGTTGGACTTGTTAAAGTAGACGTTCTACATTGTAATGAGAGTATTTCAGTTTTTGTTTGTGCATCATAGAGGAGGTTTTCACACCAACCTCCTTAAATTATACCAGAACTTAACATGAAATAAAAAAGCAGAGTTGAGGCTGTACTGATTTGAAGTTGTCAGCACTGATAATTGTTGTCCTGCACTTATTAAGACAAGAGACTATTTTTGTAACATGGAGCATAAAACTATGATGATGCTTGGGGAAAAGAATAGCTTGGTGGGGGGAGTTTAAAATGGCAAAATACCTCAGCATTTTCCTTCTTTGTTTTTTACTTTCTGATCACGCTCCTTTTTCTCAGTCTTTGTGTGGGCCTGTTTGTTTCTTCCTAAGCATTTCTATCTGTGTTTGGAAGGTTTTGCAGGTAATTAACAATGTGATCCCCATCTAGTGTGATTACGTCTGAAGTCGAGCCAGTGCCTGCTATCCAAATGAGCCTCTTGATGGCAGCCAACACCTCCAGCCGTGTGCATGTGTTTGTTGGTGAATGTGAGTGTATAATAGATCAACTGTCCTCATGACACAAATGAGACCCTGGCCCATTTTCACTTCTCGTTTAGAGAGTTTAGAAATGTCTCACTTACTGTCACAGACACACATACTTTCACACATACACAAATGTCCAGGTTTTCATGCTTAATTTACAGATTGAGGTTCTTTAATATGTTCTTTAATTTATACATACACACATACTTCGACTTAGAGCTTTTTATTATCATTGTGCAGTTTTTTGCACAGCGAAATTGGGTAGCTGAACCACAAAGGTGCTAAAGTAAGAAGAAGAGAAACCAATATACAACGAAGGCGGAAAATAAATAAATAATTAAATAAATAGAACAAAATAAAAAACAGTGTATATGTATACATATGTGAGTGGAACTATATACATGGTGTATGTGTAGGAAACATTGAAACAGACTGGGACCAAAATAATTGCACATGAGCCAAAAATATTGCACAGAACATGGAAAGACTGAGATATTGCACATAGATGATCAACAGCAGTGTCAGGGTGGATGTGTTGGGGAAGTCTTTACACACCCTTAGTTTGCATTAAGAGTTCTGACAGCCCACGAGAAGAAGCTGTTCTGCATACACGTGCACACACACACTCTAACACCCATATAAACACTGAGTTGCACATTAATTATTTTAGGTGGTCTGAGTAGTCATCAGTCATCTAGTGTAGCCCCAACCTCTCCATAAATGGAAATCTAATGTCTGATGGCGCATACTGCACACATGGTACGCACAGACAACTAAACTAAACTAAAAGCTCACATAACACACAGAAATGCTTATATGCTTGTAAATTAGCATGAGTAAGTGTCTTTCAGTTGCCATCTGTAAGTTGGGAGAATCACAATCCCTTATGATCTTTCACCAAATGACTGTGGCTTAGCAGCTGTTTTCGTGCCACTCTGTGTATATTTTGTTTTTATATAACCCCAGCTCATCACAGTGATTATCTGCAGAAAACGAATTCAGCATTTCTTGATAAAATTATATTATATACTGTATATTTCCTAATTTAAGCTTCCAGTCTAGATTGTGTTTGCCTGAAGTAAATTCACTTGCTGTTATATAAAATTAAATTAGGTGCTGACCCAGTTTGAGTAGCTTTTTCAAGCAAATTATTATTTTTTTTTAAAACTTGCATACTAAATGCAATTTAGAACCATGCCCATTAACTGCATTGGGCAACCAGCAATTAAGCTTTAAGGAAGAATTTACAGCAAAATTAAATTTACATATTATTTCCCATGGCATGTACCGCTGTTTGTCCACCTGTTTCAGTTTGAAGCACTTTCCTTTTACATTAAAAAAAAATCAATCTTGTTGAGAACATGGAAACTCCACACTGAGATGCCCCAGCAAGTGCTGGATTCGATCCCCGGACCTCCTTGCTGTGAGGTGACAGTGCCAACCACAGCACCGCTTTGACGTCCATTTGTAAAGCCAATATCTCCATACCAGGCTATAGCAAACGAATCTAGATAGATGAATAGCATTACCTACCAGTAGAAGAAATATGTAAATTAAATCCTTCAGTGAACTGTCCCTTTAAGGCAAGGTAAAGCTGGATTAGAGACTTTGAGTTACTTAGGAAACACTGCGCTGAGATTGTCACCCCATGAGGCTGGAGCTGTCCGTGGTGCTGAATCACTCAGGCTGTACTATACTTGTGTGCTGCATTATTCTGAATACTGCAGGTTATTTGGTGGTAATGGATAATATTCACAGATGTGTTGATACAGTGTAAAACCAGTTTTGTTTTTCTATATTTTCGGCTCAGTAGATCATCTGTTGTATATCTTCTGTGTGACTTTGAACTACCACCTTCCAAAGTTACCCCCTGCTGGCAGACTTCATGTCAGACTTTGGCTTTCACACAAATATATATTTCAGTCCTGCTGAGAACGTTCCTAACTTGCTCGCACGTATCCTATATGTCTACTATAACCTACTTTCTTTCTTGTCTGTACTGTTTCCTGAATGCACATATTTCATCCTATGGCCTTTGTTCCACTTTCTTTTCATTTCTTTCATTACTTCTCTCTCTCTCCTTGGGGTTACTATAAGTGTCTCGAAGAAGTGATTTCATTATTGCCGACTACTTTTAACCAAGGTTTAATGAAAAGATGAGGACATTAGTATGTCCCCTAGCCCCTTGCTTGAACATCCACTCTCTTTTCCTCTCCCCTCTCTAATTCTGTTGATGGGGTGGGGCAGATGAATGTGTCGCCCTCACTCCAGCTTGCCAATAGCAGCCTGTGAACTGTTCGAGCTTATGACTTATTGTATGTGTGGGTCTTATCTTAGTTATTAGTTTATCTCCATGACTATCTGGGGTTTCATAGCTCTACTGCCTTTCGCTATCAACCCTCCACATATTAATCCATTTACTCCCTGTTCACCAGCTTTATCTTACTGAAGCCCACAGATAGTCTAAAGGCCATAGATAAGTCTGACATGCTCGTCTCCTTTCACACTAATTGAATTGACATCAGTTGCGCTGCATCACAATCAGACTCAACCCCTTGTGATATTTGACTTTTTTTGCTGTTGTTTTTTTTAATTTCACTACCAGTCAGCCAGTGGTTCTGTATGCAGATTGCACTGCTTACTTCAACCATGATTGACAGAGAGAGTAAATTGTGCTTGTATTTGTGTGACACACTGAGTGGTGCTGATGTGTAGTGGGCGAGCCCTCCTGAGCAGGGAAATCGGCTTATTTCCAACAGCCTCTAAAAGCACCTCAGAGGTGCGTTAATGAAACAGCATGAAAGGGGGATGAACATTACTCTAATCCTAATTTTTGTCTGCTGCTGCCCTCCACCCTCACCCAGCCTCCCCCATCCTGCTAGTTTCTTTGTGTCTCTCATTTCCTCTTTGACTTGGTCAGTAATCAAGCTCATACGAGCAACATTTTTCTAGAAATACACATTTTTACTGTCTAGTGGACCAGTGGTTTGGAAATGTTAATGAGTTATTCTCCACACAGCTTTTGCTGGATGTCTGTAGTAAGCTGTGATTCTGGCTGCGTGCCCCGGTATTGTGACCAGGGTATTAGACAGTATTTGGAGACATTATACTCTGGCATTTTTTTGTACAGCCTGGAGGTATACTCAGATATATTTTTGCCTGGTGTCAGCCATAAAACCGATACCATCTCTGCCCTGTTGCTTCTCACCCTTTACTGGAATTTTACCCATTTATAAACAGGCAGAAAAATTGGTGTACTGTCGATAAGCAAATACATAAATAACAGAAATGGTGTATGTGTGAGAGAAGGGGGAGAGGTTATTTTGCCTCTCTTTTTTCTCTCAGACATTTACTATTTCTGATGAAGATGAAGCTGTGGGGGTTGAGCCATGGTGTTGCTTTGTGAGCTTTGGGGTAGGCTTAAATTTAATGGCTGGACTGGGGCTAAATGAGCTGAATTAATAGGGTCTGCTCTGAACACTTACATGCCTGCTAAACATACATTTGTGTGCATGCGTGTGGGTGTATGTGTGTGTCATTATTAATTGGGTCATCTTTCAACCATTTCATGCCCTCTAAGCCTAGAGTGTATGTGGGTTTGTAGGCTACAATATTTAATGTATTATTTCAGAAATATGTTTCTACTTTATTTACAGCATTGTTGTTTTTTAATTGATATTTTTGTTATTACTTTTAACATCCCGACACTTTGATGTTAGTGTTCTGAATTAATTTGTAAAGTATTTTCTTTTTGTCTCCCCCTGTGCACTCTTTACTTATCAGAGTTTTTGCAGACAGAAGCAGAATATCAATCATGGCTTTCACATATGTACCCCCCTGGTGATAGTGTGTGTGCGCACCAAGCTAAATGTTGGCTTAGAATTAAAGGGTCATTCCCTAGTGTATTCACTGAATCACTCGGGTGCAGGATCACTACAAGCAGATTCTGCTCCACATCCCCCAACTGCATCCTTCCTTCCCTTGTTCCTCTCTCTGCTCCAGCTCATTAACCCCCAAGTTTTTCCATCTACAGAGTCTTTCCTTCTCCACAAATGGGTATCAGCTTCCATCTCTCATCTGTCATCAATAATTCTTCTTCCCTTCCCCCTGCTCTGGATTGGAATGGTTCAGTCTGCGGCAACCTCAGCAGGGGTCTGACTCCCCACAAATAAGGCCAGCCATTTTGACATGAAAGGATACAGCTTCGGAAGAACAAAGATTTGTGTGCCTGAGTGTGCATACATGCATGTGTGTGTGTATATACACGTGTACATGTGATTTATACACTTGTGCACATTTGTTTTTCTGCTTGCTTGTTTTTCACAGGTCCTTTGAATAGTGTGTATATAAGGTGGAAATCCACGAGGATCTTTAGTACTGAACTTTTCTCTTGTTTGGCTTAGCTTGACCACTTTAGGAATCTTACATGTATTTGTATGCGACTGGGAGGAAAACACAGACGGGAAGATGAAACGGTTTTGCCACAGAACTCTGGCTCTTTTGTCTCTGTCTCCTAATATCTGAGCTTCTGTCTCTTTCGCCTATGTTGCCTCTAGGGTTAGGATTGGGCAGGATGTTTGCAGACAGATTATCCAGACAGTGAGAGGACCGTGTTCGAAGGGTCATCCAGACTGTCTTGTTCTATCCACAGGCAAAACACAAACAGAACAGCCATGACTCACTTTGCCTCACTGTAGGAAAACCTCATGATAATAATTGAACTCAGGCCACCATCCGGCATCTCACAGCACAGGAAACTGCAAAGAATACCACTGATAGGTTGTGGGTAGTTCACACATATACACATATGGATGTATACCGCGTGTTGTGCAGGATATCGCACAAGTGTTTCCTCAGCAATATATTATCTGATTAGGCAGAATTAATGAGACCCAGGAGAATGATAAAACTCTTTTGCATCCTTCCCGTTAGTCATGCCACTATCCCATCCCTCTGCCTCTTTTGCCTCATCCTATAGCTCCCTGCACCCCAGATTTTTTTCTTTTTCTGTCTTCTTCCCTTCTTCCTATTTGCCACTCATTACCTTCTGCTCATGTCTTTTGGTACTTTTGTTTGGTTAAGAAAGAAAGGTTTTTGTATAGTTTTTTCTGTAACTCCTAAATTGACTGCCTTACTTTTTTAATCAGACAGTAGTGTTAGCACAGCACTTCAGAAAATGTCAAACAGACGTTGGCATATAATCGCATGCAAAGAATGTATACAGTACAGATACAAAATGTATATGCACACATTTAAACGCTCTTGTATGCTTAAGCATTTTTGACAGTTAACACAAAGCAGCGTTCTTGATGTGCCAGTAGTTGCATTTAATCTGTGCACATATGGTATTATGTGTGATTAAACTCTGCTTGATATGTGTGAAAGCAAGGAGAGGCTGGTAGATTTAACCAGCTGCCAGTCTTAATATGTGAGCTGGCATGAAAAGAGGAGCCATGAGATTCCCTCATCTTGCTGTCTGCTTTTCTTATTAAATACAGACTGCTTATAGGACTCCCCTCTCGTACACTGTGTGATGTGGGTTGTGTGTACAGACTTTGTGAATTTGCAAGTCTCAAGTGATATAGGAGTTGTTTTTTCATGATGCAAAATATACTTCATTATGAGTGACACCATGAACATGAGGACAGAGAGGGAAAGATTTTAAGTGTGTGTGTGTGTGTGCATGAAAGAATGTGTGTCCTTGTGTTTGTGCAGCCTTGGGGCTGCTTCTTGTGATGTTTTAAGCAGAGTTTCATGTCTTCCCTCATTAAATCAAAAAGAACAGGGTTTTTTTTTTTTTTTTTGAAGAATTGCCTGTGTGAGCAAGAAGATATGCCTGTGTGTGCTTTTTTTGTAGATTTTGAAATGCTCCATCAATGGCTCAGCTTCAGCAGGGCAATCACAAAGATCACAAATCACAGGCCAAAGTGCTTGGTCATACATGTTGTGACAGTGAGGGGCTAAAGAGCCTTGGCAGTTCATGTAGAAGCAGTTAATCATTTGCAGTAGGGTTGGATGAAGTATAAATTTCCTGGTATGGTGATTGGTATCCTCTCAAACAGTCTCTGTACTTAGCTCGTAGTTTTTTAGTTTTTGTTTTTTTAAACAGTTGGGCCTGTTCCAGCAAGAAGGACAGTAGTATTGTCCACAAGTTACTGTGTAAACCTGGGTACTTGATATTACTGTTTTGACAGTGTTGTGCCTTTACATTTGAATGCAAATGAACTGTGTGTCTGAGGCAACCATCAATCTCTGGAGCTGACCACAGGGGCCAGGCTCCAGAAACGGGTCAAGCTTAATAGTGCTCAACAGTGATGTTCCAAAAGTTAAAATATTATTGATATTTTCCATTTCTATTGATCATGATTCTTAATATTTCAACCATGCAAATTAGACTATATATAGTGGCATTGTGAAATGACGGTGTGCGCTTCTATAGAAGAAGAACTACTCTAACCACAATTCTTGAATGTCTGTTATTTTCTTATCTCGTCACTGTTGCCATGGAAATTTGTTAATCCTGAAGGTCAGGTCATTTAGTGAGAGCTAAGTTTCAGAAACCACCGAGTCTGTGTTTGCAGACAGGAACAAATCACTGTACCATATCGATAACTCTGCTGTACTTTACTACAGCGGTCTGCAACCTCTGGGCCGTGGAGTGATACTGGTCCACGAGTTGTTTGGTACCGGGCTGCGAGAGTTGAGGCTCAGGTGTGAAATTTGTGGTTTTCAGGGTTTTTATTGTTTTTTTTAATCGTTATTTTTTTTTAATTGTTTTTATGGTTAACTCGGTTCCCTGGGTCTCTCTCCATGTGTTTTTTGGTACCGGTACTGGTTTTATTTTGTAGTAATTATCCACCTCACCTTAAAGGCCGGTCGGTGAAAATGTTGTCGGACATATTGTTGGGGACTGCTGCTTTACTACACACACAAAGAAGGTTGGTTGATACCTGTGGATTCTGGGATTTGTATTGGGTTTATGGGTATGAGTACTTCTCTTTCTGGTAATAAATTATGTACACAGACTTGTAACATTTTGTATTTTCTTTGTTTTTCAACTGGATCGATTTTTTGTCATGATTTACCTCGTAGCTGGTTGGGTTGGTTCAAGGCTTAAAATACTTTTATAAGGATTTTCGGAAACCTGAATTGAGAAGGTGAACAGGAAATTCAATCCCACAACCAAAGCTCTTAATAAAGTGGACAAGCGCAGTTGAGCTGTATATACTCCAAATTTTAAAAAGTCCAACTTTACAACATTAAAAGGGTTACTTACAGCCTGGTATAAAAAAATGTTGGCCTTTATGTTTAGAATCAGGGATGTGGTCACTTTAATTAACAGATGTGGCATCACTACACAGAGGCCCAGAGCTAGTTGTTGTCTGCTAGGCCTCACCTTCTCTAACTGGAATCACTGAACTGGATTTCTCCAGTATTTTTGTCTCATAAAAAATGTTTTCCGCCAAACTGAAATGGCAGATATTTCCACATTCAAAAAAATAAATAAAAATCTGTATAAATACTCAAATATTATCCAATTGAATGGCCTAGGAAACATGACCCACATGTATCTGCTTATGAAATGGTCTACAGGACTTTACCACAGGGAAAATGGACTCTGTTTTATGAAGGGAAAGGATCTGCCATTATCCCACAATTCACAGTGACACATCCAGATTTTTATGAAAACAAATGATCACCATGACTCACGAGTGATGCAGACCATGTAAAACTGTTTTCTATTTCATAACCTGCTGATATGTTTTGACTCTTCAGTGGGAGGATATATTAAACCCACAGGCAGAAAAGATGCTGTGAAAAATGAAGTAGCCTCTTTTATTTTTTTTAATCTGTATAAATAAAAATTATGAGCAATAATAACATTACCGAAGTGAATTTAAGGTTTATCATAACTCAGTTCGCATTAGTTATGTCCTCAGCTTCTGCAGTTGCTGTATTGCCAGCCTTTAAATTTTAACATGAATTAATTTGACTTGTCACAGACATTCTTAATAAAAGCAGGCGTTACGCGATTACTCGATCATCTCTCTAGCGGGAGGAGAAAATATGAGTGGACAGAAAAAACAGCTGATGTCAGCGTGACTCATATTTCATTTTACTTTATAACCTAGATATTGCATTTTCTTTCAAATACCAACCTTGGTAATGAATTTTTCACCCTTGTTTTTTGTTTATATGGCCTGTGTAAAACAACACAGTAAGAACACTTGTGACAACGTATCTAATATTCACTTTTTGCATTCCCTCTTCGAAGCATTGTTTTTCCATAGCTGACCCACATCAGCAACGTGCTTTCATATTATTAAAGAGGCTTGTGTAGGTGCAATCATAGTCTCTGAACTCTGTGGCTCTTTTTGTTTCCAAGTCCTGATAAATTGTCCTTTGCAGCAGGCCTTGACCTCCTGATATTTTCTGTCAAGGTCAAAATAAATGTGCCTGAAGGAAAAGAAGAAAAAAGAGGTAATTTCTTGGACTATTTGAGCACAGTCCCAGTTAAAGTGTGCAGAACACACAATAATTCCTCTAGAGTTTTGATTAATAGCATCGCATTTAATTCAAAGAGCTGAGTGGTGAGTGTCTGAGAGAGAAAGATGGACAGAGAAGAAAGAAGAAAGAAAGTGGAGACGGAGTGAGAAATAGGGGGTGGAAAGAGGCACTCAATCCCTTTGTATGACAGTTGCTTCAGCAGAGGATAAGCTATTGTTGACACTACATCGCTGAAACGACTTTCAATTCATTTCTGTTTAGTTTTGTTCAGTACGAGTCAACACCTCAGTTTAACCAGATTCTTTGCAGTTCAACTGAAATTCCTATTGTAGCTGTTTTATTAAAGTAATGACGATTTAGCAAAGGCAAACTCCTTCAAAGGAAGCTCTTTGAAAGTGAAGCAAGAAATAACAGCAAGTATTTTTGTATCTCAGCACAACATGGTGCAGTTTTAGAAGAAACATTTGTGATTTTGTGTTTTGTTGCATTGGTTTTTGTATTGATTTATTTGTGGAGGCCTTGTCTGAGATATCATTCTGTCTATATCAGTGGAATTGGTTTTCATTTTTGCTCAGTCTCTGGCCAGCAGCTTTATTTCAGGAACCATCTCTGGTGAAAGCGCGGTTGCAGTGTGAATTTGACCGGTGTTGTATACATCTGCTATGACCTGATAGTGCAACTGTTGGACCGCATAAACAAGCAGCTCCATTTTTTGTTAAAGATTTTGCTCAGCGCACCTTGTGAGAAATGAATTTTTAATATGCTGCATACAAGAAAAGTTTCTTCTCATATAAAATCTTAAAATCTCCCCTTTAAAAAGTCTTCTCAAGCAGAAATATTACATATATGTGTGCCTTCGATATGTTCGCCTGCCCTAAAGTGAGGCTGGCGAGATAAGAATCACACCATCCCATCTGCTGTACTCCCTGTCACCAGATCTTGTTTGTCAGTCCTGGTTATTCCATGTTCACTAAAACCGGTGCACATCTGTGTTCCTTGATTTGCTAAAAGAGAGAGAGAGAGTGCATATACATTGAGGTGAGTTAATTTGAACACCAGCCAACAAACATTTAATTTTCTCTGAAGCCCCACCTTCACATTCCCTCCACTCTGTATCATTAGCAGAATATATTAGTCTCCACCTTTTCAGCTTGCCAGCTAAAGCACCTATTAATATTCATATCCTGATCCTAATGGAACCAGAAAAGCCAAAAACAGCATTGGTTTTGGAAAAAATTAACTGCTCTCCAGATCCTATTAGGCCATAATGCACATACTACAGATAGATGCAGACATGCATATCCAGTACTGTGCAAAAGTCTTGAGCCGTCCTTCACTATTTTATATTTTGCTTGGAAAATGGGAAATAGCTATATGGATTTATTAAAACATGCAAACATAATTGGAAATAAGGTAAAACAGAGTTTGCACAAGCTTGAAAGTCAATATTTGGTATGACCACCTTTACTCTTCAACATAGCCTAAACTCTTAGGCTGGCTCTCTTGTACTTTCTTTAAGAAGTCTTGTTTCTTGGATGTTGGTTTTCGTTTGTTCTGTTCTACGCTTTCCTTGCTTGAGACTGAGACTATTTCTGATTAGACTTCAGCAAACAGTAAATGGTTTAACTGAAGCGCTAAATCCATCTCTCATGTCCTGTGTCAGGTCTTTGTTGGATTTTTCACTGTCTTAAGGACATGACTTTCAGATACTGTCCATCTGATGTAAATAGCTTTTTAGGTCTCCAGTCATCTAGCTTTCTGATTTTTTTTTTTTTTTTTTTTTTTAAGACACACTGCATACCATGCACAAGATTTATTACATTTTTGTTAATAACTCTTTGGGAATTATTATGCGTTTTTGTGACAGAAAAAAGTGACTAAAGACAAAGTGATCTTAGCTAGGTTACCTGTTATGTGTAGGCATTTGTTAAGGCACTAATCAGTGACCTATGAATCATTAAAGCATAACAAAAGCACCTGACTCAAGAGACGAACCAAGTTTTTCTTTCCCCCCACACATAACAGGGAATTCTTTAGCGTAGATATAGTGACTTTAGCTAAATTGCCTGTTATGTATATAAATAACTTTTGGTTCGTCCCTTCAGTTAGGTGACTATTTTATGCTTGAATGATAGGTCACTGTTAAATAGCTTATCAAACAAAATTTACTCTGAAAATGGTCAGGTACAAGGACTGGACTGAAATCAGTGAAAAAGTAGCCAATGTCAAGAAATGGAAGACCTTCAAATAGCCTGTTGAACTATAGCTAAAGCTCATTTACAAAACAAGGCAAGAAAGTCTGACTCCCTGAAAGTAAAATATGAAGAAATGAGGAGTTTCTCAAGACCTTTTCACAGCACTGTTCACATACATATGGGTAATAATTTAAAAGGAACACCTTAAACCCTATAGTGAGGGGATTCAGTAGCTGTATTTTGCTTAGATGGATTTAGCTGGCACAGTTTATGGTGTTTTTTCTTTAATTTGTCACCTGTCTGTATAAACATAACACACCTAAGTTACCCACGAAAAGATTTGTGTGTTTTTGTAAATGTTTTAAAGGTGTGTGGGTGAGAAATACGAAATAGGCTTAGTTGTAGTGAAATTGAATTTTAATTGGCAGAAAATGTCAAGATCTAATCTGATTTCTGTTTTGATTTTATTTATGTCTCTATCTGGTGTAAATTGCAACATCTTATGTAATGGAGAGTCTAAAGTCATATTTTTCTTTTGCTTGCAGGCTAAAAATGCCTGATTTGTATTTTTATTTTAGCGGTTATATTAATGATAGCTATATAGATGTGTAATATTGTGCTTTTTAAATTGCCATTGAAATGCTTTTCTCTTTAATATGGAGTGTTTCAGCGGTGTGCAACACATAGATGTAGTCGGTAAGGTTGTCCTTCGCCATCTGTGCTGTAAAATGTGTTTTCCTGGATGCTGTGTAAATGGATTTAAGCTTTACTCACCCTCCCACTCAGCAGATCTCCCAACCATACTCAATCCTCCCTGCATGATGCTTCAGTATTTCTTCTCTACCGGGCTTCCGATAGTCTGTGTGTGTATTGACATGTATGCCGCATGTGTCTGTGCATGTGTGCACTGCGGTGTGCTTACTGTTGCTTTGCATGCTGTCCTGCACAACTGGCTCACATTTATATTCTGATTGTCTGTGATTTATGTGGCCCTCAGCTTGGATATATAAGCGTCCATATGTGTATTTGCAATCACTTATGTCTCCAGGCACATGTGAGTATGTGTGTATAGTGTGCTTTGTCATTCAGGGTGACCTCATACACCTACTAACCTGTCCATCCACATATCTTCAGGTTCTTTCACTTAATGTGTTTGTGTATGTGTGAACAGAAACATTTGGAGCAGGTTATATGGGACTTTGTGATAGTTTGTTGCTTGTTTGTTACACTCAGTGCGTGTGAGACTTTACTGTATGTAGCGATTTGTTGCATGAGATATTTGCTAGATACAGATGTGTTCATTAACGTTGTTTACTGGAACGCTGTTGCACCAGGTGTATTGATCCACACTAGGCTCTCTGAGTGCGTGTTTGTAGCAGTGAGACTATTGATCTGTACCACTCCCAATAGTGTTTATTCCTGCAGCAAGTCTGTCAAAAGCCAAGTGTAAGTAATCCCTCCTCTGTTCTTCCCCATTTTCTGCTTTTACCCCTCTTGTACAATTTGTCTCACTCAGTCAGATTCAAATATAGTTTTAAATGAAATTTTTTCAATTTTTCTTCCAGTTTGCTCTCTTGCTTTTATTTAAATTCTGTCAACTTGGTCTGTTTTAATCTCGTTGATTTATTTTCTTTGATTTGCTTTGTCACAAATCGCTGATAGATAGATGTCACCAAAGCCCATATTTCTTTGTATAACACAGAGATACTCTAGCATCAAATTACACTTGCTGCACTGTAACAAAATTCCACAGATAAATGTCTTTTTAGCAGCAAGTGGAGTCCTGTGTGTCGCTGTGTGTAGTAGTTTGCGTTTGAAGCTGTGGGGCTCAAGCTATCTCTCTAATTGCTTTTGACTTCCAGCCTTCAAACACATTACCATGACAAGGCAGACTCTGAATCCAACTGTATTACATTAATTGTTAGTCAGAGCTGCAGTTTGGCAGATGAAAGCACAATGACACATGCTTGCATATACACACTATCTTTAATGGTGCCTAATTGCCACCCGCATTTCAGCCAGTGCTTAGACAGTACTTTAATTTGCTTTAATGTTTAACAGTTTCTTTTATGTGGGCCTGATGCTGAAACACTGGTGTGTTTTAAAAAAACATTGCAGTATTAGATATACGAGGGCTTTCCCAATCGAGAGTATGCCAAGTTCAGTCTCCTGTACTAAGTCCAGTGGATAGGAGTATTTGTAACTGCGGCATTAGCATTTTTGCTGACTCCAGCATCTCAGATGGACTGTTGATTACAGAATAAAACTGTGCGTTACTGTATTGTGACAAAATAATCTCTAAGGTCCATAACTGGAATTTGTTTGTGGTGGGGAAACTGGCTTAACACCTTTGTTATCCAATATGAGTGGTCTGTCACCTCAGGAACTGGATGACTAGTCAGTGTTAACTGGCAGGTCTCATCAATCAGGCAGGTCCTAATCCCCTAAAATATTTTCAAGGTTTATAAAAAGAAAATTAAACGTATTTTGATAGAGGACCCATCATATACTTTAAATTAAAAAAGATCAGGACATTGTCTTTGTGCTAAATGTTAACTAAGCTTTGTAGCTGGTGTAGCCCTTATAACTTTAACTTTTTGCCTGTTCCTTATTTTTGACATTTGACTAACTCCATGTTATGATTTACTTATTTAGTCCCAGTGTTGATGGAGTTTTTCCTGTGTTTGCGTTTTGCCTTCATCTTTTAGATGAATTCGTTGTTATACTGAGTGACTTCTTGTGTACGACCTCCGGCTTTCAAGTAAAGACTCTTGTTTTGAACTTTTACCCGGTCTCCTGTGTGATCCCTGCATTTGAGTCTATTTCATATTTTATGATTGATACAATAGCAGTCTAATTTAAAGAATTGTCAGTGGCTGGGGCAAAATGTGTGTTTTATGGAGGCTTTATTGACTTAAGCTTATTTGTATTACTGCATTAATTGTGTGGTTACAGCATAGCTACAATAAAGCCGTATACCACACACCGCAGTCTACGCTGTAGCCTGATGTGCACCTTCACTGATAAGCAGCTTTAGCAACAGAGACTACAACAACCCTTTACACTAATATGCTGTGTAAACACAGTAGAGTGATAGGAAGTTGTATCTCGCTTGTTAACAATGCGTTACAATGTATGTTTTCGTATTTATATAGCCCTTTCTATCAATGCATAGACTCCTTCGGCTCTTAACCCTTTTTTTTAACCATCAGCCCAGTGGTAGGCCCATTTTACAAGCACTATTTAAGTGATGGTATCTCTGTTCCTTTATCATTTGCACAAGGGACAAAATTCACATGGTTTCGGAACAAAGAGACTAACTTTATGGGAATATTCGGTGTATTGGACTTGAATCTGATTCAAGACTTGAATCCTAAAGGGTTAAGTCTTCCCTCTTTCCTGCATTTCAGTAATAGTATAAATAGTATAAATGCAAACAGTTACAGTGCCATCTAGAGAATACTATAGGCTATATGGGGCCTATAGTATATAGGCGCTGGAAGCACTGTGAGAATCATGTTCTTTGATTTCTCCAGTGCCTTCAACACCATTCTTCCCTCGGTTCTAAAGGACAAGCTGGTGAACTCTGGAGTGGACCATCACCTCACTACCTGGATCCTGGACTACCTCACCGACCGACCACAGTATGTGAGGACTCAGGGCTGTGTGTCGGACAGGGTCGTCTGCAGTACGGGGGCCCCACAGGGAACGGTTCTGGCTCCGTTCCTCTTCACCATCTACACTGCAGACTTCTCCCACAATTCCACCCAGTGCTTCCTGCAGAAGTTCTCTGATGACTCTGCAATAGTCGGCCTCATCACTGATGGGGACGACAAGGAGTACAGAGGTCTGACCCAAGACTTTGTGGACTGGTGCCAGCAGAACTACCTCCAGATCAACGCCAGTAAAACCAAGGAACTGGTGGTAGACTTCCGCAGGCACAAGCATTCTCCACTGCAACCACTGAACATCCAAGGTATGGACATTGAGGCTGTGGACAGCTACAGGTACCTTGGTGTTCATCTGAACAATAGACTGGACTGGACTCATAACTCAGACGCCCTCTACAGGAAAGGGCAGAGCAGGCTGTACCTGCTGCGGAGACTCAGGTCGTTTGGAGTGGAGGGCCCACTCCTGAAGACCTTCTACGACTCTGTTGTGGCTTCTGCTATCTTTTATGGTGTGGTCTGCTGGGGCGGCAGCATCTCTGCTGGGGACAGGAAGAGACTGAACAGGGTGATCCGAAGGGCCAGCTCTGTTCTAGGATGCCCTCTGGACCCAGTGGAGGTGGTGAGTGACAGGAGAACGGCGGCTAAGCTGTCATCCCTGATGGACAACATCTCCCACCCCATGCAGCAAACTGTGACAGCACTGAGCAGCTCCTTCAGTGGGAGACTGCGGCACCCACGGTGTGGGACGGAGAGATTTCGCAGGTCTTTCCTCCCCACTGCTGTCAGACTCCATAATAAAGACTTTAACTGATCAAGCACACACATCCATACATATGCAATAATACTAAGTGCAATAATCCTTTCTGTCATCGTTGTATTTTTACTCAGTTGTATATAGTATTTGTATTCTATTTTTATCTTATTGTATATTTATTTTATTTTATTCTACTGTATATAGTATTTTATTCTATTCTGTACAGTTGTGTACTGTATTTATTCTTATTGTATTCTAATTTTTGCCTCATAACTTTTGCACTGTCCACTTCCTGCTGTGACAAAACAAATTTCCCACGTGTGGGACTAATAAAGGTTATCTTATCTTATCTTATCTTATCTTATCTTATAGTATTCTCTCTGGATTAAACTTTACTTGGGTCAAAGGGTCTATGTTACATTTACTAACTGTAACAATTTCTGTGACAAAATTTTGAAAGATGATACTGTTTTTAGAGCTTTCTATAAAAACAAGGTATCTTTGCGTTAATGTTATCAAGCAGAAGTTAGAAGTCATCTCTTTCTTAATTTTTCCCTCGGGCACCATCATGGTTACAAATGACAAGAACAACAGAGAAAGTGACAAATCAAGACCCGGCGCTCACTTTGTATTACTGGCTGACTGTCCAGAAAGTTGCTAGATTTGTTGCTAGCCCTTTGGGTATAGCAAAAATGAAACCAACTGTAGTGTAACACATGATATTCCTCTCTCTCACATAGCTAAGCTGACATAGTATATATATGTGTATATATATATTCAAATTAAAAAATAAAGCATACCCTGCAAATAGAGCTGGGCGATATATCGAGTTTTTAAAACATATCGATATATTTTTATACGAGATATAAGATGTGACAATATCCTTTATATCGATATAGTCTATGTTACGTTATAATTATACTTGTGGAGCCGCAAGTTTGCCTCTCTTTCGTCCACTTTCGTCTTTACGCAACGTTACTCGGCCTCGCCTCTCCTTCACTGAACACAACTCCCCCTCCTCCCCCATCGCTTCACCTGCAGGAAGCAACAAGATGGACACGGCAAATCTCCGTTAACGAGTTACTGCGCATCGCCCCGTGCGTGGGGCTGGACGGCGTCAATGTGTTAGCTAGCTAACCACGCTAACGAGCTAACCACGCTAACGCCATGCAGCCCAGAGGTGCTGCACGGACTAAAATCCTTTCATTTTCTCAAAAGTTGACAGCGCGCCTTATGTATGAATTCTGGTTGTGCTTGATGGCCGCGAACCGATCTTATGTGGAACACGGCGCTCAGCAATCTGTCAAAAAATGTTTTAGTACGACTTTGGTAAGCTACGGAGCTGCACCGCTTGATGGATTGTCGGAGCATTACGGCTGAGCCTCGCGGAGTGATACGTACTGTGCTTCAACGTAACATTACCCTACTGTGTATAAGGACCATAAATGGCACCTGTTATGAGACGTGGTTGCGAAGTGGATTTCAAACTCCAGGCTGTCAGTCACGCAGTAGAAGTTGGGAACAGAGCAGCTGTGAAATCTGTCTTTGTTATTGTGCTCAGCGTCTTTTAGTTTACATTTTGACTGCACAATTGTGAGCTTTTTGTTATGCACAAAAACAACATTGTTTTCTTTTATTTATGGAGCATTATTATTTAATAAATGCTCATAATTTATTTTTGAGTAAATTTTATGTACATCTGCTCTATGTTAATAAAAGTGCCTGTGTGACATCTGGGACACAGCTTTGACTAAGAACTCTCTTTTTGTTCTTACTTTATGGCTTTAAAAAAAATATATCGAGATATATCTTATATCGCCATCCAGCTAAAAAATATCGAGATATGAATTTTGGGTCATATCGCCCAGCCCTACCTGCAAATATTCAAATGACTGGAAATTTCCCTAAAACCTTAACATTTCAAGGGTTCAAGTGCAAAAACTTTTTTTATATATATATATAATTGACAGCAAAAATATACAGATTCATTATTGTACTATCATTACTCAGGACTGGTGCATTAAAAAAATCCCAAACCTGTTTTTATTTTTATTTTTTAGCTTTATTATTATTATTATTTCTCACTGGGCAATGTTAGTACAATACATGGATTTGTGACGGAGTTTGGTATTCGAATGGATTTCACAGGATTGGAAGGAACCTGAGTAGTGGGAAGGGGCAATGGTTTAAAAGAGAGGTGAGATAGTAATAATAAGATTGGATAAGAAAAGGGAGGAGAGCGATGGAGGGCAGCATGGGTGTTATAAGGGAGGATAGAGGTGTTCAGGGTTGAGCAGTGAAGCAGAGAAACTGTTGCACGCTGAGCCTGGGTTGTGTGAGTGTATGTGTGTGTCTGTGTGTGCGTCCATGGGTGAGCTTGCAAGTAAGCATCTGCATGAGATGAGTTTTCAACCCGAGAACTCAAGGAGCCCAGAGTCCTCTCACTACCTCAAAGTCACTTTCCCTCCTCCTTCCCTCCTCTTTCTTCCCATCAGCCCAAAGTCACTAGCTCTCCTTCCCTCCTCTTCCCATACACTCTCTATCGCTCTCTTCAGGGGGTCCAGTCAGCTCGGGCATTAACATTCAGACCATGTCACACAACTCCCACCCATTGAACAGAGAGTATGACTAGGCCAGACCTGTCTCTTCTCTTCTCACCCCACCCTTAGTGGTAGCCTGAGTAGTAGCATTGTGCAGCATGTCATGTGTGATCCGCATGTTGAGATATTGGTGTGCGTGCATGTGATCAGACATACATGTCTGTTGTCTCTACTTTTCTCTTTTCTGTGCCGGCCTTGGGATCGCACCTCATTTCTAAATTTATCCTCAAAGTGTGCCACCTCTCCTGTGAGCTGCTGCTGGGATTCTGTTGAGGGGTGTTGGGAGGCAGAGGGGTGAAGAGGGGTGTAGAAACTGCAGAGAAGAAGGGAGCGAAGGGGGGGAGGGGGCATTAATCGGAGAAAAGGGAGGAGAAAAGTGGTAAATGAGGGAGGGAGTGTGTGGCGCATATATGTGGGACACAGCGGTTTTCATCCTTTTCTCTACCGTCTTCCTCGTTCCCATATCTCTTCTGCCATCATTCCATCCGTGTCCCAAGGCTGCTGGGTTTATTTGGGGGGAATTAGCATCGTGAATGTGTCATGTGTGTAAGTATTATCTGTGCTCAAGTCACAGCTTCAGTGGACTCCCTTCCATATTTGCATGGAAACATGCATGTTGTACTGAAAACAAGCTGTTTTGAGCTGCTTACAGTGTATCATGCTATGTCTGTGTGTAAGTAAGGCAGATCAAACCACACAAGCACATAGATTCACATGAATTTGACACTAGAAGTGAGTTTGTGTGTTGGGGAGCCTGATAAAGATATGTTTCCACTTGTGAATACCTGTGAATAGAAAATCAATACCCTCAGCAGAATTAATCACTGGACACACAGTGTGTGCACACAATAGTGGTGTACTATTGTGTGCACACCACTCGTGTAACACACACGACATTTGCTCACTTTATATAATATTAGCTGGAGAATCTACAGAGCTATAGCTTTGTAATCTACCTTGTACTAATTTACATCTTCATAGATGTTAAACAAAAGCTGCTATATTGAGAGAATATGTGGCTCTGTATATGTCAAAGTGTGTGTGTGACTTTTGCACAATAGCTGCCATGTGTGGTTAATCTCTCCCCGACAATAGCCTCCCTGAGCTGCCAGCTCTCAGGCCCACAGGCCTAGAGTGAAGCCTGGGGAGTGGGGTTGGAAGTCACCCAGCTGGGACTCAAGGGACTGCGCTTGGATTGCTTCCAACTCTCCCTGTGTGGGGATGATTGAGGGGGTTGCAAGGACACTACTGCTCGGCACAGAGGAGACCAAGAGAGGAAGGAGGATAGCAGAGGGGAGATAATGAAAGGAGGGGAAAACAGATGGAAAGGAATAGGAAGGACAGAGAGTGAGCAGAATGGGGGTAAGAGGATAGGCTGACAAGTAGTTATGGCTACAAAAAGCAGTAATCCTCATGCAGCAACAAAACAACAACAAAATGAAAACATTCACCATATGTTTGATTCTTGGGGAAATTTCTGTCAGTGGAGATTCTACTGCTTCTACTTTGCACAACATACCTAATTAACAATGCATTTGTTACATTTCCTTTCCAAAATATCAAACTGAATTTTCTTAAACTTGGAGTAGTAAATTTTGCTACACATCTAGCATTGCCCTTGAAAGAAGATGTTTTCATCGAATGCCCTTATAGGTTACTGTTTTGGTGCTGTGTGGTGCATCGGTAGTACTGGTCTTTAAGGGTCGCTGGAGCTATTTTCCTCATAATGTGCAGCATTTTTTAAATGCTTTTTAATGCATAAAGAAGTGTAGATTTTTTTAATAGCTTCTTTTGTAAATGGCGTAGTATGCAGAATACATTAGTGATTAGAGTGATGAGAGATTGTGTGAGCATTGTGCTGCAGTGGACCAGTAGTTTACTAACTGTATTCTGTAAACCATATACAGAATTAGTGCTACATGTCATATGGAACCCACTCACAGATCTGAGATTCCTGCACAGGCCAACATCAACAGCAGTTAAAACTCAGGTTAAGGTTTGTAGGAATACGACATCCCAGAATAAGAAGCAACCTTCTTAAAAGGAATAAAACCTCAGAAGAGAATATAACACACCATGTACACAAGGTTAATGTTCCATTTGATCCCGCAGTCTCATAATTTAATCATCTTTCACTATGCCAGTTGCATAATGGAATAGGTTAAGAGGAAGCCAGCGCTTTCATTTGACTAAAATTGGGACAGTTTTTAATTTAAAAATTTTTTTTTCTTTACATTGGGTTGGATCTTTTGTTTTTTCTCTGATAAGGAAGGACACCTATTATAGGTATGAATATGATATGTGTTTAGATAAAAGCTATACTGTACTGATTCTCACCATGGTAGTGCAAAGGTGTGATATTTAAAAGGAAATAAAGTCTAATTTGTAAATGTATTCACCCAGTTTGAAATGAGCTTAATTGCCTCAATTTAATAACTCTCTTGACACCAAGTGCAAAGATACAGATGGTGCAGTTTCAGTGAGTTTCTCTAATTTCCCAACTGACACTGTAATCTATAAAAGAAAGAACACATTCAAAGTTCACCATCTGTATCTTTATGTGCCACGATGAGAGGGTGATAATTTTCCTCGAAACCTCAGACTATATGCGAATCCCATTTAACATGAATCACATTTCAGGCATGTGCTTAAGTATTATGTAATTGCGTCAGTTACAGCCTACATTGCAATGGAAATTAATTACAAAGTTCTCTCATCATTTCACCAAAATCAAATTTAGAACAATTTTTAAATGGGAATAGTGTTGCTATCATCTCAGTGCAGGATGAGCTATATTCATGGTTTTTATTGTTGTGCACCTGAATATGTGTCTTTAGAAAATGTCATGCCAAGCCTGTAGCAGGGTGAATGCCACCTCTGAGCTGACATACAGTCTTGATTTTGAACTAAATATAAATTTAGGCACACAAACTAACAGGTGGTGCTAACAGGTAAGGTAATTTATTTCTATAATCCGTAGGGATGGAGGTCAGCAGACAGCAGGTATTTCTGATACACATGAAGGGAACGACTGCTATAGCATTTACATTGTCATCATCAAATTTAGCAGCCATTCACTCACCCATTGTGCCTTGTCACTCCCATCAGGGTGGAAATGTAAGAGGATAATAGTGATCACTCAAAACAACTTTGTATTGATTTGTAGTGACCCTCCCTTCTAAGAGGACAAGTGTAATTGTAAAACATGAGAACCCATTACAGGTTGGGTTTTCTAGGCTACGTCCAACCTAGCCCGGATAAATTTGAAAACTGAGTTTTCATCTGAAAACGCTCCGCGTGCACGCTATCGTTTTCAGTCGTTTTCACAGAGTTGTGCATCCACATTGAAATGGCCGAAAACGCTTACGTTCCAGTACTGCGCATGCGTGAAACGCAAGACGATTTGACCTGCCCCATTTATGTCTGCCGTTTATTTACTTTCCGGCTATTTGAAACGACGCGCCAAAATGTTGAGAAAAAGCACCGAGTTTTTTAAATGGACTAACAATGAGGTGGACTTGTTGCTGCAAGTAACAGAAAAGTACAAAGTTGCAAAAGCGAGGGAGAATTAAAGAATCTGAAGAAAAGCTATCTGGAGCATGTGCTGATATTAATCTTTAATAGGGATGTCAAAATTGAGCGCAAACAAAACAACTCAAGTTCAAATTTTATTCGCCACATGCAGTGGCAGGTTGTCTGCAGTGGAATGAACCCGCCCCCCGACCTTACACACACAACACAGACATCACATGGGGATACAAGTCAGAGAACCGTTGCATTACAGAAAAACCACTGAAATATACACTACAATGGGAAAGTACAAGAGGTAAAAAAGAGACCTCTACTCATGCTGGGCTATAGGAGGACAGCATGAGAACAGGAAATAATGTCCACAGTACAACATTATAGAGCACGTGACCAGCAACAGGGTTGGGTAGGGGATAAGGAGTAATCCCAGGCAACACAGCAGCCATCCTGCCACTGCGCCGTCTCTCCAGCGCGGGCCCAGACCCGCCTCGTTTTCCCAGGAGGCAACAATCATCGAAGGCATTGGATGGGAGGGGGGATGTGTGAGTGCTTATCAGTGTAAGTGTATGTGTGTGCGTGTCCATAGTTCAGCTGAGACAGTGTCCTTCGCCCTACCAGGCTAAGTAAACAGTCTACCAGCCAACCCAGGTGGCCTTGCATGAAATGGAAAGAACAGTCAACACACAGTCGTTATCAGGGAGTTTTTGTTCGGCTCCAGCCTTGAGCCCACAGCTGGCGCCGAGGGGATATCCGCATTATGATGTTGATGTTGTTGATTTTTCTTATATAAACCAGGGCCAAGCCAGCTCCGATCAGCAAGAACCCTGTCATCATGGTTCCGAATAGGTAGATATCTTCAGCGTCCTTGATCGACAGTCCCACCAGGCACACGATCCTCCATTTCTGCCACCCGTCCATCGTGTAGGCAGGGAAAGTCCCTCCAGGGCACTCGGGCTCTCCCGAGGCCAGACTTCTCGTTGAGAAAAGGGTGTCAATAGCATTCAGAGACCAGTTGATCAAATCCATAATTCTCTTTTAGGTTTTAGAGAACAGACTGTGAGAGAGTGTTCCAGGGAAAGTAATACACACGAGACAAGACAAGGACACAAGAGGCTAAGCAGGGAAGATAAGGGGAAGGAGGAGAGGAGAAAAGTGCGACTGCCTTCGCCGAGAGCCAAACGAGAACTGCTGTGTAATGCCCTCCTAATCTTAGTTTAATTGGTCACATGACTGCGTCACATGACTAAAATGTGTCATCGCTTTCGAAAAGGCTCCAGGTTCGCTGTCCACACTGTGATGCAAAAACAGCGTTTTCAAATGTATCCGCTTTGGAGAGCGTTTTCAAAACGCTGCGTTTTCCTTCACTCAAAATGCCGTCTCAGTGTGGATGGAAGGCCAAAACGAAGAGAAAAAAATGCGTTTTCAAACGAAAATGTATTAGTGTGGACATGGCCCTAGAAGATGTCCACTTCCATTTATTTTTCGGAGTTCTTCTCCTTAACACTTCTTGCTAAGCACAGCCTTCTTGCTGTCATGCAAGTGCAACCAACGCACCAACAAGCCACACTTGCATTTATTTTCATCTTTCTCTGTACATTCGAAGACAAACATTTACTGTCTGTAACATCTGCTCCATAAACAAACACCAGTATGGGTGCTTCTGTTAAATAAGCTAGTGAGTTACCCAGGCTTTTAACTTGACGCCAGCTAATGAAGTCTTAGCGATGAATGCAATGAATACTGAGGAAGTGTTTGCCCCAGACTATCTTAAAATGTCAGATGGATACAATTAAAATTGTAAATGACTCTATAAACATTTCTTCTTTGTAGATCAGACCAAAATCTTGTGGCAGGCTTATACAAGTGAACACATATAGTACCTTTTTATTGTTCTAAGGAAAATGGTAGACTAGGAAATTCATCCTTGTGCTATTTACTAAGTATCTTCAGGCAGTTTTATGACCTTGTAGGTTAACTTCGTTTGCATGGCTGCATAATGTGATCAGGGCAGAGATCCCCTGTAACCTCAGCTGACTTATTGGTGATGAAACAGAAATGCTTCAGAGCTGTCTTGGCCTTTTGATATCACTGAAAATACAGCATGAATGAAGCATCTGAAATCCGCTCTAATTATTCTTACTGAGACCTCACCAGCAGGGATCTTGTGTGCATAAAAAAATGCGAGGGTGTATATGTGGACGTCTATAAAATATGTGCATGTCTGTTTTTGATGTCCTATTACCTTAATGTTTCTTTCGCTGCTGTTTTTAGCATTGCAAAACAGGATTTTTAAGCAAATGCATACTATTTCTGTTTTGCAGACACACAAACACAAAGCTGAACATTGCAGAGAAAATCTATGGTGGAAAATGTGTTTTCAATAAGACCAGGAACTTAGTGTAGTCTGCGTTAAGAGGAGAGCAAAATGAGCAGTTTTTCTCCAAGGAAATATCTAGAACGAGATTGGACAGCTACAGCACTATCAGAGATAGTACATGGTAAATGAGCTTAGACTGTGGTAGTCAACAGGGAGATAACTCTCTCTCTTGCTTCTATGCCGTTTCATATTTTTTTCCTCAGCTCTCATTCATTCCATCTTTTAATATAATTTTTTTTCCCATTGCACTTTCCCTTGTGCGCACTGCTGTTAGAGCATATCCATCTTGTCATTTTTTTCTTCTTTAGGATGTGTATGTGAGAGAGCAACAGGGAAAGATGCGGCATCCCTATGTATTTAGCTGAGAGTGCATGTGTGAGTGGATCTGTGTGTGTTTGTGACTGTTACAGTTATGCATGCCTGCCTTCCAGGCCGGGCATAAATCATCATTAGAGATGGCAGGAGTGTGTTTGTGTGTGGTTGTGCATACGTTTATGTGTGTATTTAACTGTATATGCTCATTCAGACAGGCCGACGGCAGCAACTGTAGCTTTCCATGCTCAACAGGCCGCCTTATTGTTACAGCTCTAATGCTCTGTTCCACTTCGTTTCCAAGGTTTCTGAGACCTGGGACAGACACGCACGCGCACACAGTGGACTGTCTCAGGGAGGGGGTGACCTTGCACAGTGATGAGAGACTGGTTGATGAACTCTGCTGAGAGAGTGTTTACTCCACCTCCATATAATGGCTTGCACAATGCTGGAGCGTGAGCAGTTGTGCAGCAGTGGACCAGTGGCTTACACATAAATGCATGGGCTATGCTATGCAGCCATTTTCTCATCCAAGATCTCAGAAAACAGAAGAAGATGCACACTGAGTTTGTGTCTTCAAGTCTGCAACGGGAAATGTTGATTGGGCCATAATTACCATATAATTCACGTTAAAGTCATGCCAGATGTGTCTGAATTAGAATTTTTTATGTCAGCACTTAATTTCTTTCCTTATGAGCTTGTGAGTATTTAGGGATCACCTGTTGAGCTGTGATGAAGCTTTTCCTACAAGTGCCAAGGGTTTTTTATTATTATTATTGATGTACTATATTAATATTTCATTTTATTATTTGATACTATTTCTACAAATTTTTTGGAAATTAAATATTTTTTACCACCATTTTCACCAATTTATCAGAAGTTAAAAGTAAAAGTAACATTTTTTTAAATTGCTGTCCTGTTCATTGTAGGTGAAAGTCCCTGACTACACTGCCTAAATTGTATACTTGTACTCTATGTCAGTTTTTCAGGTGTTGCGCTTTGTAGATAGTCCTTGCACATTTTTGTTTGTGTTTTGCGCAATGTTTCAAACATGTTTTATGAATATCTTTCCAACTTTACTAAAGAGAAAAACTCCGGTACACACACACAGACGCACATATGGCTCAACTCACTATTATTTATTTGGGTGTGTTTTCAGAGTCTGTCTTCGCAGCGCAGACAGCTGAAGTGGTCCAATTAACAAGTTAAGATAGCAGCTAATTCATTCAGCATCCAACTGATCTGTCTGCGCAGAGATTAGCTGTATGCACTGCTTGAATCAGGTTATGTGGCTTCAACAGATGGTTTGAAATTGTATTTAGTGTGTGGACTGTGTCTACACTGTGTCATAGACAGCCTTGGAACTTGGGTAATACTAGATGAACATACAAAACTTGGTGATTGTTGTATTACAGTCATTTATAAATGATATTTAAGAGTCATGCAAATTATCGAGTCTCCTGAGAAAAATGGCAGAACAGGATGCCACAGGGAGATGGTCTAAAAATACAGGAGAAGCATTAGGAGAAGTGGACAGGTTCTGTGCAGAAATCCAACTCAAGCTGCAAGCTGCAGTACCTTGGTCCAAGGGCAAGGCAGATGAAGGAAACCCTCACGAGCATGCAACATGTAAACTTCAGAGACCCAGATTCATTCACTGTGCTTAAATCATGGAGTGGACCAAGTTTAAACTGTTCATCCATTTGTCTCTAAATGGTCAAGGGTTTCTAAAATTAAATCTAATATTGGCTGTTTAAAATGCACAGGTCCATTGCATACCTTGCACAGTTCACTTAATAAGAGTTTGACAATGATGCTAGTCTTACTATGGCACCGGTTGGCTAAACTTTAGTCTTACCTAAGACTATCATTGGAAAACACATGTTATGATGACAAATCAACCAATCAGCTCATGCACCAGGCAAAAATATAGATATTGACATTTTTAAAACTCTTTACCATTTTTGATGCACACTTCTTCACTAGTGTGCAAGAGAAGGAGTGCTAAAAAGAACTATTTTGTAATTGCACTATAAGCAGGTTAAAGAAGGTCGTTGTGTAGTTTCTACTCCGATGGTAGTAAAGGTCTAACTTCCACAACTTCCACAGGAAAACCTTTTAAATAGATTTTGTTATCAGACTGGTGATTTTATGCAGTTTTATATCCTAGAAGTATTAAAAATTAAGATGAATTTAGATGATGCTCAAAAACAACTGCCCAAATAAATGGTATAATTGAGAGCATTGTAAAAGACAAAGACAAATCGGGTTATTTCATATCAGTAAGTTTGTATCTGATATAAATCTAGATGTTTGCTTTTGCCACAGCTTTCTTAATTACCCCACGCTTCAGGGATAAAATGTCTTTTTGCATTTGCGAACCGAACCTCTAAAAAACAAACTGCAATATTTCATTGTTTCTGAGATTAACGAGTACCTCTATAAAGCTTGTCCAGATGGCACTGCAGTAATTTCTTTCTGACATCATCTCACCAGATATTTTAGAAAATGCTAGAGGAAATAAGTTTACTATATTTTTCTCATGAAAGTGACATTCATTCATTCATTCATACAGTACAAAGCATGAAATATTTTGTAATTAAGCAAAATGTGATTAAAGTTAAATCAGAGTAAATGTTTTTTGGACACGCTGACCAGGGTAATGTTGAAATCATTCAACAGTTTACAAAAAGTTATTATTAGCTACTGGTGAAATAAAACTGTAACAGTATTAAAAAATTCTTGCAATTTTCTAAATACATAGTTGCCAAAGGCAACTTTCAGAATGAGGGTTAGTGTTCAGAGAAATTAGTTCACAATGTATTGTATCACAATGTAATACACAATGTATTACTTATGTTGCCCATAAGGGGCATCAGGACTGATCAATTTGATTGATTGGTTCCTCTCTCTAAACACTCCACCCCCATCTGACTCATTTGTGTCCACCGATGTTGCGAATTGATCTGAAGAAGAGGCCAAAAAGTGGTCGGTCACCCACACACTCCCGTAGTAATAGATGAGCCTGGAGATGCAATAGAGGGGAAACAGGGTTAACCATTGGCTGGGGATTATTAATGATAATTTCCTGCTGCCCTCTAGTCACTGCAATCAGCTGCATTCATCAGGAAGCTCAATGAAACGAAGGAGAGAGATGGGAACAGTCTTATTTTCTGTCTAGCTTCTCATTCCCCTTTTGTTTTCATCTCATACTGGCTGATTTGTATGTCAGTCAGTGTCATATGCTCCATGCTAGTCATCTCAGCTTTCCGGCTTAGTATTAATATGTGTTTTGTTATCTGTTTGGATATTTCTCAGCATTCAAAACACTTTGACAATCCCTCTGCTTCTGGCTTCGTTCGTCTGGCAGGCTTCCAATGCTTTCACTGTCGTGTGTGTGTTTGTGTGTGTGTGCAAATGTGAGCGTGTGTGCGTGCTTCTGTATCCCTGCCAGTCCCTGTGTTAAGGGAGGTATCACAACTGACACTTTCTTGTTCCTTCCTTTCATTTGTATCCCATCATTCATTTAGTGTGTGTATGTTTGTGTGTGTGTGTGTGTGTGTGTGTGTGTGTGTGTGTGTGTGTGTGTGTGTGTGTGTGTGTGTGTGTGTGTGTGTGTGTTAAAGGAGCTGGTAAAGACTCCTCCAGCATTGTGATCCACAGATCCATTATCCTCTGCCTACCTTCGGGCCAGCTGGGATCCTTTTCTGTGTGCGTTTAGGTGTGCGTGCGTGTGTGCGTGCGTGTGTGTGTATGTGTGTGTGTTGGACACCAGGCAAAGGAAAATCAATGGTATTAATTTGCGGAGGCAGTGGTGTGAGCTGAGGCAATCTGCTGCACACTGGGAGCCACGCTTTGCTCTGATTTACCGCACACACATACAGAACCTCCTCCTTTCCAATTCCACCTTCCCAAATCACACCTTCCCTCCTCACATCTCCGCTTTGGTTTGCATTCAGAGACAATATCAGTTTACAGGTTATGAGGCACACTGGAATGTCACGCTTCACTCGCTCCTTGCCTCTCTGTCTGTCACTCGCTCTCCCTCGCTCCCTCTCTCGCTCCCTTTATCGTGGTGCAGGTAATTAAAAGGCAGGCTGCTCCACGGTGGCAGCTGGGAGGAGAGGACTGGAGGGAAGGGCAGGTTATAGTCACTACTACACACTGGCCGCACACACACACACACACACACACACACACACATACACTACCTGTGCCAAACACACACCCAGCCATGCACACAATTCACATTATTTAATACAGTATAAAAAAATGTTACATATAGAGAAACTTGGTTATCTTTTGGTACAAAAAGATTAGTGTGTAGTAACTGTTCTGCAGGCAGCAAAACTCAAATTTTCTTTTAAAATTACAATAATGGTTATGGCTCATAAATGTTTTATTTCAGGACATTTTATGTCACAATTAATAACCAGCTGCAGCAGCGTGCCATCCAAAATTGACTCAAAATACTTTGTGTGACAAGTGACACGGGCGTACTACACACATACCTAACACTTTCCTGTCACAAATGTAACAATGGAAGAAAAATTTCAGTCTGTTAGAAATATTATCTCATCCTGTCTTCTTGTCAGGAGCTGCAGTGTGCATGAAGTGGATTTTCTCTCTCTGAGCTGAAATACACTCAGCCACCTGGCACAAACTCTAAACTGAGTCAATTATCATGTTTTATGAGTTATTAAAATCAGCATCATACACATATTTTTCACTGTGACAACTAAAACTGCATTTGATGAAGGCAGAGGGACATATTTCATATTTCTTTATGATGTTTGATGATCTCAGTGATGGTTCTGATGAATATGTCTGTCAGTTAATGTAGAAATACACATTAGGACAGCAATGTGCCTACAATACTCCTAGCTATTTATTACAGCAATTAGGGTGCATTTTCAGTTAAGCAGTGGATGTTTGGTACATTCACAAACAAAATGAGCTGCCAGTCTCCATTACTGTAGATCATCAGTATTTATCCTGGGATTTCATTCATGTACACAGGTTGTGATAAAACCCTATTTGTATTAGTTATGAGATTAAACTCTTTTTTGCTTCACACAGATGCAGTTATGAGATTGAATCACACACAGAATCAGACACGGCTCTCTCTCTCTTTCTGTGTCCAGCATTACAGCAGACATGACTAATCCACTGAAGAGTGTCTTAATCCAATCAGACCTGTTGTCTGCTGAACCAAGACACAGAGGGCAGCTGCCCTGATATTGTTAGAAATGTGAATACAATGCACAAACGCACACTTTCACACAAAACCTCTTTGCACTGATTTATGCTGTACGTTACATCATATAATTATTTTGTATTTTTTTTTGTGACTGTCAGTTCTTTGGATATTTTCCATCCTTCCATCCATCCTCTAATGGTTATCTGTATGGGGCTTTGCAGGGCAAGCAGTCTAAGCAGAGATTCCCAGACCTCTCTTTTCTAACCACCTTCTCGAAGTCTTCTGGCAGGACACTGAGGTGTTATCTCTCGAACATCTGCCTGGGGCCTTCTCCCAGTGTGACATGCTCGAAACACTTCATTTACAAGGCATGCAGGAGGCATTCTAGTAGATTTCTGAACTACATCAACTGGCTAGTTTGGATTTAGGGGAGGGGCACCTCTAATCAGATCACATTATGAATGACTGAACCCCGCCCCTGTAATTTAGAGCCCAGACAATCTTTGAAGGGTGCTTGCTTCTCGTATCTATAATCTCATTCTTTTGTTCGCTAGCCACCACTTGTACGGTAAGGGTCTGGCCGTAGATCAGCTGGTAAATCAACAGCTTTCCCTTCATGGTCTGCTCTCTCTTCACCACAACGAACAGCAGAACCACATTTCTCCAAAAAGCAGACACAGGGTCCTTAGACAACTGAATCTGACAGTGCTCTGCCTCTTGGCTGCACATAGAAACCACATCTATAAAAATTATGAACAGAATTGATAACAGCAGCTGCGGCAGAATCCACCACCCACCAGAAACAAGCTGAATTATTACTGGCAATAACTGTAGCGAGAGCTTGGTTTAAAACCCAATGTTGAAAAATGCAAAGGAGGAAAAAACAGCCCAGGAAAAGAAAATGATTCAGTATTATCCACTAAATTTTTACCACTACCTGTGTTGGTTTTCTTCAGCAATTATAAATCAACATCTAAGATGTATCATTATGAAAGGGAACACAAACTATATCAAAGAGAGTCTTAACAAAAAAAAAGACTCACCATCACCTGTCCACCCATGTTAAACAAAATATCCAGTTTCAGTCTGAACAACGTGCATGGCCAAGAACGAACTCTGCCTCATCTAAATCCATTAGAGTTCAAAAAGATTTTTTTCAGGCCTTTTTTTTTTTTTTTAGAATTATTAAACTTATTAAGTAAGATATAGCTTTTTAAAGAGATGATTAGAATCAGTATTTTATTTTTGCTGTCATCTTCTGGATTTACTAGTGAAATTTCTTTAGAAACAATGTAAAAAAAACCAAAAAAACCCTCTAGCCAGACTCAGCCAAATATAGTCACGTCTTGGCTTCATGGTAGCAAGACTGCCTAGCAATCTAACTTTTTAAAGACATTTTAATATTCACGAATGGTTCATTTTGGAAAAAAAATAAACAAAAGCAACTTACATATATAATATAAACAAATAGATTTTACCTGGACCTTTAAGATCATATGAAAAATATTATTTTTAATATTGTGTTATGAATTTCATGCATACTATATTAGCCAGCTCTATCAACCAATTGCATGCTAGCTTGCATCCTGCCGGTCATGGGTATCATGCATGAGAGCACACAGTTTTTAATTGACTTTGGCTTATGTCTAAAATAATTTGGAAAAATGCGAGATGCCAGGTGGAGAACCAGGTGTAAATCGTCCACGTTGTTAAAATTCTCATTTATACCTAATGTAATTTTTTAAAATTCAATTTCTATTTCACAGCTCAAAGCCTATTTTTGCTTTAAACGCTCACTGGTGTGATAAGCTTAGCTGTCATACACACAGACGCACATCTCACCCAGGTTTCACGCAAGCTACAAATACTAGGAAGAAAAAAAACCCACTGGTGATGTAGAGGGGTGATTTTAGTCATGTTGACTCCTCATTGACTATTTGCTGTTCTTGGTGGAGATTTTGATTGAGGACTGACGTTGCGTTATAGTTTTACTTTCTGTTGTCTCAGCTGGGGAGAAAACAAATCTTTTCCCCAGTTTTCTTTCATCTCCAAGACCTCAGACTCTTGCCTGTTATTAAATAGCTGAGGAGTCATTTTCTAGTCCTTGTGTCAGGAAGAAGAAACTCACACAAGACAAATGGTCCAATTCCACTTTAACAGACCCATTCATATTGTAATAGAGGGCTGGAACAAAGAAAGGAGAGAGATGGGATATTAGGAATGGCACAGTCAGCCTTACTCACTGTGTTTGACTGTGTGAGTGTGCGTGGACAAGCGAGGGGAACTGAAAGAAGGAAAGATAGAGGGATATAGTGTGTGTGTGTGTGTGTGAGAGAGAGAGAGGTTTTTCTCTTTAATTCACTCTGTTGGAGATGTACTACCTCAGGGATATTCTGCCATCTGATCCACTTTAGTAGTGTGGCAAACAGCCAGGGCATCTTTTCAATTACAGAGAAATGGATAGTGTGTGTCCATGTGAGTGTGCATGCATGGGTCTGCGAGTGCGTATGAGAGCACAGAAGGAAAGACAAAGACACAGTAAGGTGGAAAGAGAGGGAGAGCGGGAAGAATAGAGAGAGTGCATAGCTTTTGAGAGAAACGGTAAATGTGAAACAGTAAAGGTGGCACCAAAGAGGGGCCTGTATTCCTGCATTGCTGGCTTGGGACTCATCAAGAGGGAAGAGACCTAGAGCAAGATGAGAAAAGCTGGGTAAGAGAGGGTGA
Source organism: Copadichromis virginalis (assembly GCF_057382275.1). NCBI lineage: Eukaryota > Metazoa > Chordata > Actinopteri > Cichliformes > Cichlidae > Copadichromis > Copadichromis virginalis. The sequence continues at coordinate 7,651,941 of NC_140639.1, forward strand.
ACTGGAATAAGAGGGCTTTGGTATGGACCGAGAAAATACTGCTCATCCCCTGTCTTTAAGCTGAGCAATAATTTAAAATCTCGGCCGTCTGAAGCCTTGAATCCACATTGACTGGTCATCTTAAATCAAATCAGAGGGCTGGGCTGGATGCCGTGTGTGTATTTTTTTTTCATGTGTTAGTGTGGTCGTCCACATACACAGAGAACCCCTGGTCTACTCTGAATTATTGACAGTGGAGAATAATTGATTGGTTCACCTTCAAGCCTATCAGTCTCCGTTTGAGTGCACCACCTCATATCAGTATGCCTCCTCCTGTTTTACTCTCACTCCCTCACACACTGGCTTTGCCTTTTTATGCCCTTCTCTTTCTACTTCTATGGTGTATCTTAAATTGTCTGGCTGATGTAACAAAAGTATAGATTCAACATATTTTCTCAACAATTTTTAATGTGACCAGGATATGAGCTATCAGCTTATAAACGCCACTGTTAATAATTCTGGATTCATATATTGAAAAAAGCATACTCTGTAAAGGGTGACGTGGAAGTCTTTTGTTTTCCACTTCCTGCAAAAGTCCATGTGATGTAAATTTTGTCTTCAGATGGTGTGAGCAAGCCTTTGAGTACGTGTCCATGGATCTTCCAATTTCATGTGTTAGGACATTAAAGTGGATCTACTCTGTGTTTATCAGCCAGGTAGACTCCAAGCAGACTACAAAGTAGTAAAATAAGAACAACTACATGTTTGTGGTGTCTGCAGATAACTGCCTTTGCGGCCAGAAGTAAGTGTAATCCCAGCCTTAGAGGTAAATGTCCGAAAACCTCAGCACATAAACAGTGACGCTGAGTGGATTGCAGATTTTTCATAATTTGGTTTAACAAGTTCAATCTTCTGAGCTATCTTTGTCCATTTTCCCTTCTTATCACTCTTTAGTCCTTCATCCCAGGTGCTCTGACGGCCTTGCCCCTGATGCTGTGCAGCATGTGATCAGTCATGGCCACCTATAGTCCACTAGGACATGCATCCAATCAATAACACGATTCTCCAGGCAGGAGACAACCGTGACTTACAACTCCTGCTCTGTCACGCATGCACGCGCACATACACACACAAGCATAGAGGTGTGCACACACACACATGCTGGGCTGACATACAGCCCCACTGCTTTGACAGGGTGGAGATGAGGTGAAGATGGATGGATGGATAGATAGATGTAGGATGGAATGAAAGTAATGGAGAGAGGTGAATGGTGCCGATGTTGTTGTTGCTGGATCGCTGTCAGTGACGATGGAGTCTAGCTCTCTCTGTCGTGTTTTAGACCTTACTCAGAGCTGGACTGTTTATGATAAGTCTCCAGGTATGGATTTTTACATCCTCCATAACTCTGAAGGCTGCAGGATAGGGTGCCTGGCGGGTCTTAGAATTTAACACCCAACAAAATATAGAGCTCAATTACCAGCTTACTGTACAAATCTTCTAGCCACAGAATGCTCCCTCATCTCTTGGGCTGTTTGGGCCCTTTTTTTAAAGCCGCCATGAAGCGGCTCTTTCCCTCCTCTACAGTGCAAATGCCAACATGGCAGACCATAATAGGCTCTTTTTGAAAGCAGAGTGTGGCAAAGATGTCATATAACTTTGTAGTGTATCAACAACGGCGTAGCCTGCACTATTATTATTATTGGAAATACAGTAATCTGCTTATATGCGGCATGCAATTCAAATATTATTTATGCTTATTACATGGACTCTGTGCAGTTTCATTTGAAATTGTTGAAACGCTCCAAGCACAGCAAGTGATAGTGTATCACAGAGCAAACTGCACATTCTGATTCAGCATTATTTCAGCTACAAAGGCGCTGCTGCAAATCCCCTACTGGCAATTCTCAATTCTCTTTTCTTATGTTAGTGTAAACAGTCTGCATATACTACTTGTTGTATCCATATCAGTGTTGTGCTGGTGGGATGCATGCAGTACTCAGGTGTGTTATGCAAATATCTGAACCTGGATTAGACCAATGGGAGAGTTAGGATAGTGTAATCCTCTCTTGTGTACACCTCATTATCATATTTACACCACAGCTGTAAAGGTCTTGTCCTATGTAATTATCCTTCCGAGTCATAAAGAGAGACAGAGAGAAAGGCATTCTTGTTGCATCTCTCTCTGCTTTCTCCTATGAATGTGCTGACTCCATCAGAATGTCTCACAGCTAAAAGAGAAGTCAATTAACCTGGATACGTCTTTGCTTGTGTGTAGGTAGTAGGTGAATTTGTGAGTTTTGCATGCATGTTTGGGTTCATCAGAGCCGGTGTGTGTTCCTTTGTGCATGTGTTAGTCCGTATGAATGACAGTCAGGGGTGCACTAATCCTGTCGCCTTAGCTTGTCATCACAGTCAGCTCACACAAACGGGATACAGAGTGTTGACACAGGCAGGAGCAAATACACAAAGCCACAAAAAAGTAAGTCCATTTCATCTTAGCCTGGATAATTAATCATTAAAATTTATTTCTACAAAGCGTGTTTGTTTTATGAGCTTCTGCATCACACTGTTCAGGCCTGCTAGCGTGCTTTGCTTTTACTGTCACATGCTGGCAGAAGAACACAACTTCTCTATGGGATAGATTCATTAGTTGCCCCTCAGACTCAGCTTCGTGTCTCTGTGTCTTAACTGTGACAATATGGAGAGGTAGAGCAGGAGAAAGAGAGTGGGTAATTGAGACAGACAGAGCAAGAGAGAGAGACTACAGTACTTGCCACCAGAGGTAATTAGCAGAGCAGCTGTTTGAGAAGGGGAAGCTATAGCCGTGACACTGCAGGAAGGAGCTGGGGGAATAATTAGCCGGTAACACCCGTCAAGCTTTCACAAAGCGGAGATGTGTTATTCTACTTCTGCTCTCCTGTGAGGAATGCCAGACCTCCACACACAGCCCAACACCTACTGACTTCCAGCTTGAAAATCCTTCTAGTAAGATGGAGTATGTCTATTCCATCTCACCAGATGCACATGCGAAGGCCTTCACAAGTGCACCTGGTGTGTGTGTGTGTGTGTGTGTGTGTGTGTGTGTGTGTGATATCTGCTCCATGGGCCATATTTAGACCATGTTAATTGGGTATTGATCATAGTTGGTAGTCAGTAATGATGTATGGTTGTTTCAGGTGAGACTGCTACCAGTAGAGTGCATGTTATGTATGTGTACATAACATATGCTTGCAGGTGTGTGTGTTTGTCAATAACCTTGCACTGTATTCGATCAAAGCTCCTCAGTGGAAAACGTTCTTCTTTTCCCTCTACGCCACGATCGATGCACTCCAGCTTAACTAGGCTGCACACCAATATGCAGATTTGAATACAGCAAAGGAAAAACAACTTAAGCAAATGACAATTTGTTCGGTGTTTGTGAAAGAAAAGCTTTAAATCAGTAGGTGAGGCTATAATTAATTATTTTATGTTCAATTTTATCTGGTTTCAGATTCAGTTTTTGCTTTAGTGCAGTGAATTGTTGCCTTTACATGTTCAGAAGCACATACTGAACAGAAGAGGGAGTAGTAACTGAAATTAGGCATATTTATTAGTAATTAGAAACTGAATGTTATTTCAGAGATGAAAAAAATATTTTTGAATTATTGATCATTGTATCACTTGATTCCAGTGTCCATGTTATGATAAAAACAAATTTAAATTGGCTCTGTATTAAAATTTTATAGTTGTATTATAGAATTTTATATTGGCTGGTTTTATCATTGTCACAGCCGTTGTCCAATATGGCTTAGTGACATACAGATTTGCTAGCACATTAGGATTATATCATCCTCCATCAGGGAACTGAAATTAAATTTAAACATGTATATCATGACATTTTTACCGTGTAATAACAATTTACATTGAGGCTGTCTGTGTGCAGGTAGATTGATGTTCCCCTCCAGTCACTCAGTGTGCAGTGCAGGGAGTCATCCAGGAAGACCTAACTGTACAGCAACAAATAAAGTTACCGCTACCATTGTCATTTGTCTCCATATATCCACCACTGTAGCAGTAACCTAGTTATAGCACACCTTGCCACAGTAATGCCATGTCCCCAGTGTCATGCCGTCTGCCTTAGAGACGTTCACTGTCTGTTCTGTATTCTTTTTCCTGGCGCTACTAAAATAATCAAGATTAAAAACTTAAATGGTTAATTACATGGATTTCTGTTTACTACTTGATAGTGCAGATTTAAAAAAAAAAAGAAATGTAAGAAATGGGTATACTACATGAAAAAGTATAGTTATTTAAAAACTTTTGTCTTTATCTTCTTGTGACTAATCTAAATAGAAAGAAAATTGGTCTTTTTTTATGTGACTGACTCTGTTCATTTAATAACGCTGCAGTGGAGTGAACTTGCATCCCAAATTACACGACCTTGTCAGGTAGTTGCAAGATTATTCAGCAGGCCTGCTTGCAGACTTTGGCCAGAGCTGTTTCACTGCTTTCTTTCTGCTGTAAACCTCAGATCTTACCTGTGTGTGCGACTGGAATTTTCTTTTCTAGGGCGTAGAGATCCAGGCTTTGCCACATCCATTTGAAACTCCTCCTCCATCAAATTGCTCGTCGGTATTGTGGATAAGTGGCTCTCCATTTCAGCATCCAATGTAGTCATGAATAGACTCCATGGTGTGTTGACTCTGCAAGAAGGCCTGTCAAGTTTGTGTCCACAGTGAGCCCCTTTTTTACCGTGCTGAAGCATTTATCAGCTGCTTTCTCCCCACACTCCCTCGGAATGGGTGAGGATGTGTGTGTTTGTGTATTTCCGTGCCCTAAGCGCTCTCTACCTAGAGATTACCCTTCATTTTGCAGGGAGCCACTCGAGCTGCTGACATAGCAACTTCCTGCAGAGAAACTCTGCATATGTATTGACTGTGCGTGTTTGTATTTGTGTGTCTTTCTCCGTGTCTCTCTCCTATTCCCGCCACAGTAAAAGGTAAGCTATGGAATGTTGTACCTCAGCTTGCCTTTGATACTGTCACACCCTTTCATTTCTTTCATTATTCTTCACACTCACGAGAGATTGGTATTTATTTTGCATTTTACCTTGTAAGCTTTAGGTCTGTTAGGGTTGTTCACAAGTCCTTCAAAACCCCGCTATCCCCCGTGTGTGTAAGTCAAAGTGCCTGTGTATGATTTTGTATGGGTGATGCTAGGGGGCGGCTTTTATTCCCAGCACTCCTGAGACAGCAGTCAGATGGGTCATAAATATACAGGAGCATCTGTTTGAGGTTCACACACACACATCCGCTGTCCTACTAACCGGAAGGGCGTTGGCTTTTTTTCCCTCCCCTGACAATGCTGACACCTCCCAGTGGGAGCCTACATCGCAACTGGCAACTGGGACAGTTGGATTTACATATTCATGAATACTAATGAATGTGCTGGAATGGAAATTGAATGCTAAAACTTTCTCTTCTCAGGCCATATGGTGGACAGTGCTCAGGGAGGGACTTTAGTTCACTTTGAATTTGTTTATGCATGTTGTCATAGGAAGGATGAAGGGAACAGCTGAGTAGGAGGGCATTTAAGCAGAGTGTTTGAGTCAGCCGGTAGTTTAAGGAAGAAACTATGGGAGGTTGATGATGGGGTCACAGCATGGAACTTCAGACTTTTTTTGTTTTGTTACTTGATGCTCATAGAAGTTGTGAAAACTGTTGAACAGGGTCTGTAATTGTAATCTATTCAGACTACTTCAGTTCAGTTGAGCTTAAAGATCAGATTGTTCTGGGCGGTGGGTGATTGCTCTTTTAGCCTTATTTTATGAATGATTGCATTGCTGCTTCACCCATTTTAGCTCATCCATAGCTGCTGTTCTCTTCTCTTTGTTGTTTTTAAAAGTTCATCGCCTTTTGGAGATGTTAAAGTTAATGAAACAGTAGAGCTAGGCAAGAGTAAAACTGTCTCCATCTTACTGACTCTTACTCCGTATTCTTGTTATATTAATGGATACAACATTCACCCAACATCCCCTGGTGCTCATTCCCATCTGCCAGTAGTCCAACTGCTGACTGTTTTCTTGTGGTGTGTTTATGTAGCACAGTAATATGTGGTAATGAGATAAGAGATAAGATAACCTTTATTAGCCCCACACGTGGGAAATTTGTTTTGTCACAGCAGGAAGTGGACAGTGCAAAAGGTATATAGCAAACATTTGAATATAATAAGAATAAATACAGTACACAACTGTACAGAATAGAATAAAATACTATATACAGTAGAATAAAATTGAATAAAATATACAATAGGATAAAATTACTGTAATCACATTACACTTTTCTGTAGTGTAACTATGTAATGCAGTTCTTCACTCAGTTCTGTAGTCATATTACAGTTACAACTTGCATACTTAAGCTACAATCAGCTGATTTCAGTTGTTGTGCTGATAGGAGGAAAATGATCGAGGGGTCTACAACCTTTGTGGAGTGGAGTTAAGCACATTACTTTTTTACTGCACAAAAGAACAAGAAGGTGATGGTAAAGTGCAAGCAAAAACCAAATGCTGCTAACAGGACATCGACTCTTTGCGTGCTGCGAAAACACCATGTTAACACAAAGCTAGTTGCAAAAAACCCCCCAGAGTGATGTTAAAACTGAGGGTATCCCGACCTCAGCCAAACAACCAGAGCCTGAGCTTCAGCATGTGAGAAGCTTTTCAATGTTGCTGTTGGCTTTGAGTTATGAGAAATATTCTGTGTGTGTCCTCATTAGGATAGGGATTTGTGTAGGTGTGTGGTGGGACTTTGTCTTGCACTGTCACACAATTATCAGTTAACAATATACTTATTATAAGGTAACAAATTACTTTCTCCTGGGAGTGATTCGGTAACTAATGCATTTCTTAAAAACGTCACAAGTAATATGTGATAATTGCTTTTTAATTTTTGAGTAATGATGTGAGTGAAATAAATAGTAATGCACATCTAGCTCTGCGTGGGCTATAAGATAGCTTGTTTGCTCAAATTTATTGGCTGCGGGAATGGAGACTTCATTCTTAATACTGACCATACAGTGCCTGGTATCCATGACACAACACTGATTAGTCATATATGATGAAAATCTCTGTCATTATTCAACACAACCAAAAAGGAGGCAGGACCTCCTCCACAATGACTGATCTGATTAAACTGAATGCATTTGCCCGATTGCCGAACTGTCCTGACAGTCAGTGAGAAGCAAAGTCTGTGAGGCTGCTTACTGATTCAAGTAGTGGGAAAGAGATCAGACCTGAATTCTATGTTTCTACCGCTGCTTTCAGTTTTTAGATCCTCTTATTTTAGCCTAGTATTGTTAACACAGTTTTGTGTGTTAACAATACTTCTGTCTCCATGTCTCCTTCTTACTGACTCCTGTTTCTTCTCATTTTCTTCTTATTCTCCTCACCCTTCATTCCCCTCATCCACTCGTACTCATGCCCACCTGACAAGACGAGCTCATAAGTGGCCCATAGCTGACTGCCGCTTTTAAGAATGCCATTTATTTTAGATCACACACATCGAACAATTGCAAAGTGTTGTCACCTCCACTAAAATTATAATTGCCACCTTTCCACAAAGAACCGAAAAGATGAAAGTACTCCTGCAAGCTTTCAGTTCCTCAGTGTGCGACACAGGTTAACACACGCACACACACACACACACACACACACACACACACACACACACAGACACACAGACACACACGCAGTGAAGTACACAAGAGAGAGAGGATTCCCTTGAGATTTTTGCTTCTCAAACAAGAGACATTTGCAAGTGTTTCCTCTCATCAGACCTCCCTCTTTCCCAGCTCTACACCATCACAGAGGGAGGAATACAGGTTAAGTTGTGTGAAATCACCGTGACAGTACATGCAAATTTGTCACAGCCCACCTACAATGGAACCTGTCAATCTAAATGATTGTCTCTCTCCTTCTGTACAGGCTTACCTGTGTGCCTAATCAAGATGAACCTTTTTTTTTGGTGCCATTGGGATATTAACGTAGTTCTGCTTGAGGCTGTTAGGCTCCTGTCTATAACTCATCCAGCCAGTCGCTGTCCCTGGGCCTTTACGCTTTTTTTATTTTGTTAGCTGTGCACTCACATCTGCATGTATAAGTTGTAATTTGCATCTTTATGCAAGCCCTCTTTTCTGAACAACAATATACACATCCCTAAGAGCAGATTCACCCCTCAAAAATAAATTATATGCTTCCTCTTCGTGTGTGTGTGTGTTTTTATGTTTACACACATATTAGGTCTTACTTGAGAAGAATTCCTGATTTTTGACAGAAATAACACACTGAAATCTTACATCTTATGCTTTATATCCTGGCTATAGTTGTTGCATCAGATGTATACGGTTCTTCTTTAGATAGATACAGTGATCTTTTTGTGTTCCACCATATTTATTTAGTAACAATATCTTCTAGTCTCAGGAATCTACACTATGTGCATTATATGTTCCCTCATTTATTTCTAAAAATGTGGGATTGATAAAATTCTGCACACTTTGGGGCTGGCCTGGAGGTTTGCTTCTGCTTGTGAAGAGAAAGTGAACAGCAGTCACTTGTCCACCACAATCAGATGTTGGAAAGAAGTTGGATAAAGGAAATCTGTGAAAGACCTGTGTAGAACAGTAGCTGCCAGGATTAGTGCTGATTCCCACAGACAGGAAGTCTAAGAGTGGAAGTCTGGACTGAAGCCGAGGGTGGTGTTACACCCATTATTACACGGTACCCCCCGCAGTGCGATGACAGTCACAGCGAATCACTGTACACAAGAGCACAAAGATTATACGGTATACACACCTGCTTACATAAGACACAGAAAGAGGGACAAACAAGCAGAAAGCTACCTGTTGTTTGCATAAGCACTTGGAACTCTTCTCAAAATTCTGTTTAGGGTCTTAACTGTATGGTTGTCAAGACCAAGCTGTACTCCTCTCTCTTAGTCGCTTGTTGTCTCTGTTGAAATGTGTAATCTGGGAAGGATTAACTCCCCAGCTTCTTTTATTTGCATGTTTGGGGATTGTTGTCATATTCCCAATTTACATGCTGATACCAAGTCATTATGATGTTTAACTGAGTTGAATAATGTAGATTATGCATCCTGTTAGTCCGCTACTTGCCGCAGTGGTTGCACATGCACGTACACATGAATTTGGGCATTCGCATGCATACAGACACACTCACTGGGATCTTAAATGAATATGTATGTCCTGCAGAGGGACAAAGAAGAAAGATGAATAGTTGCGTTCTTGTACACACAGTTTCGCTATGTCTTCCAGGCAAAGTAGAATGAAGTAGCGAGGGGAAGTAAGAGAAAAAGATTGCAGAAAAGAGGTGAGGGGGGTCATCTATTCTCTATGGCATCGCTCTTCACATATTTCATCTTTCTTTCATGTTCTTTTACTTCCTCGCTTACTCCCAGTGGGATGTGCTAGTTTCTTTTCTTTCTCTTTCTTCCCTCTCATGTATCTCAGCAGGGATAACAAGTTAATGTGATGAAACCAAATGTAGTCGAGTGATGGCAGCAGAGGGAAAGATGTCAAGATTTCTAAAAGAGAGTGAGTGATGAATAGCTCCCAATCTTTCCAACAAACTTGATGTGGTATTATTCCCTTTTAAAGCCACTTGGTAATTAGAGAAGAACCCCATTTCTGCTTTCTCTTTACCTCTTACTCTGTTCCAATCCTTTAATCACTGTGTAAATGAAGTGATAAAAAGAGAGAGCAAGTGGATGTCTGGATTGAGATGGGGTTTTTCGGCCGCTGTGCTCTGTTACCAAGCAACAAGCAGAAAAGCCCTGAGTCACTAGGTTCCATGGTGAAAGCAGCTGACCTCACCAAAGTCGAGGTCAAAGGTCACCTCAGGCCATCTTCCAAGAAAATATTGACTCAGACAAATAAAGCAGCTGGAGTTTGTGTGCATTTATGAAGGAATAGAAGGAAATGTGTGTGGTTGTGTGCATGCTTTGTACGCGTAGTGTTTGAGATATATGTCAGTGGGGACTGATTTGTTGTTGGGTGTTCATGCACATGTGTGTCCAAGTTTGTGTGTGCATAAAGTTGAAGTGACCGGGTTAACAGCATTAGCATGTGAAGCTGAATTATTCATAGTGTGACAACCCATGAGGCATCTATCCTCAGCTTTACAAATGACTAACTTTCTCTCTGTATGGGGACACAGACTTCACGCTTCAGTGTATGGATGTTGAGGGTAGAGATTTCATGTTTATTTTATGGTTTTTACATGTGTCTAAACTTCTCAAGTGTGAATTATGCAAGGGGTTGGCATAGTGTTACTGTTGGAATGTCACTTTCTGCAATATAGAAGATAAAATAATAAAAAAAAACATTTATTTGATCAAAAATCTTTAGACATTATGTAAATTTTAATGGGTTTTGGTAAAGCTAAGGTTACAAAGCCCTGTATTAGAAAGCTGCAGTGGGATTGGGATGTAGCAAGCCATTCAAGACTCAGTACATATGATGTGCAGAATAAATTAACTTCGTGTTTAGCATGATTATTGCAGGATGGAATGGAGGAACCCTGCAGGAAGGTGCAGAATTGAAACAAGATTAGGAAGGTCACAATTCAGACAATGCTTTATTGTATTATTACTGGTCTAAGCTCCAGATTACATCTACACGAGCGGCTCGGCCATGCAAATCTGTGCCATAAAGCTCCTGGTATACAATTTATGTGCTGATGTTAATGCCAAAGGAGGCATACAGCTCTGCAGGTACTAAGTCAGCACAGTGTTGGCAATGTTTATGCACTGTGCGTCTCTGCACTCGGTGATATACTCTTAACTACATTTCATCTGCCACTTTGTAGCAGAGTTTCTTTAATTTCTAAACACTTTCAGTAACACTGATTACAGTTGTTGTAGAATTTCTCAGGCTGACTTGCTGCCATGGTGGCATGCCATTATAACACCATGCTTACATGCTGTTTATAAAGGCACACTGCATGGCTAAGTGCTTAATTTTATACACCTGTGGCGATGGGACTGAAAACATCCGAATTCAAAGATTTCCCTTATGGACAAGAGTGCTGGCGTGTCTATATAGTATAAGTAAAAAAGTATGCAATATAATGTTTAGCAACTGTTCCATCCATTAATTGAGCATGTTAGTATGATAAAATTTGGTACTCAACACTAAACAGAAAGTACAACGGAGACAAAGGTCATTAGTTCAAATGTTCACTTTAAATGTGTTATTGTAATTCATCCTGAAAAAACACAAATGTACTGTGAACTCAGTGTGGCGTTGTGTGTTCATGTTGTATATTTTTCAGCTGCTAATAGTATGATGAGCAGCATTTACTTTAAATTTCATAGGAGATTATATTTATATGTAGAATAAAAAAATATTTGAAGTTGCTAATGCAAGACATCCCTGTTGTAACAATGCTATAATACGGGAAATATCTCTTTTAGTGTTTAGTACTGCACCTTAAAGAGTTACATATAGAGCTGAAATCTTAAACTACTTGTGAAAAAAGTTAACAAGTTAACTAATGACAACTTAATGGTTCTCTTTTAGCTGAAAAATTAGAATTTTTTTAAATAATCATATTTATTGATAAAATGATCTAACCTTTGCAAACTGGTCAGCCAGTAATTTCTCATCTTGAAGTTGATTTATGTGACTGTGCACCACAAAGAGTTGGTTGAGATTGGCGTGTTTCTTTCTGCGAGTGCTTTATCAAAAGTTTATGGAGAGAAGTGAACATTGCCTACGGTGAGACCTGAACACGCATTTGATGGTCCTGTGATCAGAGCTATTAATCAGCGCATAAGCAGACAGGCAGTGGGTGTATGGTGACTCAGCTCCTTCCTATTCTCACTGAGTGTCTATGTTCTTTTATTTCTGTGTGGGTTGGCCAGCAGCCCCCTGCGGCCCTAAACATTGATGGGGAAACCTTCAGTGAGCCTTGATGATGACTCACGGCACTGATTTCAGTCATGAATCTACTTGGATTCTTGCTGTGTACACGCACATACAGTGCTGTGAAAGTATTTGCCCCCTTCCTGATTTCGTTTTTCTTTTTGCACATTTGCCCCACTTGTAATACTAATTGCCCCCTAAAACTAATAACTGGTTGTGCCACCCTTTGCAGTGAGATAGAGATAACAGGGTTTAATTACAGGCTTTGACTAGGCTTCTACTAGTGTGTTTTAGGTCAATTTCTTGGTCATTGTCCTGGTGCATAACTAAAGTGCATGAGCTTCAGGACATGAGCTGATGGCCGGGCATCCTCTTACAGGATTTTCTGGTAGAGAGCTGAATTCATGGTTCCATCAGTTACTGGAAGTTGTCCAGGTCCCGGAGCAGGAACAGACTTCCAATCCATCACACTACTGCCACCTGTTATTTTACTGTTCATTTGATGCTTTTTTATGTAACAGGAAACAAAGATGAGCCTTTATATTCTTTTTGGTCAGCAGCAGTTTTCACCTTAGAAATCTCCCATTGATGCCATTTTAGCCTAGTCTCTTTCTTATTGTTGAATCATGAACTTTGACCTTAATTGAGGTGGGGGGCCTGCAGTTCTCTGTTCTTTTGTGACTTCCTGGATAAGTTGTCAGTTGTAATGTCGGTATGACTGCCACACGTTTGAAGGTTAAGCACTATTCAGTGCTTATAGGTTTGCTGAAGGCCCAAAGCCTTAGAAATGGCTGTGTAACCCTTTCCAGACTGTTAGATGTCAATAACTTTGTTTGTCAGCTGTTTCTTTAGATTGTGGCATAATGTGCTGCTTTTTGAGATTATACAAATTCTATTTCTTGATTCAGTAGGTCTGGCAGTGATCAGGCCAGGGTGTGGTTGTTAAAATTGAACTAAACTTTCCAGAAAACGTGTTATCTTCATCTAATATTGTTTTTAAAAATTGAAGCATGCACGTTTTGTGAAATGTGAAAAAAAAGAAATCTGTAAAAGAGTAAATACAGCACTGCATACCTAGACAAACAGACAGGCATAAAAATAATTCAACTCAGGTTGTCTGACAGGTGCTCTTTATGTATGTGTGTCTTTCTCTCTATGCACCATGTTAAATCTACAGAACCCTTATTCATGTGGCCCTGGGGGCTGATATAATGCTTGAATGATGTTCTTACTAATGGCACTGCAAACGTATGCGCTTGCACGCATGCACTTACAGCAGTGCGTATGCCACGTACAAACATGTATTCCAACACAAGCATGCACGCCTTTACTCACATTAACAGCAATACAAATGGCTGCCACTCTTCTTCTGTCAAGCAGTGGGAGGGGAGACTGCGGTGGGGGGAACTGCCAAGACTGTGTATCAGAGGAGAAAACGGAGGGAGAGCGCAAGAAGAGAAGCAGAAATAGATGTGACTGTTATATACTGTCTGTCTCCAAATAGCTGTTGTTTCATTTGTCCAACTGGCACTGTCTTGTTTAGCCTGTGCTTTTCCAATATGCTAAACTGTTTATGTTTATGTGCAAGGAGGACAGTGAGCAGAGATGATTGGGTCAGACACCAGTCACTTGTTTACATGCAGCTGCCTCTAATCATCATGTCATGGGTGAGACACTGATTGTCGAGGAACAGACTGAGGCTGTTATAGGCAAAGCTTTTCTGTCCTATGACCCCATTGCTAGCTAGATTCCTATGACTCCAGCAATTTTAGGTTTATTGTGCTATCAGAATTTTTTTTTTTTATAATGGAGTAAATGGCTAGTAATTTAAACATCACTTTTATATAATAATAATTGTAAGGTGCCATCATGCTATATAGCAGTTCATTGAATCATCAGCCTCAGTGAAATTGTATCACCCAGGCCTCATGCTGTACAACCTGCAACCATAGAAATTACCTTGATCTAAATACATTTGCATTTAGATCAAGGTAAATATTAAAGGTGGGCGTGCGAGTATTCTTCCACACTGGAATATTTCTCTTGTTTTGTGTGCAAATGAATGGCATTAATATGCAACCATGTAGGGGGATTATTCAGATGATGCTGAGATTATCACTGGCATCACATAATGTTTCATTTTGTGTGTGTGTGTGTGTGTGTGTGTGTGTGTGTGTGTGTGTGTGTGTGTGTGTGTGTGTGTGTGTGTGTGTGTGGAGCAAATTAATGGACATGACTTTTACAGGTTGGACAACAATGTCAGCCTTTTAATCCAATCACTGGGCTGCTAAATCAAATTATATGGAGAACCTAAGGAAAGGGTGTGTCTATACAACAGAGCTGAGCTCTATGCCTGGAAACAGGGTTACAAAGCCAGCCATGTTAGTCATCTAATATGGAAGTTTAAAGAATCCCTATTATGATTCTGGCCATGTCATACAATTTAGACATACAGTACTGTCTAAAAGTATTAAACCACCCTTTATTTCTTTATATTTTGCTTCCAAGGGGCCAGACTTTGTTGTAATTTAAATAAAGTGCCCTTGAACAATAGCTCTCAGAGCTTTTTGGATGTCTTTTATAGTCTTTCATTGGGCATTGGCTACTTTTTCCCTTATTTTTTGTTAAACTAACACTGATCTATGAATCATTCAAGATTAAAAAGGCACCTAGCTCAAGGAATGAGGCAGTGTTGTGTCTACACATGACAGGCAACTTGGCAAATAACCCTTTTTAACTAATATCTTTAGACACTCTATTGCAAAAAATGTTAAAAAAATTTTAGGTGATTATCATCATTATTCTCTCTCCATCAGCTACAGCTGATGTGTCACGTGCCAGAGGACACCTTATGCACAGTCAGTAGACAGTAAGTCATGCTCACAGATTGAAATACAGTTTTCTTGATGAATCTATTTACACACTGTCATGAAATATTCTGCTTATGGTCCAGGAAGATGGTATAAATGCATTTTAAAACAGAATAAAATTGACAGTAATGAGGTTCAATTGTCTTGTAATTTGTGCAACAATCTTTTTAATGATGGATTGAGGACCTAACATGTCTGATATGGATTTGGCAGGTTACCATTTCCCATAAAGAAAGAGAAAATATGTAATTTAATAGTTTGACGATTAACTTTTAGAACTTCTATACCAGTTATGATCTACTAGTTTTTTGCCTCTCAGAATGAAAAGAAAAACTAGGAAAGTCTCTAATTCAGGAGGAAGCTGGCTTTAAGGGAAGAGCTAAAATAGCATGTTTTGACTATGAATGTACAGATTAAATAACGATTGTTTTGAACTGTGATTCATGCAAACCTACTTGGATGAAGTCCAAAAACAATAAAAAGCTTTGAATGAGCTGCCAATTTGGTCCCTGTGGCTGTGGATAATTCACAGTTATCCCAATAGCAGTTCAGTTGAAGTAGGGAGGTCAAAATGTACAATTTAGATGTACTATTGTGATAAATGTGAAGGGTGTCTTATATGTTTGCATAGTCTTGTGATACCTATTAGGGATTTTACAAAACACACAAAGACCCCTCGAGTTTATAAGAGTCAGTGTAGAGAAGGAAATAAAAGAACAAATGACAAAACACTTGTCAGAGGAGAACAAGAATGCTGTGATAAACATGTCTGTGTATTAATCAAACAAAAAAAGAAATGGTTTCATCATTTATATGCCTTCTGCTGGCTTCTCTTTCATTTATTTCCTTTCCTGGACTAATGGATGGTGTCACATTATGTGTTTTGTGTGGGCTTGTTTGTTAATATTTTACAGTCACTTCCTAATGTGGCACCACAGAAATAGCTATGGACAGCACGTATGTCTTTCTAAGAATGTGAATGGGATGGGGAGCATGAGAGGAAGAGACAGAGGCTGCTTGAATTAAATGGGAAAAGCAATCATTTTGGCCAAATGCCAAGTCACCTCAAATGTAAAAAATGTGAAGCTAAGACTGGGGGGAAGAGAGTGCAAGAGAATAAAAAGATAAGGGACTTAAAAAGTGGGAAAGTAAAACAGGGAAAAAATGAAGCAGTCGGAAATGAAATAGACAAGTACCAAGCTGTGTATGTGTGGTACTCGAATGTAATGATATGTTCTCAGTGTCTGTGCTTTTCTGTAGGTTTGGCTTGATATGAAAAAAACAAAAACAAAAACCAGATGCAGATACAGGAAATGTTATTATTAATTTATCTGAGGGATTGGAAACAGAAAAAAACATCTTGTTGCATCAATTTGAACTAAAAAAAAACACCTTGTCACAAAGTTCTCATTTAAAAAGCCCCCGAGTACAATTAGCAAACTTCTTGTGGATGCTTAAATGGTTTTAAAAAATGTGAGGTTCACTTTGAATAAGGTTAGCTGCTATAATGCTGCTGAATGAGGTTAGCGCTGCCCTTGTATATCTAAATGGGGTTAGCAATTGCAGCTTGTGCTTTGGTAATCATGACGTTTGTTCTCTGCTGAATGCTAACGTCGATGCTAACCCAGTTTCATCAATGCTAACGCTGTCTTCGAAATCGAATTAATTCACAGGAGGATGTCAACAATAACCCCTAGAGCATGTATGAGAGGGAACAGCTGAATCCTGAGTGTCTTTGCTTCTTTTGACTCTGATACAAATGAAGTCTCGCCTCACAGTGCAGATGTTAAACGTATCCTTATAATTTTCTCCCATTTTACTGAAAATCAAATGCATATTCACTTCACATGCTGCAATGATTTAAGCTGCTTTTAATCTCTCATATGCATCAAGCATAATGGTTTAGATAAAAGCGACCACATGTATCAGAGTTAGCATGTGTGTAAAATAATCGTTAGCAAGAACTGCCTTTCCTTATAACAAGAGACTGGATTATAAAATCCAAACCCTTTGAAGTATTAATGTGTGTCTCTGTGTGGTTCTATATACAGCACATACTTGCACATTAGTGTGTCCATCCATGTGCACACACATGCACATGGATACCCTGATGGATTATTTTCTGTGTGCAAAATATCCAACTGCCTCAGCCAATTCTAATGAACCAATTATAGTAAAGTATTTTCCTCCTCTTCAGTTTGATAGTGAGAGTCATATTGTGGATTAAGCTGCTTTACTTTATTGCATCTCATTAACTTTACCCAAACAATGTTTGAAGTTTAAATCAGCTGTTAAAAAGAACATGGCATCAAAGTGAGACTCAGAACCAAAGTTAACTAGCAAACTGCTACAGGAAACTAGATTTGATATTAAAATCAGAGATCGATGTAAGGGACATGAAAGAGAGTCATCTTTATATAAGTTCGACTATATGCACAAATTAGAGTTTTAGACTTGTAACATGCTAACAAATGAACGATGTTGATGTAGTATATGTGCATCACAAGCCTCAAAGATGCTGCAAAGTGCATAAATACATACAATATGAATACAAATGAATTTTAATATCTATTGTTACCAGTCCTCTCCTCTCCTTTTCTTTGCTTTTTCTTTTTGCGGTTCTTCCTCTTCATAGCGAGCTCTCTTTTTGGTTATAGAAACCTTTCAAGCAATCAATAGTAGACATAAATTTCCCGTCATTATTCACAGAGGGCACACCGTTGGCTTACTGGAGAACTGCTTCCAAGAATGGGTACAGTTCCCCAGCTACTAAATTCCCATGGATGTAGCTTCTGGGTCAGAAGAGTGAAGCTGGGGTAGAAGTACCAGTTGAACCTGTTTCTGATGACCACTTTTCACTTGATTTATAACTCCAGTAAACATTTTCAGAGTTTCGTGGCTTGTTTTAATCCAACATGATGCCCATTGTGCCGGCAGATTGTCTAACGTGTACCCCTCCTTTGCACAATTTCAGCCACCCTCCCAATCCTAAATTAGATAAGCGTTTAAGAAGGTGAATAAACTGGCACATAATGCTCTATTTTTTAAACTGTGTTGTTGAACAGATCCCGAAGCAGGATATAATTTTGGGTGTGTCTACAGTGCTAGTGTACGAATATGGAGTATCTAGTTTCTCAGAAAGACCAGCATACTTGGTTAACCAAAAAATCACCAACTGTCAATCGAGAGTTGACAAAGGGTTGGGCAATGTTACAGTGGGCTTGTCCATCTTTTACATACAGTCTTTGACACCACCATAAATTGGTATTAATTGCATTGAGCATTTCCAACCAGCATGCAGCAACAGGATAATATTTTTATTTTAAAAAACACAAACAGTGCTAGAAATCAGTGAATACAGTGTGCGTTAGTCATAGTATAATTGATATAAAGTTATAGCTGTTTGTTGGGGCTCTCACAATTTTTGTCAGTGGTATAAGGTGCTAGTATAACAGAGGTCAGATCATTTCTCAGAGCCTTGTATTTTCATCTTTACATATAATCTTCCATTTAAATCAGTAAAACATGAAGTGGGTTTTTTGTAATTTATTACTTTAAATAAGACTTCTGGCCTGTGCTCTGTGTTGCTATAGGAACCATAAAGGTCAATAGAAAGTCTTTTGAGTGGGTTTGTGAAGGCTCTGCGTAGGAGACAAATTTACCTGTCTGAACAACAGAGAGACACTCTTTTCTATCACTTTCCTTTTTTTCACATCTCTAGTGTTGTTTTGGTCCCTCCCTCACTATACACCCCTGTTTTTAAGCCTCTCCTCTCCCCTCCCTTCTCCTTAATCCTTCCCCTCACTGGTTTATAGACAGATCTCATCTCCTCTCTTGCACCACACATTGTACTTCAAGAAAGGCGCTCTCATCGACACTGACAGCAATCTAATTGCCATTGCATCCTTATGAATATCTGTGAAGCGTTGTTGTGTGTGTGTGTGTATGTGCTCAGTGTTTGCTACCGCAAAGCTATTACCGGAGCTGGTTCCCTGCTACATTTTGTGTTATTTTATAGTGTGTCTTTCATTGTGCACGGGCTGTAGCCAGTACTGCCTCATCAACTTACAGGTCGATAGAGTAGTTCTGAACAGAGGATGTCCGTCAATGATGGGAGGTGAGAGGAGGAGGGAGGAAAAAATGAGCAGGGAGGGTGAGACGGAGAGCAACCTTTCCATATTCAGTTCTCCTGTTGTTGTGTTCTGGCATGTCAAAGAGGAAGCGTTTTATGACTGGATCAGTTAACAGATGGGCATCCCAAATAGCAGCAAGATAAAATTTTGTTGCTCTGTTTTATTAATTTCTACACAAACCACACACAGCCGCACGCTATCGGAGAAAGAAAATCTGGTAAATTCTGCGTGCCGTTTTTAAACATGCACAAGTGTTTACACGTATGCATAAACACAAACTCAGGCATAAACAAATGTCTGCATTCTTGTGTGTGTACATGTTCCACAGAGCCTGATGAGACAGATGGCAAACGACTGGTGGATGAACCAAACTGTCCGTGTTATCTTTAGGTGTAATGGTGCGGTTAATGATTCTGCCTTGCTTGAACGGTATAGAATATTACATAAATTACAATGTATGCACTATCAGTTAGTGTGAGAGACAGAAGAATTTATCTTAGTTTGAGTAGCTGTTCATTAGCCTTCTCTCCTACTCATCAAGCGATACGAGTCGAAATCAGCTAGACAAAGCATCAAAGTTTTGCCCCGATACTTGTCTGTTGTTAGCCCGACCTGATTGGATTAGCTGGTTATTAGGATGCAGCAATGAGCTTCAAGGCTACGGCATGTTTTGTAACATCTGAAGCTCGTAGTAGATGGATTCAGTTACATGTCCTTGGAGAGACATGCAGTGAGAAAGGCTCACTGACTGTATGTGTTGTATTTAGTGCCTGTTTTAGGAGGCTGAGACAGCCTATCCTCCCCAACAGAAAACGCCATACTGCATCCTCACCTTTGACACTTTTGTCTATTTCTTTCATCTCTGTGTTTACAAAAATCTTACGTGAGCACTATCGAGGGCTATGTCACTTTGTTTGCAGCTACCTCTGCGATTCCCATGAGACTACACAAGGTACTGGGATTATCCCAGCCAGTCTCGAATCACCTGAACCAAGTCATCAGTTACTAATGTGTGCGTGGAAGCTTGTGTGTGTTTGGGAGAGTGCGGGTACACATAGGTTAAGAAGATGAGAGGATTCGCCAATATGCCAAGACAATATCTCTGTGGGCATTCATGTATATAGATGTATATGATTGTGGGCTCGTGACTGCAAAGGTGCTGGATTTGTTTAAGAATCAGGCAGAATAAACAAGTCGGTGGATATGCAGGTCCTGATAGTCAAACTGTTCATATTACAATTAAAAAAACAACAAATGCTTAATGGCAAAGCCACCTCCCTGGTTGCAGTTATGTCCCTTGGGGCCAGGGATATAATAATGTGAAATTACGTAAATGCCTAAAATGTGTTAACATGCTTTGGAAATTACTCTTAAAAACAGCATGTTGTGATTCAAAAGTGGTTCCTCTTTATTACTGATTCAGGAACACAATTACCAGCTGATAATGTTGCAGCACATCACCTCCCTCTCATCAAGAAGGTGATAAGCAACGATGAAGATTGAGTTCATGTATTTAAAAACAAACATCATTTTTAGAGAACAAAGAAAATGTAAAATTTAGTGTAAATACGACCTATTATATGTTTGCCTTTCATTGTTTCATTGGATGGGAATTATAGAGATGGAGAGAACATGAAAGGCAACTTAAGAATGAAATGAGACACCTAAACAAAGACAAGGAGGCCAAAGTTAAAGTTAACTAAACTTTGTAGTATCTAATAATGTCACTACAAAGCGTGCAGTTATAATGCTTATGGCTGGGACAGTAGAAAGCGTTTTCTGAAACTAATGGGCTATATGGACATAGAAGTATCAGGTATTTAATTGTTTGATTGATTATTACTTTATACCAAATGTCTACTTTTAAAAACATTTTTACAGTATACATGGTTTCTGGTTTCAGCTCCCTCAAATAATTAGGTTTTCCAATTGTGAAATGCTAACATGCAGTAATGAGCTTGAAAACGAAGCAAATCAAAGTAATACTGCCTTATAAAGTAAATCTTTGAAAACTGCACTGGGCAACCTTGGAGAAATGAACAAAGTTGCTGAAGGACACGCTCCTTTTGTTCTAAGTCATCGTCCCAAAAATTATTTTTGGTTTGTAAATGAAAAGCTGCTTATTGCAGACAAAGCTGCATTTCCCTATGCTGTTCATCATAGTGTATCGTGTTTTTAACTTTTTCAAATTGTATTTATTTGAATAAACTTATTAAGGAACACAGAGCTTAGCTTACAAAAGGTAATACAGTGGAACCCCGACTTACGAATACCCCATTTAACGAAAAATTCAAGTTACGAAGGCACTTAACGGCAATATTTCTGCCTGTGTTACGGCAAAATGCCCACATAACGAAATCCGCTGGCTCTGATTGGCTGAGCCCACAATGCCTTCCGAATCATGTGACAACCCCCTTGGTGTTTGTACTTGCGCTTTGCTGTTCCACTTGAACTTTGCTGTTCCACTTGAACGACGTATTGTTGTTGCAGTAAACAATTAGCCTATAGCCTATCATTCACTCAAAAGGCACGATGGGTGCTTCGACTTACGAAAGACCCTCGGGAACGAATTAATTTCGTAAGTCGGGGTTCCACTCTCTTATTTTGTTAACATATGATATAAGAATGAAAATACCCAAAGACCGAAAAGTGTTGACAAAAAATGTGAAGTAGTCAAATAAAGAAAACTGGGGGAAATGTAACGGCTGTAACTTATAATAAATTGAATCTACTATAGTGTGGATGTGAAAGAGTGTTGGCATAGACTCTGTGAGCATTCTTGTGCGGAAAGGTTTTTATATTTAACAGACTCAGCCAATCAGATTTAAGATCATAGGGTAGGGGTTGAGGGGTCAGGGGTGCAGTGAGAGCAGCACACTCTTAGAGCTACATACTGGTCTCATCTAAATGCTGGAGTCAGATTTTTAATTGTTGCTCTGGGTATTGATTCGCCTGTTGAGATGGGGAGCAGATTTGTGATCCAGCAGAGAATAGCGATGGGGTAAAAGGAGTAAGAGGTGAGGTTATTGGTGGCTGTATACTGCTAAACAGTCATTATAATGAAATTCCACCCACTTTTTATTTTGAAGTTTTACATATCAGGGAATAAAAAAAATCATCTCGTCTTATGCAGGTCTTATAATGAGGTTAAGACAACCTCTGACAAACTAAAACACTACATATCAGTATCTTTGCAACAGCCAAAATAAGCCAAATAAGCTAAAATGCAGAAACTGTCTGTTGAAAAAAAGCTTTCATAGGAATTAAGATGGTAGTAGCAACCAGGAAAAAATGTGATTGCCTCCATAAAAGTATCTGAATGCTGGCTTGGTACATTCAGTTGTGTGTTAACACAATGCCAAGAAGGAGAGACATCGGCAGTAATCTTAGAGCATTTGTTGCTACACAACAGTCTGGAAGCAGTTATAAGACCATTTTCAAACAATTTGAATTCTACAGTGAGAAAGATTATTCATAAGTAAGCATTCAAGAAATTTCCAGTTTTTCATCATTGCAAATTCACCAGAAAATCAAGAAAACAGCAGAATGGCTGCAAAAGAGAAGAGTCAAGGTCTTACCAATGGTCTAGTCAAACTGTAGACCTCAACCTGTGGCACGACCTTAAGGGAGCTGTGCATAAACCCCTGCAAACCTCACTGAAAACTACTTCAAGTTATCACTGCTAAAGGTGGTTCTATAAGCGCATGACTCATGGGGCATACTTAGTTTATCACATATTGTTTCTGCATTTTGATTTAGTTAAATAATAACATAGGATAATTACCAGATTTTAAGATGTAGTAAGCAGAAAATAATTGTTGTATGTCCTGATGTGTAAAACCTTAGAATTGATAAATGGTGTGCTTTGGTTTTTATTGTGACTGTATACACTTTTTACAGCACGCAGCCTAAAAATGTTATTTTAGAGAAGGACAGTCCAACCTCTAAAGGCTGGCAGGGACTATTTTTTAATATGTTTATTTACTCTCAGAGCATAGTAAATAAATTGGAATAGAGGATATCTGTTTTGTTGCCAATACAACTTAAAGTCCAATTTATTTTCTAGCACTAAATTGAAGGGATTGAAATAGCGGACCAAGCCCTAGCAAATTTGTCACAGACTTTGGATCACTGATTCATTATATATCTCATTTTCTCTCTCTAATATTGTGCTGCTTGTAATTTCCTTGCAAATAGCCAAAAAGGATCTATTAATGTTATCAAGCTTTGGGCTCTGATCTGTGATGATACATTTGAAGGTCAGTCCGTGTAGAAAAAAATGGAAATAAAGAGCATAATTTAATCTCAAGTGTATTTTAATACAACTAAACACGCAGGATGAATAGCAGGGATGACATGCGGTCCATTGTTTTAAAAGCTCATAGACTAATTGCTCTGCAACAAGGACCACTTTGGAATAAGAGGACCCTTCCAGAAGAACATATTGAAATAGAACCTGAATAGACTGGTGATATGCAAATGCCTTGTGGAAATGTCTTGTGTGTATTTGTGTGCGATAGAAAAAGTCAGAGAAACAGAGTGCTTTGATTCATGTGGATTCATTTCTGTTTTTTTTTTTTAATGAAATGTTTCTGTGTTCTGATCTCCTCGTTTTGAGGCTTAGTGGAACATCTCAGGCTAACCGTGTTTTGTGTCCCACAAAAGCTAATAATCACAGATGTGTTAGCCGTTTCATTTTTGTTTTCATAGAAAGTGCCAGACTTGCAGAGAAAAAGCAGCGCCACTTCAATTTGCACCTCGTCTTTAAAAAGTGTGTAAACAACACGACAAAGTGCTTATGTGTTACAGAGTTTTAACAACACCTTAATAGAGGGCTTGTGTGATTGCTTAAAAAGAATATGTGTGAGAATTCGGGGGGGGGAAACACTGTGTTGGTACTTACCGTATTTTTTTTTCCAGAGATGCGACGGAGATTAAAGATGACAGTGATTCATATAAGGTTGAACTGCTTTGATAGATAGCTGAAATGAAACGCTGACAACAAAAAAAGACTATTTTGTCCCTAATGTGGGGGATTGGACCTTGGTGACAGTCTCTATAAAGAGACTAAATGTCCTCCTCAGTGGCTCCCCTGTCCCAAAGTCTCTCTGCCCCCACTTCATACATATACATGGCTGCTAAATAGATGGTTCATGAATACTATCAGGGCTCGTCTGTGATAGCATTGTCTATAGACTTACGTGAGTGTGTTTGAAAATGCGTTAAAGACTTTTCCCCCCTCGTCATAAATACTATTACTGGCTGTTTGTATTCAGCCGGTTTGCATGTTCATCTCGGCTTGTCGTCTGCGCCCACTGGCAGCAGCCAATGAAACTTTGTGTTTATCAGCCTCAGCAGATCTGTATTTAGCTTTTCCCATTCACATATTTCAGCATTTTTATATTTTTATTTTTATCATTCACGCACAAACCCTGCACCGAACTTCTCATTTCAGAGTGATGCTAATCAGGCCAGGCTTTTCCTGTGAGTTTCCCCACCGACAGACTGACTAGGTCACTGCTATGGCGGTCCTAGAGGCCATTATAGTCCTCTCCAGAGAATCTCTGTATTTTTAGACACTAGTTCTTATTCTGCTCTGGACTGGAGAGGCGACAAATGGCTTTGTTATTTCTTATCACAAAATATCTATGTTACTTTTTATTAATTCATCTAAAAGTGTGGGTGCCTCCCTTATAAACATGTTACACAAATACAATCAAGCATTGGTATTTACATCACAGGTTGTAGAGATACCTAACAGCACACCAGTAATGGTTTCTCCCAACGAGAACACGTGCTTAGACCTGTCTTTTCTGGGTTAACCCTCTGTGCTGTTCATGTGTGTATGTGTATTGTCTCTACACATGTGTGTCTGTAGGTTTTTTTTTTAATCATTACGAGTGTCCATGAGGGTGAAATCTTTTTAATGCAGCTGTTTATCAGAGGAAAAGCCTGAGGGCAAGAATTTCTTTCTCTTTCTCTGGCGCACACACACACACACACACACACCTGCCCTTTAATGAAATGTTAGCTGCTGTGGAGTTTTGTAGTAGGTCTGTGTGTTTCGGTTGTGAGACTTTATTAGTAATGACTTAGTATTGTGTATGTTCAAGGGGAGTTTGCTGGGTTGGAATGAGCCGCCTGCAGCTTTCCCTTTATTACACTGTGCTGTAACTCAGCTGGAGAACTAGTCCCAAACCTGCTCTCTCACTCATTGCGTGTGTGTGTGTGCGAGCTTGCGTGTGTTTACCTGTGGCAGCTGCCACAAGCATGCTGTCTAATCATGTGATGTGTCACTCCTCACAGTGGAACAGATTCCACACTCGGATTGCTGTCACTCTACGAGGGAAACATCACACATCTCTGACTTGTCAGTGTTTTTAATTGCGTTGCAATCACACTGTGATATAGTCATCTGCAGATATTTATTGGACATGATGTATGACATATAGTGGATCTCGAATCTTTGATAGAAAAAATCAACTCAGATAAACAAAAGTAACTCACTAAATATGGAAAAAATGAAACCATATATATATATATTTTTTTTTTACAATAACAAGTGGTAGATTTACATAAGCACTTTTGACAGTCAGCACTAGATGCTCAACTTGCTGTTTGGTTGGGGCTTTTATCGAGGTAACTATGATCTGATTTTGACACCTTATCTTTTTTCTTTCCTCATGTGTTCTTTCCATACAGAGGAAAGCTGATTGGCAGCTTTGTGTGTCAAGTCAAAGCAGCATTTTTCAGATCACAAAAAAGCCACCTTTACAACCAGCTTGTGAAAGATGTTTTCCCTACTCTGTCAGAGGAAAGCTTTAAAAAAAAAATCTGTTTTTCTTTTTGGCATATATAGAGCATATTGTATGTTATGTAAAAGACATTTGTCTGACAACTTATAAATTGTGTAACTACAAAATCCAATCTTTTCAAAGTCTCATATTCATACTAAAACACTAAAGCACATTAGGTCGTTTTCCGCTACAGGAAATTTGGAGTTAGCAGTCCTGATGATTAGTTACATTTTGAGAAGATGACACCTTGTATTTTCCTGTTGACCCACTACCTCAGAAGGAAAGAAAACATGAAGCTACAAGCCCATGAGGTTTTATGCAAATTTGTAGAGTGTTGTCACTTTGAAAACCTTTAGTTAGCACGGTGACACTTGAGTTGCAGAGAGGAGAGCGTCGAGAACATAAACAGGGCAGCAGAAAGATCCTTGAGACAGTTCTGGATTAGTAGAAGAGATCCTTGGGGAGAGTTGGAAGCTACCTGAATACAAGTTGATCATCCACAGCTGAAAATGACTGCTCAGGTTATGCTGCTCAGACAGTTTAAAAAGACATGTTAGGTTTATACAGCAACTTGTTGGTCCCCATCAACATGAAATCTTGATGACAGGGCTACAGTGATACAGCTTTAATTAATTTCACCTCTGCTGGTGAAAGACTTCAAAATGACAATGACTGGATTGCTACTGAGGCAGCTCTGTGAGGGGAGCAGTGAGGAGGTTGCCGCGTGTGACAACAGAGGCCGTGCTCTCTGACAGACCTTTCTCTAGTGCTGTCAAAAATGTATGACTCTAGGTGATGCAAAGTACTAATTAAAATTGATTTCAGAGCCCTGCTGGTGTTGTGCCCTTCTGTGATAGAGCTCCTCTCCCTTTGCATTTGTGCTTTCATTCGAATTTTAACAGATTTTCATGTCTCTGCTCTTTTACTCCTTTATTTCTCTTTTTGTGACAAGCAAATTGTCAGTGCATCTGCTAATGATGGCAGGAGTATTGTCATTTATTTCAGCGATACAATAAGTGTGCACATTGTCTGGCTGTATGTGAAAAAACATCCACACATATAATTAGATGTAAGGATTTCTCAAAATGACCTCATTAAAAGAAGTGATCATCAGTGGAGGGAAACGCTAAGTACTTTTGGAGAAATTGCAACCAACTAATGAGGACATTGCAACGACTTCCTCTTAAAAACCAAAACAATAGAGATGGAATATAGGAGACAAGCTAGAAAAAATGAGAAAAGTAAAAACAGGTGAAAATGGTCTTGACAGGTGTTGAGATGTGGAGAGATGGGTGTGGCTGCCGAGCAGTGTGATGGGAAAGCTGCAGGCTGAAGCGTTCAGTGGATAGCTGACAGTGAAAAACAGACCACAGACATCTATACATCAGCCCCTTGTTCTTCTTGACCACCTGTGTCTCTGAGCCATTCTGTCAAAGTCTAAACCAATAGATTGATTTTCCCTCAAAGCTTCTACCTCTGTCTTTTTTCATAGCTTTATTTTTCCTTCTTGAATATAGAGCTTGTCTTCCTGTAGCAGTTGAGTTCACATTCTCTCATCGCACTGCAGGATCCACAGTGTTCACGCAGAGTCCGCAGGTTTAGGCTCTGGTTTTGATTTGTGTTTGTGTGTGAGTTTCATAGTCATAGTTTGGTCCCGCCTTCACTGTTGTGATTGGTGTGGGGGTAGGGACAGGCTTAGGGCGTCGGGGGGTTCCCCGGAGGCATCTTCCTTGGGGGGCTCAACCCGGGGTAGCGGTCATGTCCGGTTAGGGGCTCTGTTGGCTCTCAGGTGACTGTTTCCTCGCGGCTGCGTGCAGCGGGGCTAGGGGAGGGTCTGTGCTGACGGACGTGGGTTACTGACCTGGTAGCCTGGCTGCCCCTGGGTGGGTCCGGGATGGGCGTGAGGTTCTGGGGGCGCTCCGTCTCTGGGCTGGGACCCGGACCGGGCCTCGGGGGCTTGGGTCCTGGTTGGTGTGTTGCCGGGGTTGTGGGCGGGTGGGTGCATGGGGGCCCAGCCCTGGAGCAGGGTGCCGCCGGTGCGTCGAGCCACCTGGGGGGCTCTTCAACTGGTGGGGGAGATTGTCACATCTTGCAGGAGCTTTCCTCTCCTCAGGAGCTCCCTCTGCAGGAGGGGGAGATACAGGAGAGGTGGAGGAAGATCTCAGCCTGGGTGTTTATTGTCTTATGTAGTCTGGAAGATGAGTGGATGGTGGGGTGGGTGCAGTTTTCTCTGTGGTGGGGTTGGGTGGACTGTCCCGGGCTCTGTGGGGCCGGGCGGCGCTGCTGCACTGGGCCCGGTCTGGATGGGCCTGGGCCCCCTTTCCCTGGCGGGTCGCGGAGTATGGGGGTGCCTACTGGGGTCAGCGGGCGAGCTGGCCCCAGGGAGGGGTCACTTGCCCCTCCCTTCCTTCCCTCCCCATCTCCAGCTGCCTCCCTCTTCCCGCTCCACCACAACCACCCACACATGCAGGGCCTTGGAGTAGGGGTATGTCACCAGGGTGCAGAGGAGGCTACCCCCCCCCCCCCCCTCTGTCCCCTTCTGGCTGCCTCTGCCTCAATTTTATCCCACAACTTAGACATTCACATTACTCACACTCTCATTACACATACATATAGGATCTTGGGGGTGGGCACGATACACGGAGTCCAAAGTACCATCAGGGTGTACACCCCACCCCTGGCATCGTTGCCCACCTCTCAATTTTAAATACACGTAGACATTGAGGGCTAGCAGGAGGGACCATGCGCTTACCTGCTGCTCTCTGGCAGGTAGCTCCAAGCCCTCCTGGGTTTTAAATGCACCTTAGAACACACATGCATCAACACTACAATGAGCGGGTGGAGGGAGGTTTGGAGTCTTCTCTCACCCCCATTCTCTGCGACCTGCTGGAGCAGGGGGGCTAGGACTAGGAGGAGGAGTTGGCCGTCCGACTGCGGTCTGGAGTGTGGAGCCTTCCTGCTGCTGCGGAGTCGGGGCGGTCTGCCTCCCCCCACCGCAGGGAAAAGGGAAACACCACCTGGGTCTGGGTGCAGTTCCCCCCTCCAGGGGCGGGGGCACCTAGACCCGGTTTGTAGAGTACGCTTGGGGAGTGTGATCGTGTGTACAGTGTCTCTTTATGTCTGTCGCCACGTTGGTTGAGTGTGGAGTAAGTGCATATGAGAGCATGAGGGTGGGAATGGATGTTTGTATCTGTGTGTGCCTGTATGTCTGTGTCTATATGTCAGGTTGGGTGTCAGGCGCCACCTCTCTGGGGACATCTCAGGCCCTCCAAGGTTTGGAGGCCTATCTCCCCCTACCACCACTTCCCCTGCCAGTGGCGGACCCCCTCAGACATCGGTGCGTTGGTGGTTCTTTGTGTCTGGGGATGGGCGTCCAGGTACACACCGGCTCACTCCTTGGTGGCCGCTTATCGGGGCCTGGAGCCTGGGGCTCGCTCGGGCCACTTCGGAGGTGGGGTGCCCCCGGCCTCTCGGCCCGGGGCTCGGTCACTCAGGCGCAGCTGGCTGCCGGCGGAGCTCACGGGCGCGTCACTGCAACCCCCCCTGGCTTCTGCTCCGCGGCTGCTGAGTGAGCCCTCATCTGGGACTCTCCTCAGCTCTTTCCGGGACAGTGGCGCAGCTGCCCCTCTGTTGGTCTTCCTTGGTCTCTTGTGTTCTGGGGGCCTCTGGATGTCTGGAGTTTTGATCTCCTCCACACCTGCTTCACGCCCTGGTGTGACGGGGCTGTGGCCCCCCCACACCCTCTAGCAGATTATTACATGAAGGAACCTTTTAAAAAACAAAAAACAAGCGCGTCCATGCTCACAGGTGTACACACGGGTGATCACACCCACAAACTACACCCTTTTTGGCTCCTACCTCAAAGCACACTGTGTTCTGTTGATCTTATGTGCTGCACAATAATGTTTAACATTTAGTATTTACTGTCATATTCCCATATATCATTGTGATGTTGTTTATTCTATTACTCTTGTTCTCTTCTGCTTGCTTTCTTTTTTCTTTCTCAGCAGGTGATCCAGGTGATTGATATATGCATTTTTTTTTCTCTGCCCGTTCTGTTGGTTTTTGTCTTTTGCCCTTCTCCCCCGTCCCTCTTCTCAGCTGTTTCTCTTTCCCTCTTTCTTTCTCCCCTTCTTTCCCCCAGTCAAGTCTGTCCCGTATTCAGTAAGTGAAAATAAAATAAACAATAAAAGGTGAATCAAATGGAAAAAAAAAAAAAAGAGATGGAATATAGGAGACAAGCTAGAAAAAATGAGAAAAGTAAAAACAGGTGAAAATGGTCTTGACAGGTGTTGAGATGTGGAGAGATGGGTGTGGCTGCCGAGCAGTGTGATGGGAAAGCTGCAGGCTGAAGCGTTCAGTGGATAGCTGACAGTGAAAAACAGACCACAGACATCTATACATCAGCCCCTTGTTCTTCTTGACCACCTGTGTCTCTGAGCCATTCTGTCAAAGTCTAAACCAATAGATTGATGCGGGAAACATTTTCCCTCAAAGCTTCTACCTCTGTCTTTTTTCATAGCTTTATTTTTCCTTCTTGAATATAGAGCTTGTCTTCCTGTAGCAGTTGAGTTCACATTCTCTCATCGCACTGCAGGATCCACAGTGTTCACGCAGAGTCCGCAGGTTTAGGCTCTGGTTTTGATTTGTGTTTGTGTGTGAGTTTCAAGCTCCTGATAGTGTGTTTACGTGTGTGTGCCTATTTGTTCTGTGTGCATGTTTTTTTGTGCCATGTGAATATATGTGTGTTTCTCTACCTGCCCAGGCTTGGGATTAAATGTCACTCTAGCAGATTGATGTTCTCTCTGATAGAACGCCACAGCAGGAATGAATCCATTGCATCTTGCAGATGGGAATAGAAAGACACACTTAGAAAAAAAACTAAGTCGACGGAGCACACGTGCTGCTTCAAATGCCGTAATTTTCATAGACGCACTGCCACATTCTTTCAACATTTTCCTCACAAATAAAGCGAGGCGTTGACTGTGCATGGTCCATATTCAACATAGGAGGAGATAGGTAACATCAGCAGAAAAGGGTAGTAGGTTAAACACTTCCTTTTTCAGCACATGCAGGGGTCACACACTGGTAATGTGCTGTTAGTGGCTGGCAATGCGCCACGCAGAAAGGGCACACTTTTATGGCTTCAGCAAAGTGGAATAGTGGATGACTGATTGTGGGTATGTATGAGTATGCATTTAGGCTTTTGTGAGAATGTGAACATATGAGTATGTGGATGAACGTGTGGCAAAGTGTGTGTGTGTGTGTGTGTGCATAAGTGTAAAGAGTGGGTGATTCAGGGAATAATGTACCTCTGCTGCAGTTCTGGCATTCATCCATTTTTGAGAATATTTCTATCAGGCTCTCCTCTGTGGGTGACCGCATTAATACCCGTGAATGAGCTTTTTATGTATGATTTCACTATTACATGCATATACCTCCATTGGCCATTTTATTAGGTGCACCATGTTACCTTATTTATTTGTGGCATACATTTAAAAAGGAAATATTCCTCAGAGATTTTGGTCCACATTGATATGACAGCATCACACAGTTGTTGCAGATTTTTCGCCTGCACATCTTATGATATCAAATGAGATCTGCTCATGGAGGAGGCCATTTGGGTAAATTGAACTCAGTGTCATGTTCAAGAAACCACTTTGAGATATTTTGAATGTGGTATGGCACGTTATCCTCTTGGAATCAGCCATCAGAAGATGGGTCAACTGTGGTCAAAAGGGGATGGACAGGGTCAGCAAAAATACTCAGTCTGTGATGCTTAAACGATGCTCAGTTTGTACTGAAGGGCACAAAGTGTGCCAGGATAATATCCTTTGCATTATCACATCACCACCAGCAGCGGCCTAAACTGTCAGTAGAACCCAGGATGGATCTGTGCCTTCATGTTGTTCATGCCTCCTCATGATCCCATTATCTGAATCTAGCATCAGAAATCGAGTCTCATTAGTCCAGGCGATGCTTTTGTAATCTTCTGTTGCCCAATTTTGGTGAGTCTTTGTAAATTTCTGCTGTTTAAAGATTTGATTTGTTTAAAATGCAAGTACAAAGATGCTCTTTTGCCTACCTTGGTTGTAACTTTCCCTTTATTATGCTCACTTTGAAATTCAACATGTGCACATGTCTAAAGAAATATCTGCCTTGTGACTGGCTATTTAGATATTTAACAAGCAGTTGAGCAGGTGTACCTAATGAACTGTATATCTATACCTTGCAGTCATACTTGTACTGAAACAGTTCAACAAACAATAAGGTTGACAGAATATTTTACATGATCTTTTAATTACTGCAGTCATTTATCCAACAAAACTACCAAATATTTACAAGTTTCAGCTTCTGTTTTGATGCACTGTTTGTGTCTGACAAATTGTAGTGTACAAATAATGAGTCAGTAAAAAACAAATGCTGTTGGAGCCGAAATTACACTAGATGCATCGCCTATTTTTTCATCTACTATTTCCTTTTCTCTTCACTGCTTCTCCTGGAACAGCTGGAGCAGGTGAGCATCTTCTTATCACTTTCTCTTACCACTCCCACTCTTGTAAGCTGTGACTGATCCTAAACAAACACTTTTATGTGGTAGTATGTGTGAATGACACAAATCTCTAATATGTCCTCTTTGGGCTGTTTTTAAAATAAATAAATAAATAAATTGTGGCATAGGCTCCAGAGTGGCCATCAGTATTTCTTGCAGGATTTTATGGTAACAGTGTGTTTTCAGTACAATCACATGAGACTCAAAGTAATTCTAAATTTCTCATTTTTGCACTGGAAAAAACCTCCCCTGCATGCCACATTTACAGGCTTTAAGTCAGAACTAGTCATGCTGGAAAATGTAATTCACTTCACAAAGTCCCATATTGTCCAGGCTCTCAAGTTTATAAATAAGCCTATCTGGCCTCTACAAATCCTCAAAAAGAGGAAATGTTCTTAGCAGGCAGCAGCAGAGAAGCTGTCCTTGGTGCTGAACTCAAGAGATTTGAGAGCTGGAATATACTGTCTCAGCTTGAGTTTTCTGCTGGAACACTGTGGGTAATAAACGCGGTGCATGGGACTCATGATTGTATCTAAAACATTACGGGGAGTTGCTTCTGCTTTTTGTGTTGAGTAGACATTTTGGGGGAGAATTTGTTGTTGCACAGTATAAACTTTCTTGTGGCTGTGCAACTCTTGTTTGTTTTATCTGTCTTGCTTATACACTCATTATTTTTCTGAATGTTCTGTGTATTTGTTTTTCCCTCTCTCATTTTGAAGATCCCAGTGTGATTTTTGTTTTTTTGACCACATTCAGATGTTTGGGAAAACAATTAATTGCGGTTCCCGATCATTTCCGTGTTTGATGATTGGCTTACTCTTTATGAAACACACAGGTGGCACAGAATAATAAATAAATAAATATAAAGGCCCGTTTGGTCTTCTGCCTCTATGAATACTTTAAGACTGAGCTGCAGATCCAAGCTTCTGTGACTGTGAGGAATGAAGCATTACTTGATCTAACGCCAGCTGTGGAAATCTGATTGATTTGGCTTTGTCTACAGAACAGCAGTGGGTGTAGCAACATTGCATCATGATGCTGCTGTCAGACAAAAACCTCATACCTCCACTGTTGATGTTTTATCGTTCCTGACTGGAATTGAATCGTGCTTTTCTGAGTGCTGATGTTTTTTCCTTCTTTGTTTGTTTATTTTTTTTATGACCGCAAAGCCCTCAGGGACTCATTACAAACCAGTTGTGTAGTTTGAAAATGCCCAGACATCAATTGGAATATCTGACTGGATGGATCAGTACCTTACAACAACATACATTTCAGAAGAACAAGTCTTGAATCTGACAGCAGGAGTTTGGAGAGCGAATGGAAGTGTGTGTAAACAGATAGTGGGGAGCAGAGACGGCAGACTTTTCAGAACTGTCTTCACTTCCAGCTCATCTCTCTCTTCATGTACCGGAATGCTAGCTCACATCACACTGAGAAATGCCTCCAGCAGCATCATTCCTGCTGGTCCACACTTTTTAGCACAGTCAGATACAGGATATACATGCAGCATACAGTATACGCTGCTTTCCGATTTACACGCTTTTATCGCCAAAGAAACGTGTACACCATCTAAATGCTCCTATCCATCTGCCTTTTTTCCTCCTGGTACTTGTATGTGTATGCAAATGTATTTGTGTTAGCGCACGCATGTGTCCCTCTGCTGTAAAACACACGCTCATTAGATGTACGTTCTAAACACAGTAATTAACAAAGTCATTAAGGCTCAAGCAGCTCTCCTGCTGCGGGTGAGGAAAAGCCAGACAGTCTGATACACACACACACACACACACACACACACACACACACACACACACACACACACACAGATCTGAATGTTAGCGTACATAGTTGTCATTCATCAACATATGCATAAAGAAATGTATATCCGACTCAACAAATTCAGAAATTAAGAAAAATAAAATATGCATGTATGACACAAAGAAACACCTGCTAATGCAAACGCACAACTGTGCTAATAAAATCCATCTTCACAGATTTCTATAAATACTTCACATAATATCCAAAAAGGTCCATGTCCTGCTCTCTTGATGTTGTGATGTTCAACTGTAATATTATAATGTAAACCAGACGTGTGTGTGTGTGTGTGTGTGTGTGTGTGTGTGTGTGTGTGTGTCCAACACAAAATGCAGTATTTTAGATTTTCCACAAAACACTTGAATAACAATAACAATAACAGAAAGCCCCTCTCCCCCTGTCTGTCTGTGCTTTCTTTTCTCATGTTATTCACACATTTTGTCATTGTTTCGACTGTGGTTTTGTTTAGGTGAGGCTAAGGTCAAAACAAAATTTGACAAACTAAAGGGAGAGTGTGGTTCAGGGGATAGTGTGTTGTCCACTAATTGCAGGCTTGGTGCAATTAGTGGACAACAGCACTAAGTATGGACTTTCCAAAAAGTTTACTGAACAGGGTAAACTGCAGAGTTGTACCTTGGATGCAAGAGTGGAATTAGAATCTAATACTCATTTATTCATTTAGAATGTGAGGGTGGAACAAAAGACTTTACCATGACATGAACCGAAGAAGCAAACATTTACAAAGACCCACTTGTTAAAAACTGGTGTTAAAACGAGGTTTTTGTCTGAAGAAGAAATCTCTGCTGCCTGGTAGCCTCTCAAAAAACTGCCAAACAAAATTAGGTGTATCTCCAGCCTGCATAGAGCTGGGAACATACACCTTCTGATTTACCATAGTTCTTTGGTAGTACAAAAACTATCACAGGTTTTTACCCAGGGTGTCCAGTGATGCAGGCAGGGACACATTTTACCATTTACACCTCCAGGAGCACTGCTATACAGAAGCTGTCTGGTACATGACTTGATTGAAGAAGATGCTTGAATCAAGTTCATATTAACTGAGTGAGTACTATGTGAAATAAATTCACTGAACAAAACCTGTTTGGCTTTGAGGTCTGAAAGTTTTGTAAAAGGTTACTGAGAGCAGGAAACAATGAAGCAACACAGTTTGATCAGCTAAATCATTGGGGTCACACATGCCACCAAAGGAGCCACCAGCAGCACAGTAAATGGAAACATATAGTTGTATATACATGATACAAAGCTGCTAGCCTGTGATGGTATGTTGATTAAAATGTTGCTTGTAAAAACAGTAATAAAAAATCAATATCCCATTTGGGATTGTGTTGTTATAGTGAGTATCGGAACAGCTGTGATTCTGTTTCCACAGGTAATCACAGCTATTATAATATTTGGTGTCACAGCACAACCTCGACTGTGATATTGCATAAGGATGTTTGCATACAGTTGTTTTGTGTGACAGCACTCTACCGTGTTTGCTTCCAGGCGAGTTCATGTGGATTTGTTTGCAATGCTAATGCAATTTTAAACGACATAATGCGCTCGAATACAGAAACAGTCTAAATGACATTTTTTTATATGTCTCCATTATGTGTAAATATATATAAATGAATCTCTCATCTCTATCTGTTCCAGTGGATGACAGACAAATACATCTTAAACACCTGACAGAGAGTTAAAACTGTGGCTTCTTATTCTCTCTATGCCTGTGGGTATGCATGAATGACCATTTATAGACACACACACACACACACAATAACTAACACAAACAAACAGTGTAAAGGCCATTTGCTACTTGCTGCATTCTGTCTTCATAACGCTCCTCTCACCAGGCAACTCACAGATCCCATAATTTAGCCCTTATCTTGCTGGTGGAGGTTGTTTGTAGGGGAATGTGTGTAGGTGTAAGTGTGTATGCTTTGAAGCAGCCACTTTTATGCTAACATAGACTGGCATAGAAATGGCTGCAGCGACTTTACACACTTATTTTTTTCACCACTACCTTGATTTGCTCTATTGTTTGAGTCTTAAATGTAGCTTGCTATCGCCAGTGTGTGAATGTGTGTGTGAATGGGTGGATGACTGGATATGTAAAGCGCTTTGGGGTCCTTAGGGACTAGTAAAGCGCTATATAAATACAGGCCATTTACCATTTACCATCTTAAAAACATTTGACATTTGCAATCATTCCTCACCACTTTGGCTAATAACTGCATATTGTTGAGTAGGTGGTGCAGTAAGACGGGAAATTGCAGGCATAGTATTATAAAATGTTAGTCAATCGTCAAAGTTACTTACAGTTTAGATGTGAAAGTTTGACTTTAGTAATTATTGATGCAGAAAGCTACGTGCCAGTGGAAGAAGCTTAGAGGAGGTGGACTGGCTGACTTTCAGCATAAAAGCATATACAGAAGCCAGAAGCTGAGAACTGACATGGGATCAATGCAGCAGGTCTTATTTAGATTCCAATTACAGCCATTTGTGATCAATTGGCTCCTCTCCTCAACGGCAAACCAGGGCACTGCTTTGATCAATGGCCACACACACAGATGGACTGACACACCCAGAAACACAACCATAAACAGACTTTGTCATTCTGGTTCTGTCTGTGTGTGTGTGTGTGTGTGTGTGTGTGTGTGTGTGTGTGTGTGTGTGTGTGTGTGTGTGTGTGTATACACACACAAACCAGCACAGGTGCAAAACCATTCAAATGTGTTTGATCAATGCCCACTTGGCCTGAGAGCAGGATCTGCATTATTTCATGCTCTGTAGTTTGGATTGATCGCAGGATAAAATGATTAGTGAAGGAATCTTTTATGTTGTTATTTTCCTTTTCCCCTCACACCAAGCCTTGCAGCATTGATTGCAAGGATACGCATTTGTCCTTGAATGTGTGCTTGTGTGATCTTAGTTTGATATTGAGATACGCAACAGGTACATCTTGAAGGAGCTCACAGGTTTCAGTTGCATTTTATGGTGTTTTGTTGTGGTTTTTTGTAGCATTGTATACTATGTGGTACTAAGTTTTCCCTTTGAAAAGACAAGATTCTACTGAATCTTATATTTTTGAAACTTTTATCAATACATAAAGTTTCAACATAGTTCTTTCCACCCACTCTCAGTGGACAGTGGGTAGCAAAAGATTGCAGAGTAATAACACTTTTTCTTGAGTTTGGGGGCAATGGAAACATTTAGGCAGTTTGGAAATTGTAAATATTTTTTTCTTCTTTTATACTTTTAAAGACTACTCTGTACCAGTTTTGTTTAAGATAACATTTAGCTTAGCTTAACTTAACTTTGCCTTAATTTTAAAAATTGCAACATGGCAAGTTGAACTAATATGGCAAGCATGGACTTCCATGCATAGTTTGAACTTGGCTCTAATCAGGAAATCTGATGGGGCCTAATTTTTGGAAATCTATAGACGTGAGAATGGTGCCAATCAATGATAATAACATTAATAAAGTTAAATTTGAACTGCAATTGAGATGATACTGGACTTGTTTTCCAACTAATATATATACAGGGATGATGATAATGATGATGATATTTATTATTATTATTAAATTCATATTAAAATCCTATATAGAACCAAGACTACTGTCCACAGTAGTCAAAATGAATGTAAGCATTTGTGTCAGGAGTTGGTCCATCACAAAATCACAAAAAGTTGATAGAGGATAGAGGGTTATTCTTTCTGTTAGTTTGTATTTAAATTGCAACAAATAAAATAAATTAGATCCTTAATTGTGGATTTCCAGTTGTGGTAGCTCTGCTCTCTGTTTCACCTTGAGTGAAACAAAATCTGCTCCATGCCGTCCTCGCACGCACGAGCATAGGAGGGCAGGTGAAAAATACAGTATGTGAGTCAACATAAGGAAGATACTGTAGCTAATCTCCCCTCCAGCGATCAAACCAGGATATTGCCAGTCTCACGAGGTGATAATTGGATGATCGGACTAAACAGCAGATCACCCAAAACTATTAGTTGTAAATGAGGGGGTGAAAGAAATCACTATAAAAAAGAAGGTTTGCTGTCTGGCCCTTAAATAGACATGTAGTATTTGTTGAGTGGGAGGTGGAGTGTGAATAGTTTTCCATAAGAGAATATTTGTTTTGTTAAAGAACTGCTAAATGACCTCAAATCATTGCAGATGGCTTCACACAGATGCTCTGCCACAATATTCACATATACAGCAGCCCTCCCATGCACTCTTCCAGCATGCGTCTGAGTCAATATGTTTGCTTTGTTTGGCTGCGTTAGTTCATTTTGTTGACTTATTTTCTGCATCAGAAACAATCGCTGCAGAGATTGGGAAGGGGATTAATTTTATGCAAATGTATGCAAATAACTGTGACACAGAACTCCATCCGCATCAGTTCTATGCAAATTATGTTTGCTAAACAGCCATACTGGAAGAGCCCGCATTTCCCAGCCCCCTCACATCCCACCCACCCCTCAACCTTCTACCTAATCCAAACTCCTCCCCCTTCCCTCCCCCGCCAGCATCGCTCTATGCTTCTCTTATTATCATTTTCCCATTTGCCCCCATTCAATCTCCCTTAATCCCCCTACACCGTTTTTCTTACTTGGCCGACCACTCTGCGCGGGCTGCTTTCCCCAGTCTCACCCAGTCCCCCAACCCCTACCCCTTCCTCCTCTATCAGCTCTCCTCTGTAATCCTCCTCTTCATTCCTCCCCTCTCTCATCCTTCTGTGTGCTGCATGGCTGTTAGTGGTGTGAGGAGGCACTAATGGGGCTTGAGGAAAACATTGTCATAGTGCCTGGAAAGCATACAGCCGGGAGCCATGCAGGAGGCAGCCAGGTAGGTCTGACATTAGACTTGCAAATGGAAGGTTAGCAAAACACAGAAAAGATGGATGATGAAGGTTAACGCAACAACTTGAGGAGATACAGAGTGCGATGGAACACCAAAAGACGCCGGGGGAGAGAGACAGAGGCGCTTCTCGGGAAGATGGCAAACAGTCTCATCCTCTGTCGCCCAGTCCTGCCAACACTTGGGGCGGGTGGGGGGTGTAGCGAGGGAGCGAGTGGCAAAAATAGGGTGTCTCTGTCCTCTCTCCATGCTCCAATCCTCTTTTCTGGTTTCCCGGTTTGAGGAGATTGTGGCATCACGCGTGACACTTCCTTCCTAAAGGCAAGGGGAAGTGTGCAGTTTCCATCTACCCATTTCAGATTTCCCAGAGAAGCTCATGACAAAATTAAAAGTAAATTTAAAAAAAGAAAAAGAAAATCAAACAACAAAAATGAAATAAAACTTGCCTAAAACTGGTTTTGTGCTAATTTGTAGTAGTCGCATTAAAAAAATTGTTGACCTGACAAAATTGAAACCTTAAAAAAGAGTTTGCCACACTGCAACTACAGTGCCAACGCAGAACAGCAGTGTTGACTTTCTTAAGGGGCGCGTGGCGCACTGAAGCAGTTGCTCACAGAAAGACGGGTGAGAGAGAAACTCTTTGCACCCAGCATGTGTGGAGCAGCCACACAGTCTCACACCTAAATGGCATTTGTGAGTAATATGATTTTCTCTACTGCAAGTGCAAGCAATGCAATACAGCTAAGTAATATCTCTCTGCAGAGCAATACTGGCTGTCAGCATTATATGGATGAGTTGATGTCTGTGATGTGTGTGTGTGTCTCTGTGTGTGTGTGTGTTTGTGTGAACGCTTGTCAGATCCATTTGGATAGCAGGTATAGCATTTAAAATGACTGTTCAGAGAAAGGAGGACGGAGTCTTGTGTTAGCCATGCATCATTTGACCAGTTGCATGGTTGACTGTGCCTCAGCCATTAGCAAGGAAGTGTGGAATGAAGGAAATCAAAAAATCAAAACCAGAGTACCACAATTGAACAGAAACTCACATTAGTAACTCTAGTAACATTATTCTGGGGTGGGGTTTAATATTTTGAAGGGGGGGATAGATTCTGAACTCTAATTTGTAAAAAAAAAAAAACTTACATTCTTTAAAGTTTCAGGTTTATGAGGGAAAAACATATCACATTAGGCTTGATTGTACAAGGCTTGCTGTGTTTTAGCCATTTGGAAACGCTTACAATTCTAGCCCAGAATTACAATATAGTCATTACTGGAGAGATTGTAATTTAATAAAACACTTCATTCTGCGGTAAAATATTGTTGCCTCACAGCAACAAGGTCCTGGGCCAGAATTTGCTTGTAGCCTGGGACTCCTTTTTCATTATGAACTTTGCATGTAACTGGAGTTTGTCGTTGTTGTCTTGTTTTTCCTCAAGGAAAACATTAACTTTGCTGTTTTTAAGATTATTTCATGGTAAAAAAAAAAAAGTGTTTGATTCTAAAACATGTTACTTGCTGATTTGTTTAGTCATTTTCTCCTGCAGTAAATGTTTGCATTTCTCACCCTGTTCAACACTTTCATAGGAAGCTTGGTGTGTTGTTTTTATGCTGCATTCTTATGTTGATTACACAGTTATCTTACCTACATGAATGATGGCTTAAATAAGACCAGTGCTGTTCTAAACTGGAATTGTCTTTTAGTTTAAACTGACAAAAATTCCAGCGCAAAAGGGACAGTCAAGCATGAAACATGGAGGGCAAAAGAGACACACACACACACACACACACAGGGAAGCAGACAATACAGATTTATGTGGCAATACAATGGCATGGTAGTTGGTGACAGCCATTGTAGTGACATCAAAACTCAGCAGGCCTGCGGCTCTGCTCTCTGTGTGTCTGTATGTACAGACTCCAGTGTCTCCAGCACTTCTCATCTGTCATGGCTACAGATGGCTGCTGTGCCACCATGAGACGCTGCTCTTTGATTATGACAGACATTTCCCTGTGTATGTGTGCTTGTACATTGCTGTTTTTGAGGCTGATATGACAAGCTAGCTAAACGACCAAACTATATGCCTGCAGCTAACACCCCAAACAAATAACACGCAAATGTGACATACAGTATAAGCCCTCATATCCATTTCAGTTGTTTTGATCCCATGAGGCCTAATGTGTTACTGTCACTTTTGATACTATCCAGCAAAGTTGTCTGAAAAAAGCAACTTGGCTGTTCCTGTTGCCTGCTTTCTAATTCACGCTCCATTCTCATGCTGTAGCAGAGGAGTGAGTAACAAAGTGAGCAGAGATGGATGTGTCGAAAAGTGGCAACACAAGGAACAAGAATGCAAGAAAGAGAGAGAGTGAGAGGATGATAGAGTGAGACGGAGCGAGGAGTTTGATTCCTCCAGTTGTCAGAGGGGCTGCATTATTGATGTGCTGAGGAACCCACATTGTCGCCAAGATTCTCAGTATGTCACGTGTGTGTGTGTGTGTGTGTGTGTGTGTGTGTGTGTGTGTGTGTGTGTGTGTGTGTGTGTGTGTGTATGCCAGTGTGTGTGTAAGCCACACTAGTTTGTTGTGGTCGCACAAGTCCCACCGGAGTGCTACCTGTCAGCACCTCCATATCACAGGGAGCTCAGTCAGTGACAATAGTGTCTATGTTGGACTGACCACATGGGAAGGCTGTAGTCACACACACAAACTCACACACACTTCTGTACAGATTTGTGGGATGACATGATTGTGTCTTAGATGGGTTTTGTGTTATTCTGAGGATTCTCTTGGGTCTCAGATTCATTCTAAGTTTCCACTGTCTGCATGACCATAATTTGGCTTTGTCAGTCTGCATTATGAAGTTGGAGGTAGTTCGCTGAGCGATTGTGTGCACACGCATGTGCATGTCTGTTTGGATGATGAATCTCTGACATTGAGGGATGGGCCTTCTGCTCTGAGCTTTGTCTCATGAATTCTTTAGAAAGTCTCCTCAGCAGATAGAATATGTCACTATTAGATACAAGTACAGCGGTATGTGACCAATATTCATGTCACACTGTACATCCACAGGTGCACTGAGAAGAATTTCCAACGCCATTGCCAGCATGGAGACTCCATTATCTCCATTATCTCCTATTCTCATACAGAAATAAATGATTTAGCTTATTGTAATTAGTGATCACAAGTAGACAGCAGGTGAATAACAACGAGTAAAAAAGTAATTTCCTGGGTACTTTTTTACTGTTTGTGAAAAATTCTTTGTAGTTTCCAAAAAGAAAATGTCAAAACTCTTGTCTCCAGAGCCAGTGGGTTTTACTCAGAAGGTAGAGTGGTTCACCACTTAGACAGTTGCCAGCTTGACACTTCAGTTCGCATGTTGAAATGTCTTCGGACAAGATACTGACCTCCAAATTCCACCCAGATGCATCCGTCGCAATGTAACTGTTTGCGTATCACAGTCACATTCCACAGTGAATGAATAGTGGAATTGTACAGCGCTTTGAGGGCCCCGAAAAGCGCTATATAAATGCAATCCATCCATCCATTCGCTTCCGCTTATCCTTTTCAGGGTCGCGGGGGGCGCTGGAGCCTATCCCAGCTGTCATAGGGCGAAAGGCGGGGTACACCCTGGACAGGTCGCCAGTCTGTTGCAGGGCTAACACATAGGGACAGACAACCATTCACACTCACATTCACAATTTGGATTAATCAATTAACCTGTCCCCACAAGCTGCATGTCTTTGGACGGTGGGAGGAAGCCGGAGTACCCGGAGAGAACCCACGCAAACACGGGGAGAACATGCAAACTCCACACAGAAAGACCCCGGCCTGATGGTGGAATTGAACTCAGGACCTTCTTGCTGTGCGGCAACAGTGCTAACCACCGTGCCACCGTGCTGCCTCTTAAATGCAATCCATTATTATTATTATTATTATTATTATTATTATTATTATTATTATTATTATTATTATTATTATTATTATTATTATTATTATAAGTTTGTGAATGCAATAATTCAAGAACGAGGCTACGTACATATACTACATATATCAGTGGCTCATGTGATTAGGTAGAGGATCATCAGGGGGTCCTTTGTCCCTCTTTGGGGGGGGGGGGGAAACTCCCCCTGGGTTTATATCTGGGACTCTCCACCATTTGACCCTTAGAACTGAAGAAGCTTCTTGGATGAGAGGTGAAACGTCTTCAAGCAACTTAAAGAAGTCCAGACCCTTTTCTTTCCAAGCTTCCTAGACCAAATGCTACAAGGTTAATACAGAGGTCAGGGTTTGAATCTGCCTTGAGGCTATTTACTGTATGTCTTCTTCCAGCTTTGTTGTCTTTTCTATCAAATAATGGATAAAAGTCTAAAAAGATATATATTTAAAAAGAAAAAAAGACCAAATCATCTCAAACTGGTTTCTTGAACACAGCAATGAGTTCTCTGTAAACAAATGGCTTCTACAGTCACCAGCTCTCAATCCAGTAGAGCACCTTTGGGATGCAATGAAGCAGTAGATTCCCATTATGAATGTGCAGCAACTGTGTGATGCTATCATGCATGTATCAAAATGTGTACCAAAATCTCCTAGGAATGTTTCCAGCATCTCGTTGTTGCTGGAAGAATTAAAGCCATTCTGAAGGAAAGTAGCGGGGCAACAAGGTCGACCTAATAAGGTAGCTGACAAGTCTATACTTCCATTAAAAAGTCTTAATGTCTTAATGGAAATCTGTCCATAAATTGTTCAGTTATTGTGCTAACAAACAGACAAACAATCTAACTATTGGTAGCAGTAACATTTTGAGTACTGAATAACCGAGTAAGGTCAAGACATAACTTTAAACTTACTTTTAGCTTATTTATGTCTTTAAAGACCAATTTATTCTTTTAAAGGTCTATTTAATTTTTCTGTGAACCCTTGGAGGTTTTCCATCAACCAGTGTTATTTGTCCATAATATCATAATGTCATCTAGGGCTGTGCGATATGACCAAAATCTCATATCCCGATATAAGACATCTATCGTCCGATAACGATATAAATCACAAAAATGTAACATTTTCTGTAAATTCTGTGAATCTCGGGCAGCTCGTCTTGCGTGAAGTGTTTCCAGCTGGGCGTCCTTTACCCGGAGTGGAGTGTTTTAACCGATGCATTTAGACATAAGTTGTAACAGTGTATTTATTACACGGCGTGCTGCGGGGAAAAGCCTGTTCTAACGTTTGAGTCTAAGGTTTATTTTTTTAGCACCTGGCGGCTCTTTTTTACTTCTCATCTGTAAATAATCTGCTCTTTCACGTGATTCAGTTTATTTTGAAAAGTCTCAACAGGATCTTTAGCTTTATTGTGAAAGGTTTATGTGGAACATAAACAAGTGGACACGTGAAGGTGTTACCGTTGCTGTTGCTAACGACAACGCATAAAAACAGGCGCTTGTCCGTCTGTAGTGTGGTTATATTAAATATAAGAGAAAGAGAGAACTTTAAGAAATTAATATATCCACTACAGTGACCATCTGAACGATGAAAAAATATTGCC
The DNA here is from genome assembly GCF_057382275.1 of Copadichromis virginalis. Taxonomy (NCBI): domain Eukaryota; kingdom Metazoa; phylum Chordata; class Actinopteri; order Cichliformes; family Cichlidae; genus Copadichromis; species Copadichromis virginalis. The sequence goes on from NC_140639.1 coordinate 7,696,395, forward strand.
GTAAACAGTTTATTTTGCGACACCACGAAACAAACGATAGCGTAAAATGAAACGATAGATGTTTTTATATTGTCATCCGATATATATCGTTATATCGAACAGCCCTAATGTCATCTAATCTATATACCTTTCTACACTTTGATTGTGATTTCAAGTTGTTGCAGCTGAGGACATTTTAAAAGATGGTACAAATATCAGTGCTGCCGATTGGTTGGGTACTTAAGCACCTCTCGAGATTTATTTAGTCAATGCTAACCTTTTTTCTGCTAGGAAATAATGTCCATAATTACTCTATAAAAAACTTTAACGACCACGCAGAAAAAAAATACAAAAGGGCATTGCTGCTGTAAAGATTCTTTTTTTACTTTTCCAATGTCTTGTGAAGTTAAAAGTGCCATTATGAGCTCAGCAGTGCAACTATTTTATTTTATCAGTGAGCAATGATGGCTCGTATCCAGTCCAATATATTGTAGGTTTTTTCTTTTGTCTATACTGCAAAAGCACATTAAATACAAAGAGATGTACTGCTGTTTAGATGCGCATGCTTAGCAATTTCAATTAAATGTCAGTGCTCGTGGTAAGTTACAGCAAGTCTAGTAATAAATATGTTTGACTCAAATCATATTTCATCAGTGCTTTCTTGGCTTTTACGGCTGTGACCTTAAAGCATGTATAATCAGCCACTGGCTTTCGGTGGGCATGCACCACCATCAAAATGACACACACCCTCACCCTTCAACTTGTGCAACTCCCACTCGTATTTTGCTTTTATCACATACCATGAATTGAACTCTGGATTCCATTTCACAGGCGCTGTAATATAGGAACTTGTAACTTTTTATGACAATTTGTTCATTGGCGAAGGAATTCACCTCAAGAATTATTGTCAGTGAAAAGCAATTATCTGAGAAAACATAACAGAAACCAAATGACAGATGGACAGATGAAAAACACGGGAAGAAAATACAGAGAAAGCAATAGATAGATGGAGAGATAGAGAGCCTATTGTGTTGGCTATCTTCCCAGAAAAGAGGGATCGATCAGCAGAACGGGAGAGCCTCCCTATTTCCTCTGTCAGTAGAATGAGTCAGGCTAATAATGGAAAGCAGTCATCATCTCCCTTTGCACTCTTCCTTCTTTCTTTCCCTTCATTCCATTTTTCTTGAAAAACAATCATAGTCTCGTCAGAGGGCCGCCTCGCTCTCCCACCAAGATCTGACATTTGAAAAGCAAACCCGTTTACCCAGAGATGTGGGCGTCAAACGGCAATGAGCCTTCTGAAACACTGACTCACGACATCCGGAGGTTGTCAGCACACACATGCACACACGCACACAAGTGGTTCTGTGCGTGAAACTGTCAAAATCCCTCAGTGTAGGCCTACATTAGAAACAATAGAGGAATCAAGAAGGCTGCAACTCAATGGTCCAATCACAACTGACGCATCCAGACCACCGCTACCTGCTACTCATAACGAGCTAAACGACCTTTCCACCGCACTCATTTCTGCCACTCAAACCCTGTCAGTCACTCTGCTCCAAAACACAATTACTGCCATTCAGGAATTTATGAGGCCAAATGTTTTCCTGTCATTTATTCACTATTTTTCCTTTGTACGTGTGCATACATGGTTTTGTTATGTGTCTTTCCTCTGAGAGTTATAATAAAATGAGTAAAGACTGTTGTAAACCTTTAATTTTCATGCTTCTCTCTTGGGATTTTTTTTCAAGAGTTTACCTTCACCCTCCACATCCTCTCGAGCTCTTCTCTGAGCCCTTGGTATTTCTCCAGCTTCTCGTGTTCCTTCTTCCTGATATTGCTGTCATTCGGAACCGCTACATCGATCACTACGGCCGTCTTCTTCTGTTTGTCTATATATATATGAAATATATATATGAAATTATTTTTGTTAATAAATACTAAAACTATTGATTGAAATCCTAAAAGCATCATGAAACTTTTTACTGAGGCCACAAAGGAAAGGCAGTTTTCACATAGACTACAATCAGACTTCTGAAAATGCAGTCAGCCTGCATTTCTACACTGCCTTTACTTTTCTGACTGATGACTCTGCTGTAAATATTGTTGTGTGCCTATTGGAGATATAAAAGTTGAGAGATATATATAGATATAGATATATATCTATATCTATCTATATATCTATATATATATATATATATATATATATATATATATATATATATATATATATATATATAGATATATAGATATATATATATATATAGATATATATCTATATATATATAGATATATATATCTATATATATATAGATATATATATCTATATATATAGATATATATATATATATATATCTATATATATAGATATATATATAGATATATAGATATATATCTATATATATATAGATATATATCTATATATATATAGATATCTATATATATATATATCTATATATATATAGATATATATATATATATAGATATATATATATCTATATAGATATATATATATATCTATATATAGATATATCTATAAAAAAAAAAAAAAAACACCCAGCACGCCCCTGCGGGCGGTTTATCCTTCAAGCTCGGGTCCTCTACCAGAGGCCTGGGAGCTTGAGGGTCCTGCGCAGTATCTTAGCTGTTCCCAGGACTGCGCTCTTCTGGACAGAGATCTCCGATGTTATTCCCGGGATCTGCTGGAGCCACTCGCCTAGCTTGGGAGTCACCGCACCTAGTGCTCCGATTACCACGGGGACCACCGTTACCTTCACCCTCCACATCCTCTCGAGCTCTTCTCTGAGCCCTTGGTATTTCTCCAGCTTCTCGTGTTCCTTCTTCCTGATATTGCTGTCATTCGGAACCGCTACATCGATCACTACGGCCGTCTTCTTCTGTTTGTCTACCACCACTATGTCCGGTTGGTTAGCCACCACCATTTTGTCCGTCTGTATCTGGAAGTCCCACAGGATCTTAGCTCGGTCATTCTCCACCACCCTTGGGGGCATCTCCCATTTTGACCTCGGGACTTCTAGGTTATACTCGGCACAGATGTTCCTGTACACTATGCCGGCCACTTGGTTATGGCGTTCCATGTATGCCTTGCCTGCTAGCATCTTGCACCCTGCTGTTATGTGCTGGATTGTCTCTGGGGCATCTTTACACAGCCTGCACCTGGGGTCTTGCCTGGTGTGATAGACCCCAGCCTCTATGGATCTTGTACTCAGAGCTTGTTCTTGTGCTGCCATGATTAGTGCCTCTGTGCTGTCTTTCAGTCCAGCTGGTAGGATTTCTGGATATCAGCCACCTCCTCTATCTGCCGGTGGTACATACCGTGCAGGGGCCTGTCCTTCCATGATGGTTCCTCGTCTCCCTCCTCTTTCTTGGGTTTCTGCTGCCTGAGGTATTCACTGAGCACTCGGTCAGTTGGGGCCATCTTCCCAATGTATTCTTGGATGTTCCTTGTCTCATCCTGGACTGTGGTGCTGACACTCACCAGTCCCCGGCCCCCTTCCTTCCGCTTAGCGTACAGCCTCAGGGTGCTGGACTTGGGGTGAAACCCTCCATGCATGGTCAGGAGCTTTCTTGTCTTTATGTCAGTGGCTTCTATCTCCTCCTTTGGCCAGCCTATTACCCCAGCAGGGTACCTGATCACGGGCAGGGCGTATGTGTTGATGGCCCGGATCTTGTTCTTACCATTCAGCTGACTCCTCAGGACTTGCCTGACCCTCTGCAGGTACTTGGTGGTTGCAGCCTTTCTAGCGGCCTCTTCATGGTTCCCATTTGCCTGCGGGATCCCCAGGTACTTGTAACTGTCCTCTATGTCTGCAATGTTGCCTTCTGGTAGTTCAATCCCCTCAGTTCTGACTACCTTCCCTCTCTTTGTTACCATCCGACTACACTTCTCCAGTCCGAACGACATTCCAATGTCATTGCTGTATAGCCTGGTAGTGTGGATCAGTGAATCGATGTCTCGTTCACTCTTGGCATACAGCTTGATGTCATCCATGTACAGGAGGTGGCTGACAACTGCTCCGTTCCGTAGTCGGTATCCGTAGCCAGTCTTGTTAATGATCTCACTGAGGGGGTTCAGGCCTATGCAGAACAGCAGTGGGGACAGAGCATCTCCTTGGTAGATCCCGCACTTGATGGTAACTTGTGCTATGGGCTTGGAGTTGGCCTCTAGTGTTGTACGCCACATCCCCATTGAGTTCCTGATGAAGGCTCTTAGGGTCCCATTGATCTTGTACAATTCTAGGCATTCCAGTATCCAGCTGTGGGGCATTGAGTCATAGGCCTTCTTGTAATCAATCCAGGCAGTGCACAGGTTGGTCAGTCTGGTCTTGCAGTCTCGGCTGATTGTTCTGTCTACCAGTAGCTGGTGTTTTGCACCTCTGGTATTCTTGCCAATTCCTTTCTGTGTCCCGCTCATGTATTGACCCATGTGCCTGTTCATCTTAGCCGATATGATGCCTGACAGGAGCTTCCATGTAGTACTGAGGCAGGTTATTGGTCGGTAGTTGGAGGGGACCGGTCCCTTCTTGGGGTCCTTGGGGATCAGGACCGTCCGGCCTTCAGTTAGCCATTCCGGGTGTCTCTCGTTAACTAGCAGCTGGTTCATTTGTGCTGCCAGACGCTCGTGGAGTGCAGTCAGCTTCTTCAGCCAGTAGGCGTGAACCATGTCGGGCCCTGGTGCTGTCCAACTCTTCATACTGGAGACCCTTTCTTGGATATCTGCCACTGTGATGGTTACTGGACCCTGTTCAGGGAGGTCGCTGTGGTCTGCCCTCAGATCCACTAGCCACTGAGCATTGCCGTTATGGGTTGCATCCTTCTCCCATATGCTCTTCCAGTATTGCTCCGTCTCCAGCCTTGGTGGTGCTGTTCTCTTATTGTTCCCTTGCCACTGAGAGTACACCTTTGCTGGTTCTGTGGAGAACAGCTGGTTTATTCTCCTGCCTTCTATCTCTCTGGTGTACCTCCTCAAGCGGCTGGCCAAGGCTGTGAGTCTTTGCTTGGCAGTTTCCACGGCCTCAGGTATGGACAGCTTGCTGTATTTCTTAGGCACCTTATTTGTCGCACCTTTCTGCAACTCTGTTAGTTGGCTAACCTCCCTCCGTGCTACTTTGATCTTGCCCTCTAGCCTCCTTCTCCATGGAGGGTACTGCCCCTTGTGGCTGTTCAACTTGTAGCCAAGCATCTCACTGATCACTGCTGCCGTATTGTAGATCAGCTTGTTAGTGTCGGTAATCGTGGTTGTAGGTATTGCCCGTAGTGCTGCATTAACATCATCTAGCAGACCTTCTGAGGGTACTTCACGTAATCTTGGTAACCGGCTACGGGGGATCCAGGTTTCAAGCTTGGCCATGATCCTATTTTTCAGGTCAGTTCCTCTCGCACTCAACGATCCTTCTCCTATCGCACTTGGGGCTATGTACCCAATCTCGGGTGGGGGTGATGATATCTCCCCCCTGACCTGGCGTCCTGACTCCTCCTTGCCGTAGCATTTGTGTTGTACCTCGTCAATCTCTAGCTGTGAGAGCAGTCCCTTCTTTCGAATGTTGGAACACTGAGCTACTAGTTGTTTCGCCGTCATTGTGGATGTTGGGTATCGAAGAATCCATAGGTCCCTCATCCTATTCATGTAGCCCCTTCCGCCGGGGTTACTTGCGTAGTAGCATTCCAACAACGCCCTGTTTTATAGAGATATCTCTATATAGAGATATCTATATATAGATATCTCTATATAGAGATATCTATATATAGATATATATATATAGATATATATATAGATATCTATATATATATCTCTCAACTTTTATATCTCCAATAGGCACACAACAATATTTACAGCAGAGTCATCAGTCAGAAAAGTAAAGGCAGTGTAGAAATGCAGGCTGACTGCATTTTCAGAAGTCTGATTGTAGTCTATGTGAAAACTGCCTTTCCTTTGTGGCCTCAGTAAAAAGTTTCATGATGCTTTTAGGATTTCAATCAATAGTTTTAGTATTTATTAACAAAAATAATTTCATTTTGTGGGTTTTGGCCCTTTTATGTCTAGAAGGAGAAAGCAGGTTACACGTTAACGCTGGCGTACTGAGACTGACAAGCTGATACCCAAAGAGCGTGCAGTGTTCCTCGGGTTCTCAGTCAGATCTACTCTCACACATCATGTCTGGATTCAAAACGGCAAGACGGCAGGGTCAAAAACACTCACCTCAAGACTTCTACAGATTTCTTTAAACACCGCCATGGTTGTTACAGCGCTTTGGGTGCCTTGAAAAGCGCTATATAAATCCAATCCATTATTATTATTATTACATCAAAGTGACTAAGTCCATCTTTTATATATAGTACATGTTTCATCAGCAGTTATCATCTTTCACTAACATGTGCCATTACAATACATAGTAATGTGTATTATAATTTTGTTATTGGCCACGGCAGTCACTGTATCCTACTTCTGAAGTGACCCTGTTTATCTATGGAGGAGTTACTCAGCATCCTTATTGTGAATAAAAAATAAAGGGGGAAGACTCTATTGTTAGCTGTATTTATCAGTATGGGCCAAGTCTGCCCAGCACTTCAACTCAGGGTAGACACCACAGATGTGTGTTTGTGCATATGTAGGTGTTTGTGTGTCAAAGACAAGCAGCTGTCATTCAGACATTAAGATCACAACAGGGATATGGCATCAGAATGTGACAGACATCAGTGTGACACTTTACAGCAGCAACTGGGAGTCTGCTGTCTGACATACTTGAAGGCAGAGAAATGCAGACAGAAGAATCGGCGGAGGAGAGGTGCAGAGGGTAGATACTCTGTAGACACTTAAATAGACAGATATAGAGAGGCTACTGCTTTTAACCTGACACGCTCTTTCTTCCCTCTTTCATCTGAAGCATCCCAGTCTGGTTCTCTTGCTCAATCGCGTATTCAGATCTTTGCGGCTATGTCATCATTCCCCTTTTTATCACATCAGCCCATCATTAAAAGACTAATTTGGGGCATGTCCTGTCCAACTTTTTTTTAATCCTTTGTTTTCACCATCTGCCATTTTATTTTTCTTCCTTTTTCTCCTCCTTCTCCTTCTCTTTTTTTTTCTTCTTTGTTTTCCTCCATCTCTTTTTTTCCTTTCTCAGTTTCCTTTCTGCTCGCTTCTTACGTTTCATCTCTTCTTCTGTTTAATGTTCACAACCAGATTGCAATCCAGATCACAGTGAGGGGCCATTAAAATTCAAAAACCTTGCACAATAATTTTTAAGGCTGCGTTTTAATAAAACTCTAATGAAGAGTACATTTTCATCTTTGCTCAGTAATCTTTCTTTTTCTCCCACACAGTTTACAGATAAACATATGAGAATTTTTGTATATCTCTGTAGCTAATATTGGAACATTTCTCTTTTGGTTACACATCTTCAAACATGAAAGCAACCAATAAATTCTTTTTTTTCTCTCCGACTCTCATATATTGCTGTTGTTGGTCTCATATAACTCTGCTGTCACTGACTTGTCATAAAGTAGTTAATTTTTGTTTGTTTGTGGATTTTTGGTCTTTTATTTGCTAAGTGCTGGGAGCTGATGATCAGTAATGTTACGGGTTTTACTAGGAAAGAGCAAAGCTCTTAACAGGGGTACAGACCTCAGCTCATTGACTAATTCCCTACACACTTTTATCTATTAGGCAAATAACCTTTTTAAAGCTTGGACTGTGCTTGTAAAAGCCTGATTAATTGCTTAAAATGCTCCTACTTGTGTATTACTTAGCACAGTGGGTAAAAACAGACACTTTATAGTATTTGGGCTTTGTTGTCAGCATTCGGTGTGTCATATTCACTCGTATTTATTGCTCAGTGAGCACACGTGTACTCTTATCTTACATTTTCACATATGTAAGATTACATTTTCATATGTTTTTCAGTTTTTGACTTCTGTCAGTGTTTTGATTTGAGTTAACCATTAGCAGCATTGACTGTTTAGGCTAATGGGGGGGGGGGAGGTTTTCAGTTATTAAACAGACATGAAAACCATAGACTGTACGTAAAAGATGGATGTAGAAGATGTTGGCTTCTGCCATTTTTGCAATAAAAAATGACCGTGGGGGGTAGGCTGTACCTCACAGGAAAACTAGTAGTTGTGAAATAGTGTCACTTCTGGTATTAGCATTATTAGGTGTAGCAACACATTTTTCTGCTATCAGACTATAAGCATTATTTCTATTGCAAAGCACACCCTGTAATATCCAGTAGAACTGCAGTTTTTGGGACATAGATGTTAGCTTAATTTTTCAGCTATTGAGGTTACTGATTAGTGAAAAGTAAAACATAGCAGATGTTCTACAAGCTTCTCTGCCATTTCCTTGCTTACCCCAGTTGTGCGTCCTGTGAAAGTGAGCAGCAGCACACTTTTACCTTGAGGGGCTCGTAATACCTCTGTTGGACTACATGTCATGTTGAAAAATGACGCTAAACGACTGGGCTCACCAAACATCAGTAATGTGATAAACTGGAAGGTTGTTATTTAAAAATGAGGCAACTATTTTGTAAATATTTCTACGTTTTTTGCAAAGTCTCTCAAGAAACAGAGTTCTACTCCATCTGTACTTTATTTCCCTGAGCAGTTTCTCCCATCTGTGACGTGCACAAGTTGAGCTGTCAGGTACTTTCAGCTAGTTATTCGCCCGTCTTTGATCATGGCAGCAGGGTTGCCAAGTCAACACAAAATTGACATTTATAAAGAGACTGTATGCCCGTTTTGCTATTTCTGATCGTTCCTCACCTCCTGCTTGCAGTCAGCCTGAGTTGGATGGTGTGTGTATGTGCATGTATGAATTTGCATGTAAGCATGTGATTATGTTAAAAGTATGACATCTACTGCTGACAGGGAGGTTTTTACTTTGGCTCATAAGGATTCTGGCTGGCTAGTCTAGACGTTTACTCCTACACCTCGCTCTGTGGTGAGTGGAACTTTGAAGTTGATATCTAGATTAAAATAGACTGGAAAAGAGCAAGAGATGGACAGAGGAAGAATCAACATTCAACGTAGAGGTTATAGAAATTTTTTTTTTTAATGCGTTGCTGGGAAAACTAGAATGGATGCATATGCAAACAAAATAAACCATATTAAATTCATTTAGATACATGTAGATGTACTACATACATTGGAGGACTGAACAGTTTAAGTTGCATAGCAGTCTCATAATCTGATGTGTGTTCCTCTCTTCTTCCTCTATTTGTGTGTGTGTGTGTGTGTGTGTGTGTGTGTGTGTGTGTGTGTGTGTGTGTGTGTGTGTGTGTGTAGATGAGTATCCATGTGCAAGACAGCGTTTTGCTTCTGGTTTTTTGTGCGAACTGCGGGTTTGGGAATCACTTAACTTCTGTCACTAGCTGTTATGTCTCTCCCAGCCGGAAGGACAGAAGAGGAGACAGAGGGGAAGAAGGAAAGCGACAGTGAGAAACAGAGATGGAAGCAAAGAGGCAGCCTAGGAGCTGAACAGATTTTACCTAAAAAGACAGAATTTTTCATTAAAAGATTCTTTGCCCTTGACTTTTTTCCTCTATTTTATACACATTTAAGCAGATCCATAGTTTTGATCATGTTTACTTGTATTTAGTTACTGTTTTCAAATTGAAGCACTTTTGTTGGGGTACTATGTGGCATTGGTAACACAAAAAACAATGTCTGAGCAGGGTTAAATATTCCTTTGCTCTTCATCTCCCTCTGTCTCACCATATCCATGTCATATTTTTGAAGCAGCTGTAGCTTTTGGCACAAACACTTAAATACTATACCTGAAAGCGTGGGAATGTGCACCCTAGTGCATTGAGGCATAGACACACATGCATAAACACAAATGTGTACAAGGGCACACAGTGTCTGTGTCATCCAGCCACCCCCTGAACAGTGAGATTCCCTTCTCTACATCCTCCTCCTCCTCCTCCTCCTGAAAGGTCAGGGCTCATCACTGTGTCAGAAGGAGTTTATTCATTCCTCTTCTATCACCAACGTCATTCTCACCAAGTCAGCTGTCAGAGTGGGTGAATGTCGTACACTTGTCAAAATCACGTCTTCGGGACTTCTTTTCTTCTTTTCCTTTGTAAATTTCTGCCTCTGGATATGTCTCCTCTTCCTGTGTTTTTTCTTCTTCTTCATAAATATATGCAAACATACATATACATGATTGTCTTTGTTGTTCATCTGCTGGTTTGTGTTTCTGATTTCCTTGCAGGTGAGAAGAAGAAGCCATCCGATGCAATTTTCCCTTTTTTCTAGCCATTATCTTGACTCAGAGCTCAGTCTTTGTGGCTCTGCTGCATATTATCTAATTGCACATAGAAATTCCTTGTGCTGCTGGTGCAAATTTGTTTGCCAGACAACATACAAGGGAAAACTGAGTGAGAGAAAGGTAGAAGAAGAGGAATCGGTGGCAATTAACATCACCTCTTTACACAGACTACTTAAAATCCTTTCACTATCAGCATAAAGAACATTCTCTTTCTCCTCTATCTCCCTTTCCCGGGCTTCCTCACTCCTTTTTATATCCTCACCAAAATACGAGTCTTTGAACTCCCCTGTTGGAGTAGAGAAGCGTAGAGGAATCAAACAGCCCGTGTCTTTGCACACTCAGACGCTTGTTAGAGAATTGCCGGTGTCAAGATGCATTAAACAGGTCAGACTAAGAGCAGCATGATGTGGGCTAATTTAAGGCATTAAACCAAAAGAACATAAATGTTTTTGCCAAAAAGCCCAAAGCTATAGTCAAGACAGATTAGAGGTGGGAGATGAGATCTAAAAAATAAGCTCAGACAGATGTGTTACACTAAAAGCAGAAATATTACATGCCAGAAGATGCAGCCTGGTGTACATTAATTACCCATCTTGTAAAAACCTGGTTTGAAATTAACAGTTTGTGGTTGCTGGCAGCCATAATGGCTATCATTAATTCTTGTCTACTTGCTGTTGTGGTCCTTCAGCCCCTATTGTCCTTAAAGCTGGCATTAATATGTGTGTAGTGTATTGGGTTTTCATTTCTGCTCCGCAACCAATTAGAGTGACAGCAGCTCATCTGTCTGGTTCAGTGGAGCATGTCTCGGGTTCTGTCCAAACCTGACCTCGCTGCTACTCCTGTGCTCCCCACAGAAAGCCTGCATTGCCACCATACAGTATGGTTACATGCAAGGCACAATTGCGGGCAGCTATGTCAAGTGTGAGGGGGTCCTCGGGGCTTCGGTGACCCACCATGCAGAGGATTTGTTCTGAGACTTTCAAAGTGAGTTACATGGAAAGCCACTGCAGTGATATGTGTGTGTGTTTGCGTGCGAGGGGACACCCTGGCTTTTCAATCGACCAGACAAAACGTGGCACCCAAAGTAAACTGAAGCTAATACATCAAGGGCGAACCACAAATCCCATCACTTTTAGAGGGCATGAAGTGCAAGACAATAAAAGAAAGAGAATGACAGTTATATAAAAGTTTCTTGCCTTGGCACCCTTGTTAGCAAAGAAAACGTGATAGATGATGGTAGAGAAACGGGGACAGAAAGCAAGAGACATCTGTAAAGACTTTTGATGCTGGTGCGAACTGAAATACACTTAAGTGTAGCTTATTGATGCGGATGCGGTTGATTTGATGCACTGGCTGATGTGAGTTTCCTTTCAACCTGCAGCACCGCCGGATCACAGGCCCAGACTCCCTGGGGAACTACACTTTACCAAACACACCACTCAGCTATGGATCGAAATAGAAAGCGAAGGATTTTTTTTTGGCTCTTTGTGTGTCTTTTTTTGTGACTTGTATAGGTCATCTACATCTACTCAGAGAAAATAGTCTGTTAAACTGGCTGCCAACTTCACCTTACATCAGACAGACAGACACTGTTGATACATTCAGTTCTGAATTGTACATAATAGAGCAAAATGCACGGAAGTTTTGGATCTCGTGTTCTCTTGTTCTGTAGTTTTACCTGTAAATGCACGGCTTTGTGTCTTTGCAGTTGGACTGATAGAGAGATGTACAGGACTGAGGTCTGTAGGAGCAGATGATGATTACTAGGGCTTCATGTGAGCAGCATGTACTGTTCTACTGCTGTCAGGGCATATAGGGAATCCATGGGGGGAACCTCACACCCACCCTCAATTACAGGCTCACACTGACAGCCAGCCTTTCCGCTCATCAGCCAGCCAGCCCACCCAGTCATCAACCAAGCCAGCTTCTCCTACCCCTACTCCCACTAAACACATTCCCTGCCGCTAGTCCCCTCACCAAGTTTCTAGTTAATCTTTGGGACCTCGCTCACCGTGTAGGGGGAGGCTGTAGACCAGACACACACCCTGCAGTTAAAAATGTTGTTGCCATCACTTCCTTATACCTAAACAATACAATACAGTAAATTGCCAGTGAATACCACGGCACTGGGCTGTAGATTTCCTGGTCAGATTTCCTGGTCTATAGAACAGGACTACTCCATAGTATAATAAGTGGTGTAAATACTAATGAAGTCTGCACATCGACAGAGCCCACAATGACAGGGGGTGACCTGTTAAGTACAGTCGTTGTATGATATGCCTATGCATTTCCGGTTCTGTCACTGTTTTTAAATCAAGTCACAGAAAATAGATCAAGTTGAAGAAAGAACACAACGTAGTAGCACAACGCAAAAATATAAATACTGAAAACATAGTCTATTTGCATACAATATGTAAAAGACACTACATGCAGTATAATCAACCCAAAAGCTTAGTTTCATGTTGGTGCTGTCTCATTTAGTTTTTCCTATTTAACTTGGAAATTTCCTTTTTACTTTCATGTCCTGTGTTAAGTGTAATTTAGTGTCTGTGTATGCATTTTTGTTTGGACAGAGAATACAAAGGGGTTTTCACGTACCATAAACATGCTCCCATGCAGTCCTTTAAAATCCCAACTGCACGTCGCTGGATGCAGATGACCAGTGAATTAGTTGAATGCTGATTGGTTGACAAGTGGGCCAGAATAGGGAGGGGAGCAAGAGCAGTGTTCATCAGGAACAGGAGAAGCATGAAAAAAAAAGATTAAAAATATTGTATGAAAAGCACTGACATTGGCTGCAGTTGACACTCTTCATTGTTTTTAATATTCGGTTTCCACTTCAACTGTTTGTATGTTAGCTGTTCTGTCTTCTCCACGGTTAGCTGACAGACCAAAATAGCACAAACAAGAGTAGCCAACAGACTGGTTGTACCACATATTGTGTAGAATGCCTCCACTCACAACAAACACTCTCTTCAGGTAGACTGTCCGAGGACTGCCATCGTGTTACCCACACTCAAACATAAAACAAGCATCGATTTTACTTCCTATTTTGGTCTTCCTTTGTTTATACCTGTTGATTACTTTCATCTGCATCTCATGTCCCTCTGGTTTGTCATCCCCAGTTAGTCCTCTAGGATATGCTGTATATGGTCCTGGGTCTTTATCAAGTTATCTGTTTATTCCTAACAATGTGCTGCTTTTGTGTTCTTCTGTGTCTCTTAGTTTTCTGTGGAGGCACAGAAGAACACCTTGTGTTTAGTCTTTTTTGTTCACCCCTTGAATTTTGTTATTTGAATTAAAAATAGATATTAAATCATGCTTTTTGGTCCTTAATTGTGCCTATTACATCCTGCATTTGGGTCTTGTATATCACCGATTTCAATGGTAAATGAATTATTTTGTGAATTTCAATAATAAAGTAATAAAAGGCATACACTCCTTTTTCTATAATATTCTGTTCCATAACCAAAAGAATTTACCCATTAACTAGAAAAAAAAGTAACTGAATGGTTTCACGTAGATTCTGTAACATAATAAAGACAAATTACATCAAGAAATATTTTAGAATTTCCACACATTCAGAAGTGTTATACATATCTGCATATCTGCAGTAGAAATACTTAAATGTGAAAATGCAAACTGTCATGTGACTGTGATAACAGCTATGAACAGCATGTTTTCAGATTTTCAGTCAGTTCAGTTGCTGGTCTAGTGACCCCACCTCTAACTCCTGCTGCTTCCTGCTGCTCCTATGGTTTTACACCAGGGAATTCCAGCAGACGATAGAAGAAGGGGTTGATCTGCACCACCAACAATACAGAATGCAACTCTCACCATGTGCTACATTGCCTCTCAATATATGCTTTTCATGTACTTCTTCACCTACACCTGTATGTCAGCTTTCACCTCCCTTTATTTCTTCTGTCCTGCCAATATTCTGAAAGTTTAATTCTGTCTCATGTTTCTGTTTAAGTCCCACAGTGTGTATAAGATATATATAAATGTATCTAAAGCTCAAGCCCATATCTATTTATACTGCAAAAAATTGTTGGAATATCTTGATATTCTTCTCCCTCTGATATTACCACTTATTTTGTGCTCTTTTCTTTTGTCCTTTTTCCCCCTCTGTCTGTCACTGTGCTCTCTGTCTCCTGGTTCCCTGAAGCCCTAATCAAGGCTCTCACATAAGGCACACAGAGACAGCAAGAAGAGAGCACAGAGACTCCCAGTTCACTAATAGGGCAGAGGTTGGAATCTGTCAGCTGTGGCCATAAAGTCTTTGGTGCTGTGCCTCTGACAGCATACTGCTTCTTCTGAGTAACCAGAAGACTAAAGTGCTAATTCAGATGGCACTGAACGGTCACAGGCTAACTGCTAGCGGCAATGCTATTTGGATGCGTCAAGAGACCAAAGAAGAATTCAAGTCTCTGGAACAAAAGTGTGTTGGGTTTTTTCTTTAAGAAGCCACATAGATGGCTGTTTTTCAGTTTTTTCCCCCACTTCTTTTAACATTTGTTCTATTCAGTAACTTCCACTTTCTCCCTCACGTGCTGTGGCTAAGGCTCAGCTAATTATAAATATGCAGATGTGAAGAATGAATGATTAATTAGGGTAATGCAGGGGGATTCAGAGTGCCGCCTTTTCCTTGTGGATACCAAATGACTTTAGCAGATTTGCATAGATCTTAACCTCATCTCACCGGTATAAATGAAGCCAAACAGTGCAGTGTCCACTTTAAATTAATGACTGTCTCCACAGAAGAAAGAAATAAAATAAAATCATCAATATAAAAATTAACATTAGTGCACTTTACACTGACAGGTTTGTCATTCCTAATCTGCGAAACAATTCACAGCTCAAATGTTCCAGTCACAGTGGGATTGTTGAGGAATTTCTGGGTCAACAAATGTGTTAGCTGATGTATTAGCTCAGCTTATAGCCTGACATGTTACATATAGAGTATGTTACACACATGGGGTCAGTGTGATGGATCATTTTTCCAACCTCTGACCGGTTTGATTTTCTCTCCTCTCTAATTGGGCGCAGGGGACCTGCTGGGTTCGAAGGGGCTTGTGATATGATCACACTGCTCTTGTGTTGTGGCAGCAAAACATCCAGCACATCTATGTGCACCCTTGGACATATACACAATTATAAAAATCTACAAATACACACAGAGATGATGTATGGTATTTCTTTTCAATAATAAGTATATGATATCAAAAAACACCAGTTTTGATCTATGAGGGGAAAAAAGCATTTGTCAGTTATCATTTTCTCATTAGTCAGCTTAAGAAGTTGGATCAATTTAATTATAATTAATAACGTTGATGTTAATTCTTGTCCTTGTACTACTAGAGCCAGAGCAATTGTCATTTAGTCAAAGATGAACCTTGTGTTAGCTCTCCAATTTCAAACCCTCCCCTCTGTTTCAGTGGAGCTAGTGACAAATGTGCAGCGAGACTGTATTTGAAATGTAGTCAGAAGAGATATTTCTGTTAATCTGAATTTGATAACCTCCAAACTGTGAGTATATTTGCATATTTTTAATTAAATATCTCAGTGTGTGTTTTTTTTCTTCTTCTTCCCTGTTTATTTAGTTTTTGATAATCTACACCAGCTTGTCACTTCCTGGAGTCCTTGGCTATAACTAATTAATATTTGCTTTGGCTTGTCAGTTTGTGTTTGTCCATTTACTCATTATTTATGGTACACTTACTTAGAACATGTGTTTCTGGGAGAGTTGGCACTTCTGAGAGAGAGTTGCTGCCCCAAGCAAAAGGAGTTTAACCCAGATATCAAAGATATTTAGGCCCAAATTGGGTTACTTTGGCACTTGCATCTCTTACTCCATCCCTATAAGACTATCAATTCTTCCATTTTTTTTTATCTGTTTATTTTCAATAGTAGGCTATATCTGCTCTGGCCTAGAACTGCCTCCAAATCACCCAGTAAAAATGGGAAAATTGTGCTGGGGAAAAAGACATGTGGAATGCCATATTTCGGATGGATGGATCTTTTCTGTCTCTTGAGAGAACTTGTAGGTACTACTGGCCTTCTTATGTGAAAATGTGTGCGTATGTGTACACCCTGTTTGAACTACATGTTCATGTTATCTGTTGCAAATTTACGTATCACTTCTCTGCAAGTATTTTCTCTGTATTTGGTTCCCTTGACCAGTCACACCTCTTCAGAATGGTTGCCATGACAGCCTTATAGCCTCAGCCACTGCAGGGCTGCCAGAGGTTTGTGTGTTTATTTTTTCTTACTTCCATTTCTGTGTTTCTACCATAAACACATTGCTAGAGAAACCAAATAAGCAGTGATAAGGTTTCAGTTTAGTTGTGTGCCTGTGCCAATGTTCTTATCTGCGTGCGTGACAGGTAATAAGGCCAAGTTAAAAAAATCTCTTGCAAATTTCCTCAGCTTGATCAATAACTAATTGGTGGAGAAATGGAAAAATTAGCCTGTTCAGTATTTAGTCATTTACCATCAATATATCTTTCTGATCAGGTTAAAGTAACAATTAGCTTTTTATTGAAGTTGCTTCTCTCATTAATGTGTTACTGCTCTCTAACCCAGTGAGTTGAACCCTGCTTACCTGCATGTGTATGTACCTGTGTGTGTTTGTGTTGACTTGTGGTTACATGTTTAACTGTAATTTCCAAAGACATGCATTGTTCACTTGGACAATTTGCTTCATAAATGGACTTATTGGTTTGTATGAGTGCTCGAGAGCACAGAAACACAAAGTTACACATAATGGCTGTCAGTAACTGGAAACTCCTTCAGTCTCCACACCGCAACCTTCCACGCCAGTTGTTGTGGTATGGACCCGACATGCATTTACATTTCTCTGGAGGTGCACATCAAGTTACATAGAAGGTTGCGGCACACTTAATCACACATATGCAGGCTGAGGCAGCCACACAGTGTATCCACACACATACAGAAGATGGGAAGAATGTAGAACGACTTGTAAGTGTCGCAGTGGAAAGGAATAGAACCGGAGAATAGAGGAGGTGTGGACAAAGGGGCAGTCTGGGGTCAATTAGTATTCATAAAAGACAAATGAATCCATAGCTGTGGCCTAATTCCAATTACTTTTGATCACCTAATCAATTAGAGTTGGTTAGGGTTACTGTAGCTAAATAGAAAATTAACTGCGACATTCACCATTGGCGTCGAGATGACTTTTCATCAGCCCCCATATCGGACATGTTAATTTCCTCATCAAGGTGTAGAATGGAAGGATATTCGCCTGCCCGGTCAAAAATGCACACTACTGCACACACACATATGAAACCACACACAGTTATTACAGGCCCTTTATTAAATATCCCCGTGGCCCCTTAATAGACAAATAGCATCTGATTCTATCAAGCAGAGTAGAGAGAAGAGAGAGGGAGGAGGAGGGAAGAAAATTAACGGAGTCCTCGGTGGCAGAGAGAATATGTAGCACTGAGTAAATGAGTAATTCAGAACTGATTGATTGTATGAGAGAGGTTGAAAAATGGTGAATAAGAGAGTGCAAAATAGGTGGAGATATTAGAGGGAGACAGAGATAAAAAAGGGACAGATTGCAAAAGAGGGGGAGGGAATGTAACAGAGGGGAAGAAAATGGACGATGGAGATGTGATCGATGGATAGCTCGAGAGAAAGATTCAGACAAGAGGGAGATAGAGTGCTAGTCACTTCCCAGATCTTAGGTTGATGGTTATTAAGTTTACACTTCTCTACGTTCTGTATGTCTTGTGTTACTGTTACTGCACCTTTTCCCATTTCCATCTGTAACCTAATTTAAGTTCAGCCATTGCCTCAGGCTTATGGAAGAGGAGTGGCAGCAATACCAGGTCAAGCCTGGGGAGGAAAAAAGCCCAGTGGTTAGCATTCCCTGAGTGTTAAAGCCACAGGGTCTGGAAGGAGATGGAGGTGAGAGGGTGCTTGGTGGGGGTAGGGAAAGGATGTCTGGAGGATACGTCTGTGTATACTTCTCAAAAAATTAAGGGCGCACCCTTTTGATTTTTGGTGTCAAGTCAAGTTGCTCTGTTTGGAGGAAATAACACAGTGCATCTCAGTAAAGCCTTACAACTTGAATATGTCATTCACCGAGATCTGATGTATTTATGCAAAACCAAACACTGACTTTGTTCAAATCCAAATTTAATCCAATTTTGTTCTTTCTTTTTTTTAATCACCCTTCCTGCTCAGTGTATTTGTGGTACCCACAACGGGTAAAGAAGAAACTGTTACTTTAGGTTTTAATATTGTCAGGTCCAAAAAATTTCTGACCTTTTTAGCCATACTAGCAACATTTCTCTTGGGCAGGTCTGGATTGGGACAAAAAATTTGACCCATGCCTTTTTGGAACAGGCGGTCCACTGTGATCATCCAAAACAATGCAGATGGTCCAGTTAAATATGTGCACATGTTTGTGCAATTTTTTTAATTTGTGCTATTCCTTAAAGCAAGGAAATGGAATAATAGGTCAAAGTAGCCATTCATTTTTTACTGAATCCTTGATTCCTAATTATGTCCCTCCATCTATTCTCTTACCATATTAATTATACCTGCCTCTATCGCTTCCCTACACTGTTTTTGGGACTGCTGTCCCTCCTCCTAAATACTATACACAAATGAAAGTTAAATTTCTAATGTGACCATATGCTACATGGCCAGAGTGCAGCGGTGCTGTGTAGTGATGCTGGGCCAAAATTCATTGGTGATATACTGAGACTATGTGTAAATTTTTTGGATTGACGAAGCAAACTCTCAAAATTCTTTGGGAATCACTGGTGCTGTGTCCTACAGGGTAAAGCGAAGCAGGGCCGTTCAGCTTGTTAGAATTACAACTTTAAAAAGACAGCATCTGTGATAATGTACATCTCTGCACGTGACATAGATCATTTGGACACCTGTAAAGTCCCCAGTAATGCCGAACGATATATTGAGCATCGTCTTGCCTCAGGCAAGCCATGAAGTTAAGCTCAGTGCAATCTCAGGAGATTAGCTGATCTCATTCCCACCCCACATTAGCTGATGGCTCAGCTGACACCCTCCTACACATCTAACTGGTAAATCTCATAGAGGGCACCATTTAAGCTGCTTTACCCCAATTGCAGTTGCTACACAACTGCAAGCCACTTTGTAACCCACTTCCAGCATAGGTGCTCCTTCCTTGCCATTACTGACATTTTCAGTCTCATGTCTGAGTAGTTAAAAAAGCATTAACTGTGTGTAGCTCACATCTAAACAGATGTTTGCATGAATTTGTTTTCATTCCTGCAGATTCATTTCTTTCTGCCCTCCATGTCTTGCCCTGTCTCTAATTTGTCTCTCTTCTCCTCCCCCTCTATGTCTCAGCCTCTCTCCTGGTCTTTGAGGCCAATGGCCAAGACAGGCTTGCACGATGCAGTATTGATGTGGACGGTTAGTTAGCTCTTCCTCCCCATATAGTCCTTCCTGTCTAATTAGTGTCGAAGGAGAAGGGTATGAGCCGTGTGTGTATCTGTGTACATGTGTGTCCTAGCCTCTGCTCTCTTATCTCTAAGCTCTCATTAACCAGGCTTTGTTTTCCTTGGCTTCATTAGCATTCCCGTGACAGTGGCTGTTACCTCAGTACGAGGCTAAATGCTAGGCTAAACGGTACCCATAAGAAGTGAGTTAACATTAGTCTGTTTACATTGGCTGTTTGTGTGTGCAGTGACACAGCTTTCCTTAATAGCGCTTTAGCAGTACCTCTACATATGTAAGTGTTTGCTTTAGCTGCTCTGCTTTAAAATTGTGGGAGAAAAATCTTTCCTCAGAATATGTTAGACTGTAGACACCCTTGGGTGAATTCACATGTCTGTGCCCATGAGGAATCCTGACTTGGGTATTAATATGAAGACAGCATCTGGACATGTTTCCTCCAGGTGTAGGACACTCTGCAGTCTTTAATATCACTCCCTGGCCATAATGCAGAGAGGAAACAGAGCAAATAGGAATGCCAGTAGGGTTGGCGATCTTCGGGGAGGTGGGGCCAGAAGAAGTAGAAAAATGGAAAATGTATGAGAATAGCAAGAGGCAGAGATGGGGCATATGTCATTATTGAGATGAGGTCTTCTCTGGGGAGAGTATAGCCAGTCGGGACTGATATATAAAGGAGACCAGAGTGTGACAAGAGGAAACCTCTGCTAAGGTGGTGCAGGAGCAAAGGGTCCAACTCCCATCCATAATGATCACCATGGAGACCATATAGCAGCAAGATGAAAAAATAGATATGTTCAGCAGTATCCAAGCCTTTCCTCCACCCATTCTCTACCCCCTTCTCCCACTAATAAATTGGTCACCACCCAACAACAATAAACAGGACTACAACTATAAAATTCAGCCATTGAAAACTCATATTGGGGTTTTGTATATTCTCTGGTTAACTACAATTGTTTAGTATAGCTTTTACTTTTCTCACTACAAGAATATAATCAGTATGCTAATATCATTTTAATATAAATTTTGACAACACATTACTGTGTCATTCGGGTTTGATGAGATGCTAAAACTATAGTACTATTGTCACTGCATGTTTGCTAAAAGCCTAAAAGAAGGAAGTGATGCAAAAAATATTTGCATTTGTAGGATTGATTTGTGCTTGCAGATTTCATTTTTAGCTACAAATACAAACTGTTGAAGTCTCTGTGTACTTTCTTCACCCTCAGACAAATTGATGTTTAACTGCCAGCCTCATCCATAACTGCAAATATTTGTTAGTTAACTGTTTGAGGTCTAAGTACTTAATCCCAACTGTAACCCAGAGCAATCAGAATATTTCATTTTTGTTTTAATAAATTGTTATCAATCTTGACAATCAGGCAAGAAAGAAAATTATCATTGACTTTTCTACAAAAGAGGGTTCAGGATAGTTTTCCACTTATGACAAAAGACCTCAGAGGATTTACTGGAAACCTTTGTACAAGTCTTCTTTATGCAGTCACACATGGTAGATTTTTCACCCAACTGTTTTTCATTTATGCCCAGCTGCACTCTTGCCTATGGATTCAGGAGCACTTTAATTAATGTGATTTAAAAAAAGGTCTTAGCACATTCACACATTAAAGCACATTAAATGTGTCACACAAAATGCTTTCATACATTCAGCTACAATACTTGTGACCTTCTTTTATTTTCCGTGTGGCTGGTAGATCTTGACAGCTCTGTATACCGTTTTTGTTGCTTTTTTTTTTGGTCTTGACTTATGTTCGCTATTGAATTAAAACAGTGAAAATAGCCAAACAATCAGAAACCATCAATCTGTACAGTGGTGCATTTTTTAATGTTATATCAGTGTATGATATTCTAACTTTTCTGCATGGTTACTCCATTTAGAGCACATGGAGTTCCCTGCACCAAAAACCGGGGCCTGTTTTAATGAATGTGGAGGGTGTGTTATTGATGTAATGCTACTGTCAGTCCCACCGCAGCTTTAAAGCAAGGCTAAAGGAGATTAATGGGAGAAAAACTCTTTAACTATCAGAAACACTCTTTCATGTCAGCTTTACTGAATGTGCGAGTACTTCAAAATTAAAGAACGTGGGCTTTTTCCGATGCATCATTTTGTACCACTGTTAAAAGAAACATAACAGGAATCTGTTGTTGAAGAGACAGAGCTTTTTCAGCAGGCAGTTGAGTAAATCATCCATGATGTGCAGCCACAAGACATGCATTCTGAGTAAGAGCTGTCTCCTCTGTCAGATGAATATTGCTCAGGGTTTGAGTGTGGCGAGACAGATGTGAGAAATTATGAAGAAAGCCGTCATACCTTCTATCCATCCGTCCATCCTTCTCTTTTTCTCCCCACCCCCTCTCCTCTTTCCTTATCACCGTTCATTCCCTTCTCTCTCTAAACCGCCCACTTACATTTTCTATCAGGAGCCCAGTGCTTACATATCCTTGCAGAAGCTGAAGTGGTCATTACTCACAGCTTAGCCCATCACTGTTTGCTGTGAAATAGCTCACAGTGTGCTAACATGCGTTCAGAAATGCAATTAGCATAGCGATTAGCACAGCTATTTCACATGTTAACCCATCCAGCACCTCTCTCAGGACCCCTACAGTCAGAACTGACAATGCACCCATGCAATCATTCCCTCTGAGGTGGAAATACTGTAAAGCGAACAGGGATATGTGAAAGGGAATTGTGTGTCATAAATACACAGCATGTAAGAAACTGCACAGAAATTCAGTTCCCATTTCTCTTTTCCTTCCTGTTTCATTTTCCTTTTTTTTTTTTTTTTTTCCTCTGTGGCCCTTCCATTTCAGCATCATGTAGTCCTTATCTCTGTATCAGTTTGGCCTCTTTGTCCACAATATGTCCCCAAGGATCCTTTCACTAAATGGAAAACCCCTCACTGATGGAATTACACACACACACACACACACACACACACACACACACACACACACACACACACACACACACAGGCAATATAACAATGTTATCTCAACGGCATGCCCGGTGACCCCTCTTAAAAGATCCCTGCCATGGCTGTATAAACATAACCTCAGTAATTCACTCACACACTGCTTTCAAACACACACGCGCACAGACACACAAAGAGAAGGTCTAAATAATTTACGGGTAGAGACGTCTAGCCCCTAGCATGAATAAGTAAGAGGCAGCCTACTGGCCTATTGCACCTCTCTCATGGCCCCTCTGACCACGTACACAGTTTAATCAGCTCATAAATATTGCATTGCTTGCTTACTTGATAGTGTCACTAATTCATTCATGTATTCATTTTTGTTTTCATTTAACTACCACTTAGTGAGTTCACAAAGTGTGGTGTTAAGACAGAGAGTAGAGATACTTTTTCACATGCATTCGAACAGTTGAAATGGGAGAAAATGCATATATTTAAACCACTGAAGCTGTAATTAAGCACCATTAAACCACACCGTGTCTCTTATAATTTGAGTTTGACTTTTATAATTTTTGACTGAGAATGACTTATTCTAACAATAGCTAGTGCTTATTTCCAGCTCTGTAGTTTTTCATTCGTGGACAGGGATAGCATTGCATGATTTAGAGTTCAGAGTAATGTTTATTCATATTATACTTCATTTTGGTGCAGCTGCACAGTTCATCCACTATCTCAAATAAGCTATTTAACCCTCGCTTTAATTGAACGTTCTTCTGATTGGCTGCACCTCACAAATAGGTTTGAACAGCAGGTGGCTGGAGCTTCTGTGCTCACATTCTGTGGTAAACATTCCATGCTTAATATCAACATCAAAGGAAATAGGGGAAAACATAAGAGGTCCACTTTAAAGGGAGCTGCAGACAGATTAGGGAGACTAGCAGCGATGTGCCGACCAGAGACCGCTGAATGTCAATGAAATCCGGCAAACTGTAATGATTAGAAGTAATTGGTAGCAATACAATGCATTTGGGAGCATCACCGATGACCCTATGATGAGATCAGAAATGTACAAGAGGATTACCTATGTAATCAGAGCCTGAAATGGCCACTAGCAACCAAATATGAGTTTATAATGGCCAAAAAATGAAGCTACTTTTGGCTGCTCACTTATTCTCAAGGGGCCGCCACAGCAGGTAACTCTGCGTATTGGATTTGGCAGATTTTTATGTTGGATGCCCTTTCTGACGCAACCACGAGGAATTTGTATCTCCTCCCAGGAAGAGACAACACAATAAGTGATTTGCTTTATATGTGGACAGTGCTTAAAGGAATTGTTCATTTCCATTGTTTCCAGTGTCATTTTTTTTATTCTTGGATTCCATGAGATTGTTTTGCATGATTGACTGCTTAAAAGGACTTTTTTTCATGATGCAGCACCTCAATGCATCCACTGTCTGAAACAAGCTACAGCCAGAGCTGTGATGGTCTTCGGATATCCCATCTGATATTCTGAAGAGCCAAAAGTAGAAAAAACTGGCAGAAAGGTAGTGTTAGAGCTGTCTTTTGACTATGTTTACACATTTTTATGTTTATTGTGTGTATCACCCATTGTAGAAGTATATAAATGTTAGACAAATTCAGCTATGTTTTCACAAAAAACAAAGACTAAAGATTGAAAGCATTTTGTTCTTTGGACTCTTACAAGAGAGTAAAAAAAACGGTTAATATTATGTGCACACACTTATTGCATTGCACTTTTAGGATATATAAAATGACCCCAAACATGACAAAAGGTAACCTAACTATGATGTTATATTGGCTGATGTAAATACAAATCTCTTATAGTAAAATAAACATGCATCTACAAACAGCACTACTGAAATTCCTTCATTAAATAGCTTGCCAAAGTTCTTTAACTCACTATCAACATATTGATTTTCTTCATACATAAAAGTTGGCTTTTTAATTAGATGGTACATTTCCCAAATTGACACTAAACTTTTAAGTGATATAATAGACACCAGAGACTTTTTACATTCAACACACAAAATGCAAAACAATTAGTTTAACTTAGAAATCAATTCAAATAGTCCATAATGAATTTACCTCCATAATCCATTGCTTCATCTCATAGAAGAGTGTCCATGAAATTAGCAGATGGATAGCTGGCAGTTAAAGTTTAATAGTGCAGTGTTCCCTGTCTGTTTAGAAATAAACTGTTCATCAGAGCTTCAGAATTAACAGATTAGCTCATCAAAGGTCTGACGGAGGGCTCAGTGAAGCCAAAAGCACCACCACAAAGACACCCAGAATGTGTAAACTACAGTTTAGGGCTACCCTAAACTACTTGTAGATAATGACAACTTTTAGTTTAGCAAAGAACCAGCTTGCTTAATGTTGAAATAATAAATTTTAAATTGATTTTAATTAAAGATAAATGACCAAACACAATTAGCAAAAGCAAAAACACTGTAGTTTCCTCTGTTACTAAAACATTGCATATATATAGTTTTTACTCACAATGTATTACAGACCTAAATAAACAAATTAAAATACTACTTTAAGTCTTTAGCTGCATAAAGTTAACAAGAGTCACTGATAAGGAGTGTATTCTGAATTTTGACATAATGTTATTGGCATCTAACTTTGTTTGTTTCTTCCAGCTGTTTAGAGAAGTCTTTTTCCTGAGTTAATTACCTAACTGTTGCATCGGACAATGGCAAGATCCATTTGGTAAATATGTAATTATGAAGCAGGAACTTTAATTATAATTACCTTTAAAGAATTTGCCACAAAATGAAGACAGGCTCTAACTCCAAATAATACTGCAATCCTTCTTTTGGACAGATGAGATGGCTGAAGGGTGGATTTACAGTTTACCTGATTTCTTTTCAAAAGTGTACAAAGTGTGTGTGGACACACCATAGCCATAGCTACATATAAAATCTAACTTGTTTAATTATCAAAAAAACTATTAAACTATTGGGAACAAGGTAAGAAAGTTTTGACTATGTGTTGTACTGCCACATTTTGCCCATAATGCATGATATTGGTGTGGTGGGCATATCTAAATAAAACTGTAAGGAAGAATAAAGAAACCAGCAATCTTACCAATATCTGAAAATGGCTTCTGTTTCTTTTTCTCCTTCTCTCTTATTGTGTGCGAGTGTCAGCATAGCAGTTGCATAAATCATGTTCAACTCTTAATTCACTGAGAAAAACCTGTCACATCATTTTCATAAAGTTAGGCTGCTATTCAACTCTTCTTTATCCCCTCACTCAAGTGCCTGTCCCCGATTTCGACCTATTTGTCTCTGCTGGCAGAGTCTGCTGCTCTGTTACATTCTGAGAGTTCAATGGTCAGGAGGACATCCTTGCTCTAGCAGCACAGATCGTGACAAATAGGGAAAGGAGCGGGGTTGTGGGGCTGAATAAGAGGAAAATCAATGAGTGGGAACACTTTTATTTTTATTTTTTGCTTCTTGTCTTTTTGGGTTTTTTTTCCACATTTCTTTCTTTCACACTTAATTTCTCACAGTAGAGGGTTCTTCTGTTCTGCAGATATCTCTGTGATTCGACTGTTGGTAATTAAACTAACCGTCTGAATGACTGATGCAGATCTAGATAAAGGAATTATCCGTGGCTCCCTTTCACAGAAAAATCTTTTGGAGCAAGTGTAGAATGACAGTTTTAAAACTTGACTAAGGTTCTCCAGAGCAAATCTCTACTGTACATGTATAATGTATGGTGATATGTAAAGCAAGAGAGCCATTGAGAAATACTAAGGCAAAGGTGTAAGAAGAGTGAAAGAGACAGATAAAGAGGTGAAGGGAAAATGGCTATAGAGAGAGAGGTAAGGGGAGAAAGAAGGTGAAATAGCGTAAAACGCTGAGCACAGGGTGCTGCATGTTGGCGGGTATCAGGGGGAGTATTTGGTGGCTGGGAGCCAGTATGAGTGAGATGAAGGGAGGCGAGTCTGCAGAGCCAATAAATTACGGGCCTTCAAGCCCCACTTTACATTAATGGAATGTGCAGCGCTGCTCTCTCCAGTCTGCTGCTGAGATTAAAGAGTAGGGAAATGGCTGTGGACAGGCTCTCCCCAGCCTGGGCTCTTGGTGTGTTATGGGCCCAGAGAAATCCACAGAGTGGCCCCATGGTGCACATGCCCACAAAGCAGTGAAGACTCCACATATAGGTCTGGACTTTGCGTTTTAGTTGTAATATCATTACAACAAAACCTCCCAAGCATCTTTAAATTGTCATCACAAGCTATTGGCTTTTGGGTGCTCTCAGAGAATTTTCTTCTTTTTTTTAGAATCCCCCTCACGTTGGTGTTTATGTGAAATACTGTATTAAAGATCAGTTTCCAGGAAAGTCAACCTGGATACAGTGCGGTACTCTGAAGATTTCTTACAGATTATGTGGGATAAAGTGTGCGAGTACCAAAGAATGGCTGAAGCATATCCACCTAAACCCTGCTCTCTTTCAGCCTCTAAACCCATTACTCCACTATTCATCTCTCAATTGAACTGTGCCACTGCTGTGTCTCTGGCTTTCTCCTGGTGGCTTTACACTTGTTTGATGTAATCAGATGCATCTGGGAAGATTCAATTAAAATGCTGTTGCCTTTCTTAACTACTTCTCATTGCTTGCATGTCTCCTGCCAGTCTTTTAAAGTGATTACACACAATTATTTCAATTAGATGTCAGGAAGTAGTGCCATCATCATCAGACAGTAATCAGGTTGTGGAGGAGCGGTGGGAGCCATAGAGCGACAGCTCCTCTCATTCTCTTTCATTAAACATGGAGGAGAACATTGCTGTGCATTTTCTCTTTTCTTTTATAGTTTCCTTCTATTTTTCCAAAATGTGGCACACTTTTAGAAATGGAAGAAATACACTTTTTTGCCCCCTGCAAGCTGCTATCATGTCTGCTAATGAATTAAATCCATTTCTGGATCACTTTCTGAGAGACGGGTGAAGCTGAGGGATCGAGTGAGACACAAAGGAACAGGCCTCCCGTTTTCTCCCG
Source organism: Copadichromis virginalis (assembly GCF_057382275.1). Taxonomy (NCBI): domain Eukaryota; kingdom Metazoa; phylum Chordata; class Actinopteri; order Cichliformes; family Cichlidae; genus Copadichromis; species Copadichromis virginalis. The sequence goes on from NC_140639.1 coordinate 7,724,094, forward strand.
GACAGAGCCAAATACACAGCCTTCTGGCTATGCTTTCCAGTGAGGAGCAGTCAGTATGATATGAGTTCCTCCCATTTTACAGATAATTTCAAATTCAAATTGATGTTAGCACGTGGAATGACATAGATACATGCGATTCACCCCCACAACCAACCCACCCCAATACCCATTTTTGTCTTGCTGCTCGATTCACATATGCACTGCAACTCTGAGACATTAACCGGCAAACCTTTACACAAATGTGTGAATCAGTCAGATAGGATATTCAAATATTATACCCTACCAACTGTCTTACACAAAGCTGATGTAATGTGTGATTGTACTCATGTGTGAATAGAGCAGATTATTGTCCAAGTCCTCCTGCAAACACTTCCCAGGTATGTCTCCTCACCTAAACCCTATGGGGTATTTCCAGTTATCAGAATATATATATTGCAAACTATTGCCCGTGTTTTGTTTCCTCCTAAGTATAGGCAGTCAGTTATTATTAAGCTTTGAGTAAAATAAACAATATATGAAAAACAGCAGTCCTAAGATTCTTGCTAATTAACATTTATAAAAATACAAACAATAACAGAGAAATTTCTATGTCTTTGTATGTTGTTCAGCAGGAGCTCCTGCATGAAGCTGTGTGAGATGTTTATGGTGGTCTGTGTGTTTCTGTTGGAGCTCCAGAATGCTTGGGGAGCAGAATATGCCATAGCAGTTCCTATGGGACTCTGGTATCGTAACAAAGCTGCTGTGGCCCTTGTTGTGATAACAGAGGCTTTGCAGGAGGAGACATGCACAGCATAATGAACAACCCACCACCACTGCAGCACACGGTGCACATACACTCATTTACACCCATGTACACGTACATACAAGGTCAGAAGCGCACTGGTGTGTCTTTTTCCTCCTATATTATTTCACACACACGATAATCAACAATACACAAAAGTGCATACACAGTTATGAGGCAGCTCAGACCTCTGCAGCACATGCTTGGTTGCTTAGCCAAGGCCACGCTGACTGCATGCCTTAAAGCAGCATCAGTATGCTACAGGCATGATCCAGTGTCTACACCTCTCTGTTCTCCCTCCCTTCGTCCATCTCTCTTTTACGCCTCCCTCTCGGTTTTACATCTTACCTGCACCACTTTCTCCATGCAAACTGGGCTCTAGTATTCTCTCTGTTCCTGGTTGCTCCTTCTCTAAGTGTAAAACAATCAGATCAATCGTTTTAGCTAGCCCAACTGCTGTGTATTCATCTTTTTTGCAATTTTCAACCTTCTTATTTATAAATTGTGTGTATCTTCTTCTACTCCCTCACTGTTTTATATCTCTCTACACTTCTTTGTCTGTTTGTATCACCATGGTCTTGCTTCACTGCAGACTGGGCTTTTGAGTTTCCAGGTCCAAGTGGAGAGCAGCATGTTTGGATAATTATTCCGTTAGGATCAAGCCATACTGGTTAATGTTGTTTTTTTTGTTTGTATTGTAACCAGGGAATGGGGCCATTAATTGCCCCGCTGATGGCTGTCATCATCCACACCCCTCTAAGTCCGACACACAGGGGTAGAGTGTGTGTGTCTGTGTGTGTCTCAGCGGGTGTCTGATGGGAGGGTGCTCAAGTGTGGAGGACTCATCATGGGTTATTAGGAGCATGCAGGGGGGCCATCAAGCGTGAGAGATAGAGAGATAGAGGCAGCAAAGAAATGAAAACAGAGAAAATGGTTAAAAGTGAATAATTTCTAAAGCAAACTATTGCTGGAACAGAACTTTAGCTATGATGAAGTAGCTTCCTGCTCCTCGGGATACTTTTTGTCATTTTGGACAAACTTTTGTTGCTATGAATACTGTGTTTTGGGGAAGACAATGAATAATGTTAGATTTATGATGAGGACTTAAGTAGTTGGATGATACAGTTTTAATTTTGTCTCTGTACACAAACATTTTAAATTATTTTTAGTGAAGAAAGAAGACCAAGATACCCTGTACTCTGTATGATGTCACTGAGACCAGACCGGACCCACCCACCATCTATTTAAGTCTTTTGTTTACACTTAGCAGTCATTCAGAAGTTATTAAAGTAGGAATGGCCTTTAAAGGAAGAGAAACTAAAAGGACTTCTTTTAGTCAGTGAATAAACTCGGGAACTGCGGCATGAGGATAAATAAGAATTAAAACCCCAGCCAGACAAACTAGTTGATGACAACAGTCATGAGGGAAAAATGAGTATTGCAATTGGTCGCTGGAATTTGCAGTGAAATCAATTGCTAAAGCCCCAGTCATGCAGCACTAGAGACTGGTCATCGACCCCCCTGGACCCCCTGATAACCAGTGGTTGCTAGGGAAAACTGCAGTTGTTGAGAAAATGAAAATGATCGCAAAGGGTTACTGAAAACCTCCTTGCAACTGTTTTGATCACTAGAAGCTGCCCAAAGTTTCTATGAAACACTACAATTAATGTATCGAAGAAGTTAGGGTTAGTATCTTTCCCAAGTGTGGAGCAGCCAGGTATCAAATAACCAACCTTCTGATTAGTAGATGACCTACTCCATCTCCTGAGCTACAGCCACCCCTTGTACACTTCATCCTTCTAGTTTTATGAGTGTATACCTGCCAAAAATCACCAGCAGCTGGGTTCCACTCGCAGCCTTTCTTGCCCATTGCCTCTGGGTTTGGCAAACTATTTGGTTCACTGGATCATGAGCACATCTTTTGCTTCTCTGCACCCTTCTCTTCTTCATTCTGGTACAAATTAGTCTTAGTTATGTCTGTCCAAAGACTCTTATTCTAGATGTTTCGAGGAATCTAGCCTTTCTCGGTCTTGAGTGTTACCTGCAGAGATGGGCAGTAACGCGTTACTTGTAACGAGTAAAGTAAGGGATTACTATTGCAAAAACGGTAATTAGATTACCGTTACTTTCCCATAGGAACGCTGCGTTACTGCGTTACTAAAACCGTGATTTTTTTTTGCGAGAATGTCTCACGACAGTGACGTAAGCGAGTGCGCCGTTAGTGACAACAGCTGTGTGCAGATCAACAATGGATCACATATCGATTGTGGGAGAGAGTATGAGCGTGCAGCGTTTAAAGCGTGGAAGTACTGACCTTACTTTGAGTTTGATTCCATAAAAAGTGACAAAACCATTAGCGTCCATTGTGCGTGGGAAGAAAACTTCTTTTTACAGCGAAAAAAAACCCTAAACAAGCACCGAGTGCGCAATGACGTAATGGGAAATTCACAGAGAAACTCGCGGATTCTTCAACTGACCGCAGCACACCTGCACCAGGGTAAACCTCCGCCTACCCCAGTCCTGCTTTACAGGTGAAAATAGAGCAAAAGGACCGCTGAGTCTTTGACTTTATTTATTTTCTGCTGTGTTTTACTTGCATCTATTTGAAAGACTAAGTGTAAACACAAAAAATATTTTATTTTATGTGCTGGAATGTGCAGAAAATAGCTTTAAATGTTAAACTAATTTATTCAAGTCAGAGAATGTTGCATATAATTAAATTTTTGCTTGATGCATAAAGTTAAAAGATTAAAACTGATAAAACAAGTTAAAAAAAGAGACTTTTCCATTTGATTACATTTTGTATGATGGATTATGCAGAAAAAGTAGAATTGGGCTGAAAGATCTATCGCTTTATCACCTCTTCAGGTTGTAAATCATGTTTTTAAAAAGTAACTAAGTAACTAAGTAATTAATTACTTTTGAAAATAAGTAATCAGTAAAGTAACGGGATTACTTTTTGGGGGAAGTAATCAGTAATTAGTTACTGATTACTTTTTTCAAGTAACTTGACCAACACTGGTTACCTGTAGTAAATTATTAATAGCCCTGCTTCCCTTAGAATGTTCATGACTTGGTGAATATTTTTCCCCCACCAAGGAAATAATTCTGTGGTCCTCGCTTTACTTGTCTTCTGTTGTCTTTAGGTTCCTTTGGTATTTCTGGTGTGCTCAGTGCATTCATTCTTTATAAAAATAAATAAAGTTTCATCTAGTTCTTTAAAAGATCTGCTTTATTTTAGCCTTCTTTCTTTGCATCAACACTTTTGGAATGGTATATTAAGAGTTAATGTGAACAGTGAATATCCTTAATGCATATTCAACTCAATCTGTAATGGAAAAAGAAAGGTGACACCTGGCTATGAATCTGCTTATCAGCAGAGGTGGAAAGAGTACTAAAATATTTTACTCAAGTAAAAGTACTATTACTTTGCTGAAATTTTACTCAAGTATAAGTAAAATTACCTGTCTAAAAATGTACTCAAGTAAAAGTAAAAAGTAGCTCATTTAAAATGTACTCAGAGTAAAAGTTACATAGTTTTCTGTCAGCAGGAGGACAGCCGCTTCCGAGTAGTGCAAAAAAAGACAGTGGGATATAAATCTCAAAGTAGTTCTTTTTTAGTGAAAAGAAAAACTTTACAAATTAAAGTGCAGTGGCAGTTAAACTGCAAGTCTATACATGAAAATGGATAATGGTCACCAAACCAATCAACCAAACTGTCAGGTATCACAGTGTTTTCAATACAAAACCATATCATTACTTCACATGAGAATGTGTTCTAAACTGTCAAATAAGAGAACAAATCCTGAACTGAACGGCAGCTGCTTTAAAAATGTTTTTTAATTTTTTAAACATGGCCCTGCCCTACTGTACCTCTAGATTAAAGTTCCTTTGTATCCATCCTAGAGTGTTACTCTCTGAACTTCCTGTTAATTTTGAGGAGCAGTTGATTTTCAAAGTTAGTAGAGTTCATCCTTGCTCACTTTGCAGTGAACAGTAGTCCAGCACAGCTAAAGAGACGTTCGAAGGCAGCTGAGGCAGGCAGGCCAGTGTTAAGTTTGAGAGAAAGTTTTTTGATATCCTTAATAAGACATCAATGCATTACATAGCTACCGCTGGTAAATTGTACCAATATACCTTGTGTTTTTTTTTTTTTATTGGACAGTAACAGGCTAGTTAACGGGAGGTTGCAAGTGCTAATTTTTTTTATTTACTCAGTAACGGGTGTGATTGAAAACGTAGCGAACTACAATACTTTATAAAAAATATACTTAAGTAAAAGTAAAATTACAGACTTGAAAAATGACTTTAAAAAGTACAAATACACAAAAAAAATACTCAATTACAGTAACGCAAGTAAATGTAATTCGTTACTTTCCACCTCTGCTTATCAGTTATTTGTCTGATCAATTTCAAGTCTGTAAAAATGGAGAAACTTTATAAAAATTGCGCTAATTAACAGTTAAAACAGTATTTTATTTAAAACCAAATAACACAGGGATTCTTTCCAATTCAATTCAGTTTTATTTATATTGCACTAAATCACAACAACTGCTGTTTCCTCAGTGGTTATGGCATCTGTCCTCATGTCTAAGTCGTTGGCTTGGTCGGGAGTGTTAAAGACTAATGAGCTAGTGGGGTGGGGGTGGGTGGTACTGATTCAGGGCCATAACCACCGAGGAAACAGCAGCTGCTATCAAATTCCTTAAAAATGGCAGGGTGCCAGGTCTGGACATAGTGTCTGCGGAACTGCTTAAGCACGGCGGACAGTGCCTCATCAATGAAATAACGGACCTTTTCAATTCATCCTGGTCATCGATGCGAGTGCCAGAAGAGTGGCGAAAAGGAGTCATTATAAAGCTCCCCAAAAAAGGCAACCTGGCAGACTGCAACAACTGGCGAGGAATCACACTCCTTTCTGTTCCAGGCAAAGTGTTTAGCATTGTCCTCCTCCGAAGACTCCATAAGGCGGTGGACCAGAACCTCCGCCTCTCAATTACTTTCGTCGATTTCACAAAGGCATTTGATAGTGTCCATCGAGATTCCCTGTGTAATTTTGCCCGGTCATATGGCATCCCTGAGCAGTTTGTCAAAATATTCTAAACTCTATACCTTCATTCCAGTTGCTGCATTCGCACAGAGGAGGGCTACACGGATTTCTTCACCATCGAGACCGGTGTGAGGCAAGGGTGTATCCTCTCTCCCTTCCTCTTCCTTCTTGTCATTGACTTTGTTATGCGGAGTGCCATGGACCAAGATGGCTTTGGGATACCCTGGCATCCACCAACACGCCTTAATGACCTCGACTTCGCAGACGACATCGCTTTGTTGGCCGACATCCAGAAAAACATTATTACTATGACATCATGCTTGGAGCAAGAGGCAGCCAAGGTGGGCTTACGGATCAATGGAAACAAGACCAAGGTCATGAGGATAGGTTACGTGTCGAATTGTAAAAGCGGGTGCGTTTTTTCAGCGGCTCCAGACGACCTGGTCGACCTCAAATATCGGTCTGGCGACGAAGATTCGCCTGCTCAACTCAATCTTTATACCTACCGCGATCTACGCCTGTGAGACGTGGAAAACATCAGCCAGAATCACCAAAAGACTCAATGTGGCCCAGCAGCTATGGCTAAGATGGATCCTGGGGGTCTCCTACTGCGACCATGTCACCAACGAAGAAGTACACCGTCAAACTGCCACACGTCCCCTCCAGGACATTGTGACTGAGCGGCGTGTGCGCTTTGGAGGCCATGTTCTACGTCAACCCCCACATTGACTGCCTAAGCTCGCCATCACATGGAACCCACCCCATGGAAGATGCAAACCAGGTGCCGCCAACATCAACAACCAAACGACCCTATTTGAGCAAGCACTTGGCAACAATGGGAAGGAAAAACTCCCTTTTAACAGGAAGAAACCACCATGCCGTTATCAGAGTAATTTTCTCAGGTGTTGCAAAGGTACTCAAACCACAGAAGGCATTGCATTACTGATTTAACTGGTTTGGGTCGGTTGGGGGACAGGAAAAATCGCTGCACGTAGATAAAATGTGAGAAGAACAAGTGGCGCTGCTGCATTTAGTAATAGATATGAAATGGTTAGATCATTTTACACACACACTTACACATATGGTGCACACACTGGTCGCTGTCATTGGCCACTGTTAATTTCCTGCGACGCACATCACAGCACATGAAGACAGATAAGAATAAAGGATAAGAATCTAGACAGCCTTGTACGCCATGATTAATTTATTTCATATTCTGCTTGCCTAGAATAAATGTGCAGTTAATATTTTATATTCCTATGTCTTTCCTCATGATTCCAACATGATTATGAGGGAGACACGTAGTCGGTGTGCATGTTTGGGAGGCGAGAGAGCGAGAGTGTGAAGGAGACAGAATGAAATCATACGTTCTGTGAATCGCATTGTTAATACTCTTTGTGTCTGTGCAGTGTTGCTAATGTGACGTTTAAGTAATTGAAATTGAAAACAAAATTAGATTGAAAGAGACAATTAAATGGGAACAGGAGATGACTGGAGTAGAAGAAGACTCTGAGGAGAGAGGGAATCACAGCATTACCATATGTAGTTCAGTGTGGGGAAGGAAACAAGTCCTGACACAGTTTTTTTTGTTTGTGCATCTAAACAATGCAAGAATAAATAGAATAAACCTATCTGTCTTTATTTTTTTCAGTTTATCAGCAAGAAAATAAACTATATAGTTTAGTATTGTAGATCATGTGAATTACTCTTTTGGCCTCAATAACGGGCTGAATGCATACATACACAGAGATAAAGAGAGAGTTACAGATTTCATATAAATTAATAATACTACCCTTGAAATTATGTTATTGTTCATAATTGAAATCTTAAAATAAGCATGCTGAGAAGTCATTGGGTATTAATAGTATAATTTGCCAGATTCACAAAGCAATTGAAGACTCAAAACGCTTCATCATTCTACACTAAAATTATATGATGGAAGTCCCACGCATGCCTCCCTTTGAAGGTGTATGTAGTAATTGTATTTCTGTGAATATACCGTATTTTTCGGACCATAAGGCGCACTGTCGATGAAGGGCTCTGTTTTCATACATAGGGCGCACCAGATTATAAGGCGCATTAGGCGAAATAAAACAGTCAGATAAATCAAACTTTACTCAACTCATTCTTCTTGCTTCCTCCACTTCCGTATCATTGTTTGATTAATTTTGAATTCTCTTGCAGCTGCTCTATTCCCATGTTGTTGCAGTATATTAATGACTAACCGTGTTTTATGGATAGATTATCTCAGTTGTTCTCCTGACTGAAGTTTGGTCCGTTTACAGCAGCCTGCCATGCAATTGCATTTGTGCCTAACCATCGAGAACCCTCACGTTAACTTTTGTCGAGTGGACAAAAGTTAGCGTTCATCCTCCAGCTTCAGTATTTATGTTATGCTAACATAGCTGTGTCGCTAGTGATCATGTAGCACATCATTATAGACCACCTAGTCCATCTTCAGTAACCCTACAAAAGTCACTGCTGTTTGTTTTTTTTGTCTTCATTTATGTTGGAAGTGATAGCAGAGCTGTATGTTTTAATTCTTTCAAAAATCTCTCAGTCAGAACATGGTATATCATGTTTAGGTGGACACTAGCGAGCTAACTTCCTGCTAACTTCTAACTCCGTTAAATTTAATAAATTCAGTTTTCATGGATGCCTGGATGTTAAACTTAATTGTTACACCTGGTAAAGCAGCAACGCTGATCATTTTATTAAAGATGAAAGGATTTAGACAGTTTTTAACTCTCAGTGATGCCACAGTGTTCGTTTGACTTTGGGACCTGAAGCGGACAGAGTTTTGGTCCCAGATTACTCTGCGAGGCTCCTGACTACGGTAGCTGTAATGCTCCGACGATCCACCAAGCGATGCGGCTTCGTAGCTTACGAATGTCGTATTAAAACATTTATGCACCACATAAAATCGGTTCGAGGTCAGTAAGCACAACCAGAATACATACATAAGGCGCACTGGATTATAAAGCGCACTGTCGATTTTTGAGAAAATTAAAGGATTTTAAGTACGCCCTTATACTCCGAAAAATATGGTACATACAAATGTCTCCACAGATTAATGCAGAGAAATATTTTATGGTGATGAAGTCAGCATGTTGCATTTGGACCTGCATGTCAAAAAAAGCTGACCAGTTGACCCAGCCTCTCTTTGTGAGGGAAGTTTGGATGGAAACTCTTGATCTGAACTGGAATCATTAACCTGTGCTTCAAATCCCTGCTCTGCGCCTGTAATGATGTTGAATATTAGAGTTAAAAAAGGCATATTTCTGTATGAAAATGAATAGTCTCTTTACTGTAGACAAAGACACATGTTCCTGCCTTTTTTCCTTTACATACTCTTGTCATATGGTTGCAGTAGGAGTAAAGGAGCAAGTGGCGATAATAGGAAGTAAGAGCCATAGGCTGATGGAAAAGTTAATTAGAGGCCAGGACAGTCATCTCCACCTTCTGACCCATTTCCACCCCTCCCATCATCTCCATCTGCATCTGTCATTCACATTCCCACGACTGCTAATGAGCGTATTCTGAGGCATACATTATGTCTGCAGCTGTACCTTTTTCCCGGTTTAGTGCAGCTCATCTGTTTTTTTTTTCTCCATCAGAAAGAGCGAGCTATTCGTTCCCACCATGTCTCCAATTAGAATCCCCTCAATTCATGTTTCTATCATTTCTCCCTCTTCTCTCTATCCTCTTGTTTCTCTCATCTGCCGGTGTTGGAAGCAGGTTGTAAAACAGCGTGCCTTATCCAAATGGAGACGAGCCCTGCGGTCACCGTAGTTTTGTTACTGAGGCAGAGTCACATTATTCTCTTTAGTCTGCTTGTGTGTACGCTTATGTGTGTATATGTGTGTTTTGAGGCTGTGCATGACATTAGCCTCGCAGTCACAGGTAATGATCTCATATCCCCGTTGGTGACTGGAGGCACACAAGGAGAATTATATACACACACACACTATGAAAGGGAAAGATGTGGAAAAGAGATTGGTATTGTAATGGTACTCTAATGGGTTACCTGACAAGTGCTTTTTCTTAATGTTGTATCCCTCTCTCCCCCCTTCCTTTTTTCTCCCTCGCTCTCTTCTACAGGTGCATTTTCCCTCTTTGAGGAGCAGTGATATGGACACCAGGTGTGGTGACGCTAAGGTATGCATTCACTTCTGAGAGCACACACACTTGTGTGCTTTTAACACGTTATGAGAGGCGCTGCCCTCTCATCTTATTTGTTCAATTCTACCTTTTATTCAGAAAGTTGACCAAAAATGTGACACTTTGACAGAACGCTATGCACTGTGTAATACACTTTAGTGTCTGTGTGAATACAATACCCTGTGTGAAGCTAACAGTAGTGTAAACTCATACTAAATGCTATAGACAAATTAGTACCCCAATAAAGCATCAGACATCCATGGATGTTGTTGTCTGGACTAAATGTGGTCAGCCACTCACAGTCTTTAAAAATATGCCCCTTTGCTTTTAAATGTGGCAGTAAATGGAAAGGTGAAGAGTTTTGACAGAGACCTAAACAGAACTATAATTTTAACCATAAATTCATGCTTACACACAGTAATTTTCCATTGATTATAGGGCTGAAAGATGCCTAAATGGTACTAAGCTTTCAGAAATGGGTTAAACATTGTTTCAAAACTGAAATTTTAATATGTGTACAGATCACAACTAGTTGTTGTTTTTTATTTTGTTTGGTTGTGAATTGTTGTGATCTGATATCCACACAATGTCGGCTCCAGGTACACGTACAAATATTACTAATGGCAGCTTATCTTTTTTTCAACTATGAAAAGTACATGTAAGTGTTGTTCCCAAATGCTTAGGTGGAACAGTGGTGAACTGGTAAGCAATGTGTCATATGACATACTTGATGCCGCATGGATAAAAATCAGCCAAAGAGACGGCGAAGAACTCATGTATTTAAGAACAACGTTCCATCATTTCCCATTTTTATCTCAACTTCAATGGAATATCTTTCAATACTAAAACCAAAAAATGCTGTTTATCAAACAATTTCTGATACATGAAACTGTAAATAAACAGCACAGTGAAGGTGGTCCTCATCCTAAAACATTCCCCTCCCTCAGTACTCCACACATGCAGAGGAGTTCAACCTGGATAGCCAGCCAGCAAAATGTTAATGCGGACGGCTTTTCAATCTGTCGCGATGATGCTGTATTTAATGTGATCCATTGACGGTTTCTTGTAAACCTAGTTTTTCATAGAGCTTTTAATCAACACTTAATTGTTTACGAATGTGCTACAATATGATAATTCAAAGAACAGACATAGTTTAACATCTTCAAGAAAAGAATTCATGAAAAATAATCAAAGTTAGATAAATCGCATCTGTTTTTTACATATTAATTTAGAAGTTTCAAAGTTTTTGGAAGCATAAAAATTAATAAGAAGAAGCAAAGCATAGAAGTTTTGAAATTAGGTTTTCACATGCTGTACCACACATAGGAATGTCTTTTTCTAAATATCTTTTCAGTGTCCTGCAAAAATGTCTCAATTCTTTTCACGTTTTTAACCAAATCTTTATTTTGTTTAGATGTCTGGACTGTTTTCAAGGAGCTGTTGCTGGGTTGGTGGTGGCCAATTCCCAAAAGTCTGCTGCTGCAAAAAAAAAGAAAAAGGAAAAATGAATGACCCAAGAAAACCCAGAGGAAGGGGGAAAAAGTGTCATGAAGGCACCTTTTGCAAAAAATCTGAGCCTGCTTTTGAAAAATTAGTTCTGGATGCTAACATTACACTTTATACTGACCCAGGTTATTTAGCTGGTGCCAATTTGAATATAGTTTCAATCAGACAAATTATACCTGCTGTTAAATTTAACATTTCTTTAGATTTGAATCCACCTGCTATCAGATTAGATGTTTTTTTTTCTCTTCTTGCAGCCTCTCACCCCCCTCAGACACACAATGATGCCCTTATATTCCTGGCTCTCAATTTTTCTATTTATACCCACTGAGATGAGCAATGAGCCCCAGGCATCCCTCACTCACTAACCAAAGTACACGTTGACTCACACTGGCACAGAAACACAATTTCTCCCTGAAACACAAGTATACACGTGTTTTGAGTTAAAGTTGAGGTGGAGGGTACAGAGTTTCATCAGCTGTGTATCTGGCCATATCTACTAAAGTAATGCAGTTAGCAATAGTGTGTAGCCTCAGAAAACACAGAGGACTGGAGTTCCTGCTGTGTCCTTGCTTTCAGCATTGTGCTTCACAGCATCAAAAGGAAAAGGCATTCTAAAAACCAATACCATTTTCTATTCTGCAATTTTTTAAACCTGCCTAGGTTTGTAAACCTAGGCAACATGAAAATGCTATAAATAAAAGAGACAAGGCAGTCTTAGCAGAGCCATCAAGAGACATAATCCTGAAACAACTTTGGGATGTGTTTTCATTACTGTCACAAAGCACAATATTTGCATTTTTTTTTAATTCAACAGTGTAAGCAAATTTTATATTAATCTATAAAGTCACTTGACATTTTTTCTGAATCTGACACACAGAAAAGAGTGAGAAAGACACTGTGGGGTTAATACCAGTGCTATAAAGGAAACCTGTTCTGAAGTGTGTGTCTAGTAATTAACTTCGGCAATCAAAAAGCAATTAGCAGCAAACCATTAACCTGTTGTTTTTTTGTGACCTCAACTAAAAGGTGTGTTTATCACATTAAATACACGCCTGCATGCCTACATCTGCACATGTCCAGACATACTGGACAAGCTATCAAGCACAGAGGGAAGCAAAGAAAGCTTGAGTACTACTGTGTAACTGAACCAGTAAAAATGAATGAAGACAACATCCATGAGACTCAGCCTATTCTGCATTATTTACAATATTGAGCATGCACTAAAACTGTTGTCAGCTTGACTATCCAAACTTCACCTGTTATAATAGGATACTCACTAACAAGTGAGCATTTTAACTCTTCAGTACAGCTTGAGGTTGCAATCGTATGCCAATATAATGGTATAAAAACTGACGATTTTTTTTTTACATATATTTGCTCATTGTCAGTATTTAAAAAAGCATGTAATGTAAAAACCATAAATTAGTATTTTATATTTATCAGAAACTGCATTAAAAACACAATATCTATAAATGTGCTTTTGTTTTTGTGTGTATATTAGAAATATTTGAGATAGCAGACAGCAGTAGACACATTGCCAGTATAGGAGAATGTCTGACTAGCAGGTGCTTAATATGTTTGCTCCATATTCAGTTAGAAATCAAATAAAAGGCTTTTTCTTGAATAATTTTCATGAACACAAATAAACAGAAAAATAAATCAGAGCTGCAAAACAGTCTACAAAACTGATGGAAATTAAAGCTTCACTGACAACTTAATTCATGGACAAAACACATCAGCTCATGCTAATGTTGCTGGTAATGTTATCACCACTGCGCCTGTCACTTAAAATCCTGTTAATCTTTTCCTGCTAATAACCTTCTTTAATTACTTCCCAGGCCCAAATTATGTTCCTATTATGATACATATATACATGCATATAATATTTAAGCATGGGGTTTGTGTATTTCTGTGCTTATTTTCTAATTTTTTGAAAACTCTTATGCAGGGGTGTCAAACATAAGGCCCAGGGGCCAAAATTGGCCTGCCAAAGACTCCAATCTGGCCCACTTAACAACTTTAGAATATATGAAGTACATGAATATATGAAGTACTTTTAACTGTCTTTTCACATGTTTTGCAGCTGTTCCTATTGATAAAGCCCCCACCACCACCACGAGTAAAACTGGTGAATTGGTATCAATCCATAACATAACATTAGTATCACAGATATAAACTAATCTGAAAACCTGGTTTAGGGTGTCTAGACTGAAAGTAAAGTGAGTTTAGGATGGTGGTAGGGCTCATAGCTGTTATTATAGAGGGATGGGATACCCTTTCCCCCCCCCTCGTTCAAGGTAGCTAGAGGGCATCTATGTGTGTAGATTCCCATGTCTGTATATGCAAATGTTTTAATGAAACATGATGAAATATGATGGAAGCTTTCAGAGGCAGAAGCCCTCAAAGTTACACATCCTGATAAAAGCATAAATGTGTGACATTTCTGCCTCACGTTGTTGTGTTTAACCCCCTGCAGGTTGGTGCACATGCACAGACGCGCTCACACACAAACCAAATCATCCCAAGTCAACTACTCGAGTCAACCTTGTTCTGGTGTTGAGAGTGCATGAGAATACATACGAGCCACTCACCCAGCTTTGAGGTCACTGCCCCAAGTGCTCAGATTACCACAGACACCACCGGTCACTTCACCTTCCACTTCTTGTCAAGCTCCTCTCTCAACCACTCTAGGGGGCATTTCCCATGTTGATACTCTGCACAGATGTTCATGTATACTATACCAGCCACTTTATTATAGCATTCCACGTATGCCTTGCCTACTCGCATCGTGCACCTTGCTGTTATGTGCTGAATTATCTTAAGGGTATCTTTGCACCGCCTGCACCTGGGGTCTTGCTTGGTGTGGTAGACCCCAGCCTCTGTTGATCTCATGCTCAGAGCTTGTTTCTATGCTGCCATGATTAGTGCCTCTGCGCTGTTTTTCGGTTCTACCAACCATTAGTGGGATATTTCTATAACAGTCAATATATATATTCCTTTCTGATCTATTTTCCATCTCAAAAAGCCATCTCTCCTCATCTCCACATGCTCTTTTCCTCCCTTCACATCTGTCAGGTGTTTGATATCCTGATACATCTGAGTTATTGAAGAGTGGCATGCTTTGATAGCTGCAGTTGAACTGTGATATTTCATCTTCAGAAGGGGTTCCAGTGTCATATCTCCATGCCATCAACCTCTGCTATCCCTCTCACTTTTTAGTTCCTTCTTTCTGACACACACACACTCGCACGCACACAACTCTGGATGTGTGGCGAAATACAGGAGAGAGTTGATGAGATCATTGTATCCTTGTGTGTACGTTTGGCTCATCACTTAATCTTGTTTTGTTGAGACCCATCTTGTGTAGATGGGTCTCTCAAATTCACCTCCAGACATATTGATGCCTTGTCAGAGGAGACTGTGTCATTCATAGGTGTCAAGTGATTGTAACAGTTTTATTGTATAGTCATGTGACCACAGTGGGCATATTTGATTGCAGTATAGAGGTACAAGACTTCGAACACATGGCTACAATTGGCTCTTTAACAAGTGAAACAACTTGTGTTAAGCAGACACACAAATAATAATCACTCAACTCCTTTTCTGTTGGGTTGGGTTATTCCATCTCGATGGTAGTGCATCTATAACTGACACCACTGACATCACATCTCTGTTGAGTTGTGATAAGATATGGTTTGACCTTCTATGCAGAAATATCCCCAGTCACAGCTTATGTTTAACCCTGAATCTGAATTATAGCAGGTCAACATGTTAGAGGCCTCAAGGTTCTACCCAAGCTTTTGCTGAACTGACTGTCCATAGTACCACTGTACTGTGTAGCGTTTACATCAGTTCAGCTCTGCAGAACTATGCTCAGGCAATTAGAGAGCTGCTTTTGTTGCCTTTAACGAGTTTGACCAGTTTTGCTGATAATATGCACAAATTTCCATTCTTTCTGCGCTTCTTTTTTTCTTTCCCTTTTTATTTTTGGTCTCTGTCCCTATTTTTCTTTTTTCCTCTCCTATCTCTTTCTTTGTCCCCTTGCTGAATATGTGTGAATTAGAGAAATCCTAATCCTCTGAAATAAATATTCTTTTTGAACAGTACACTGGAGCTGACTGTCAGATTATATCCATCTGGACATTCCCATGGATTACCCTAAAAGAGTTGTATGTGTCCACGGGAATGAATGGTTATGTGTGTGTGCGTGAGTATGTGACAGGTGTTAGTGGAAGGTGAGAAAGCTATCTACTGATTTAGCAACATCCAGTGCTTGGCTGTAGCAGGGTACACTACAAGTCAAATGAATTTAGAATACAAAATATGAGTCAAAGTTACAATCTAAATATCTAGTAATTAACAGACAGTTACATTCTTCAATCAACAGAGTACATGAAGTTATTACTTTTTAAAGCCTGCTGTCATCATAAAGAATACTTATAGTTTAGTTGAATGCAGGTCTAATTATCTATTGCTACTGCACCTACTTATACTGCGTACTAGTGACATGCAGTGACTTTTGCAAGCTGAAAGAAATACTGTTCCCCAACTGTTTGACAAAATATACTGTACCAGATTAAAAAAAATATGTTGCCTTTCTTTTGTTCTTCTATATAAGCTGTGATGAGTTTGAAAGGTGAAGCCAGTTAGGAGGTACCTTAAACCTGTATTCTGTTCAATGGCCAGTAACCTTTTGATATTTTTATTTTAAGATTAATTTTTGTAATGCAGCAAAGTGAAAGCAAAATATTCTGTGGAACTATAAATTTAGTTTAATTCTTATCTGGTCTGCTGGTTTTTATGGGAACTTGGTGCTACGTAAACGCTAATCAAAACATCGTCATTAGATAAACTCTTTTTCTGGCATCAGTGTAGTACAAATTTCAAAGCGTTAAATATGTTGTTCACTTTGAGCAATCTGACTCAATACATTAAAGATAGCATTTAAATGAATATATTCTGCAATATGTACTGAAATACATTTTAAAGTAACACTCCCAGCACTTCCCACATGAGGAATTATCTGTTCAACCAAGCTGAGACAGACGGACAGAGACTGAGAGCAGAGAAAGGTAAGCGAGAGAAGAGATACTGAGGGAGGATGATACGGCAAAACGGGCAGAGATACTGAAGTGTGGGAAGGAGATAGAGAGGAGGGCTCTGCATAGATAGAGAGAGCTGACTACAGTTAGCACAAGGAGCGAAAGGATGATGTTAGGAGAGAGTGGTGAGGCACTGCATGAGGTTATATGATGGGGTGAAAAGTTTAGGGAGAAATGTGAGGTGGAGAAGGAGTATTTATTATTCAAATGTGGTTTAGAAGCACAGGAGTAGATTTATGAACAATATAAATATGTCCCTGTGAACTTCATGAGAGCTACTAACATTTTACCCATTTTATAACCACAGAGCTTGCACGATATTCAGTCACTCAGCATCACATTGTCACTCCTGGTCAAATGTCAGTATCTCTTGGCTTGAAGATCTAACCAGTAATCATAGAAAGAACATGAAGGATTGATAGTAATGAGACAACAAAATATACGACAAAAAACCCCAAAATCAAAACACAGGGCGTCGCGTTCATGGGGATGTGTTACTTGAGGTTTCTGTGAGATGATGAAATACGATTGACATCCCTTTTAGAAGCTAAAACTTGCGCAGTGGCTATAAAAAAACAATTGTGGATGGTGATAACATTTATATTTCATGGCAATAGCCAAAAATAGAATCCAAGTATTGTACCAGGAATATGCATTTTAATATATCCATGTTTTTTTCTTCTTTTAGGAGACTCTTCTGTTACCATCATATCTGTACCTTTGTTCTGGCCTAATTTAGATTATTAATGCTAGTCTCTGCTAGTCTCACACTAGTCTGAACACATCTTAAGTAATGGCTGTAGTTATACTTTGAGAGTAATCCAATCGTTCTTTGTTGATCTAACAGATAAAGCAGTCCTCTCTATTTCTTCACTTTCTCAAACAGTTAGATCCAAAAATATTAGAATAGATTTTTCTTTATCTGAGGAGACCATTAATTTGCATGTTTTGAAGAAAACTTTGAAATAATCCAAAAAGATATAGAATTTATTGCACTTAAATAAATATATGTGTTAGTATATGTGTAAATCTATGTGTAGGCATCGGTGGGGTATATATCTCTTTTCAAAGGAACAGTGATATTAAGAACTAAAGGAAGAAGAGTGAAGAAGTCTGAAGCTAAATTGTTATTCTAAGCAAAAAGGACTTTTTCTGCATCTGATCCCGGCCAGACTGAAGTTTTCTAAGGGGTATGCGTCTGGGTGAAAAAACACTTTGTGAAAACTGCACCAGTTCTATCCGAAGCACAGTCAAGCAAACCACGTTACCCACAATATCATGTGTATAAGCCTTTTGCAGAGATAGAAAAGCACATTTGAAAGTCCTGTAAAGAGAAGACTACTCAGTAATGATTTCCTGGGATAAGCAGCAGTCGCTAAAGTCCTTCTCAGGAGGTGAAACAAAGGCCAAACCCTATTTAACTGTTCTAGTGACAGTAGATAATTGGAAAAGTTTGTTAATGAATTGGAACAGAAGGGTACAGCAATGGAAGGCTTTCTTTACAGAGATTAACAGGAGAAACAATGATGCTGCAAGATACACTATGTGAGAAAAATATTGGTCCACACCTTTTAATCTTTGAGTTGAGGGGCTTTCAATCCAATGGCCACAGATGTATAAAATTAAGCACCTAGCCATGCAGTCTGCTCTGACAACCATAGTGACTGGGTTGTTCAAAAGAGCTTATTGAATCTGAATGTGGTACTGTAAGAGGATGTCACTGCTGCACGGCTTCCCTTCCAGATATTCCTCGAGTGGCTGTAAGTGGTATTATAGCAAAGTGGAATTGTTTAGGAACCACAGCAACTCAACCACAAAGTGATAGAACATATAAAATTACAGAGGAGGGCTGCTGACTGCTGAGGCACACGATGCGTAAAAGTCGCCAACACTTTTTTTTTTTTTTTTTTTTCTTGCCTGTCCCGTTTGGCTCTTTTGCCATCAGAATTATTGTCTAAAGGCAAAGAAAGATGCCCAACGGATTTACTTTACCAAATTGACCATCCCAGCCTTGCCATAATGGTCCATTTGAGTCACCTTTTATTGTTTATTTTATTTTCACTTGCTGAATACGGGACAGACTTGACTGGAGGAAAGAAGGGGAGAAAGAAAGAGGGAAAGAGAAACAGCTGAGAAGAGGGACGGGGGAGAAGGGCAAAAAACAAAAACCAACAGAATGGGCAGCAAAAAAAAAAAAAAAAGCATATATCGATCACCTGGATCACCTGTTGAGAAAGAAAAAGGAAAACAAGCAGAAGAGAACAAGAGTAATAGAATAAACAACATCACAATGATATATGGGAATAACAGTAAATACTAAATATTAAACATTATTGTGCAGCACATAAGATCAACAGAACACAGTGTGCTTTGAGGTAGGAGCAAAAAAGGGTGTAGTTTGTGGGTGTGATCACCCGTGTGTACACCTGTGAGCATGGACGCGCTTGTTTTTTTAAAAGGTTCCTTCATGTAATGATCTGCTAGAGGGTGTGGGGGGGCCACTGCCCCGTCCTCCAGGGCATGAAGCAGGTATGGAGGAGATCAAAACTCCAGACATCTAGAGGCCCCCAGAACACAAGAGACCAAGGAAGACTAACAGAGGGGCAGCTGCGCCACTGTCCCAGAAAGAGCTGAGGAGAGTCCCAGATGAGGGTTCACTCAGCAGCCGCGGAGCAGAAGCCAGGGGGAGTTGCAGTGACGCGCCCGTGAGCTCCGCCGGCAGCCAGCTGTGCCTGAGTGACCGAGCCCCAGGCCGAGAGGCCGGGGGCACCCCACCTCCGAAGTGGCCCGAGCGAGCCCCAGGCTCCAGGCCCCGATAAGCGGCCGCCAAGGAGTGAGCCGGTGTGTACCTGGACGCCCATCCCCAGACACAAAGAACCACCAACGCACCGATGTCTGAGGGAGTCTGCCACTGGCAGGGGAAGTGATGGTGGGGGGAGATAGGCCTCCAAACCTTGGAGGGCCTGAGATGTCCCCAGAGAGGTGGCGCCTGACACCCAACCTGACATATAGACACAGACATACAGGCACACACAGATACAAACATCCATTCCCTCCCTCATGCTCTCATATGCACTTACTCCACACTCAACCAACATGGAGACAGACATAAAGAGACACTGTACACACGATCACACTCCCCAAGCGTACTCTACGAACCGGGTCTAGGTACCCTTGCCCCTGGAGGGGGGAACTGCACCCAGACCCAGGTGGTGTTACCCTTTTCCCTGCGGTAGGGAGAGGCAGACCGCCCCGACTCCGCAGCAGCAGGGAGGCCCCACACTCCAGACCGCAGTCGGACGGCCAACTCCTCCTAGCCCCCCCGCTCCAACAGGTCGCAGAGAACGGGGGTGAGAGAAGACTCCAAACCTCTCTCCACCCGTTCATTGTAGTGTTGATGCATGTGTGTTCTAAGGTGCATTTAAAACCCAGGAGGGCATGGAGCTACCTGCCAGAGAGCAGCAGGTAAGCGCATGGTCCCTCCTGCTAGCCCTCAATGTCTACGTGTATTTAAAATTGAGAGGTGGGCAACGACGCCAGGGGTGAGGTGTACACCCTGATGGTAACTCGGATTCCGTGTATCGTGCCCACCCCCAAGATCCTATATGTATGTGTAATGAGAGTGTGAGTAATGTGAATGTCTAAGTTGTGGGATAAAATTGAGGCAGAGGCAGCCAGAAGGGGACAGGGGGGTAGCCTCCTCTGCACCCTGGTGACATACCCCTACTCCAAGGCCCTGCATGTGTGGGTGGTTGTGGTGGAGCGGGAAGAGGGAGGCAGCTGGAGATGGGGAGGGAAGGAAGGGAGGGGCAAGTGACCCCTCCCTGGGGCCAGCTCCCCCGCTGACCCCAGTAGGCACCCCCATACTCCGCGACCCGCCAGGGGAAGGGGGCCCAGGCCCATTCAGACCGGGGCCCAGTGCAGCGCCTCCCGGCCCCACAGAGCCCGGGACAGTCCACCCAACCCCACCACAGAGAAAACTGAACCCACCCCATCATCCACTCATCTTCCAGACTACATAAGACAATAGACGCCCAGGCTGAGATCTTCCTCCACCTCTCCTGTATCTCCCCTTCCTGCAGAGAGAATTCCTGAAGAGAGGAAAGCTCCTGCAAGATGTGACAATCTCCCCCACCAGTTGAAGAGCCCCCCAGGTGGCTCGACGCACCGGCGGCACCCTGCGCCAGGGCTGGGCCCCCATGCACCCACCCGCCCACAGCCCCGGCAACACACCAACCAGGACCCAAGCCCCCGAGGCCCGGCCAGTCGCCAACACTTTGATGACTTTTGAGTTCCAAAAGTCTCATAGCGTTAACATCAACACAGAAATTGGGCACCGTGAGCTTCGTCGCATGGGTGTCCATGTCTAAGCATGCTGTTGGAAACATTCACCTTCACTGGATGGATTACATTCTGAGTGAGTGAATGCTCTGCCATTTGCTTTGTTTCTATGTGATGTAGGTTCATATTTATGCTGAGCATCATGGAACTGGCAGTCTCCTGATCATTCTCTGAACTGGGTTACTTTGATAAAAGCTAGCATTATTTGTATTGCAAGAATGTTTTCGAAACATGGCAAGATCATGCTACGCATGACGTATGAAGTGGCAAAAACTAATGCTAAGATGTTCTGAAATTAATTTGTCTGGAAAAAATACTTTTAGACCTTTTTGTTTATTCCTAAGTAGTATTTTTAACATATTCCACACTATGCTCGTGTCATACTCTTACATTAAAATAAAGACCTCTATCTTTGTTTGAACACGGAAGAGATTTTAGGTGGAGGAGTGCCGAGTGTCTTCCAGTGTTTGCAGAGATCAGAGGAATCGTGTCCGTGCTGAAGCTCCTAAACTCCCCACAGAAGCGCAACACATTTGAGAGTAGGGGATGATGATTTAAGGCCAGAGACTGGGGGAGAAAGAGAGAAGATGAGGTGCAGGAATAAAAAAGTAAAAGGGAAGGATTAAATGAGGACAGGCTGCACAAGATTAAGGCTTATGGGAGACTGGAGGAAAATCATGCAGCTGAAAAATATGATTCAGTCAGCTCAGTATAGTTGCATCACTCTTATAATTACATTTTTTTTGTCATTCTTATACTAATTAATCAACAACATTAAGGAAGATGTATTTTCTGTCTTTAGGACACTTTTCTTTCATTTCTTCAAAACTTTGAACTTGAACTTGAAAACTTTAAGTGTGTGCTCCCACTCTCTGAGCAGGAAGGTTAGACACCATGGTGAATCTGCCAAGTGCATGACTCAGAAATGATTTGGGCTGCATGACTTAACTGTGGGTGGTTAACCAATCAATAGTCTGTACTGAATGACTGGGTGATGACTGGCTGGTGCATTCATGTTTCGGTGAGTGGGTTTTGTATGCCAGCAATACTTGGTGTGCAGAAAAAGAGTTGATGTGTGATGATGGTGAATTTTGGACAGTACAGTCATCTTAAAACTTGCCTCTAAGCTACATCCAGTGCTGTCTGTTCCAACAGTGATGCAGCCTCTCCATTCACAAGGACTTTGTTTCCACGTGTCTTCATTTTAAACCTAAATCCACCAGTAAGCTCCTCCTCCACACTCATCCACTTTTTTTTCTTTCTTTTTTTGTGGTCATTATAGTTCTGTAATAGACATTTTTAAATCCTTCACCATCACCCAGTGCTTCTCTTTTTCTCCTCTTCACTCCTACCTCCCATCTCCCCTTACTCCTTGAAAGCTGGAAATCAGGACAGTTCAGCAGCGGAGGGGTTAAGATGAACCCAGCCTTGTGATTGGCTGCAGGCCGGCGGTCTGAACCAGCCTACAGATAGAGGTAACCAGGCAACCTCAGAGAGAGAGAGGGAGAGGAAAGAAGAGGGGGGCATAGGACCGAGGAGCGGAGAAAAAAAAGCGCTGAAAGAAGCCTGGCATAGTTTTGTAAGGATTGTGGGAAAAGATGTAAGGAAGCTCGCACGCGCTCTCTCCGGCATGGAAAACTGGATTACTCTCCCTGCTGAAACACACTGTGGATGTCTGAATAAACCAGGAGGGGATTCACGGGAATGAATGGAGACTAAAGCCTTTTCTGAAAATGGGAACTAACAGTGCTCTTTTTCGCAGTAGTGCAAAGGTAAGTGCGTCAATGCAAACAGCCCGAATGGAAACGAACAGAACAAGTGGCAAATTTCGTCCTGTGCGTAAGGTCCTGCCAGCGTGTACTTTTTAGATCGCTGTGTGATAGTTGAATGTGATCAGAAGCCTGTGGATTCTGTGTGCTCTGCCACTGACACTGCAATGAATTATCTATTGCTGCTGCTGCTGCTGGTGCATCGGGATTTTAGCGCATGTATGTATGTGTGTGTTTGTGTGTGTGTGGATTGAAGCTTGTGGGGGGAGTGACCCTCTCAGAGAAATAGTAGAGGGAGGCTGTGTGTGTGCTGTAAAGCGGGAGGGAAGACAGCGGTTTGGTGCATTTGGCGTGTGTAGTTTTACGGGGCGTCCCCACACTCGGAGATTCCGCAACAGATTTACGCGCTTAACGACTATAAAGTGTCGAAACCATAAGTTTTATTCCTTTCTCTCTCTGAAACACACGTGTTTCCTACCCCACTTGGGCAAAATTTGACATAGGAGTGCCCTGACTTTATAGTTACCGTATTATACTTTGTGGGATTTTTCTTGAAGATAGCTTTTTTACGTGTCTTTTGTGACCTTACTGTGATTGAGCTTTTTTTTTTTTAAATAAACAAGTTTATAAAAAAAAAAACTTTTTAATTCTCTTTTGTGTATGGAGGTCTTCTGATGTATTGGCGTTTGTCCACATTTTAGAGGGCTGTCTCACAATAGAAGGGGTATGAAATGTACTGAAACGCAAAACATGATGAGATTCTGTTGATGAAGTGAAAGTGTAGAAATCCATGCAATGGTGTGTGAGCTACAGATGGTCCTCAATCACTAGGTTTTGGTTGATAGGGTAAGAGAGAGGGCGACAGATCCAGGGGAGAGTTGAATGGGCAACCCGGTCAGGTTGCTTTGGGGGGGCCCAGGATCCGCTGCAGCTAAAAGCCGCATTAATCATGAAACCGTGGCGCTCTGCAGACCCTCACTCTCTTCTCTCTCCCTGTCTGGCGCACAAGCTGCATCAGCTTTATATACATCGTAGTGTATTGCTTTGATGTAGCTCGTGTAACTGGTTTATGCCATTGTGAATACTTGTTTTATACCCATGTTTCAGATTATATTTTTCTTGCGATACAGTCATTAGGGATATGGTAATATCAGTGCGTCATGGTTGGTCCAACCCAAGCCCATCTCCGTGTATATGTTTACCCAACAACTGCTCTTTTATTGTCAGGTGCTGTCAGTTTACTTGAGTATTTTGAATTTATGGTGCTCTGCTGTACTGCACTTCAGATGGAAACACTTCACCTATTATGCCACTCCTGATACCTGTTGTTAGTTCACAGATAAAATGCCCACACCAGACCAGTGCCAATTTTTAAATAAAACTTGCGACATGCTACTTTTAGCTCTAAACGTTTGAGTGACAGACTATTTTACTGGAGTTACTCGATTTGAGTAAAGGATTTGGATACTTTTTCCTCTTCTGCCAAACAGACCTACTTCTGCCTGTATAGACCCAGCTGGCGACTCCAGGTTGTCATAGAAACCCTCAGAGTATTGTGAGGAAACTCAAAGAAAACACTGTTGAAGGCTCTCTTTCTTCCTCTTTCAATTCTCAGCTCCGTCTGTCCCATGTACAGCCTCCCTTTTGCCTATTCTCAGTCACTTTTCAGAACCCAGGCTGCGTCCTGCAATTTTAGTTTTTATGTGTACTCGATAATGGTAGACAACGCTCCTGAATGAATGTTGGACTAAATCTTAAAGAGAAAAGGGTTCTCTAAGTTTATGTAGTCTTGAAGTCATGAAATCTTTGGAAGCTGGAGCTTACTGTTCTGTTCCTAAAGCGTCTCACTGCCTTTGTAAAAGCTGGCTTGTAGCTGATTTTGTATCTCAGTTGGAAAACCTTCTTTTCACCCCATTGTTTTGTGATCTACAGAAACTCTAGCGACACCATGTAAATCACTGCATAAAATCACAAACTGTCGGAAAATAAAGCACCATCTAAAAAGGATTGCAATGAGCTCAAGGTCTTGCTTTAACTGTGCATCGTGTGAAGTTTAAATGGTACGACTGCTATCACAGAGAAATGTTGAGGCCTTTGTGTAGACCTGGCTGTTTGCTGATCACTGAGCTTTAGTTCAAGTACAACTTAATTTGCTTTTAGCTGCAGGCGGGTAGACCACAAAGTTTTTGTGTTGGCCAAAAAATAATACATAGTGAGGTATTTTTTAATTAGTTATGTTTCACATTATTATACTGAAGCACCATCATGAGAGGTGAAAGGAGTAAAGGTAATATAGCATACAGTATGTTAGTCCATTTGTTCTTTGTAATGAACAGAGCTTGACTTATAATTCACGTTGTTGCCTTTTTTGCCGAGGCACCCCAGTGACACTTGTTGCTATGGATACAATTCAACATCACAATAAAGTGACAGCCTATTCAAGTTACCTGCTGGATGTGACAGAGGCTGTGTGTGTCTCAGTGGCATTTCGTTAAATTAGCTGTGGCGAAAACAATGAGCTGGCAGCTGCAGTGGAATTATACTTGTGCATGTAGATAACTAACATTCATCAAGTTCCCTGCCTTCATTATTTTCTTTTCCTGTTTGACCTGGAAACTTGAGGGGAGTGTCTCCCCCCCCCCCCCAGCTTTATATCTTATGTCACAACACAAAATAATTCCCAATTCTATATTGTCTTTAGGACTAGTTCATACTCAGGTTTAGTTACTCTTGGGTCTATTTTGAACCAGTATGTTTAAAAAGGGACAGTTTCATTAGAATTTAAGATTGTGTAGTAGTAAAATGAATATGCATGTACTAGTTTGGTCTGCTTCCTAGGTAGATATCCCAAAAACAAATATATTATTCAGTTCAAAGGTGAAATTGTGTAAATGAAATTTGTGTTTGACCTTTCCCAAAGCAATGCCAGCTTTTACACACAGCTCTTCTTCAAGTCTTTTTGTCTATTGCCAAAGGAAACAGTTTTCCTTTGATAGCTTTTAGACTGTCTAAAACACCCCAGATGGGACTTACACAGTCTCTCTCTTAGGAAGCCACTGCCTTTCAATTAATGCATTACGGTCACTGGAGCTTTTCCACCTGTAGAACTGTAAATTAAGTCAAGTTCATTGGAGTATCTCAGTGCCGAAAGCCGGGTTTGATTTCCTTACACTATAAGCTTCTAATATTATGTTTGAAAGAACTTTAAGACGAACTCCTCCCTTTTTCTTAGATTTAAACCGTTGTCAAAGGTATAATCTTAAATAAAATAAAACCCTGCTCATTCTTATATTTACTTTTCTGTGGTATATTAAACAGGTGGCAACATGTTAAGTAAGGGTATTTTTTCAGTAGGGCTTCCACTGTTTCACATGGAGGGAGGGGGGAGAATTGAGTGGCTCTTGGCTGGGTGCCCTTCTCATTGATCCACTTTCTGCATGTGTGTGTGTGTGTGATCGCAGTCTCATATAATTAGCATTGAGAATATCTTTACAGCCCACTGGGACTCTATGTGTACGTATGTACCCTATTTCTTGCCATTTATTAACTATGAAGAAAACTGAGAGTGTGTTTGTGTCTGACAAATCAATATCCACCCAGACAAACACATTTTTAAGCCGTATGTGCACAAAGCTGTCATTACCACCAATCATGACTACCTTTTGAACACAAACAGCCACACTAAAGCACATTACACGCATGCACACCCCCACAGAGGGCCTGTGAGTGAGCAGGGCAGTCCATCCAGAGGTTCAGATTAAGCTGCCAACTAATCTGCCTCTGCAGTCTGTAATCTTCTTAAAACACTCGCAATCTGTCCACAGCACTGGGATTAGCATCTGCAGAGACAACAATGCACTTTCACTGTCCTTATATTTGACCACAAAAAGACTGCTTTATGGGTTTAGCATCCTCTGCTTTGCTCTGAAATGGGATCAGTAGGAAAAAAGAATGCTGTCTGTTATTTCCGCTTTTTACTTGTATGGGTTGGATCGTACCTGTTACAGGTCAGTTGGGATAATGCATATCTGTAGGCTTAGAGGTTTTTTCACACCAATAGCTTGCTGTGGGGAAACAAAGACACATTTTCTTTGTAAAACTGACCTGTTTTAAAGTGCACAAGGAAAGTTTGTAGTCCAGGATGAACCACAGAGTCACTCCTACAGACCAACAAAACATATTCTGCTTCAAAAAAACTGAACAACCATGCTATTAACCTTTTTGGTGAATCTTATCAAGTCCTTTTTAACCCTTTCTTTATCATTACTTCGTCCTTTCTTAATCTGTTTTTGATTTTGCATCCCTGCCCTGTTCAGGGTCTACCCTATCTCTCAGTCTGTATTTCATTATTTCTCCTTCCCTCTCTCTCCCTCCATCATTCTCTTTCTGTAGCATAGCTTCAGGGATCCTCTTGTTTCAGATAAGATGCTGATTATGGAACTAAGGCTCTTGAGTTCCTCTTTTTTCCCTGCTTACATTCACATCGACATTAGCATTTCTCAGCATCATTATCACATTGAATCCCCCCCCCCCGTCCCGTCCTTGATTTACACATCGGTCCTCCTTTTCTTTTTCCAGCGAGTGCCACTTTGGGGTAAAATCACAAAGGTGTTCACGTTGTTAATGAGTTTTAACAGCAAACAAAAGCACTTTATAGGAGGCATTTTCAGGAGGTGAAGACACACATACACATGGGGGCGCGGGCACACACACAGACTGAAGTCACAGCACATTAACACTTCAATTAATTCAGCGCCTTACATTCTAATTTCCACAGAAGTCAAGATCCCTGACCACCCCCTTCCCTCAAACCACACACACACACACACACACACACACACACACACACACACACACACACACACACACGCACACACAGCAGTGATGTACGGTGCTCTATGCCTCAGCAGACCCCAGCAGTATTACATGCGCCTTATGACATTTTAGGTGCTGGAGAGAGCACAACAAACAAAGCATCGCAAATTACATTTTAATTTGCGATGCTTTGCCTTTTACTCAGGCATATACAAAGGAGCAGAGATGCCTCGTTTTGTACAATATTCTTTATTCAAAGAATACAATAGATAATGAATGCGTCTATGGTGTGAAGGGAGCATGGGAGTGGGCCCTTAGATTTGCTGAGGGGGGTTGCAAGTGACTCTTCCCTGTGGATCGGCTCCACTGACTTCCACACTCACTGGGAGACTGCAACAAAGTTAGAGAAAGAAATAGACAAAGACAGGAGTGGAAAGATGTTTTCCTCAGAGAATTGCCTCTTTGTATTTCTCCTCCTATTTCTTTCTCTCTTTTCCCTTCTCATGATTTCTCTCCATCTGCGCTTTTCTGTTGCTGCTCACTAATGAATTTTTAACCGTCCCATGATTCTCTTCTTTGTTTCTCTCTTACTGTTGGTGTTTGTAAAGATTAGGCGTAATTCAATATCCATCATCATACACCGTCTCCTCCATGAAATTCACAGTGATGTTTCATAGCATGTTTACTTATTAAAGCAGGAAGCTGTGTACCAGTCATGTAAAGGTGCTATATCCTGTCTGACCCTGTCTGAAAGACAAAGTGCTGGTAACCTAATTAAATTCCTCGTAGGACATGTTAGGATTGCTTTGCGTGCTAAACATCTGTTCTAAGTAGATGAAATGGGAGGTAGAGTCTGGCATCTGTGTCTAGGACAGAAGAGTTGTTTCTGGGTTGGAACCATAGCACTGGCTGCTTCCCTGGAGCACCTGGTGCCTGGCTCATATAGTGCTTGCTGGGCTTAGAGGAGAGGGTGGGTGCCCAGATGCTCCTGCGTTCAGCCTGCAGAGCTAAAACTGAAGTATGCTGCCACACTAGCATATACTCATGCGTGCCACACATGCACCTCCTGCTTCAGCTCATGGAGCTCAGCACTTCAGCTTCACAAAAACACATTTGTAAACACTGAATGGAGTCTTATCTAGTTTCATGGATCATGAAATCTGCTCAACCCATAAACCAGGTTCAGTTTCAGTTCAAGTGGAGGCATAAAAATGATCAAAATTGGATTTGGATTTTGCATACAGTATTAATTTCACAGCAGGAAAACTGCTCCAGTGTTTTTTTTTATGTCTTTTTCTCACTTATGTGTTGTACTTATAGCCAATCTTTTGCAAAAATCGTTTCAGTTTGTAGATACTACTCAATAGGAAAACTCATAAAAAAAATCATGATAACAGACAAAATGTTTATTCATGAAAAAAAATCAACTGAAGCATCAAAGAAAAGAAGCTCAGAGGAGGTTAAGGTGAAGCTTACTAGTGTAAATGATTCTGCAGAGCTGTGAGTGGTCATTTAATTGCATAGCTTTAACGGTTTATCCTCTGTGCTGACTCATCAACAACTTGTACATCTAAGAACAAACAGACTTGTAGAAAATGTGCTATCGGTTACTTTTTCATTTTGTAATGAAAAAAAGTTGTTTGAGGGGTTTGCAATGTTGACCTTGTGTACAAAAATAAAATTAAGTGTTACAACCTTAGGTTAATTGCAAATGTAGAGTGAAAATGTTGCAAATTGCAGTTATGGGATATTTTGCAGGATTTGCCTTCGTGCTCTCAGGTGGTTTCTCTAAATAATAATAATGGATTGCATTTATATAGCGCTTTTCAAGGCACCCAAAGCGCTTTACAATGCCACTATTCATTCACTCTCACATTCATACACTGGTGGAGGCAGCTACAGTTGTAGCCACAGCTGCCCTGGGACAGACTGACAGAAGCGAGGCTGCCATATCGCGCCATCGGTCCCTCTGGCCAACACCAGTAGGCAAGTAGGGTAAAGTGTCTTGCCCAAGGACACAACGACCAGGACAGAGAGCCCAGGGATCGAACCGGCGACCTTCCGGTTACAGATGCGATTCCCAACCCCCTGAGCCACGGTCGCCCCGTTAAGCTAGTTCTGCCTCTTTTATGTCAGTTGAACGGAGGGAATGGATGGATGGATGGAAAGGTAGGGAGTGAAATAGGTCAGAATGTGACTTAAATATGTTTGTGTTTAACCCTTTCATGTATGAATTATGACAACCTCAATCTTCATTTTTTTCTTAAATATTTTTATTCATCTCTATGCATGAAAAAAAGATTTTGGAGCTTCATTTTTCAACCATGTATTTTTCAAAGAGTTTTTTACATGTCTACTTAAGTGGACAACACTGGCTGACCAGTGGGTGACAGGGTATGGAGTGACACATCAGTGTCCAATGTAGTGGTTTATGTGCAAGTATACCATCAACACTGACACAAATACAAGAAAACAGCTATCCACTGTAGTGACCACTATGAGTAAAAGGGTTAATAACTGTCTGTAAGATGTAAAATGCTTATTTTTGTAACATTGGCTATATACATTTAACAAAATGTGGCCTATTTTGAGACAGACTGTTAGATTAAGCTAACTGGGAGCCGCACGGGAGAGTGAACTTATAGAAAGATTTTATAATCAGCCGTCTCTTATACTCACTGCCACATTCAGAGCAGATCAGACCATACAGCGGCTGATTTCTATCAGAGGCCTGCTCTTTAACATCTATTAATTAGATCTGATTTAAATGTATGGTTTTTTTCTTTTTTTTAGAAATATTTTTGCCTTGATTCCTGAGCACGCATGCACCAGTTCCAAAACTGAACCCACTAAGCCCCCACTTCACCATAACAAATCCCAATTTAATCCATGCATGCTGCTTTTCTTTTTGCTCATCAACCAGGCACACGCACACACACACGCACAGAGTGGGGGGTGCAACCAGAGTATAACTAAAGAAGTAGGGTAAATTTAAAACAATACTCGTGTCAGTAGAGGGTATATTGTGCCAATAATGATCGCAAAGAATCACTGCATGTTTTATGCTGCTTTTTCTTGTGTTGATCTTTGCATACTACTGTAGTTCATTATAATGACTTGAACTGAAATAGGGCATCATGTGACAGAATCATAGCGTGTGGCTACTCTTAGGCCCTTAAGGTTTGCCATGTCATTAGGATTGTCTTGGTGGCTTCGAGTTTTGGAGATTTGCAGCATGCATATCACTGAGGCTGTAAAAGGCAGTTTATATTTTATTGCAAAAAGAAAGCGGAGCTCGATAATGTAGAAATCTTTTATTTTTTTGAGATATCACACTTGGCACCACCCACGGACGCTAACCCAGTGGTGCTAATTAATCAGTTCTTCTTTGCCGCTCAGTCAGAATTTCTTCAGTTTAAATGTGAATCCAAATAGATAAAATGTTCCAGAAAGATTGGAAAAAAAATTGAGCAGTCATGTAAAAATAGTAAGTGGAAATCTTTATTTTAGACAGATTAAAAACATAGACAAGCAAACATTTCATCTGATCAAACAAATGACGTTTAAAAATAGATATTTTGAATTGATTTGAATTATTTAAGTAACTAAAAATGACATTTCATACATTTGGAAAAATAAGTTCACCTGTGCAGTTTTTGCACCTTCAAATCTAAATCATAAGAATCAGGAATCCCGATCAGAGGTCAAGGATGTGTGGTGTGTGTAGTGTTATTATGCTCAGATCTAAAGATCTCCAACATATTTGGAAGAAACCATTCCCTTGTAAGGACGTTTGGCAGATTTAGTAGTGCAGTTTTGTTGACTGACTGTAAATATTACAGTTGTTGGTATCAAAATACATGGATCTGCAGTAAGGGTGGGTAACCTTACAGTCCTGCCTCATGTAAATAAGACTAAACTTTCGTACTTAACAAACGCTAAGCAAAGGCTTGAGTAGTTGTGACACAATTACATCTGTCCTCTATCCCAAAAGATTTTCATATGATCTTTTTGACAGTTTCTCACCCCTAATTTGCAATTGGATTACATAAAATTTGACCCGCAGGGCTGGCGTGCAATAAAAAAGCCCTTGCTGTTCTAAAAAGAACAGCTTATCGTCAAACTGACGTGGAACATTTATGAAAGACCAGGTCTTTGGGAATAACGTACTTTAACCAGATAAATAAAAGATAGATTTGATTTGCCACAATAACAGTAAACAAAAAGAGCTTTTCAGGGGATGATCCTCATCTGTATGAAGATTTAAATTGAACTGGAAGTTGACCTTTTAACAGTATGAAGATCTTAAGTACTGCTGAAACCCAATGTAATAGCTCAAGAAAAAAAGGCACAGATTTGAACCTCATGTACATATTTTGAGGGAGTTTAAAACACACAGTTTATGAAACTGTAGTGTAGAAAGCTAAGAATGTTAAAGACTGGTCAGTGTCTGGCTTCTGAGCCATACTATGTTATTTTATTCAAGTATATCACCTTTGCTTTACACCACTGTATCAAAGCAGATTTAATGTTGACTGGACAGACCAGCAAGCAGCACCCAGACTGTAATCTGTGCACTGTGGGAGAGAAATAAGTAAGAGATGTTTTGTTCCATCTCTGTGAGTGATCACTTTACATGTAAATATATCCCCAATCACAGCACAACTATAAACTTTAACTAGAGCGAACAGTGATATTGTCAGACAGTATTGGCACACACACACACACACACAAAAAAAAAATCAGTAAAGTATACTTTTTATAGTTGCAGCATTGTCACTATTATATTATGTTCAGTAGGTATAATTTATAGTTCACAAACAATGCAGTAATGCATGTTTACACCTTAATCTTTATTTGTGTCTTTAAGTACCCCAAAAAGTATCCTGTACATAAGATTTATTACTTTTATTATGATCTATAAAGCTGCTAATTCCCTTGTACGTGGAACATCAGCCCCCTTTCTAATGACTAAACATTATCCCTCCAATACCACAATTTGCACTTTATCCACTTTTAAATGTTGTTTACAGGCATTCGTGTAAGAGGATTTGACCCACAGACACATAAATACACATTAGAGATGAAATGACGCAGTCCTCACTTGACTGCTGAAATTTACAGCTCAAATCAGCTTATAGCCAGTTAGTATGGCTTTGTGCTTTTGAATAAGCTGTGGTTTAGTATTAGTGACTGTGTGCAAATTCATTACAAGCATACAATAAATGAAAACAAAGATGCATTCTTAATTTATGAAAGCTAAAAGAATTTAATTCTCCATAAAGCAGTTTTAAAAAACTGCAAGCCAGGAGACCCTAAAAAAAGTCTGACGGGAGGAGCTTTGATATTATATTAACTTCTTATGGCCAAGCCACTGGCAGTCAGTAAACAGTTGCATTCTTTTCCAACAGAAACAGAGCACTATGGGCACCCCATTTGAGTCTCCCCTCCACCTGTGCAATTTAAGTCCAGTATTTACTGGTCTGCTGAGAAAAACAAGTATTTCCTTGGCTGGGTATTGGCTTTTCAATTTCACACTGAACTCAGGGAAAGAACATCTTGTGTGAACTAGTGGGTTGGTAGTGCTTTATATGAACTGGCATAGTTTTTATGTGTGTGACCAGTAAATCAAATCGGTAAAGCAAAAGCTGCTTAAAGGTGTATAGAACTACAGATTTAGGTGTTTACTTTCAGAGGAATTAGTGGGACTGCCAATCTGTTTATCTAACAGATACTCAGCATATCCACTGTCAATTTAAAAAGTGTCTTCGGCAAACGAACCAAGCATTGGACTTGGATGTAAGATCCAGTGAATAAGTATTAGCAGTAAATATGCACCGAAAGTGAATTTAGCAGATTTAGTGATGCTGCAACCGTGTGTGTGTGTGTGTGCGTGCCTGTGTCAGGGACCCTCTTTAAGGACGAATGGAGGATTCAATCACCTGCTCACAGGTCATTTGTGCTTCTTGATCGAATTGAACTGAGCATCTATCAGAGAGACACACTTGACTGGACTGGTGGACACATACACACAGACACACCCATATATATATATATATATATATATATATATATGTATATATATATATATATGTGTGTATATATATATATATATATATATATATATATATATATATATATATATATATATATAATGGTGCATTTCATGGCTCCCTTACCCCTAGGCCATGACCCTTCTTTCCATCTATCTCACTCTCCTGCTCATTTTTACACATACTCCCCCCCTGCATCCATTCTCAGTATGAGCATTTAGATAGGAAGCCTTCAATTAGCTGGATATGCTTATAGATAATAACTTCTCTGTCAATAGAAGCTGATGGCTGGTGAGTATGATAAGTAATTTTTGGTAATGAGGATGTTAAAAGACCACCCATTCAGCCTTGAGGTCAAGTTCACAGTGTGTGACTGTGTGTATTTATATGCACACGTGAGCTCATAAAACTCGCACCGTAAAGGTGATGGTTTCAATCACACAGCCATGCCAGCCGTGGTGGGACCTGACAGGAATATTTGACAGAGACTCATTTAGAAGTTGTTAATTTGTTCGAGAATGAGTGTGCCACCATATTTGGTGTGTGGTTTTCTGTCATTAACAAAAGCACACATGATTTTTCCTGCACTTGGCAGCTTCACATTGCCCCAGTCTTCTGTGCCAGCTGGTAATAGCACTGGTACTGTAGAATAGATTGTACTTATAAACAGATTTCTTCATTTATCTTTCTTTCTTATACTTTCTTGTGCCATGTTATAAATGTAAGCTGGCAGACCAAGAATGGAAGGGCTATTTTACTGCTTCATACTTCATAAAGCACAACATGGGTTTTAGAGTCGGTGATGAGTCTACAGTCTCATCCTTCTCTTTCCCTTCTCTCTGGAGACTGTGGTCACCTAGAGAAAACAGACGCTTACCTTGGCCTTTGGTGTAAATCGCCCCTCAAATGAGTTCTTACCGTGATCCCCTCACATTGCCTTGGATGACAGCTCTCTTGAGGGAACAATTTAATGATCCCTTGTCTGATGAACACAGGCCAGAGGAATGAATGGAAATGTGTTCTGAAGGGAATATTTGAAACCTGTATTGTCTATCAGGTGGCCTTCCATGAGTGCGGACCTCTTCACCAGAGTGGATTGACCCCTGCAATTTATTACATACACCGCTGACATCTATCACACCTCAGCCCTCAGGGACACTTGTGCAATAATAATATCAGAGCAGCCACATACAACTGGCCATGTGACTTCTTTTCCTGCTGCTGTGGATCCCTGCATGGTATATTAAATGACTGTCTGTGTGGTTTCTCCTTTTGTGATCTTCTGTTCAACATGTTTCATCCTACATCGACTTAAGCTGTTTTCACACGTGTGCGTAATCCGGAACTTTTCTAGGCGTCGCACAACAGTGGTTCAAAAACACAGATCTTCAGAGATGAACAGGTCTGTAATCTGCCCACTCCCTAGTATAAGGTCTGTGTTAGGTCTTGTGCCAGTGTCTAAGAGACAGGTAAAGGTCTGGTACATTCACTCCTAGCAAAGTAGCATCATTTTTTTTCATCCCAACCGGTCACAGCAGATGGCCACCCCTCCCTGAGCCTGTTTCTGCCGGAGGTTTCTTCATGTTAAAGGGGAGTTTTTCCTTCCCACTGTCGCCAAAGTGCTTCAGGGCTCGCAAAATCGCTAGCCCGACGACCCTATCTCAGCCCCGCCCGTTGGGCTATATAATAACCCAACGGGCAGGGCTGAGATAGATTTTGGTCGCCCGACCGGAGATATCGCTAGCTCCGGGACGTCGGGCTAGTGATTTTGCGAGCCCTGTGCTTGCTCATAGAGGGCCACATGATTGTTGGGTTTTTCTCTGTATGTATTATTGGTGGTGGCTGTAGCTCAGGAGGTAGAGCAGGTCATCTACTGATTGGAAGGTTAGTGATTCGATCCCTGGGTCCTCCAGTTTGCATCCCAAGTATCCTTGGGTAACATACTAACCCCAAATTGCTCTCTGATGCGTCCATCGGAGTATGAATGTGTATGAATGGTAGTTAAGAAGCACTAAGAACTTTAGAAAACAGTGCTTGTGTGATTGGGTGAATGTGGCATGTTGTATAGAGCACTTTGAGTACTCCGGGAGAGTAGAAAAGCTCTATATAAGAATCAGTCCATTATTTTAGGGTCTACCTTACAATATAAAGCACCTTGGGGCGACTGTTGTTGTGATTTGGCGCTGTATAAAATTGAAGTGAATGTGTCCTTCCATTTTGACGGTTACTCGGAGAACTCAGTCACATAAACAATATATCCCATAATTCTCCAAAGTTCATATGAGAATAAATCTTAGGTGTAGAGCTGATCGTGTGCTCTGGTTCTCTGGTGCTCCAATAGAATTTCGGGACGTAAGGCTGAGAGTATGATCCAGTATCCATAACCCCATCAATATCCTGAAGGACTCCTTCCTGATCCTTCACCTTCTCTCTAATCACAGCTGCTTTTACCCAATTTTTCCAACTTAATGTGTATGCTGCTTCTTAAAACCTTCCACCAGATCATCTAACACAGTGATATTTTAATATGTTGATTTCATGCATGAATAGCCCAAAGCCTGTTTTTCATAAAAGGCATACAGTAATCTGTAACACCTTCAGCTTGGATTAAGTCTTAAATACTATCACATTATTTTAAAGGCTGTGGTAACACAGGGCTAATGAACCAAGAAGTAACTAGGATGACCCAGTTTTAAGTTCTGGGGAGCTTCTTATATCACGTGTAAAAATGTTCTCACAGACACAATCATTTTTAAAAAATGATCATTCACTGTTGCCATAGTTATTTGTCATTTGATTATGATACAAATTACAAAAGAGTTCACATGTGTTGCAAATAGGAACTGAATCAGAGCCACACTTATTGAGCGCTGCTGGACTGTATAAAATAGGCAGCTAATAAATTATGGAAGTGATGAGAACATTTATTAGAGAACCCTTGAGCTCACTGTGGGCATTAATTAAAGCTTCCGCTGCAAACTAAGTTTATATTACATCACTCCAGCAGCCTAAAAGAAAAGTGAAAGCACTTCTTCTTTTTTTATTTTTTGGGGGGGGGTTTGAAACAGCTGAAGTTCAGCAAATTACTGAGCTAAACACTAAAGCGATTTGAGTACAATGTTGCAGTGAAGAAGCACAAACGGTAACAAAACAACTTCGGTGTTGGAT
This sequence comes from Copadichromis virginalis, assembly GCF_057382275.1. Taxonomy (NCBI): domain Eukaryota; kingdom Metazoa; phylum Chordata; class Actinopteri; order Cichliformes; family Cichlidae; genus Copadichromis; species Copadichromis virginalis. The sequence continues at coordinate 7,760,840 of NC_140639.1, forward strand.
AACCTCACAGTCAGAGCCATCCTTCGTTATCACTTCTGCTTTTATGCCACCAAGATAGAAATAGTTGAAACATTTATTTCAACCCTTCAGAAATCAGTGGGTGATATCACGGTAGCTGATATAAATATATAAAGCCAATGTAAAAGTGAAATTTACTGGCCACATGAAGTTGGCTCCAAAACTGAGTCAGTTCCTGTAGAGTATCATTTTAAAGTACCAAACTTTAAAGGATAGATGGACATTATTACAGATTGGTTAAAATATGATTTCATTTCTACAGCTGTATTCCACACTTGTGAAAACAAATTCTTATAAAAACTACACTGTTTACACGGTATTGTTTAAGACAGTCCCGATCAAAAGTTTAAGAACACTTAAAAAAAGGCAAAAAAATTAATTTTGCATGGTTGGATCTTAACAAGGTTCCAAGTAGAGCTTCAACATGCAACAAAAAGAAATGGGAGTGAGACGAAACATTTTTTTAAGCATTGAGCATGCAATTTATTGAAAACAACGCTTAAACTGAAACAGGCTGTTTTACAGCTGATCAAAAGTTTAAGACCACATGTCCAAAAAAAACCCCATAACCCCACCAACACAGAAATCAAAGTTCCAGACATGAACTCAGTAATGAGTAGCTCCACCTTTATTGTTGATCACTTCAATAATCTGTTGCGCCATGCTTGATGTAAGCATTTCCACGGGGTGAGTAGGAACATTTCTCCAAGTGGTGAAGACGGCACAAAGGACATCTACTCTCTGGAACTGTTGTCCATTTTTGTAAACTTCCCTTGCCATCCATCCCCAAAGGTTCTCAAGTGGATTTAGATCACCAATCGTTACCACACAGACGAGGGCCCTCAGTCATGAGGGATGCTCTCTGCAACCTCTGGACATAGCCAGCAGCTGTTTGATGCCTCCGCACTTCTTGAAGCTCCATTGTTCCACTGAAGGAAAAAGCACCCCAGACCATTATGTCTGGGGACCACTGTGGCGCATAGAAAACATCTCAGGTGGGATTTCCTTGTCATTTCAGTAACGTTGGAAACCATCAGGTTCATCAATGTTAAATTCTTTTCTCATCAGAGAATAAAACTTTGCAAAAGAGCACCAAACATGGGACATTGAAAGCTGGAAGAAAGTTCAAACCGTCAGTTCTGTGGTGTTCAAAGGGACGAGGGCTTTGAAGAGTTTTTTTTTAATTTTTTAATTTTAATTTTAATTTTTTTTTGAAGCCCTTCAGTCTCAGATGGCGTCTGATGGTTATGGGGCTACAGTCAGCCTTAATTTGGGTCGAGGATCGTCCAGTGTCTTGACAGACAGCTAATTGGATCCTCCGGTTCAGTGCTGGTGAAATTTTTTTGGGTCCTCCACTTGACTTCTTTGTTCCAAAACACTTAGGATCATTTAAGAAATTCCAAATAACTGTCTTACTGTAGACACCCTGCTTATTCAGTTCAACAACCCAACCACATTTAGAATGGGAAAGCTTTTTTACCTATGCCATCAAAACATCATGACAGTATGACTATCTGACAGGAAATGACAATGAGTCCACATTTTTGCACAGATTTGGCCTTTTAAAGGCATGTGGTCCTAAACTTTTGATCGGCTGTAAAACGGTCTGTTTTAGTTTAAGTGTTATTTTCAATAAACTGCAAGCTCAAAAAAATGTTTTGTCTCACTCCCATTTCTTCTTGTTGCATGTTGAAGCTCTACTTGGAACCTTGTGAAGATCCAACCATTCAAAATATGATTTTTTTTTTTGCCATTTTTCAAGTGGTGATCTGGACTATATAAATGGATGATTTCTTTATGGACGATTAAGACTGTGGCAATTATTGAAACACCTCATACTGAAACAGCCACACCTCATCGGATGGCTTAAGCATTGACGTGTTTGTCGTTAAGTTTTTGGAGCCATTCTCAAGTGTGCTTTGTGACTGGGGCAGGAAGATTCCCAAGGGTGTTGCTGTAAATTAAGACAACAGCAGAATAGGGAGGGAAGGAAGAAACGAGGAACAATTCCAGGTGTTGCAGAGCATTTAATCACTCACCTGTGTGACTAATGAGACCACACCACACAAACACACCCATATGTGCTCACATGTACATGCACACCCACAGACTGGTGGGACTAATTACCCAAACTCTACTACGGTGAACACACTGCCACAGCACAACTGGTAAGCCTCATTGAAATGCGTATGCAAATACACAACAGCTTGCCGTTGCTTCTTTAACTCATTACGCACTCGTCTCCTACTCTTCTCTTTACTCTGTCGCCATCCGAAGGAGTCACGGGAGGAGGATTAGTGAAAAGAGAGCAGAGCATTACCTAGTAGGTCAGATAGAAGCAGCTATTCTCCATGCAGGCTGTGGCTGCAGGCAGTGCTACAGGTAACAAACACATCAGTCACATACACAGCACACCTGTTACTGTACAGATGGCAAGCCCTGGGAGAGAGGCAGGCAGAGCAATGAAGAAAGATGAGCAATCAGACACACAGGGAAACACAGAGGAGAAGACAAAGAAGAGGGAGGAATGATATTTTTCATGGGTAGATTGTTAAAGCAGATCGAGGACAGGGAGATTTAGGGGGTGTTGCCGGGTCAGGGGAGCTGTACCTGTTTGTGTACAGCTGCGATAACGGGAATAGGGCTGAGGGAAAGATGGAGGACATAAGAGGAAGGAGCGAAAAAAAGGAGGGATTTCCTCACCTGTGCTTTCTGCCTGGAGCAGATAGTACTGTGTAATCTAGTGAGCCTCTCTCTATGCTCTCTGTATATCATTATACATACTCACATCTGCATCTTTTTTATCTCTTTTTCTCGTCCAGCTTCACATAAGAAATAATCCTCATCATTACCCATATCCTTATCAAAGACACCGTAACATTCTGAAAAGCTGCCTCTGCTCTTGAGATCTGAAATGATCATTTTGTCCTCTGTAATCATTGAATAAAAAGGTTTTAGTGTATGTCTGCGAGTATATGAATGTGTGTGTGTGTGTGTCTGTAAAATATAAATGTGTGTGGAGATGTGGCTGTGCCCCAAGCTACATATCTTAATCTCCTGTCTATTAGTATATTCAGAATTCTCCTTTAGCTGGTGGAGGCATCTGATAGGCTAATTTAAAACCCCCGCTGGCCTTCATCCTGCTCCTGGAAGTGAAGAGGACAACGTGTCTTGGGAGTGAGATGAGAAGGAAGAAAGAAATACTCCAGCCTTTTTCCTCACAGCCTCTCTCATGACTAATCTAGCTGAATTCTGAGTGAGGTAGTCGAGGTGGTTTGGAAAATACAAATTTTCAATCAAAATTGACCTAAAAAATATACTGTTATGATGCTATGGAGGGGATTTCCATGCACAATAGATGCATGTATTTATTTAAATACTGTAAAACCAAATTTTTAGTATTATGATGCTTATATAACTTTAAATATTTAAACATTTGTGATGATTTGAGAGACCTTTTTAAGAATGTAGTAGAATTAAACAAAAAAAAAGCCTTTTAACTGATCAAATAATCACATTTGTATTCCAGCAAGTCAAAGAAATCCTTGAGTGGTTATCTTTTTGTTCTTTCAAATGCACTACTCCAACATTAATTTCTTGTTCAGTAGCTCTGCCGTTGTAAGACTTAAATGTGACATTTTGAGACATTTATGAATGTAGGTGTTCTTTCCTGTTTAACCACATAAATTCAGTGAGACATTAAAAAAGTCCAATCTAGCACTGGTAGTATTTTCAGGGTGCAAAAATCCTAAAAATAAGAATATTTCTTCTTCACGTTTCCATTCAAATTTTATTCTCTCATAATAGAAGCAAATGCTACAATTAATTTTATGTGTCTTATTCCTGAAGTAGAATCTACTGGCTGTGATATTAATCCACACAGATGCAATGGAGCTCATGCAGGGCACACAGTCAGCCTCAGCTTTTCTGTGAGTTTGGCAGCGGGCAGTGTTGTGTATACACTGTGTGTGTTTGTGTTTTAGTGTGTGTTTCAGAGAGAAAGAGAGCAAGGAGGAGGAAAGGGAGAATCAGATTGCCTATTCCAGTCACACAGATTATCTTCCACTTCTCAGCCTGTGACAGCACATTTCCTTCCCTCTTCATGCTGGTTGCCTCTTCTCTACCAGCACTCTCTCTCTCCTCTCCCTCCTCCTCCTCTTCAGCCTTCCCTCTCAAATGCAAATGTAAATTAAAATTCGCTTTATTTGCGTGACAATGATCTTTATGTAACCCAACTGACATAAAAATAATAATATTAGAATTCTTGTTGTTCCTTTACCTTTTGCATCACCATTTTTACTCTCCTCTTCTTTTCTCCCTGCCCCCCCCCCCCCCTTTTGCTTTCCTTCCACCTCTTCCCTCTGTGCTGGTGTATGTATTGGTATCATTAGCAGCATCACCATGATGGATGACACTAAGAGGCTGAGGCCCAGTGGGGTGGAGCTCTGTTTAAGCACACAATAATTACCTGTGCCACATACACATAAGCCATTTTCACACGTGCACTTGCAGACCTGAACTTTTCTAGATGTTTACCAAGACGTGACAGAGAAACGTGTGAGAATGCAAACGCCCGATGCATTTGGATCGGACATCAGTCGTCTCTTAGCCTGTCAGCTATATTGGTATAAAGCCTGTGTGATATCAGATTATGCCCAGTTCTACCAGTATGAGAACAACTGTGAAATCACTCGGTGGGTGTCGTGTGTACTGCTTCCTCTATTCTCTTCTACCTGCTACCCTGGTAGCACCATCATCTAAACTGAATGGAGTCTTGTAGATAGTGAGAATTCATCGGAAGTAGTCCGTCTCTTGTTGTGTGCTTCAAGTGAAAAAGGACATCAAAGTGTTTGTGTGAAAATGGTTGCACATACAGAAGCAAGCATGGATGTTTCGCACCGATACTGTCTGTGTGTGTAGCTGAACATCTGTCTTTAACTATTGCACGGCTTCTTTTGCATGACTTTTACATGAATGTTAACATCCCTTCCTTCTTTCTTCTGTTTTCGGTCTCATATACACATATACAAACACTCACTCTCAGAAACACACACAGCATTTTCTGAGTTTTAAGAGCTTTGTATCGACTCCGAGCCCCGTGGGGAAGTGAATGCCAATAGCCCCTCCGCTCTGTGAGTGTTCAGACAGCCCAGCAGTCCAATAGACCACGGGGTGCTAAAAGGGGCTATTTCAAGAGCTGGCAGAAAGTTTTCACCTCCAGGAAACTTTCACAGAGATTTTTGCACGTTGTCATAGTTGTGTACTTGTGTGTGTGTTTGGCTGGAAATGGTTGCCCACAAGTTCAAAAGAGTTGGGAATTCAAAGAAGGAAATTATGCAAATTGTGTCCTGACTATGACAATCCTGCTGTGATTCACTTTCAGGCTGATGACATCAGTGGATGCTGTATTCTTTATCTGGGCTTGGTGTGCCATGTGCATGTCTGTCTTTGTGAAAGAAAGATGGATGGATCTCCAGAAAGTACATAACAACTGTAAGATATGAAAGTATTAAATAGCCAACCTGCTGTGCTAGATTTGGAGCTGTTACTCCCATGTGAAGTGGGTGGGAGCGGATCATGTTGTCAGAGTCCATAAAAAACAACAAGGTCTTATCAAACACGGACGCTCGGTTAAGATTGATTTTGTTTGGCTGTCTGTATTAACTGGAAGGGCAGGCGACTGTGACAGTGTGCGTGGGCGATTAGACACACGGGCAGGAGGCAGGAGCTGTAACTGACTGATGGCCATTAGCGGTACAAGGTAGCACAGGGGAGTGCTAGGTGGGAGATGCGTTTCTACCCCCTTGGGAATTTCTTCCTGGGGTTCAACCTAGGCATTCCCTCAGCGCACTAACTGGCCTCAGAGACCAGAGGTGGAGAATCTGTTCCTGCTGCTCTGCTCTGACAGATTGACTGACATAGACATTCGTAAAATTCTCCAGATGTGTGTCTTGGTACCAATTGCAGGCAGTGAGCTGTTGAGTTAAGGCTCGCCAGCGGCTTGCAGTTGAAGAAGTTTTGGGATGTCACTTTTGAAGGTCTAGCCTGAAGCATTCTTAGCTTCTTTTAGTCTCTACTTTCTCTGCTCTGCAAACATCTAGTTCTTTCCCTTCTCTGTATCCTGTCTTTCCTTTCTGACTCAAAAGCAAGTAGAGAGATTAGGCAGAACTTTGGGATTTTACACCTACAAGAACTAAAACATCCTCGTGAGATGCTACAAAGAGTACCACTACTGGGCATATGAAAATACTGTAATGATCCACATTAATTATGATCATGCCCGATGTGTTTTTGGTTCTTTGCAGTCCATCGCAGTAGCTCCAGCTTCCTGTTGGGTTATTAAAAAACAATCGATACTTGGATACTTACTAGCAGATTAGTTACTCCTTTAAGTTGCATATTGTAGCATCATGGATCAGACCAGTGCCAACCAGGAGCACTGTTCAAAATGTATCAAAATTACTTCTTTACATGTGCTAATTTCTCAAGCATCTAACACTATAATAGCAATCATTTACTTACTGTTTAATCTGTCAGGAGTCTGTGTGTTGTTGATGTTATTGAAAACCTGTAAAGTGGCTATGGATGCATAAATCAAACTTGAAAATCTCTTACTGTACTTCAGTCAACTCGATTGAAATACCTAGAGAGATGAGCAGCATGTAGCAGGGGTAAGCTAGGTTAATGTTAAATCAACCAGCTGGCAGGTGCCTCTGAACAGTATGCAAAATGTCTGCAATTTCCATAGTTTGAACAAGAAAAAAATGACATCAAATCAAATGGCTACACAACTTTATTGCTTCAGTGGAGGATATAAATTAGATCTGACTAGATTTGTTGGCCATATCTAACAATTACAGTCAGAACCATTTTTAATCTATTAATGGTGATGAAGTGCTCAAGTTGTATTCTCCTCATGGCTTCACATCAAATAGTTTTAACTGTTAATATAAAATATGCATACGGTATCTGCAAGATGGGATCGTGCTTTGTTTATCATAGTTAATGTCAGTACAGCTGCTGGAGACAGCTGTTCAGATCCAACAGATGTCCACAAATAATATCGCACAACCTTTGTCAGTCAATTTTTTCCAGTATTCCATTGAAATGTATTCATAGACAAAGCGGGCCAATGTCTCTGGTAGTTCATCACATTATTGTGCTGGTAATGGTAAGTGTTGGAAATGGGTGAAATTAAGGCAAAGTTGATGTGAACATTTGCAACATAAGCTCTCAGTTTTCTGACAGGATTGTTACAGTTTACACATCAGCAGGTATCCACTGGTCCAACTGGTCCGACTGACTCTGCGCGGGCATCTGCAAAATAATCCCCCATAGACATCTGCAACTTATATATTCAGCTGTGGCTTCTATTAGCATTATAGATGTTTTCCTTCAAATAGCTCAACTGGAGTGCAGTCAGATAAGTTTTTTCTTTTCATGTCAGAGTAAGAGTCTCCAGCTACTGGCACTTGCTGGTACTACAGCAGATTTTTAGTAGCTAATACATTATAACTAATATATTGAATCAATTACAGTACTAAGACCAATTTATTGATTATATCTAAAGAGATAATTGTCATTATAATAAAACTTGTATATAAGCAGTGGGAGAGGTTTCATCCTATTTTTTTATTGTGTAATATTTGTAGGAGAAAATGTCCACATACACAATAAAGCAACAGTAATCCCATGTCTGTATTCCCCTTTACATCCATCAATCTCTCTCTCAATGTCTGCCTTTAGAGGCACAGTTTGACAAGCCTGTGGTATGTCCGTGTGTGTGTGTGTGTGTGTGTGTGTGTGTGTGTGCGCGCACATGTGTTTGTGCAACAGCACCGTGCGACACCATGATTAAGTGTTTTGAATAATTGATGATTGCATCCCTCATTAAGTCTTACTCTTGTGCTCCAGCAGGCTCTGGCTCTATTTTTATGCACCAGAATCCTCCTCTCTTCTCTTCCACTCCACATATGTAGCAAATCCATCACTCACTTTAGGCTCTGCTGATGGGCGTCCAGAGGGGCTGTAAGGGATCTAAATCATATTGAGTAGACACTTTTACCAGGCCAGCACCAGAATGCAGTGATGATGGTTTTGTAGAAAAAAAGAGTGACCTCTGGCTTTAGAGGTGCTGGGGATATTCTGACTGCAACGGGCCAAACTCTAAATTATGCCAGTATTTAGCCAAGCATGGTTCATTTCTCTACCTCCATTGCAAAACCTCCTATGCACTTCTTTATTGTGCCTTCTGTCATTCCGTATACACAATTTATTTATTCATTCACCCACCACTGATGCATAAAATTAAATAGGTAAAGACCCCATGAAAATGAATAAAAGTTATATATTTTTTTGTATCTGAGGGGTCAGGGAAATGGTAGTCACGGGGTATGGTGTATGTTTGCACTGTGCTCCGTCATTCGTGAAAATCCATTTCCATATTGCTGACAATTGCCTGTTTCTTTTCACTACAAGCAACCATAAATCACTGAATCATTCCTGTGAGGGATGAAGCTACAATTCCACTTCCACATGTTGCTTAGTGTTGGGAATGGGAAATAACATCCAGCAGGTCTGCCTGTGTGAAGGCCATCTGAAGTCATACCGCTTCAGAGACAAATAGGAGAAAGGCCACAGCACAACCAAATAAAAGGATGCATTACTAAACGATGTCACACCGTAAATCCAACCTTACACATCAGCAAATAGTTTGGGCATGTGTAAATAGAGAAGCTGAGAATGATGTGGGTTGCTGTAGTAGAACAAGGGAGTAGAGATGAAGGAGGCAGTGAGAGGATCAGTCAGTCAGACATGCAGACACAGAGGTGGAATCAGAGTGCAGGTTTGGTGATAAAGGCATATCCACAGTCTGTCGGAAAAGCTGCTGGTTCCTCTTTGCATGAAAAAGACAGTCTTACACACATTGCTTAGCAGGACCAATTTAAAATGTAGCACATTAACAAGTCAGAGGAGACACTCACACTCACATACACAGGGGAGGTGCAAGGAGAACGGGATTCGTTTTCATCTATTTCCCCTTAAAACATGAGAAAGGAGGAAATCCCAAAAGAAAGCACAACCCTTTGATATCTACAGCCCTGTGTCTGTAAATAGGTTAGGTTAAGATGATGTGCGCGTTTGTATCCGTATGTGTATATTTTGTGTTAAATTGTGATATGCACGTGCAAGTGAGCCTGTCATCTTGTGGGGTATTCTATTTTTGGCAAGAGGTTGTGGGTGGGAAAGTGTGTGTGTGTGATTGTGTGCATGTGTGTATGTTTACCTTTTCCTGATGAGACCCCCACTGAATGTTCCTTCTAGTCATTCATGCAGGCAGGGAGCCATGTGGAGCACCTAGAGCAGCTCAGAACCCGTGTCTCTTGCAATGTGTTGTTGTGCTGAATGGTGGCCTGGCTGACTGCCTGCTGAACTAGAGGCACACTTGTTCTTATAGGACTCCAGGCTGGTGTTTCAGCCACTAGACAGCTGCAGTAACAATTTTGAGGCCTTCTTTTTTGTCATGTAACCGCTGTTGGAATTGCAATTTTTCTTTTTCTTCCCCCAGCCCCAAAAGGAATTCTCAGAAATTCAGCTAGGCTAATGTGCAGCGTGGGTGGACTGGCTATTTAGATCAATGTCAAAAATGTCCTTTTACCACGCAGCTGCTATATAATACTTTAGCTTCATTATGACGTGGTGAGCAGTGATCACATGCATTTTGACAGTTGCTTCTCAGCGTGTGATAACTGCGTTGACCCATGATACCAGGGATGGATAATGCTAACAAATGCAATATGTGGCTGCACAAGTAGCTAGAGTGAGCTTTAATTTTTAAAAAGCAATTAAAAATCGACATCTTTTGATGATATTGGGGTAATTTTGGATCAAGGCTGTCGCTCAAGAGTATTTCCATCATATTTATGAATTTCTGGTTGGCCTATAAAATGTCAGAAAATATTGAATATCCTCACCATATTTTCAATAGTTCAAAGTATCAAGGTGGTGATGTTGCCAAACCAACAGTCCAAAATATTTTTGGTTTCTATTACATGAGACAAAAAGGGAACATTTTCCTGATGTGAAAATCCATCACTAGATAATGCTATAAAAACTAAGTACAAAAACGGCTAATGCTGTTACTGATTAATCAGCTAAAGGTTACAGTCTTGTTTTAGATCAATAAAAATGTCATCATGCTGATAAAACATCCTAGTGCCAAAGTTGCTTCATGATAAGAATTTGATCATTGAGGAGTTCACAGATGATTTCACGGTGCAGTATGCCTCTGCAACTATCCCTGCAACCACTTCACTGGCATTACTTCTGCATTGCCAGATGAACTTTTACATGTCCAAAGCATTTAATGATTTATTGATTATTATCTATGAAGTTACCCTGATACAAAATTTATCAGGAAATTGCATTTCTTTTCATCATTGCTTTATATCTGTCTGCACAAATCCCTCATCAAAAAGGAGATTAGATTGTGGAAAGTACACTTCTTTTATTGTTATATGCTGGACAAAGTGCAGTGATATGCAGCATCTTTGCATAGCATTGGACTTTAGTCCAGACCTCGTGTTTTTTGCTCTTTTTTTTAATCCCACACTCTCCCAGTCTTTTTACAGAAGTGCAAACAACCTTTTATATCATACACCAATAGGCACGCCTTCTCTTCTAACCTCTATTAGTTGATCTTTTACCCTTCCTTCTCTTCATTTCCTTCATTTCTGCTCCACTGTTTTGTTCCTCGCCTCGTCTTCCTGAGCTTTTTGGACTACCGAAGTTGAGTGGACACTATATATTTTTATCTGCTAAGGCTCATGAACTGGTAGGTTTTATATCTTTAAGTTTTATACTTTTTCTGGACAGAACAGAAATTTATTGACATTTATTTCTCTCCTCGGCTTGATGGTGTGCTCTGTCAGTTGACATTTAAAAGGTGTATGTAGCCGTTTGGGTCTTTAAAACTACATGTGATTTTGTTTGTTTTATATGGTTAAAACGAACACCGTTCATTCACTGTAAAAACATCTGAAACCTAGCAGAATGTAACTTGGTTGACCTTTAGTACCAACATTGTTATTCATAGTGATGTGCGATACCACTGATTTCCTTTCCGATCCGATACCAAGTAATATTCAGGGTGGTATCGACAATACTGATCCGATACCGATACTTTGTACAAAAACTTATTTTATTTATTGTATCTCAAATTATAGCATCATAATGATTACAGGACATCAGATTACTTGTTCTTATCACTTAATAATGCAGGGTTCATCATATAGAAATAAAAAAACTGAAGTTGTGCGCATTTTGAACACCTTGCCTGCCTGCAGCAGTAAAGGACTCCGTGAGAGACGTCTGTCTCGCCCTGGCAGCACCTGTCCCTCTCCTCCTCTTCAGTTCACCTCAACATACGCTCGTCATATTCTGTGATATGATTTACTCTGAGGTGTTTGACAGGGTTAGTGATGTTGCCACAACATACATGCCAACCCTGCCGATTTTCCACCCGGACAACAAAATTGAAAAACCATATTGCAGAATTCATAGCGCGGCCCAGCCAATTCCAATTTCCAACAATGGCGGCAGCGACTTAGTTTTAATATCACTCTTATTTCTCTTTCTGGGTCGCAAGAAAACTTTTAACATATTTTCAGGTGAGAATGTAGCTGTGTAAACTTCAAATATCTGAGCCGACCTACACATCGTTTACAAACCCCCACGGTCTTTCATTACTCGGGTTAAACATGATATATAAGTCACTTTGATAACTTCAAAATGTTATTGTTTGGCTTTTTCAGTGTTTTATTTGTTCGTGAGTAAATCGGTTTGGCTGAGATTAAAGTTATTAGATTAGATTAAATTAAATTAAACTTTATTAATCCCTTGGGAGGGTTCCTCCGGGGTTTTCACACAGCTGAATAAACGTCAAACAGAAAATTAATTAAACAAAGTGTGAGATGGTCGAGAGTTTATGCCAGCGCCCGGTTATATTTTAGATAGCAAGGAGCAGACGGCAGTTTCACTCCACCAAGGGAGCTCGTGACCGCGAAAGCCGGTCCTCAGGTGGAAGCAGCCTCTGAATTTGGACACCCCCGCTGTTTCCGGGCCGGCCAATAATAACGGTGACATTTAACATATTTTACCCGATAAATAAACCCTGTAAAATGCATTTTGAATGTCTCCCTAATTCTAAGGTCTCAAGGTTGGCAAGTATGGCCACAACACCTCACTTTTTTGCCACATGTATTGCAAACCACGTCTCAGCTGTTTGTGGAGGTAAAATACGTCCGCACATGACTCCAATTACGCTCAGCCATTGTTGTGAGTGCGCACGCCAAGGGGCTGCGAGACTTTTATACAGCCGTATTTCGCACATGACTATGAAAGGCGGAAGAGGAAGTAGTTCCTTTGAATGTAGACAATCTGAATTTTATAATTTCTTTCCACTGTGTTTCTGTTAATGATAAACTACAAATTTACCCTAAATTACTAAAATATCGATATTTTAATGTGAGAATCGATTCTAGAAGATAAATGTTTGGTATCGGAGGAATCGATATTTCAGGATCGATCCGCACATCACTAGTTATTCATCAACGAATACACCTCAGAGGAGAAGCGTGCTGCTGATAAGGACTCGGTGCAATGGTGTCAGGATACAAAGGTAGCACTGATAAAGTGTGAGTGTGCGCGTAGGCTGGACAGAGCACAAGTATTGAGAACAGCGTGTGCGAGTAGTGTAGAGGGGGTCTTTATGATTATTCATTATTGAGATGGCAGGAGAGCCGAATGAGTGGAGCCAGCAATCTAACTCTGAGCCTGATGGACGGAACACAATTACCCTGTAAGAGTGAGAGGTGGGAGAAAGGCGAGGTGGATAGAGAGAGCACGCCCTTTCTCTCTCTCTTCCTTTCTTTTTTTCTTTCCACTAACTTGGCATACTTTCCTGTAGCTGCAGATGATTTCTGGGCATTAAGCTCCTGTTGGCAGCATCCTGTTTATGAAGTCATACACACATACAGTACAGTGAAGCGCGTGCACACACATGCAGATCGTCACATCTCCTGCTAGCGCCTGTTGGCAGCGCCCCATTTACGGACGTCCAATTTACTGCTCATTCCCTTCTCCTCCTTGCCTGCACTATGCCTCTCCTCTGGCGTGGCTTCAGATTGCTGTCTAAATCCAGACACACTAAGCCATGTTCACATCCTGCTCTGCTGCTACATTTAGCTTGCGCGCTGATTCCAGGTCAAACCACCACTACAGCGTTCACGATGGCTTTTGATGGTGCTGCTCTTTCCTTCACTTTATCTGTGCGTGCTTTCAAGGCAGGGAATTTGTACAGCTGAAGCTAGACATGGACTGTGCTTTGAGAAATTAGCTTGTTCTCCTCTCCAGGGACGGTAGCTTAAGATGTAGAACTCTTCGCCGAGTCTCTAGAGAAACAACCATATGTCTGGAGAGCTGTGCTGCAGCAGATTTTTCATTTTCAGTCTCACAATCCTGTTTCGTGCTCATTTTCACCAGTGAAGTAGTGGCTGTTTTGCTTGTAATGCTTGGATGGGTAGAACATCTTTAAATAAGTGAGTTGTTCTCTTACAGGAGTAATTTTGCAGACAGGATGTAAACTGTGAACCCATTTCACAGTTTAAAGTTGGTCTAAATTTGTTTGTGAAATCAAAGTTGCACTACAGAAACTTGTCTACGAGGTCTTATTTGTGTGTGCGTTTGGTTGTAGATTGTGCGTGTGCAGTGAGAATTGCTGGACTGCCTCGTCTCTGGTCCAGTTTGAGGATTAACAGACTGCTTCTTTTTTTTTTTAAACACAAGCTCCAGATGCTTCATGAAAGACTTCACAGCTAGAAGGAGGAGAACAAATTCAGAGAACAAAAAAAGGAAGGAGAAGAGACGGACAGGGGACATGTTCAGGGTTGAAGCTGAAGCTGCTCAGACCCCATCCTTTCTTTTCTGATTTTACTTCCTTGGGCTTTTTTCTCTCCCCTTTTACCCCTCGCTCATTGTCTTTCTCACCCGCTCTATGTTTCCTCACCCCTCACTTTTTTTCCACTCTGTTCGTTTCTCTTCCCTCTAACCCTTCTCTCTTCATACTCACTCTCTCTCCATCCATTTGGTGGAACAGTGCTGCTGATAATGCCTGTAATTGGAGTGACTCACACTTTTCCAGTGTGTTTGGACCAGATAAAGAATATTGTCAGCATTTTGCCGACATGGCCTCTGCTGGCAGAATTAAATGGACTCTGTTCTGTTCTGTCTGCAGCAAATTAAAAGCCTCTCAATTCATCTGTTCTCGCCCAAGGCTTACAGGGGCCTCCTATTCACACAAAAACACCGTGGAGAGGGGGAGGAATAGAATAAGAGAGATTTCCCTCTTCCCCAAGAAGCACAAGTCTTTTGGTTTTGTTTAAATCGGCACTCGGCCACTGTTAGATGGAGACGGAGAAGGAAAGAGAGGTCAAGACTTATATTCTAAGAAGATTGGAAGAGCAGCTCAGAAGGTAGTCAGATTCATTATGTAGCATGTCAGCTTGCAGCTGCCCGTCTTTGTGCTTTACCATCTCCAAGTAAGAAAAAAAAGCTATTCTGGATTTGTGTGCACATGTAAATGAGCGTGCTTTCATGCATTCACACAACAGCATTAAAGTGTGAATCTGAGTGTTTTTGGCTGCTAAGTTATGGTAGTCACTGCCAGTCAACACTTAGGAATAAGTAGCAGCAGATGGGCAGGAAAAATACAAAATGCTGGGGCCAAAGGGGCCTGTCAGTCCTAAGAAGGGCAGCTGGAATTAGCATTAAAAAGAAATTAATACAACCTTGGTCTTGTTAGTTTAAGCTTCTGTTCGTGCTCGTAATAATAACACTGGAACCCTCAAGTTAATTGCTAAGATATCAGATAATTGCTGTCAGGATACAGAATGCATAAATATTAAAAAAATTGACCTGTTAGAAAAGATAAAGGGAGCAAATTGTCTGTCATAATTCTCTATCACTGTTTCGACTTCCTGGTTCAGCTCTGTAGGGTGCTGTAGCAATGTTTCAACCCGAGCATATTATTTTCAAGCTAATAAAAACACTTTGGAAGCTTTAGCAGAACTATGAAGAAGTAAAGCAAATGTTGTGAATTATAATTGTTTTATCTTTTGTTGTTCAGCAAGTATGGGTCCACTTATGGTCATTAAATCGTTCATAGCTGTAAACAAGGTTAACCGTGTTCCCCTGCTGTTATTTCCTGTTACTTTTGGTTCAGACTCAAAGTGAGAAATAAAATCCCCAGTGAGTCTTTTTCTTTCCTCTCACCAGCAGCATTGTGTCATTGTCATAGAAGTAGCGAGAGCAGCGCCAATGCTGCTCTACTGTTCTATCTTTGCGGCATGCGGTATGGCAGGTAGATGTTGCTATCACAGGCACCGGGTCTAACAATTTTTCTTCCTGAAACCTTTAGTTTGTGCAAACAGAGTTTTCCTGTGCAATAAGAGATTGTTGCAACATGTTGGAGGTGAACTCATGCTTGGCTTTACCTGCAAATAAAGCGGTATAGATATTCTGTCGATACTACTTTGCTGGTTCCACCTGCTTGTTGAAAACACTTGTGTTTCTTACCCTGTCTGACATTAGGTTAGTGACTTCCCATGTCATAGCCAAACATTTGGGGAGTATAGGAAGATAAAACCAACATAATAATGATCTAACAGATTACGTCATGTGTAAACGTTTGAATGCATTATTAGTACTTTTAAATCTGACTCCTGGTTACCTGGCTTCAAGAGGAAGAACATTTTCTCAAGAAAATTTCTTGCTGAGGCACATTATTGATAGAAAGCAGAAAGTGTAGTGGAGGTCTCTCTAGTCTGTTACCATTGGCAACATCTTCTCAAAGCAGATCAGAGACGAAGTCATTCTAATGCCTGCTGAGAACTCTTTCTAGGTCTCACCTGCCAAGAGTAAGCGCAACCTCACCGACGCCAACCTCTTTCTCCCTGTCTTTTCTCCTCCAGCTCTCTGTGGGTGTGTGTAGGATGTTGTGTCAGGGCTAAAGCCCATCCCTCTCCCATGAGCCTGTGTGCCCACACACACACCTGGCGCCTCCACGCACACACCCGGCGGCCACGCACGCACAGCCGGCACTGACGCTGTGAACTGGACCCTCGGAGCCCAGCCGATCCCAGCTGAGCCAAGCGGAGCGGAGTCTAAACCAGTTGGAGCCTGAGGATGTCAACAGAGACAGAGCTACAACCAGCGGTCAGGCCCAGCAGCGTAAGACGGGACTCCAAGAGGAAAGGTAAGTGCAGCATCAAAGTCAGGAACAACTTTGAAGATATTACTGTTTACTCATCTTAACTGATGAGTAACTGAAAGGGTAATGTGGTTAATTCACTGATTACTCTGCAAGGAGAGAAAAAATCTTTTTCTCTTGTGACATGAAAGTAGTTTCACATCACAAGAGAAATCCCTCATCATAGCAGCATTTTGACATTAAAGTCAAAAAAGCACAATGAAAGTGACTCAGCATGCACAATACTGGCAGCCAAGTAACCACAGACTGTATATAAAAAATAGACATAGCCCGAGGTTCTGAAAAGTAAGACCGTTGCGGAGGTGCTTTCAGTCTGCTTTCTCTCTAATCATCAGCAGTGGGTGACTTCTCTGGTTATAAAAAGAAGTCAGACAGTGTAGGATGTTTTTTTTCTCTTTTGGGTTTGATTTAATACCTCAGTAGGCATTTACTTAGTGAGTTTCTGATCTTAGCTGGTAGTTTTGAGTTTTATCGAATACACCATAATATGTGTTCTGGTCCCATTTAAAGTAAAATGTGGTAAAGCTGGGTATGGCATAAAGAATGGCTATCTAGTGACTGATTGTTGCTAAAATTCTGTTGTCCTGAGTGTTTGGATCAGATCTGCCACCTGTCTGTTTTCAAATGCTCAACTTGAGATTTAAAAACAGGAATCCACAAAAAAACAGTGTATGACCTCAATGTGTCCCAGTATGGTGACTGGTCCATGATTTATGTACAGTTAATAGCTGTAATATGTTGAAGTTTTATTTTTTGTTTTTGTTTTTTTTTAACAAAAACTAGGCTAGAATTCAGAAGAAGTGTGTGAAAAGTTAAGTACATCCCATCCATTTGTTAAACAAATGTCGTTGAGATCTGGACTTTGGCCACTACAACACATTGATTTTTGGTGTTTTATTTTAATTTTTCTTTTATTTTTAGCCATTTTGTTATAGATTTGCTGGTGTGCTTGTGTTCATTGTCTTGCTGCCAAATTTAAGCCGCCAGACAGATTTCCTCACACTTGACTTTAGAATAATTTGATATAAAGAGAAGTTCATGGTTTACTCTGGGTCATATGGCTGTAAAACAAGCTCAGATCTTTACTTCTCCACCACACTTGCTTGACAGTAGGCATTTGTGCTGGTACGCTTCAGGTTTAATAAAAAGTGGTGCTGTGGATTATGGCAAGAGATCACTACCTCAGTTCAAAGGACATTGTTCCTGAGTCCATTCAGATGCAGCTTTTCCAATCTTTTAGAGATAAGAGCCTTTTCCTGACAACACTTCACTCATTCAGTCTTTTTCTAATTGTACTCTCATGAACTTTAATATTTAATATGCTCACTGAGGCATGTTTAGTCTGAGATGTGGCTCTTGGGTTTTTGCAGTTTCTGTGAACATTGCATGTCTGACCTGGGAATGAATTTGCTGGGACGTCCACTCCTGGGAAGACTGGCAGCTGTCTTGAATGTTTTCCAGTTGTGAATTATCTTTCTCACTATAGAATTGTGAACTTCACATTGTTTGGAAATGGCCTTATTACCCTTCACAGATTGATGTGGTGATGCAATTGCTTCACTAAGGTCATTACTGATGTCATTCCTTCTTTGTGTTGTGTTAACATACATCTGAATACTCCAGACCAGCGAACTGCCAAAGCCTCTGTTTTTATGGAGAGGATCACACTTGCTGATTATCAGTTAATGAGGTGCAGTTAATTAGCAGTACTTTCTGTTTCTACAGGAATCAACCGACAAGAAAAAGTAAAGGGTGTACTTAGTTTTTCCACATGTGGCTTCTGCATTTTGGGTTCATTTCTGTGACATAAATAATGACATGATGCAATTTTGTTATGTGCTGTTTTTCATCTGAGGTTACATTTAAAAAAAAAAGTAAGACCTGGGAAGGAACAGATGATTCATTTTATTATGCCCTGATATGTAAAAAAGGTGACCTTTTAATCTCATATTACTGTATCAGATCATGAAGGCAAGACTACTCTGAATTTAATAAATCACTACTTTTTAAGGTAGTACCTGCAGCCCTGACTAGAAATGATTGTTATACACACACTCATATACATGCAAACACAGCTTTGTGAGCTACTTTTTTCTCTTTATTAATTGTGTCTTTGTGGATTAGGATACAGAATGCAGGGCTGCTGCCGTTCATAGTTAATTAACAGGTGGTGTAGCACAGTAGGCTTCCACTAAACAGGTGCTGGGATGTTGTGTTTGGTGAGAAGCAAAAATATCCAGGTGTGAAAAGCTCCAGAGGCAGGTAGCTAGCAGGTGTATGAGAGCAAGCCTGGGCGGTCTCAGAGCAGAGGTGATGCCAGGGGCCAGGCTGGCAGCCATCACCCAGCTGCTCGGTGCCACCTGCCCGACTGTAAGAGTGACGCCCAGCATTCTCTGAATAAGCATCTGATTGATGTAGCAAAATCTTTGGACGCCGTTGGGAATGACACTTAATGGATGCACGCAACTGCACAGAAACACACACTCGCTATCACCTGCAGCAGATGCCTCATTGCACATGGTGCGCCTGAGCCCCTGCAAACAAGCATTGGTTCCCCCATACACAGTGTATGAGGGAACACTGAATGCCTCTCATGCCCTATTTAGAAATAGTATTGTTCTGCTGCAATGGAGATCATGTTCATCATTCAGACTGCTCTCCATATTTGGAAGATGCGAACACACACACACTCACACACACACACACACACTGGGACTGGGATTGAAGCCCAGAAGAGCATATGAGAGGGAAGATGAATGGTTTGCCTTCAGCATTGAGACTTAAGGGTTTTCACTTTCTTTCTCTCTCTCCCTCTCTCTCTCGCACACGCGCGCACACACACACACACACACACACACACACACACACACACACACACACACACACACACACACAGTTGTACATATATCTCACCTTATAACTCGTCTCTATCTGTATGTCTCTCTTACAAATGGGATGTAGAATTTGCTCAGCCACAGACCTGTTGAGATTGGCTCACACGCATTGGTTCATTCATCTCTCTTCTGATCTGGGTCTTTCTTCTAAACAGGCAGACACAAGCACACCCAATCTACACAAACAGACATGAACACACATACACACACACACTCTCAGCAGGGTGATGAAAGTCAAATGCAATCATATACCACACACAAGCAACGGGCATGATTTTGGAATAGGAAACCTTAATGTGCTTCATGTGTAAGACCTGTGTTTATGCAGAACATATACATGTTTTTGTCCAGTCCTCTGGTTTCTGTCCCTCTGGAGTGGCTGAATTTAAATGAAAATTGATCCACAGAATAGATGGTTGTCATTAGGGTGTAAATAGTGGTTTTGTTGTAGTGAAAATCCCTGAAGGATAGTTCCTTACTCCTCTAATGTCCTTCCTCTCCCGTTCTCATCGTTCTTTCTCCCACTCCACAGACTCCTAAATGACCTTGTCCTGTATAAGTGAGACACAGAGCAGAGACTGATCATGAAGAGAGTGAGGAGTGAGTGAGACTAATGAGTCATTGCGAATGAGAGCTGTTTAATCTCGGGCCTTTGTTTCTGAGTTCTTTGGAGAAGAATGTAATGAAAAAGACTGTGGGACTGCTATGTGTCATACATTTATCGCAGATGTTGTGTGATCGGTGTGTGGGTCTGTGCGCATGTGTTTTTTGTACAAGTGCAGTTACGCTTCCATTGCTAGCTCAGGGGTCACTTTTCTAAGAGCTCTTTTCTTCCCTAGCAGAAGGTTTTATTGAATTACTATGACAGGGTAGAGATAACCTTTGATATTTAGCATTTACATGACCGTAGTGAAATAATTGCCAAGTTGTGATACTCTAACAGTAA
The DNA here is from genome assembly GCF_057382275.1 of Copadichromis virginalis. NCBI lineage: Eukaryota > Metazoa > Chordata > Actinopteri > Cichliformes > Cichlidae > Copadichromis > Copadichromis virginalis. The sequence continues at coordinate 7,781,025 of NC_140639.1, forward strand.
ATTAGTCAGTCTTATTGGTCAGACTTGATCCCTGAAGTAGACATAATTGTCTTTATTAAGCCCTAATAAATCCAGAGAGATTGGATCTTTCCACCTTGCTATTCCCCTCTGATTTTTTTTTCCTATCGCCTCCCTCCTCTTCTGTTTGTATCACATTTTTGCACGCTGTTTATTTCCCTCTCTGCTGATTCCAACCTTGACGTTAAGGGGATGAGCAGACTCCAGTAGTATGCCAACGTTTTTTTTTTAAGAAACTCATTTTGATATTCTTCATTATTAATAAAACATGGAGTTGACAGTCTGCCAGTACAAACACTTTTATGTGAATGTCAAATTAGAACAGCAAGCCAATTTGACATTTGTGAAGAGCCAACAGCTGCAGACAGTTTTGTCTCCACTTTAAACTTTTACATTTCAGCGCCCACCTGCTAATGAAGTGTGATGTACCATTGCCGAACTCTGGAGAATCTTTGAATTGCATTTTCGCCTTTTACCACAAATCATTCTGACATTACATCGCTGTAGCCTTTCAACAACGATGCAGTTGTGAAAAATGCAGTGCAGTTAAAATAATTACTGAATAGATTTAAGCTGTTAGTAAATGGGTACTGAATGCATGCTATGCTTTTGGTTCACCCACCAGAGGATCTAAAGTTTCTTGTCAAAACAAGAGTAGGTTGAGTCACTCGTATAACATTGAACAAAAACAAATTGTCTGCATCGTTTATTCACAGTTGATGGAGCATAAATTTTCATGTTGCCTCCTGCCTTTTGATAAAGCTAAATGGAAGAAAAACTTAAAATCGTAAAAAAACCCTCTGGTTTTCTCTTTGAAGCTGGCGTTGTGCCCGTATTGTTGTTCCAACAAGTGTGGTCATTGTCGGATTCGTGAATGAACGTTTGCGACTTGTCAAATGTTGCTAAATTGTTACTGTCATTCTTAAGCTTGTCTTTCAAAAGCAGTCGCATTGGCACGTAACCATCAATCATTTGGATGATTTGATTGTGCTTCGTTTCCTAACCGCTACATGTAAACATTACAAAACTGACTTTTATACTTATACAGAGTTTTGTCATTTTCATTTGCGGTATTGCATTCATAACGTTATCAAATGCTCAAATAAAACATCAACTAGAGCAGGGCGATATGGCCAAAAATATTTATCACGATATATATTTGAAAATTTGCGATAACGATATAACCGACGATATAATTGATGCGAGACAAAATACAACTCCACAACATTACTAGCGCAAAAAGACAACCTTCCATTTATTTTCACTTAAACAAGAAGCTGGTTTTTATGTACATTAAAGCTTTATAAAAATGTAACAGTGCAAATGCAAATTCCTTGCTGAAAGTTTAACCAAAGGCATTTCCAGTAGAAATGGGCTGACATATCCTGAGCATAACCATGTATAATATCCACTGAAGTTAAAAAGAGGTGCTTTGCAACATTAAACTGCAGTGTGCAGTACGTATTTTTCGGACCATAAGGTGCACAGGATTATAAGGCACATTAAAGGAAACAAAGCAGTCAGATAAATCAAACTTTATTAAACTCATTCTTCTTGCTTCCTCCACTTCTGTACCATTGATTCATTAATGTTGAATTCTCTGGCAGCTGCTCTATTCCCATGTTGTTGCAGTATATTAATGACTAACCTCGTATTGTGGATGGATTATCTCAGTTGTTCTCCTGACTGAAGTTTGGTCCGTTTACAGCATCCTGCCATGCGATTGCATTTGTCTCTAACCATGAAGAACCTTCACGTTAACTTTTATAAGTGGAAAAGTGTTAGTGTTCGTCCTCCAGCTTCACTGTTTATGTTATGCTAACATAGCTGTGTCGCTAGCGATCACGTAGCACATCATTATATACCAGCTAGCCCAACTTCAGTAACCCTACAAACGTCACTGCTGTTTAGTTTCCTGTCTTCATTTATGTTGGAAGTGATAGCAGAGCTGTACGTTTGATTTTTTTTCAGAAATCTCTCAGTCAGAACATGTAATATCATGCTTAGGTAACTAGCGAAACTAGCGAGCTAACTTCCGCTAGCTTCCTGCTAACTTCTAACTCCGTTAAATGTAATAACTTTTGTTTTCATGGATGCCTGGAAGTTAAACTTTATAGTTACACCTGGTAAAGCAGCAATGCTGATCGTTTTATTAAAGATGAAAGAATTTAGACAGTTTTTAACTCTAAGTGATGCTGCAGTGTTGTTTGACCTGAAGCATACGGAGTTTAGGACCCAGATTACTCCCAGATTTAAGAGCATCTTAGTCCGACAAATACGACAATAACGATGGCCGCTTGCATGTTCTGCAAAAAAATGTGCTTTGTTGTGTATCTGACGGACAAACACCAAACCAGTTCCACATCACTGAAGTTGCACCATTTTTACAAACCAATTCTGGTTCATCTGTTTCACTCAACAATCGGCCATGTGCGTATGAAAACAAAGGCACTGCGCATGCGCGTTTTACTCCCATTCTATCGCGATATTTCATTTTCCTATCGTTGCCTAACATTATACCGGTATTACCGTGAACGGTATAATATGGCCCAGCCCTAACATCAACTAGTGCATGTCTGTCTTTCCTAATGCGACATCAAATATGAATACAAGTTATAATAACTTCCGCTGCTGTCAAAACTCGCAGTCATCACAACTTTGAAAAATCACGATTCGGGATTTGGCTGGATGTGTGAGAGGGTGTTTCTACAGTGTAGCTGGCAGCCACCGGCATGAAAAGAGTGGTTAAGGGTTATAGCTGTGCAGCTGTTAGCCTTTGTGTTAGTGTGTGTGGATTGTGTGGGTGTGTGTTTGCTTGTCTCTGGTGTGCGATTAGCAAACACATTATCTTCTTCGTGTGGATATTATGCACACATCCAGTCTATCTGGCACAATCACCGCAGCCATTTACTCTAACATCTTTCCCTGGGGAATCTTAGAGCACAAACAACGGCATTTTGAGTGTGTGTGTGTGCCTTCTATGAGAGGTAATCAGATCTGTTCCCTCCAATCAGACAGAGATTGAATTGAATTGGCTGTCTGCTGTTGTGGTTGTCATTGGAGGCCAATAGTGAATACTTGGGGATATAAGACAAAAAAAACAACACTCACTTTCACATAGTGACACACACTTTGCAAACATGGCCTTTCTCTCAGTTTGCACTAAAACTATATTTAGAGTTAATTGCCTCTTCTATCTCCTCTCCTGTCATCCCCTCTCATCATTTTATCCCTGGAAAATGTGTGCTCTATTTATCCATCCACTTTTTTCTTCCCTATAATAACTTAAGAGGGGCACTAAGGGTGGTGAGATGTGATCTGGTTTTTTTTTTCCCAAGCAGGTGTCTCATTCCTCTCAGCAAAGCCACATCCTCTAACTGTGCAGCAGCTTCAATGATACGCTCTTCTGCCCTTATTCCTGAGTGTTCAAAAAGCTTCATCCAAGGTTTAAGATGTGACCACACCAATTTAGCATTCAGAATGCCTGACTCAGAAAGAAAATTACATTTCGGTAAAAGCCTTTTATTTGCTTTCCTGAGTCTTGGACTGTGTGTGTGTGTGGCTGCAGGAGCTTGTGATCCTCACAGTATGTTCAGCTTAGTCCTCTCCTCCACACAAGTTGGTGTGGCTTTGCTCACCGCATCACTAACTACTGTCTCCATAGCAACAGTTTGCTCCCTGCTCATAATTTGCACAAAAGGAAAATGTCCCAATGTCGCACAGGCTCTAATAGAGGCCGATAGTCTCACCCTGCTGTGCTGGTTTAAGGACTGTGTGCTGAAAGGGCATTTCTTATTTGTTAGAGGTTTGGTAGGCTGCTGTTTTCTATTTCCATTTTCATAACGCAGTGTGTTTAAGGCTCATTTAAGAGACATGCTGTAAAATATAGCTAAATCTATGCTGTAAATTATTACTTTGTTTGAAAAGTATAACTCAGTCACTTCATTCTCTTGTAGGGGTTATAAGTGAGCTAAAGGTTTGCTATGGAGTTCTTGACCTTTTATTGTTGCACAGCAGCATGTTTGTGTCCCCGTGTTGTTTGTCTTTGACTTTCTGCACACTCCATCAAACCAGATAATCGACTATCCTGAGAGTAATTTCGCATTATTCCACTGATCAACTGGTGGTGGTATACGGCAAGACACGCACCACATCAGCAGCTAACACAGGGTTGAAGACAAGCAGATGTAAAGAATATGGGTTTGAAAAATCTGCTTTGCAAAAGGTGCATGTACATGTAATCCTCTTACAGTGTGTTCCTACTAACGCTGTATGTCATTTTGTGTCTCTAAAGGAAATTTAAGAGAACAAGTGTTGTCACATTTATTATTTTCATTTTGATTTGTACTGAAAGACAAAACAACCTTGGAGATATGGCTAAAATCTCTCTTCAGCTCAACTTGATTGCAGGTTGTCTGGTGTACCAGTTTGGTAGTGTATTCACTTCTGCTGGTTAAGATGTTTTAGTTACAGTGATATCATCTAAACTGGTCGAGCTGGGTAAGTTTTTAAGTTTTTTACAGCTAAATAGCTTGGGGTACTATGCATTGGTGTTTTTCCGCATAATTTATCACTTTGTGCACTTTTCATTCCATTAATGTTTCTTTTGAAGCACATTTTTCAAGCCAAGGTGCAGCACGACATGGAAAAAAGCCCCTTTCTTATAGGCCTTTCCTTTGTAACAGTTTCCTAGTAGACTTTCCTGGCTGTGTTTTTGCGGGTAATCCTGTTTATACATTTCCTGCTCCATTATATGTGTGTTAGTTGTAGCCTACATTCCCATTGGTTATTGCTTTAATTGATATTCACCTCAGAGTTGGCATTTGATACTTTGTTACCCACCAGCTTTATATTATGAGCAGTTTTTACTCCTGTCTCTACAGGTAGCTAGATTTCAAATTTCAATGCTCTCTGGTGCCACATCACTACTAGTCTCTTACTGTTTGCAATTTCATTAAGTATATACTCCTGGATAATACGAAGTGCAATTGAAACATTTAAATCCCAGTGTACACGAAGCATGCAAATTAAATATCTTGTCACATAAGAGACTGAAATTTGTGTGATCAGATGATCTGATACATTTGAAGTTTAATGCTAGCAGATGCATACTTTCTAACTACACAGTCGCTGCATTTTTTTTTAGATCTCTCCTTACATGTTTCTTTGTTGTTAATGTATCTGACAAAAAATAGAAAATTAAAATTTCCTTTCTGTTTCTACTGTTTTTGCTGGAAAAACATGTAATTTAGTTTTAAAAAAGAGAAGAAATCTTCTTTTACTTAAAAGAGTTGACGACAACGTGAGGAGATTACACACAGTAATAGAAACAATCTAACAGATGGGAGAACTTCCTCTTCTTTTTCAGGCTGAATAATGTTTGCCAGTCTTCTTTTACTCCATCCTCTCTTCCAGGACTCTTGCTGAGAGAATTAAAGGAGAGGGTTCATTAAGCAAGATGCAACACAGAAAAGTAGAGAGGGGAAGGACAGCAACTTCAAGTGATTCCATATTTTGCCGGATATATCACAGGGAGGAGAGAAGGCTTTGTTCTAGCACCCTCGTTTTGGCATGAAAGGAAGACTGCTGAAAGGAGTTACCTGTGTTTCCTAATGCTTTGAAAGCAGTAGTGACAGACACACACACACACACACACACACACACACACACACACACACACACACACACACAGATGTTCACAATCCTCCAACAAACATGCCTCCTGTTCACACAGAATGCGGAATTTAAGAAACAAGTAGTTTTCCCACTTTTCACTCAGATTTGTCTTTTAGTGCTTGAACTCACTGACCTGTGTGTAGGGATTTGTTATTGATAAGACTTTCACGATTCCGATTCCATTTTCGATTCTGTTTAACGATTCGATTGTTTATCGATTCTTTTTAAAAAAGGAGAACACTAAGGTCGATTAGCTTAGAACTTTGTTTTATATCTTCTTTTTGAACAAGATAGAAATTTAGGAGTAACATGGCCTTACAAACCCAACAGTGAGATCTTAAGAGATCCAGCCTACGGCTCTTCAATGGGGTGTCACAGGGTCCCCAGGAAAAAAAAATTGTAAATGTCAAATAATAAAATAAATATTCTTCTGTAGCAATAACAAAGTATAACATAAATTATTCAGTAGCAATTACACAAGAATATCCAGTAATGTCCCTGCCTACAATTAAACACATTCACTTACCGAAAATCGGGGGCATCTGCTGTGGCAAATGGGTGCAAACTTTCTACCACAAACTTAGTCACTGCTCGGTGACATTCATCTATCCTGGCCTGAAAGGAGACGCTACCGGTAGACTGCAGCGAGAACTGCCAGCATCTGAGCCAGACTCTGCCTGTCTCATCATGGTCACCTAAATGCACAGTAATGGCAGGTTTTGTAATAAGGCAGATCGCGCTAACGTAATATGCACTGTTAGTTGATTATTTACCTGCCGCATTGACGGGAGAGGACGTGCAAACGTTACCGCTGCTGCTGGGTTGAGATTCACGAGTCCAGAGCGGAATTAAAAACACGACATTCATTTAAGGTCATCGCGTGTTTTGTGAGCAAATGCTTTTGCATATTCGTAGTGTTTCCTCCCTTAAATGAAATCTCTACTTTGCAAGTATTGCAAGTTGCCCTGTAGTCATCCGTTCTCGTAAAGTATAACCAAACTTTTGAGCGTTTAAGCCGCTTAGGTGCCCTGCCAGGTAAATGATGCTCCGCAATGTGGTGACGTCATTCGGGGCGACTGGAATCGATAAGGGAATCGTTTGCAAAAATGGCAAACAATTCCAAGGAATTGAAACAGTGGGAACGGGTTCTCAACAAGAACCGGTTTTCGATACCCATCCCTACCTGTGTCTGTGTTTTCATGAAAGGGACAAGGGGAACAACAATGACAAAAAAGTAAGTGGTGCCTTCTCTATTTCTTCTGATAAAAGGAGGTATTTTGTGGAGGCTCATAGTGCAGGACTTTGGAGAGCTACCTGTTCTTCTGCAGCAGGATGTGAACATTTCTGCACTCGTGGAATCGACTGCTTGTGTATTAGCAGCTGCTGAGGTGCATTCGTTGAAGCACTCTGTGGGTGGAACAGCTTCAACATCTCACATGACAGGATGCTAGCTGCATGTTTACACACACCAACCCCTGATACACAGATATCAGAAAACATACACGCACATGCATGTTCACAGACACAGTTACATACACACACACTCATGCACATTTTCAGGTTCCCCTTTGCTTGCGAGAACAATTACCTTCTAATTACTGCCAGAGAGAGAAAAGAGCTTGACTACCAAGATTTCTAGATATACACAGGACTGCTTGGATAGTTGGGAAAAGAGACTGAGATATGGGAAGGAAAAAGACTCATAGCCTCATGTTAGTTTAGGTATCATATTAATTCATAACAGGGAGAAAATAGAGAAGGTTGAGGTGAAAATGAACGGTAAGGAAGATCTGTGAGAACTTCTAATCAGCATAGTGAGTACATAGAGTTAAATACTTTTTTAGGATTACAAAGAACCTAAAACACAGGTTTGTCAGTAAGCATGCAATCATCCTGACAGGATTGTGAACATAGAGGCGAGACCAGTGCTGCTTTTGCTATTTTTTAGTGTATTAATAGCTTTCCTGGATTTTTGCTTTAGTAGCAAGCGAGTGTAAAAACTGAGCATACCATAGTTTCTGGTAGGAAACAAAGTCAAGCTGGGATAGTCCCAGTAGATGAGGTGATGTCAGGGCCTGTCCATTTTTCCTGATCATATAATGTCCAGATAGTATTTCTAATAAAGTAAAATAAAATATTTATATAACACCTTTTGAAACCGGGTTTACAAAGTGCTTTGACAGATTACTACATCCAAACAGAAAGTGAGAGATAATAAACTGAATTAAAACTGAGTAATGTTAAAGAAGTTAATACGTAAAAAAAAACAAACACCCATTGTCCTGAAAAATCGAAAACACAAATTGGCACAAAAAGAATTTCTCAAGAAAAGAGAATAAATAACACACCATTAATTAGAAAACAATAAGAGATGACAAAAACAAGAGACATCACATGAGAGCAAATTTATAAAAATATTTTTTTATAAATTTGAAAGACAGTCCTGAGATTTGAAGGACATCACGGCTAATAGTTGATACTCCTGTATGCAACTCAACTCTTCCTTCCACGTCTCTCTCATTCTGTTGATTATATCATCTTGAGTGAAATTAACTGTAGTCAGGTAGATGCATTTACAATGTGGCTTTATAAAAAGCTCAATGGTCTAAAAAAACAAGCAAATAAAAAAACATTTTAGTCCAAGGACAGTGCGCTCAAATAAAAGAAAACACTTCTTAACAACCCAAACACTGTGTGATAGAATTAAGAACTATGGTTTCAAAATAATATTTTACAGAAGTATTTTCTAGTTAATAAATAATCCAGTCAAAAGACACTAGTCATTAGAAGTCATTAGACAACTACCAATGAAATGCTTATGTCAAAGCTGCCATCAATATAGTTTTTGTTTTTTATCTATGTTATTTCAGATTTACTGTTTTACAAAAAAAGCTGAAAAATTGCAAAGCACATCATTATTTATTTTTAATAAGATGCAAAATTGCAGTAATTTACTTGAATTCTTAAATAGAAAAACTGAAACGTATGCGGCTGAATGTTCTACTAGACTTCTCAGAGAAGTCCAGTGTCTTGGTTCAAATATAGGTAAAATATAAATCCAATTGAGTGAATTTAGTTGCTTTTGATAGATTTCTAAAAAAAAAACAAAAAACAATTTGTGGTCTAATAAATTTGATAAATTCAGCAATGTTATGTTTCATGTTATAGAAATGATGATAGGGGAAATATGGGATTACCTCATTATACCAACCCCTACAGAAGTAAATACAGCAGATTTAAATGATCTTCAAAAATTAAATAAGTAAACTTACCATAAATGTGTCTATAAAGTGTGCCATAAAAATAAGATTTTATCTGAAGGTCTCATGTGTCTTTCCCAACTGTCACCATACAATCGAGTCAAAACTTTTTTCTGTTTGCTTTTCCAAAAGTCACCTTGACAGAAGGTGTGAGTGTCTGACTGTGTGGTGGTAATGGGCAATGTGCTCCGTCTGTCCCTAACTTATTTTTCAGCTCTAATTTGTTCTGTGTTTTCTGCCAGCGAGGATGGCTGGATGCCTCAGGACACATGTGCAGCAACACACATGCGCAGGGAGCTCAGGTCTCTGACTGCGTCCCTGTCATCCAGGTGGGTGGGAGAGAGGTGAGAGTGGGGGAAAGGAAGCACAAAACGGACCCTGAAAAAAGGAATTCAGATAAAAGGGGGGGGGGGAGACACCGCTCTACCTGTTTAATCTTATTTGCTCCCTCTGAAATCTCCTTTCATGATTGTGGTTCATAGTCAACAGGTGAGCAGCAGCTCTCTTCAAGAATGGATGCTAAGTTAGTCACACTGATTACACAAATCAGTCCTATCAAGATCATTCGCAACACGAACGGTTCAAAGAAGCAACTTCATTTGGCAGACACAGCCGCAGTCGTGTTGGAAATGGGACCGAAAAACGTACATGAGCAAAAGCGCAGCGCTCATTTATTTGATTGAGTGGCCGCAGTGCTTCATCATCTCATTTTACAGCTGCTATTTCACTTCAGCTACTATGGTTGTGTTTTTGTAGCGTGCGCTTATGTGCATACTCAGTCAAGTGTGAGCTTTTGTGTGCCAAATCAATCTGCCAAAATTAAGCATGGAGCTGAAGGGGAAACTTGTTGTTTTCTTGGCACATACTGTTTTGTGGATTTAAAAGAGTCTGTCTGAGATTGGGTATGAGTGAGCGCTTCATCTGAACAAGTCTCTGATAGGTAAGGAAAGCACAAAACCCCACACGTGTTGACACAAACGCACACAGACATTCAGCGGCAGGGTTTAGAAGCAGGATTAATTGGAGAGTAACTGCCGGGTTCCCTCATGTGCTGTTGAGTGTTTGTTGGGAACCATCCCAGCTGCAGTTAAGAGCCTCTGGGTGCTTCTTCATCTGGAGCACAGTGAATCAAGCTCCACACTTTACCAGCCACTGCAAACAATGCTGGCCTTATGAAAGTAAATGCGTGATAGTGGCAACAACATTTGTGTAGCTAATTAATTTCCGAGGAATATCAGATGACATGATGCCCAAAAAAACCTCCTCTTACAGCAAGAAATCAAATAAAGTCTTGAGTTCACTTTTCTTTGCTATTGAGGTGCCGCATCTCTCCCATATTCTTACTCAGTGGTCTCAAACTAATAGCCTCTGTCTCTAACGTCTAATGAAATTAATGAACTAGACTGTTATGCCTTATTGGCCTTACACTTAAAACCTATACACTCATTGCCAGCCTTAAGCCTGGATGATCAGAATGTTTTTGAATGAAAATTTGCACTGCTGAGGAGAGCCCTGCATACATCTGTGACAGGCCTGGATACATGAGAATGTATCTGCATCAATCTGTAAGTCTAACATACATTTGATACAGCTTGATAAAGTGAGAAGTACCTAGAAGACAGACAGTTAGGCAACTTGTAAACAAACCCACAGGTAATCTGGCTGTGGTCCACTTAGACCGTGCGCACTTAAGAAGCTTTGATTGCGCACAGTTTGTCTGATGAGGATTCAGTATCATGATTTTGGTGCATTGGGTTTATATGGTGTTGTTATTACAATAGATGATCCGTGTTGTCTTGGACCTGTCAGACTTCATTCTAGCTATGATTTCTAAATCCAGACAGTCGCTCTGGTAAGTAAAATGTCATCATAATTGAAATGAGTGACAGCCAAAACTACAAAAAAATCAGTAATAACCTGATTTGCCAGGAAGAAAGACATTGGCAAATATTTAAGTAAATAAGATTTCAATATGTCACCCATGTAAAGAGGTGGAATTACGCAGAGACTAAGAAGGGTTGGGAGAAGAGGCGAAAAGGGGGAAGACGGGGATGGACGGGCGCACAGGAGGCGAAAGGTTACAGTTGCCAGGGGCGATGCTAGGGGCTTTCCTGAAGGGCTAGACGCACTGTACCAGCAGTCACCTGCCATCTATCACATGTGAAAGTTTGTGTGTGTGTGTGTGAGTCAGGGAGGTTCTGCCTGTCATATCGCTCTAAACATGACTGACATTTATCCAATGGAGGCTTCGCTCATTCATCCATCCATCACGTTTTTCCATCCTTTGCTCTTCGCTTTATGTCCTTCCCTCCCTCTCTGCTTGTTGCTTCAGACAGACAGTTATGAACAAACCCTCCATACCAAGTGCTACCGCAAACACACACGTACACTCGATACGCAGCGCTTGACTGTAGCGTAAAAACTTGAATTCCAGATATTGCGATAGCAGCGTAGCACTGCAGTGTAGTTTGCACAGATCTGAGAAAAGATTGCATGTTTTTGTGTGTTTGTTGACCTGTGGAGCAGCCGTGATTGATGTTCCAAAAGCTTCTTTCATTAGTGTTATGGTATGGTAGGTGGGATGCGTGTGAGCGTGAGTCTGTAAGTGCTTTGTGTGCGAGTGTGAGGCAGGCACACAAGTTTGCGTTTGTGTGTCTGTGGAGCAGCCGTGACAGATGAAATGGAAGATTCTTTCATTAGTTGTGTTTGAAGCTCAGCAGGGTCACAGAAACAGCGAACATTTAATTACAGCAGACTGAATGCTTCCCCCACTGACTGACACACACACACACACACACACAGGCACACAGACAGGCACACACACACACACACAGAGGGAGGTCTTTCATGGAACATGCTCCCAAAAGGTAATATTATAAACCACTCAGCAGGAGTGGTAACCTTGGACCCCTCTCTACCTTTTCCTTTCTTTTTTCCCATCTTGACTTTATTTCAACTTCTCTCTCTCACTCTCACTCTCTGTCTATCTCACTCTCTCACTCGTCCTTTCATTGTGAGCTAAGTATAGCAGCAGTAATGGTGATGGGTGCAGATGGAGCAAGCATGTCTTAAATGTCAAACTCAAATGAAAATCACTGTTCCAGTGAGACAGAGTCATCTGGACACAACCAGTGTTATTTAACTCTCATACATATAAATACACACAGATGAAGTCCTACACAGTGTGGACTGCTATAACAATGAACAAATGGATCCTCAGAAGGGCATAAAAAGTACAATCAAATTATACAGTATCTGACAAAACAGTCTAAATTAAGATAAAATACCAAATTGTGTTTTTCACTAATCCTCTCACTGAAACATTAAAATCAAGTTTATTTGGTTTATAATTAAATGAATAAAGTTGCTCTAATTGTATGATATAAAACTCATCTGAACCCCTTTTTATTTTTCCTTTAAGGGCTTTAAAATTGGCTAAATCATCTTAATATTCACTATGAGCTTGTTCCGGCTCTTCATTAAATCTACTTAGAGATTACATAGAGGAATACTTAAACTCGAGCTTTTGCTGCAGTGCCACCTTTTTCTTTGATAAGTGATTTATATTCTTGAACTTGACCCCACTTTCTCTGTCAGGAACACACATGCTACATTTTTTTAGGATTCAGTGATTTTTGTGAACATGCCATGAAGTGGGAATATTGTGGATGTTTTCTAAATTGCGCTTTATGGATTTCACATTCAGCCTGGTGTACTTGGTTTCCTACCAGTGCAAACGCTTTTGCTTACTGGAATTGAAGGTTTGGATTAGAGGTGTTAAAAATCTGAAACTGTGACCAGAATCACGACACAAACAAGTACAAGAGTGTCGGGCCTTGTTAGAGCATGTCAGTGTTTGAATATTATTCCGTTTATTCGCTGAATTGAAAATAAATCTTATTGTTTGTTCATGGGGCAGTTGTGATCAAGTAATTAGTCCTGTAGTAAAAAGAATGTGTTTTATTTCACTGTTTGTTATTTTCCCCCTCTAAAAAAATAATTGTATTAATCAAACCTCAGCTTCAGAGAGTTGTTAGTTTGTTGCACAGTGAAGAAAGGTTTTTGACACTTTTTGAGATCTGGAGCGATTTTTTTGTGAATGTTTCCTGACAGACAGCTCGTGCAGTATGTTTCATGTCATTGTCACAGTGAGAAGAGATGATGTGGAACTAGTGGGTGTGGAAATCTGGGGGTTGCCATCACACTACCAGAGTAGTATTGTCAACATACTTATATGAGTGTGTGTGTGCGCGCTCGTTTTACAGCATCGTTTCATATTTAATGAAGGTAATATTTAAATGTCTCCAAAATGAACATCTCCTTGTTGAACAACACAGTCCTGCAGAGGTTTAGTCACTTACTTTGATCTCAGATATGCTGAGACGTGACACAGTAGAGAGAGCTGCTCTCTCTTACTCTCCCCAAAATAAGGACTGATATTCTTCGGCTCTTTTGTCTCTTAGGACTATGAGACAGACAGTTGTGATTTACTCCAAGTAGCAGTGTGACTGAGTGTGTCTGTTCAATGATTCAGAGGGATGAGTTCATCTGCAGTCTTTGAGTGTGTGTCTCTCTATGTGTATGTTATTTTTTTATCAATGGAAAATAGTAAGTGTAAGTGGTTTTTTTTTTTTCCTTTCTTGTAGTTTGTCAAGTTTTTCTTCCCATAGGATGAAGCTTCTTAGACAAATTAATATTCACAAAATAATCTGTGGCAGCCTTGGACGTTTCTATTTGCGGTTTTAACAAAGCAGGGTTATTAATACAAAGGCTAACCGACCATCGTGTGATAACGAGGCCTTATATTGAATTGTCCTCAAATACTTTCCAACTTGTTAAATCATTTGATTGATTGATTGATTGATTCAAATGCAGATTTAAAAAATACTCGTGTTCGCTTGTTTTCGCGTCAGGGCACACAAACGAAGTCGTGGGAGGTTTGTGTTGCACAAAAATGATTCAATAGCTGCACGTAACGTGATGGTCTTAAAAGGGCACATTTCTCTTATGCTGCAACGCTGTAGGGACTCGGTGTGAATGGAGGGAGTGTGAAAGAAAGACGAAAGGAGGAGTGGGACCTCTCCATCACTCCGGCTGTGACCTTCCAAGAGTCACGCTCTTATAGAGTACAGAACTAATGCCTCAATATATTATCTGAATATGCTGCATTATCATTATGCCTCTCTCTCAGAATCACACTCAAAGTCTCGCATATACACACTCAAAAACAGAACACGGAGACATGCAGAGATGCTCTGGTGTTTGTCTGTACAACTTTTGGTGTGTGCGTGCACGCTGCAGGTCAGAGAAATAGAAACTGAGAGGAAGAAAGAATGAGAGAGTATGACACAAAAGAGTTTGTCCTTATGAGTAACTGTTCTCTCTCCCTCTCTCTGTGCTCTGTATTGTGTGTAAAGAGGTTTGGAGGAGATAACACAGAGACTTCCTGGACAAGAGCAAGGTCAACACATGCACGCCATCGCTGACACTTACTAATACATGCGCACAGTGCTGGCAATCTGGTACACAGTAGCAAGTGAGAAGAGACGAGGGACTGCTGGAGACGGGGGAGATAAGGAGGAAATGTCACACCATTATTTTGTATGAGAAATGGCCAAAGATGTGAACAGTCAGAGTTTCGTCTAATCCTGCCAAACACTGAGCGTCAATGAGTGTACTGCCCATTATCATTCATATGATACCACAGTTCAGTGCATGTGATCTGAGTTAGTTTTGGACATTAGTGGCTTTAAACTATACCATAGTTGGGTTTTTTTTTTCTTTACTGTTGAAGTATTCTGGGGTTTGTGTGATTGATGATCCTGAGGTAATAGCACTGGTCTGAGGTAGATTGAGGTCCTTGACTTGAAGATGTACTGTAGACTGCAAAGTGAGTGTGTATGTGTGTCTGCAGGGCAGGATCGCAGCGAGACAGCTCTCATCAGGCGTTTTAAGGGCGATGGCGTCCGCTACAAGGCCAAGCTCATTGGCCTGGACGAGGTTACCGCCGCCCGTGGAGACAAACTCTGCCAGGACTCGATGATGAAGCTCAAGGTAAGAAGAGTATTTCTCCTCCTCTTGATCTGTCTCAAATTACAAATTAATTGTACCATTTTAAACTCGCTGTTAAAACAAACTTTCCACGGTAGTTGCGAGTAATTAAAAAAACCAGAGGACGTCAACACCCAGAATTAATGTTATATTACAGCCTGCAGCTGCATGAAGTTCTGTGACCCACAAAAGACATCAGTTGCCAGCTTCATGCATATTCTGAAGTTCAACATTTAAATATGCATGTTTTGTTCATCATAGCATTACTGCGCTTTTGACGGTGTGCGCATGCATATAGAGTTTGTTGCCGTCTTTCTATGCAAATTGCTATAAGCGAGAAGTTGAATAGGAAGGATAGAAAATGGGGTTGTTATAATTTATAGGGATGACGATGATCAGTGCAAGAGGAAGTAAAGGCGGTTAGCCATATGGATGAGAAGGGGATTGGGATGAATGTCTCATTTGCAAGGACAGAAACAATTAGAGGGAGGGGTAGACAGATGGGGCAGTTAGCAGCGAGGAGATGGCATATAGGAGGGGAATCATTTGGATGATAGGTGAAAGAGAGACATGAGTGAGGATGAAGATGAAGAAAAATAGGCCATTTTCTATTCAGGCCTAATGAACGACCTTGTTTTCTGAAATAATTGATTGCAGAATTATGAAAAACAGGCTTTGAAATTCTGTTACATAAAAAATGTTGAAATTTTTCCCCAAGAAGTCGCATCTTTAAACAAAACCTAGATTTTGCATCTTGTCTCTACAAATGTATGCTGAAAGAGTTTGAAAACGCTGTCGGAGTGAAGAGTGCCTCATTCATTATTAATTTCCCTTTAAATCATATTGCAGGAGATATTTGAATTGAGAAAATTACATTTACGCTTTGTTTACGTGTAGTGAAAACTCTATCCAGCGGAGACCCGTAAGGGTGAGAAGAGGACCGACAGCTCATTGATCAAACAGCTTCCCTCCTCCTCATTTATTCAGACAGAAAATCCATCAACTCCTTTTCTCTGATCTCTCCACCTTTTCTTTCATACTGCTCCTCCCTTTTCTATTCGGAATCTGTCGTTTTTGTGATCCTGCTTCTCTCCTGTCTTCTTTTTGTGACTCGCCTATGCAAATGGTGACGAGGTGAAAATGGAGAGAAACTTAAACCTTTACATATACTTACAGCTATAAATAATCAGTATGTCGTTTGACTGTATGCTGAGTGCATCGTAGCAGTTGTACTGTGTTAAAAGCACGTTCCCAAAGCTTTTAAACAAGTTATATAAATTAAGTTGTTCCATTCAGCAGCAAGCTATTTTTAAGCAAAGCAACTTTTTATTATTAAATAAAAACTATCATAACATTTCTGACATTCTCAATAAACTAGTAATTGATATCGATCTCCTTTCACATCATCCCTAGTCGTTTTGTAGAAAGAATGCATGGTGCCCTGGTACACAATATAGTAAAGTGTTGTTTGTTGGATGAGAATAAATGAGAAACCTGCCACAAATAATTTAAAGATTATAAATTGATGCCAGTATATGAAACTCATTGCTGATTTTTCAAACACATAGTTATTACCTTTATTGACAGTTGTTGGCAACTGCATGTACATTTCTATACTGCTTCTGACATGGTTGTATGGATTGTGTTTCTTTGTGTGTGCATCCTCAGGGAATAGCTGCAGCAGCACGGTCTAAAGGAGAACACAAACAGAAGGTGTTCCTGACCGTTTCCTTTGGAGGGATCAAAATCTTTGATGAGAAGTCAGGGGTAAGTTCTGAAGCAAATTTGATTCTCTTTACTTGTGGGTCTGTGTTTGTGTGTGTGTTTGTGTGTCCGTGCACTTGTGTTTCATCTATTAATGAGGCATCTCCATAAGAGGGAGGGGCCCCTGGGGAAATCAGGAGGCCCTAATTGAAACCCTGAGAACAAGGCCTCAGTAGATGAGAGAACATGGCCGTCCCATTGTCTTCCTGTGTGCAAACAGCAACTACACTGGTTTTATATTATGCCCCAGGATTAGGCATTTTCCATCTTACATGGCTTCTTCTTTGGTTAACCGATATGATCTGTCCAGACTTCATCGACTGTTTTCAGTCAATCCCCTGGTTCATTTTTTAGCTCTGTTTACTGTCTGTTAACTGACCCTGACTCTCCCTCTATCACTTAATTTGCTAGGCGTTTTTCCCAGTGGCTGATAAGATCTAAGACTTACTTAAATCCATGCAAAAAAGCAATAAAACAAGAAGTGTAATATTGAATTTACTGGCAAGTACCCGCAACCCGTAGATAAATTTGAAGCAGACGCAAGTAGAGAAGAAGATTAATGTAGTTATAGAAAGGCCAGTGTGTAGGATTTAGTGGCTTCTAGTGGAGGTTTGCATTGGAACAAATTTAATGGACCTTCCTTCCTCTTGCTTCCCAGCTCAAATCTACTACTCCTACTGTAGAAACAAGGCCGTTGCACATAACGGATTCCTTGGAAGTGCATACAAAAACATAGTTGCAGGTTATTATAATTATGACTACCATATTCCATCTATGGTAATAGGTAATGCCTATAACCTACACAGGGTTCTTTAAATGCCATTGCAGAGTAAATATGATTGTAAATCAGGGAAAATGACCAGGCTTGTTTAGGATTATTTGATTGGTGTTATTTAGGCTCAAACCTGTGGTACCTGTCATTGTATCCTTAATCAAGAACTATAATATCTACCTTTCCAAGAATATGGGTCCTCTGGTGACTAAAGTGGCCTTTTCCCCCTGTTTTCTGTGTCTAATAATGTAGAATTACTTCCCTGTTAACTCTTTACCCCTTGAAAGCCTACTAGGAGTAACCCTTAAAGAAGTTTCTCTCATATTGCATCAGAAGTTAATGAGGGTGGTGTCTGCCCTTGGAAAAACAGGGAAAATATTGCAGTGGTTGTCAAACCAAATCCTTTTTGATATTTGTTTATGTTTTCGTTAGGGGTCCAGAGGAAGTCATCAAATATTGCCTTTATGTGGGAAAAGAGTTAAATTCTATAAGCGTGTAAAAATCTGTCCCAACGAATTAATGTTGTTATTTTGAGGTGTTTGGCTGAGTTGTGCTGCAGCAATTCTTTCCATATGTTTGTTTTTATATTCATCTTGGCAGCTCCAGAAAACCAGGCTTATTTTTTAAACATAATACAGCAACTGTTTTTTGATGTGTACATATGCAGCGTGAGCTGTCTGTTTCACTGTCTGGCTCTGAGTGTGTCTGATTGTGAATGTAGACTGGTTTAGATAGAATATAAAGCTCGCCGCTCCATACCGAGCTTTAGTGGGTGACACGGTAAGCCTAAGATTTACACTTTGTCGGGAGCCGGAATGAGCTGACACTGTATGTGTGTGTACCCAGCAGTGATTCAAAAGTACCTTGTATTAGACAGGCAAGACTCAGTAAACAACGACCACCCACGTGGCAGCCATGTTGAATACAAGCACATTCAATCCTTTGTACCTCTTCTTATAACACTCATAATCCTTATCGTATTTCTCTTCTTGATGGCTCAAAATTTAGACACTGAAGGATAACAAGAGCTAAATAGAAAAGTGAGTGATAGATGCAGAAGTAGAGAGCTAGAGTTGGGAGGAGAAGAAGCAAGAAAAGTCCAAGGGGAAGGAGGAGGGGAAAAAAGGATGTGAAAAAGATAAATAGAGGAAGCGCGTGATTGAGGAGCAGAAGCAGACTGAAACAGAGTTAGAGGGATAGGTGGAGAATCAGTAAGCATATGTCAAAGTAAAGCTTTCTACAGGGAGACCTTGTCCTCTGTCTCTGCACATTAATATTAACTATAGAGATATGCTGTCCTTACTATCAGCCCTTCAACCACTCCTAATGGCAAAGGAGGGAGGGAGAGAGAGAGACGGGAAGAAAGAGAGAATGACTCTGCTGAGGTTCAGGGATCTTGACAGTTTCATTCCCCTCCTGTGCATCAGTCAGCCAGATGGGCGGATGGATGTATGGGTGAACGAATGGATGGATGGCCTCTCTCTTGGAGTAGGGAAGGTCGTGCAGGATGGAGGGAGGTGGTGCTTGAGATGGAGGAGAATAAGAGGGGAGACATTAATCTAACAGAGGGCAGGCCAGCATGCCTCTCTTCCTGTCAGCCTCTCTCTTAAAACACACACATGTGCATATACATAGAGACACTTGTGCATTACTACCCTCTTCAACCCCTCTGGCCAAGTCTCAGAAAG
This sequence comes from Copadichromis virginalis, assembly GCF_057382275.1. NCBI lineage: Eukaryota > Metazoa > Chordata > Actinopteri > Cichliformes > Cichlidae > Copadichromis > Copadichromis virginalis. Next base: position 7,800,254 of record NC_140639.1, read on the forward strand.
GAGACAATACCAAGGCAGATGAAAAACTAGCATGAGTGAATTGCTGAAATGGTTAGTTTGCTCGCTGCTCCTCAGAGAGTGAAATCAGAAAGATCAACTTTTCTGCCAGTAGAAAAGACTACAAACAACTGGCGTCCAGACAATTCAATAAATTTCATTTGGGTCTTATCAGATATATTGTCACTGAATGGACCTACCCAATTTATAGTATTATTTGGTCTGTGGGGCTAGAGGAATGAAAGGGGCTGAAATTAGAGAAGGCCATAGGATGAGCCTTGGGGGGGTGGCTGTGAATTAAGCAGTGCTTGTTTTCAATGAACAAGTTTCATCATTAATCGTTTTACACTAAGGATGAGAAAAGGTGGCAAACAGGGGATACAGGAATGTGATTTTTGACATCAAAATTTGTATTAAATCCCAACTATCTATGAACATGTGCTGACTGATGTGTGACAAATTCTTTTTAGGTTTTAATACGAAAATAGGCCTATAGCCTTGTAATGTTACCAAACTTAAGCTGGTATTCGATCATTTTTAAGCATGCGGTAAGAAAACTGCTCCATTGGCAAAACACCAGGAAGGTTGTGAGCACCAATTGGAATTCGAACTTGGCCCATTTTACATTGGAAGGCAGAGGGTTAGATCAAGTTTTAGGTCAGACTGTGCCTAAGAAATCAAACAGATCTGTTGCTCTGATGTTTATCACGAACATCTTTAAACATGGTATGCAACCATCTTTCCCCACTGTTGCCTTAAAACCTTGTCAGTGTGGTTAAAGAGCGAACAGGTCTGATAAAGCAATTTCTGTGTCCCTGAACTCTATTTTCCAACAGCTCTGGCATCTGTTTGTCAAACACAACTCAGCCTTTTCACATCCAGACTCTTTCACGTGGAAGTTGAACATTGTCTGCGTAAATGGTCCTTGACTTCTTGTTGGAGAGAAGCCAGGTGGTCACAACGTAACTACAAACTAATTCACCATTAAGAATGAGGCCAAACAAGAGTGCATGTTATCCTCACTCATGCATTCGTTGTACACAAATGCAAAGTTAGCAGGAGACTCAGCAGGAGCCACAATGGAAAATAAGCCGGGTTGAAAATAAACTGGACTCGTGCTCTAAGCTGTCATTGATATGCCACCAGCTATATCACGTATCCACCATCCTTCTGTACTGATTTGTCTTTGTGTTTGGCACAAATACCCTACATTTGTGCTAAACATATACTACATTTACATAATAATATATTCTACGAGTGGGCTCCTATTTATAAATGTCACAATGAATCTATTCAAAACAAGCATTCAGACAGAAAATCACATTTGTTATATCATCATCATCCCTCTTTTCCTTCTACAATTAAAATTTAAATACATTTATTTTATGTTTGATGTTCAGATGCTTTTCCAAAACTTTAAAGAATCACTGCAGATGTGCTTTTTAAATCAATTTAATGTTTAATATGAAGTTCCCATAATAAATGTAGCTGATTAAAAACAAATATTTAAAAGAAATATAAACCACCAGTGATAATCAAAATTTCTGAAATTCCAAGTATGCAATTATTTTTCATCTGACGGAAACTCTTTTTATTTAAAACAGTGGACTCTCTTGATCTACAGTGTAGAGGTGGGCACAGGACGCTGCTTTTTATTTTTTAATCAAATGCAAAAAATAGAAAAAGACATGTAGGTTTATGCTTTAATCTTAAAAAGTACTTTAGGAAAAGATTAGAAAAAAGGGAAATCCTTACACACATTAAGGATTATATGTGATCTGATTGACACTGGCCAGGGGTGGGTACACATCACAAATCACACACCAGTGTTAATTCATAGCTTGCCTGATTTTAGCATATTAGAGGGGTTATGTCTGTCAGAGCATATCTTAACCTAATTAGTTTTACTTTGACATATAGTCAGAGTTAACAGGGAAGTAATACTTTGACCTAATTAGTTTTACTTTTATGCCCAGCTTGGCCACAGTAGTTCAAAATCTGTTTCATAAAATATGGTTATAGTCACATCTTTAGTGCCTTTAGTTGAGGAAAAAAACACCTCAGTATTGTGTCCTTTTAATTTCACTTACATGATCCATTATTTTCAGCCAATGCATGATGAACTGTGCGTATATAGTATTAAAATTAGTATCATGCTTCTTTCTTTGATTCTATATTCATACAGTTTTCTGATGTAGTGACCTTAAACCAGTGATTGCAAATGAAAGTTTGCTACACCCTGTGCTCTGGTTTATTAATATTAGCCGCCAGCACTTTTTAAACACACCTACAGAGAGGCCACAAGTGCTCTGATCATTTCAATCTCCTGCTGTAGCTTCAGCCTTTATTCTATTATGAACAGAGTAGTGCAGGTGCATGGCTACGGCCAGATAACATGGCGCCAGATCTTCAGAATGTACTTGAATTTACAAAATAATACATAAATAAAAGTTACACGATTTATATGCATTCAATTTATTTACTTGTCCAACTTGGTGGTTGTGGAATAGCTGAAGTCTATCCCAAGCTGTTACAGGGTGAGATGTAGAACTCCTGTCCATCACAGGGCTAGCATAGAGAGACAGACAATCACTCACACGCAAAGATCCACACACAAGACTAACCAGTTAACCCAGCATGCATGCTTCTCAGACCATGCTAACCTAAGTCAGCTCACCGTGATTAATGTCTAACAAAGGAAAAATAATGGCCTTTCTCAAAAAATACGCTCAAAAAGTAAAAAGTGTGCTACTTTATTCTATATAGACAAGCTAAACTCCTAAACTTCTGGTCTCAGATTTGCTTAAAAACCTTTCATCTAATTAGAAATCCCAGTCTTCAATTAATTCAATACAAAATATTACATAGAGTGCACTATACAGGTCATCGGATGTTCAAGATGGGCTTTACGTCTACCAACAACTGCTCACACTGCCAAACCAATTCACCGGACAATTATATCCACGCTCTTTGGTTCTGTCCACCAGTTCAGAAGTTTTGGCGCGAGATATGTGAAGACTTATCGAAGTGTCTGAAATGTAACATTCCAACTTCCCCCTTAGTGTGTTTGTTGGGCAGCTTAGATAATGTCACTTCAGAAAAGAATATCGCCCATATGGTTTTCACTGCCCTATGCATAGCCAAGAAAACAGTCCTCATGAACTGGAAAAATAAAAATAATCTTAATTCTAACCAATATAGAAATTATCTATTAGATTACATTAGTCTTGATACAGCCTCTGCCACCACATCAGATCAATTGCTCTGGGCTCCTTTGATCAGCTCCATCACCTAGTGGGGGTGGGGGGTCATAGTTTGGTCCCGCCTTCACTGTTGTGATTGGTGTGGGGGTAGGGACAGGCTTAGGGCGTCGGGGGGTTCCCCGGAGGCATCTTCCTTGGGGGGCTCAACCCGGGGTAGCGGTCATGTCCGGTTAGGGGCTCTGTTGGCTCTCCGGTGACTGTTTCCTCGCGGCTGCGTGCAGCGGGGCTAGGGGAGGGTCTGTGCTGACGGACGTGGGTTACTGACCTGGTAGCCTGGCTGCCCCTGGGTGGGTCCGGGATGGGCGTGAGGTTCTGGGGGCGCTCCGTCTCTGGGCTGGGACCCGGACCGGGCCTCGGGGGCTTGGGTCCTGGTTGGTGTGTTGCCGGGGTTGTGGGCGGGTGGGTGCATGGGGGCCCAGCCCTGGAGCAGGGTGCCGCCGGTGTGTCGAGCCACCTGGGGGGCTCTTCAACTGGTGGGGGAGATTGTCACATCTTGCAGGAGCTTTCCTCTCCTCAGGAGCTGCCTCTGCAGGAGGGGGAGATACAGGAGAGGTGGAGGAAGATCTCAGCCTGGGTGTTTATTGTCTTATGTAGTCTGGAAGATGAGTGGATGGTGGGGTGGGTGCAGTTTTCTCTGTGGTGGGGTTGGGTGGACTGTCCCGGGCTCTGTGGGGCCGGGCGGCGCTGCTGCACTGGGCCCGGTCTGGATGGGCCTGGGCCCCCTTTCCCTGGCGGGTCGCGGAGTATGGGGGTGCCTACTGGGGTCAGCGGGGGAGCTGGCCCCAGGGAGGGGTCACTTGCCCCTCCCTTCCTTCCCTCCCCATCTCCAGCTGCCTCCCTCTTCCCGCTCCACCACAACCACCCACACATGCAGGGCCTTGGAGTAGGGGTATGTCACCAGGGTGCAGAGGAGGCTACCCCCCCCCCCCCCCCCCCCGTCCCCTTCTGGCTGCCTCTGCCTCAATTTTATCCCACAACTTAGACATTCACATTACTCACACTCTCATTACACATACATATAGGATCTTGGGGGTGGGCACGATGCACGGAGTCCAAAGTACCATCAGGGTGTACACCCCACCCCTGGCATCGTTGCCCACCTCTCAATTTTAAATACACGTAGACATTGAGGGCTAGCAGGAGGGACCATGCGCTTACCTGCTGCTCTCTGGCAGGTAGCTCCATGCCCTCCTGGGTTTTAAATGCACCTTAGAACACACATGCATCAACATTACAATGAGCGGGTGGAGGGAGGTTCGGAGTCTTCTCTCACCCCCGTTCTCTGCGACCTGCTGGAGCAGGGGGGCTAGGACTAGGAGGAGGAGTTGGCCGTCCGACTGCGGTCTGGAGTGTGGAGCCTTCCTGCTGCTGCGGAGTCGGGGCGGTCTGCCTCCCCCCACCGCAGGGAAAAGGGAAACACCACCTGGGTCTGGGTGCAGTTCCCCCCTCCAGGGGCGGGGGCACCTAGACCCGGTTTGTAGAGTACGCTTGGGGAGTGTGATCGTGTGTACAACGTCTCTTTATGTCTGTCTCCACGTTGGTTGAGTGTGGAGTAAGTGCATATGAGAGCATGAGGGTGGGAATGGATGTTTGTATCTGTGTGTGCCTGTATGTCTGTGTCTATATGTCAGGTTGGGTGTCAGGCGTCACCTCTCTGGGGACATCTCAGGCCCTCCAAGGTTTGGAGGCCTATCTCCCCCTACCACCACTTCCCCTGCCAGTGGCGGACCCCCTCAGACATCGGTGCGTTGGTGGTTCTTTGTGTCCGGGGATGGGCGTCCAGGTACACACCGGCTCACTCCTTGGCGGCCGCTTATCGGGGCCTGGAGCCTGGGGCTCGCTCGGGCCACTTCGGAGGTGGGGTGCCCCCGGCCTCTCGGCCTGGGGCTCGGTCACTCAGGCGCAGCTGGCTGCCGGCGGAGCTCACGGGCGCGTCACTGCAACTCCCCCTGGCTTCTGCTCCGCGGCTGCTGAGTGAGCCCTCATCTGGGACTCTCCTCAGCTCTTTCCAGGACAGTGGCGCAGCTGCCCCTCTGTTGGTCTTCCTTGGTCTCTTGTGTTCTGGGGGCCTCTGGATGTCTGGAGTTTTGATCTCCTCCACACCTGCTTCACGCCCTGGAGGACGGGGCTGTGGCCCCCCCACACCCTCTAGCAGATTATTACATGAAGGAACCTTTTAAAAAAACAAAAAACAAGCGCGTCCATGCTCACAGGTGTACACACGGGTGATCACACCCACAAACTACACCCTTTTTGGCTCCTACCTCAAAGCACACTGTGTTCTGTTGATCTTATGTGCTGCACAATAATGTTTAACATTTAGTATTTACTCTCATATTCCCATATATCATTGTGATGTTGTTTATTCTATTACTCTTGTTCTCTTCTGCTTGCTTTCTTTTTTCTTTCTCAGCAGGTGATCCAGGTGATTGATATATGCATTTTTTTTCTCTGCCCGTTCTGTTGGTTTTTGTCTTTTGCCCTTCTCCCCCGTCCCTCTTCTCAGCTGTTTCTCTTTCCCTCTTTCTTTCTCCCCTTCTTTCCCCCAGTCAAGTCTGTCCCGTATTCATTAAGTGAAAATAAAATAAACAATAAAAGGTGAATCAAATGGACCATTACGGCAAGGCTGGGATGGTCAGTTTGGTAAAGTAAATCCGTTGGGCATCTTTCTTTGCCTTTAGACAACAATTCTGATGGCAAAAGAGCCAAACGGGACAGGCCAAAAAAAAAAAAAAAAAAAGACAAGCTAATGGAGTTATTTCCATGTTTAATTCAGTTCAAATATTGTTTCACACACGTATATTACAGAATAAAAGCAAGAAATAAAGAAACCTGGGTTAAATAACCAGACCTGATTTGAATCTGATAAAAAAAAAGCTAATTAAATCTTTAAGTTTAACTGCTAATCTCCCATCATGTTGTTCCTACTGGCTTAAGGCTGGATGGCCTCCACAGGCCCTTTGATGATGTCTCCCCTCCAGGAGAGAGAGATGTGACGATCGGAGATATTAGAGAGACAGTATCCTGCTGTTTCCCCTCTTCACTCCCAGAATAACAAGGAATATCTTGGTTCAGTGGCCAGCAACTGCTGAAGGGCATGCTGTCCACAGTCCCTCAGAGACACCGACGCTGTGTGTGAAAGATTGTGAGACTGGTACAGCACATCAACAGCGAGAAAAGCAGACCTCAGACCCAGTGTCAACTCTTTGAATCCACCTGTTTTTACGCAGTGTTTGAGCATCTATATCCAACTAAAGCAGGCCATGTTCAAAACATTAGATGACATCAGCCAGTATATAAGCTGATAAATGAAAATGAAAAATTAAAGAAATGGGAGAAACACACGTTATGTAATTTATCCACCAGAGGACAGTTATGGCAACACACATCCAGCTTATCCATGCAGAGTCAGGCAGATTGGACAAAGTAATCCACGACTACCTGTGATAAGAAAACAATGCTTTTAAGCAGCATTGTCACATTGTTTTTTCTACCCTTTTCTCTAGCATGACACTACAAAAACATTCAAACCACCATAAAAATGCTAGTAACAGTCTTGTTGGCATAAATGTCTCATGAAGTGAAATCAAGTGTTGAATATTTCCATCATTAGTTTTGGAGCTTCAGTGGTGTTTTGACAAAATTTGAAATTATATGTGTAAAGTTCAATTTGTCATTTCCTTCCACGACCAGCATCTTAACTTGTTTTACCTTTGTGAGTAGAGTTTTGATTTTATTTTTCTACTCTAATTAGAGTTTGGCAGATATGTCAGATAGAACCGAGGTCCGCTACTTTATCATAACTTATTGAATCTTCCCATCCGTCCATTTGGACGGTGGGAGGAAGCCGTCTTCCCATTGCACTAAATTTTCTTCTGAAAGGTGGCACTTTCACCTTTGTACTTGTCTTAGATGTCAAGCACACAGAGAACCTAAAACCAGAAAGGGAGGTCAGTAATATGTTTTTAATGCTAAAAAAGTGACGTTAACTAGACCAAAGCTTCTGTGAACGTTTTCAGCTTTTTATTAAAAAAGCTGGTATTGATTATATGTATTTTTCTACTGTCTAAGCTCTACTTGCTACCAAGACAAAGTGAAGCAATTGAATTTATGCAGTCATTTAATTCTCTGCTCTCTTTGAATCAGAGTCCCTCTTTGTCACCGCACCACCCACCCAGAGATAATTCAATAACCTCTGCAAATGAGCTGTGTGTGTGTGTGTGTGTGTGTGTGTGTGTGTGTGTGTGTGTGTGTGTGTGTGTGTGTGTGTGTGTGTGCACATGTACATCCTTAGCTGCCAATTTCAGGTCAATCAGAGGTGATAATAACAATCATTACTCCAATTATTAAATTTAGAAGACATGACTCACAGAATGATTATCTGTTTCTGCTGAGGTGGTTGGTGTCTCTCTGTGTGTGTTTGTGTGTCATAGGTCCCGTGTTATACTAGTGTCACTCTACTCTGCCATGTCGCACTTCTGGAGTAGCTTCAGAGAGAGCAGATGTGTGTGTTTAGCCTCTGATGTATAAGGCTCCAACCCCTAGCATGCACTCAAGGGCTACTGGGTTATTATGTTGACTCTGTGTCTCTGCTCCCAGCATGCATCTGGCATAGACAATAACAACAAAGCAGACATTTAGTGTGACTAACAGAGGGGCTATTGCATATTATGCTGTGAATTGTGAGCGTGTGTTTGTGTTTGTGCGTGTTGTGAGTGAGGGCACAGATGAAGTGATCAAGTCGACAGCTTGCCGAGCTGTGATTGTCACTGATCCCCCCCTCTGTCCTCGGGAAAAACAGTGCCATCTGCCACGGGGCACAGGCAATGCCAGCTTGGCACTCCCCACCCAGACTAAACTAGAGAGGGCAGGGGAGCTAGAAACAATTTAATGTAGGATACAAGGTCTCCGTGTGACTGTGTGTTTTTGTGAGTATATACTTAAGGGGGTTTACATGAGATGATTATGCTTCCCACATGGTTTGGAAGTATAGATGAATGCATCCTAACTTTCAGTTACTGGTTTGGAGCAGACAGTTAAATTTTTAACAAAGAATAAATAAACTTGCTTTTTATAAAGACGTAGAGTCAGTTTGCTTCTTATGTGTTTTTAAAACATATATATATATATGTAAATACAGGGCTTTTTGTTTGCATCTTTACAATTTAAAGCTCATCTGTATCATTATGTCATTCCCTGCTACAGGTCCTCCAACACCACCATGCTGTCCATGAGATCTCTTACATTGCCAAGGACATCACGGACCACCGAGCCTTTGGCTATGTCTGCGGAAAAGAAGGGAACCACCGCTTTGTGGCTATCAAAACCGCGCAGTCGGTTAGTATTTATGTACATTCAGTCCAATAAGCGGAAAATGAACCCAAACCCCCACCTTTCACCTTCACCATTTTCTGAGCTCTTCCGACATTTACATTTGGAAATATCTAAACTAGTGCTGTCAGCGTTACTCTCGTTAAAATGACGTGAATGGGGCTGGACAGCGCTAACGCGTTAACGAGCTAACCGCGCTAATGCATTGATGCCTTGCAGCCCCACGCACGGGGCGATCAGCACTAACTCGCTAATAGAGATTTGCCGCGTTAATGCAGTTATGGCGTTAATGTCATTTTAATGAGATTAACGCTGACGGCACTAATCTAAACATAGTAAATAAGTGATGCTGGCCAGTGCTGATGTTACAGTCCTACTCCACTGTTATAGCTTGAAGTCTTTGGCGCTTCTGAACTGTTGGTCATGATTTAGATTTTCTAAAACTGAAAACAGAGCCCAGAGGATGTTCAGTATAGTTTCCTCTCACCCCGCATGAATAACAATATGGTATTTTATGGATTTTTCATCCAACGACACAAAAAGACGTTGTGTAGCCCAGCTCTCTTTGTGTTTAGGTTAATTTATGATTCATCAGGCTCTTTGCTCAGTAACATGAACCTCTTGACATTTAGATAAGGACCCTTGAATACCAGCTCATGTCGCTTTGTGCTGTTCATCAAACAAACTGTTTACCGAGTAGATCTGCAGCTTTAGGTTTTGTGTGTTCAGAACAGCGCAGCTTCGGTTCTGCGTCGGCATACTCTATATAATATTGAGTACTTCTTTCAGACCTTTTATGATTGTTGCTGCTGTTGTTGTATGCGCCTGGCTTGTTTCGTCTGGATTCAGCTGGCTCTCTCTGTAGCCATATTGATTTCCCATAGTGAGTCGATGAGGGTTTGAGTGTGTGTCACCAGCCCTAATGGCATATCCATCCTCCTAGGGCCATGAACCGTGGCTCTTTGACTGAGACAGATATGCGCCAGTCTGCACTCACAAATACAGCAGCCGCATTTCCATTAAAAAACAGTTGTTCAGAAAATGTTACCCTGCGTAACAGTGAAGCACAACGGTAAGTTCTCATCCGTCAGCTACGCTGCCTTTTGCCTGATGTGTGCCTGAGGAAAGGTCATAATTATGTTTTACTTCCATTTTCAGGATTTGAACCAGCCATCACTAACACTCAGACTATTAGTTGTGGAGCAGACAATAAGAGGGATGGAGGCACAGAGCTCATGGCCGAGGCTGTAATTGGAAAGTAACTGCTTTGATGTGAAATAACAAAGTGTCTCTGTTGTCATGAAGACTAAGACTTAAAGATGTTCCGAACAGGCCAATTTAAGGTCGCGTTCAAAAGTAATTGGCTTACCACTCAAATCAAAGTCTCAGGACAAGAAAGACATGTTTTATTTAGCCAGTTTTAGTGAAGATAGCAAGACTCTAATTGTGAATAGAGGATTGTCAGTCATTGTTATAACTTTTCTAAAAAAGTTGCAGCTGTAATTAGCATGACTCGCTTTGTTGTTTCAAAACCTAGGTTTCAATTTGTAGAGAGGCTACAGAGAGTTCAAATGTAGTTTAATGTATTACATAATTTATGACACAGTAACAGATTTAGCCAGTAAATCCTTTATTTTGAGCCCATAGAAATGATTTAAACAAAGTTAACAACATGAGTCTTTTTCTCTAAGTAGTCCACTTTTGCACATCCTCGTTTTTATTTTTCTGATCATTTTTCTAATGCACATGCTTCCTCGTGTAAATTCTCCTAAAGGTTTTCAACATGACTTCCAGATTTAACGATTTTCTGAATTTCATAAAACAGAAATAATTGAATTGAATTTAGACAAGACAGGTTTAACAAAAATCAGTTCACCAAGAAATACGTTCAGGAATATCCTCAAGATATTCCGCTAACAACCAACAGCAGAATTCAATTTGGGCAATGAGAGTGAATCTCTTGCATTAATATTTAGTAGAATTGGAGACTCATCTTCTGCTCTAAAATCCTGATCCGGGCAGATTTTATTAGAACTGTGTCTGCAGTAAAAGTCTTTATCGTTACTTTTTGTTGGAATCATTTATCAGGTTTGCCGTAGGCTATGAATTAGTCATCTGTGCTGAACTGAGGTTATCTCATCTCTCTGGTCCTATGAGCAGGCCACTCCTCCTCAAAGTTTTCTGCATTAGCACTTTTAGAATTCAGTGATTTTCTCTGCTCACTCTCTTTTCATACCTTGAGGTTTTGATCGAGGAAAAGCAAAAAAGAATGGGAGAGAAATCACAAGAGAAAGTGAGGATTAGAGCACGTATTGTCAAATGTAAAACGGATCTGAATTTAAAAGAGTGACAGTATGTTTCAGTGTTGGCTCAGCGGGAGAGAAGTTTACCCCAGGGTGTATGTCATGTGCCTTATTCGGCTCAGAATATCTTGCAGAAAGCCAACACTAAAATAGAACTACATTTTGCACAACATTCAGTCTATGAACTCTGGCTGCACTCCGCATAGCTCCAGTCAATAATTGATTAGGTTTGAAAGACCGTTGTACTATAAGACTCTTTGTTATTGCGCTGTGACAGTAGTTATAGGTTGTGAGTCATCTCGCTGGTTTGTTGTCACCACTTTTGTTCATTCGAGGAAAGAGGTACAAAGGTAACACAAGGCTACAATTTTTGCTGCGTGAAGCAATAGATCATGCAGTGACTGTGTTCACCCCCTGCCCGTTTCCATGAAAGTGTGCAGACAGCAATGTCTTAAACATACTTACGTGTTCTGAGTTACGTCACTTACGCCTCAAGGTCAGTGTTTAATTACTTGAAGTGGCACAGAAAAAAAAGTGGCACAGAATTTTTGGCATCCTTCCCACTGTCGCCGAAGCACTTGCTCATAGCGGTTCATATGATTGTTGAGGTTTTCTCTGTTGTATTATTGTAGGGTCCACCTTACAATATAAAGCGCCTTGAGGCGACTGTTAGAGGTGGGCGGAACAATCCAAATATCAATAGTGTCGATACCAACTCTGGTATTGGTATCGGATCGATACTAGCCAAATAGGATCGATACTTTGTTTCAGTAAGTAGCCCACTGAATTGTGTTAAATTATAGATTTTGGGGGAATTAAACAATACACCTCATGCACCCTATGAAACATGTCAAACAACAGAATTTGACCCAAAACGCTTTAGAGAAGTTGGAAGATGTGTTTTGTTGTGATAACTAAGTATTATAGAACGTAAAAATCAGAGTGAGTTAGTGGTGATGAGCCGTCTCTTAAGTCATCACACACTGTCTCCCGAACATAAGCTGCCTTTACAGGTTAAAAGTATCGGTACTGGTATCAGCACTTGGTTTACTTGGTATCGGATCGATACTAAAATCTGCAGTATCCCACAGCACTAGTGACTGATGTTGTGATGAACAAAACTGAATTACATTTTTTCTTATTTTTATACTGTGAAAAGATTCCTGAAAAGCTAGACAATTAGTCTTTCTTCTGTTACAATTTTATTTGGGCAATTTAAATTATGAGGGTGTATTCTGCTGGATCAGCTTTCTGTCGGTAGAAGTTGAAGTATAATCAAAGAAGAGCACTTTGTGTAATATATCTTTGAGAATGAAAACTTGTCAGATCCCGTACAGCAGTTTCTAATGCCTATTCTTTTTTTTCTTTTTTTTTATCTCTACTATGTATCTACAGAATTACAAGTTAAATCTACAAGGAGCATTTAAAATGTTGCACGACTCTGTCTGTAAAATGCAAAGAAACCTGATTTTTATCCTAGATGACTTCTCCTTTTAAGTTAAATCACTCTATGGTCCTGTTCTAACCAGTTGTGCTTGTTTTCCTGCAATGCATACTGGATGTCCTCTAGTGTCTAGAAGTGGTGGCCCTTTGATAAGTCTTGGGGAACCACATCTAATTAGTTGGCACCACAATTCAGGTGTTTACGGTGAGTGTTGTCCCTCACATGGTTCAAGACATTACAGTAGAGCCTCAGTCTGGAGGATTACCTCAGAGTGCACAACCCTGTGAAGGTAAAAAGCAGAACCTGCTCTTGGTCACACTCCTGACTGATGTGCTTTCTTCCACCTTTTACTCCAGAAACAGCTGTTCTGTATTTGGGTCACAGTCAGCGATCAGGGTCTCTTAATGGGTCATGTCAAACTCACTCACATCTTCACGGAAAGCTTCATAACTCAAAAAGAAAGCTCAGTAGAGACACAGAAGAGGCCTCTTCTCTGTGCATGTTTGTCAAATTGCAAATGCAAATCTGAAAAACTTGCAAGGGTAATGATCAGAATCACCTTTACTTGTCTTAAAAGTCAGAATTTACTAAAAAACGTTGAAGAGAAATGTGCACTTGTTAGAATTTAAAGCAGGGTGTGTGATAAAGTGACAGTGAGATGGGACAGATTAAATGTTTTGGCCTGAGGCCTCTGCATCATTAAAGTGAATGAGGTGGTATCTTTTTCCGCACTGTTCATGTCAGTCTGATCATGGCCTTAAACTCCTGTCGTGAAGTTGGGCAGGGAAATTAATCATCACATAACGAGAATGAACATGCAGTTCTTGAGTTCTGATCGGTGTTGTGCTCCTGTTAATGTGTGTGTCTGTGTTAATGGTTGGATAATGTGTCCTCGTCCTAGGCTGAACCTGTGATTCTGGACCTGCGGGACTTGTTCCAGCTTATCTATGACATAAAGCAGAGAGAGGAGAAGGAGAAGAAGGCCCAAAAAGACAAGCAGTGTGAGCAGGCGGTGTACCAGGTACTCTTCTCAACTCTCTGGTATTTTTTTTTCTTTTAAACAATTTCCTTAATCATCTGCCATAAGTATGATGAGGTTCATGTGAGAGACTCTTGACAGATGAGTCAGGTAAGACTTAAAAAAACATCAAAGAGTAACATACGGAGCACCCACTTTCAGGTTTCATCAGTGGTACCATCTGCCCATTGTGCTTATTCACCTTCCTCTGTTCTGTCTTCTGTACGTCTCCTGTTTAATTTTCTCTTTATCTCTCTGTCTCGCTCGTTCTCTGATGATTGCCAAATGATTATCTGAATGCTGGGAAGCCGCTATGTCTCGCTGTGCTTTCCGCCTACTCTCTCTACTTCACCGGCTTAACTCTCCGCCTCTTCCCTCTCTTCTGTCTTCTCACCCCTGCTCCTCTCTCCTCCCCGTTTGATCTCTCCCTCTCTTTCCTGCTGCCGCCGCTCATCCGCAGACAATACTGGAGGAGGATCTGGAGGACCCTGTCTACCAGGTAACTTCTTGACCAATCCCATTGCTGCTGTCACCTGCTGCATTTCTAGCCAGTCAGCTTGCTCCTCTGTGTGTGCACTGTGGGGAGACAGCTCCTGTTTGGGTAGATCTTCGTAATAAGCACAACACACGCTGTTTAGGGGTTTGCCGATGTATACAAAGAGACAGTAGGAAGCACTCATATCTGTGTGTTCGTGAGTCTGTAGCTGTGGGTGCATGATTAGCTGAGAGATGTGTTTGTTTTCTCAGTTGCTCTGGGTATTTATTACTGCTTAAAGCCTCCTCCGTGTGTCACTGGGATCTCTTCTTCAACTGCTTTTTAATGAGAACCTATTGACAATGCTGTTTGACTAATCACCTCTGCAGTTTTCTCTCAGTTTCTTTATCTTCCAATTTCCCTCCTGCTTCTTTTTCCCCCCTCTCTTTCCCGTGCTGCTGACGTTGTAGTACATTGTGTTTGAGGCGGGACACGAGCCCATCCGTGACCAATCAGAAGAGAGCATTTATCAGGTACTCACAAGCTCATCTTGTTTGCTTGTGTCTTATGTAGCTTTAAACTACAGTTACTGTGGTTAATCTGCTGACAGGGAGTTCCTAAAAGCGTTTAAGCTACAGAGATTTAATCACCTATTTACTGTCCAATCGGTACAAGCTGCATTACTCTTTAATGGGATAAATATACTGTGGCCTGCTCATAGAATTAATTGCCGTTTTTACACATGAAAACAGCAATTGTAGATACAGGAAATAAAGACTTTAAGAATCTGAGGCAAACAACCAGCCAACACTCTCCAGAGGGCCCTGATAGCTAAAGCTAGCTACTCCTGGGAGATGAGGCTTTCTCTGGGTGCACTCCTCAGAGATGTGGGTAGACCTCCGAGGGATAAAGAGGGGGAGGGTTGGGTGCGCGTGGAGGGGATGTGGAGGTTATTCCTGTTGTGTGTGTGGAAGGAAGACCCCTCCTCTTTTTCTCGCCTCCCCTCCCTCTTTTCCCAAGAAGATGAAAGAAAGCGGGGGAAAGAAAGATTAATCACCAGCCTCTCGTTTGATCTTTAAATAAAATGAATTGAAATAGAGGGAGCGCTGGCGCGTGCACAATCGTACGCAAACAAATACACGTACAAACAAACCCCCACACACACATCATGCGTAAAAAACGTGCGGCTCAGCCAGCCTCCAGCCACAGAGGAACTAATGTATGAATAAAGATGGCAGCTTCTGGAAATAAACATGTGAAAGAAGTAAACAAGGCATTGAAAGGAGGAGAAAGAATGGGACAGGCTGTGCTAGATAGATATCCACATTTTTCCTCTGTGCTATTTTTTGTTTTTCATTTACCACTCTGATTAGAGCACATCCAGCTGGGGAAGAATAAAACTTTGTTTCAAGCCTTGTGCCACTGTAGGAGAAATCAAACCATAGGAATCTCAGGATTCATACATATCAGCATTTTGCTATCGCTGCTCATTGTTTCTTCTCATTACACACAGACTCAGATCTATCTGACTGTGTGACATAGAAATATTACATGTCTCCATGTGTGTGACAATGTGAGTTATTACATGTCTGTGGATGTGATAAGCTGCCTTATCCATTCTTTATTAGAGAGAGAGAGAGACCATCGCCACAGGCTGATAGTCTTCTGATTAACCTAGTAAATGAGTTCTCACTCAAAAGATTTTAATTCTGATTATCCCTGCACACACACAAACACTTTACTAGTGATTGATATGATTCCAGGAGAGGCAGGTTACAGGGTTTTGTGTTGGCATCCAGTTTGTCGCAGTGCTGGAACAGTGATGAAGTGTAAAGTTTTATTGCTTAATTACTCCAGAGGTAACAGGCTCTCTTGGCTGTTCTCTGAATCTATTGGTCGATTGTATAGGTTCCCACCAGTCAGCAGAAGGAAGGGGTCTATGACGTCCCAAAGCGACACCCAGTGAGTGACCGTGTGTATGCCCGTGCCCGACCTCCCACCCCCCTCAGCCTGCCTCCCCCTCTCAGACAAACCTCTCAGCTGTCCCACGTGTTACTCAACGTGGAAAGCCTTTCTGCTTCAGCGCTCTCCCATCATGCGGTCATGTGGAAGCTCTAATTTCGCATTTTATTCTACTTCCTTTTAATATATCTCCCACACAGTGATCAGTATGTCTAATTTTCCCCTGAGAGGTTTGCTGGGATCCAGTGCCTCATGCAGTGTGCTGTGCTATTGTACTGCTTGTGCTGTAGTTATGGTGGCTGGTGCCGTTCTCCTCGTGCCCCGTGGTGCCTGCTCCTTATGGTTAACTGGGATAATGTGTGTGTTTGGATGTTTGTGTCATGTCAGCTTTCTCAGTGAAGCATGCTTGGCTGTGGTTTGGCCAGTCATGAAGCTTGCATGATGTTATCCCAGACTGCACTGATCACGTATTTTGTCACTGTTATATTTTCGTAAAAATGATGTTATTACGTCTGACTGTAAATGTGCATGACATCATATATTTAAAATATACTTGAGCTTTGTTGAGCAGTTTTTCACCCTGTCTGTGCCTTTTGAGTGAATGTTTGCAGTGGAAATCTGTATTCCTGTTTGCGTGTGTACATGCAAGCCTCTGTTCACACTGCCGGTAGTTATAATGAAAGATGACCTTGACCACTGTCAGGCTGTGCTATACCTCAGCTGCTCTTTATCTGCCCATAAAGATGGAAGTTATATTGCGGCCTGATTTAATCTACTAAAATCTTCACACTCACAATAATCAAGCTGTTGATCTGCTGGTGTGTGTTTTGGTTTATGAGTATTTGAGCTTATATTATTTGAACACACACTCCCATTTAGCTCTAATTATTTTGTAGAGCTCACCACCAGTGCCTGAAATCTCTTTGTGTATTCCACTGCTGTAATAGATTGCTAAACTGGACTCCTCAACGTCACTACTGGCAGTGACGATCTCACTCTATGAATTTTGGTAGTCTTGAAATCAGTCTCGCAGTTTTCTGGCTGTATATTATCCCCAGATTTAGTAAGAAGCTTACAGGCACTATAGTATTTCTGTTCTCTCCTCACCCAGCCCACAACACATGCTGTTATTTGGATTGCCTTTGTGTTGGCAGGTGTCTGAACGTGAACAAATCCAATATTTCTCTCTTGTTGTGCAACCAATTGGGCTAGTCAGTCCATTGTGGCTTAAATAAACCAGATTCAAGTCTTTTGTGCTTCCCAGTCAGTTGGAATGTGAGCATAGATCACAGAAATATAAATGGACCAGAGAATTTTTTTTAATTTCCTTTGTGGCAGACAACTTGTAGGGTAATTTGCAGATACTTTCATTTAAATTAAAAATAAAATCCGGGCATCAAAGGGTTAAAAAGTGCTGCTGCGCTGATCTCTCTGTGGATTAAATGTTTCGAGCATGTTGCTCTTCAGTCAGTAGTGTGACACCAGAAGTCAAACTCTAGCCATCTTATCATATTGTAAATATATGCACGCTCCTGATGTCCAAGTAAGGTTTATTTATATAGCACTTTTAAGACATTAAGGTGTTAAAAACACAGTCAAAATGAACACATCTGAATCAAGTAACACACACAAAAACATGACCCTGTCTGAATATGATTTTTTTAAAGGATACCACAGAGTTAAGGGTGCAAATTGAGAGAAGTAAGCTGTTCCA
This sequence comes from Copadichromis virginalis, assembly GCF_057382275.1. Classification (NCBI taxonomy): domain Eukaryota; kingdom Metazoa; phylum Chordata; class Actinopteri; order Cichliformes; family Cichlidae; genus Copadichromis; species Copadichromis virginalis. The sequence continues at coordinate 7,817,761 of NC_140639.1, forward strand.
CAGGTTTGGAGTTTACAGCTCTCATTAGTTTTCAGATGGGTACGTGGAATCACAAAAAGAGCTCTACCTGTGGATCTACAGATCCAGTTTGGTAAATATGGAGTTATTATGGTGAAAGGAATTTAAGGGAAATTTTATGGTTATATGAAGTGACAACTTGGTTTTCAGTGTTGCTAAAATAAAGTTGAAATAATGTGTAAACATAGACATTAGGATGTAATCTTCTTATTCTGCTGTCTATGGCAGAAATGTTGGTAGCTGAGTGACCAGACACAGCAGCAGGTTTGTTATTTGTAGTGGATTCAATATTTATTTTATTGACAATAGAAATTCACCGTCCTCTCAGAGGGACTGACAGTAGACAACAGTGCAACATGACATCGATGTACACAGTACACCTAGATGAAATGATCTCATCGGCTGAAATGTGACCTCCTGTCTAAAGCAGTCTCTTCTCTTGTTTAATCTGTCACCGTCTTAAATGATGGCAAATCAATAAAACACACACACGCACACATAAAGCGATTCCAATCTACTGAGCCCTTGACCCTCTGGGACCTGAGCGAGTCTGTTGAATCAACAGCAGCCCTCAACACCTTAGAGTTCACATGCAGAGGTCAGTGTATTTCCACCACACATCATGGCCAACTCAAACACTGTACTACCTTAATAGAATATGACTGTAGACTGCTTATAAAAGATGGACAAGTGATTACTTGGTGACTTATTAGTAAAACACAAGATTGCCGTTAATAAAACTGAAGTGCAGACTTTGTGCTGTTTGTATGTTAAGCACACAGAAAGGCATATTTTTTGTTAGGTAATTGCAGTTATTATGAAGGGGGAAATGAGTGATAGAAACCCGAAGTAGAAGGCTGTGAATGTGTTTATTCCAGTGTTAAAACTGGGTATTTTAACACTGGACTTTAAGGAGATTGACTCACTTTGGTATCAACCTGAATTTGAAAGTTGCAGAACTGCAGATATTGGCACTCATGCATTGGCTTCAGTAGCATGATCAGTGACATCATCACAAATATTTAGCTTGTTGTTGATTTTGTGGCATTTGGAACAAGTATTCCCAACAGGGAAGATGATGGAAAAACTATCCAATGGCAACACTCATAACACGGTTGATGGGCGTTTCTTCTCTGCCTTCTTTATTTATATATCACCAAACAACTGATACTGGCATACATATTGGTCGGGCTCTATAAATTACATTGTGTGTGTTTGTGTGTGTGGTGGCCTGTGAGACAGAAAGGGAGAAAAAGAGCTCTAAAAATTAGTTATTGTTATCCATTGTGTGTCCGGTTGTGTTATGAGTTTCATTGTGTGTGTGTGTGGCTTTGCGTGTGGCAGGTCAGCAGGGTTTTTTTTTTGGTGCGTGCCAATGTGATCAGTCACACGGCAGGGGATCAGCAAGGTGGTGTTAATTAAAGGGGATGCGTTAATTGTATGCAGAACACATGTGCACAGGTAATTACTGTTTCCCTAGAGACGGCTAATTGATAGGTGGCGGCAGTACTGATAAAGATAAAGGGCCAGGCAAAGAGATGGCGAGAGTGTATAATGGGCGCAGAGGGATAATTGGCAGGGCAAAAGAGAGAGAGGGTGGTCAGACTGGGAAAGTGAAGGAAGAAAGATGGAGAGAAATAGGCAGCAGCAGAGTGGAGCTTTAAGTGATGAACACAGCAGATCCTGCATGATTTAAAATATGCTCCACCCATCCAAAAAACATCAGATGGATTAAAATTTAGATTTTTAATAAAAATTAATATGGTTAGTATTGAGCAATCTGTTATTGTTCTTTTCACTGTCAACTATTGCTGGCCATATCTCATGCTTTCCTGCAACGAAAATAATACATTCACGATTGCTGTCATTCAGTGAATACTATAGCTCTGCCAGACCAATCTGACGTCATTTTTTAGTGCCAGTGTTGGTGAAAGGAACCGCAAAGCCCATCACTGTGCTGTAGCCTACAAAATGTAGTTGTTTTGTGCAATCAGATTGGAGTGCAAAATACATGGGAGTAGTGTGTTGGTATGACCCTTTCACATGTCTTATTTTCCCCGGCTATAGGTTTTTAATGGCAAATGGGCTTTTTCCAATTATGTACTCCCTCACTGTGCTCTCACATGAAGCATGTTAGTTAAACCAGCTCTGTTTTCTATGTCTGCCTGCTTGTCAGTCTCACACTGTGGTTCCTGACGCATGGGAGCAGGCTTTACAGAAACACAAATAGGGTTTAAACCCCAGCTCAGTGCTGTAGTTTAGACAAAAGGTAGGGATGATCTTTAAACCTCTTTAAATCTTCACTTGGTCTAAGTCAGACAAGAAGAACACTGTTCTGTGACTGCGTGTGTGTGTGTGTGTGTGTGTGTGTGTGTGTGTGTGTGTGTGTGTGTGTGTGTGTGTGTGTGTGTGCGCGTCCGTGCGTGCGTGTATGTGTGCATCACTAGAACACCTGCAATCCATCATGTTCCTCTCTTTAAAGAGACTCATTCCACCTCCCTCTGTCCTCCTCTTTCTCTCAGCGTGTATGAAAGATAACTAACATGTTTGTGTGCGAGAACATTTTCATCCCACCTGCCATCTAACTCTGGGGTTGTGATTGCAGAATGGACATAAAAGAAAACCCCACCACCACCATCACCATCATCAACATCATCATTCTCATGAACAACCCCTTCACCAAGAACAAACCGAACAGCAGCAGCAGTCGCAGTCACATATGATAGACTTAGACCTGGATATGGTGACTCAGGTAAGTTGTTACAGTATACTAACATGCACTTTGTAGTTCAAACTAATGCAATGTTCAAAGCTCTAAACAGGGAACATACTGTCCTGAGCGTTAGTTGCCGTGAACTACTCTTTAATCACGTCCTCAGATGATCTTTGGTGTTCGCATCCTCGTCTGTACCTCCAACTCTGTTCTTCTGTACTCATAAGTGACCCCAACTCTTAACCTCTGTCATTTATGAATAAAACATGCAACCTTGTTGTTGCCATAGTAACCAGGTTCAGGCAGGAGTAAAGTCAAGAGCCGCATGGGTGCACCCATGCATTCATGCCGCCGTGGTGTCCATGTGTGAAAGAGGACAAGCCAATGGAATAGAGAGAAAAACTCTCACTTAGCTCAGAGCGGAGGTCCTTTAAGGGCGGAGTAGACGTAAAGGTCATAGTGTCTGTCAGAGAACTGGTGTGGGGGTCAGCAGGGTTAGCCGACAGCAGCGGTCATCGCGGCTCCGAGCACATTAATAAAGCATTCATAACACTATGATAATCACAGCAACCTGACCTCACCAACCCGCCGCCGCACACGTAAAGAATATTGAGCGAATGGAAACTGGACAGAAGGTCTATAAATATTCAACTTCCTGTGCTGTTTGAACACTCTCTGCAGTACATTTTCCCCGTCAATGTGGTTTCACATTAAAGAACATCAGCACGGGCTCTGTCATTGACGAATGATTCATTGATGAATGCCAGAGGAAATTTATTGTAAAGTTAGAAAAACTCTTAATGTGTTCTGTGAGTGGAAATCCTTTTATCAGTGCCTGTGAATGCACTATTTTGTCTATCTTGGATATCTGGCTTATCTTGTTGATTCCATTTTGTCTGCTTTGCTAAACTCTGCTGCAGCCGTAGTATATATTACAACTTCCTATCCCTCTTAGTAAAAAAAAAAAGCCTTCTAGACTCATAATGTAAAACACCATGCTCACAGATCCATTTTCTGATACGTGTAAAAAGAACTTTGTGGTCTATGCGTGACCCAGGAGAGTGAACAAAAGGGAAGATATTCTAAGAACATTCATTATCTCTAAAGAATTTATCTGCATCCATGATTTATGCTAATCTCTGACCATGTGTTCAAGGCTTAAATTCCTTTATCAACTAAAAATAGACTATCCTTCACTTGCCACCAGCCTAAAGATATTAATAATGTGCAAAAAAAGAGGCAGATACTAAAGTGAAGGATCATGTGAAACTGTGAAAGGAAACAGAGTGGTACAGAACCAATCCAGATTGAATACAAAGGCTGCTGTCTCCGATAGTTATTCCCTCTGGGACATACCACATATCTTCCACAGGAAACATTAATGACTTGTCCAAAAGACGACGCTGCTACAATAATGATATTAAAGGGTGTGGTAGTCTGCTTTTAGATCCACTGATGGAAAGAATCTTTATCTGAAGCAGATGACAAAGATTGTGATAACTCCTGGTAGGTATGCCATCATAATCAATCATTTCATCTCATTATCCCATCTCTCCACACCCCTCTTTTACCTCTTCTGTTGCTGCCAAAGTCCTCAGGTAGGTAGCTCTAACATACCGAGCTAATGTCGCGTCGCATGCGGTGTATGATGCACGTTGCACTGGAATGTAGAGCGATTCAGAAATTGCATGTAGTCTAATATTCCCGCGATTGTGCCTGACTGCTATTATGCGCTTTCTCTAATTCTCAGAATATCAACCAATTAGAAATTTTTGGAGACATGTCTACGCCTCCTGACATCACCTCTCCATCTGTGAGTAGCCGTTATACATACACAGTCTGTGATTTACATCTTTTGAAATAATACCGGCATCTCCACTGAGTTGTCTCCTTTTCGTTGTCCGCCTGACCTCCAACCACAACCTGCACAGACTCCCGCCTCTCCAGCCAACACCCTGGACCCCTCACAGGGCTTGCAGCCTCCCACGGAACTGTTTGCTCCCTTCAATCCTGCGTCTGTGCCCTCAGGTAAGACCTTGTTTACGTTCTGCTTAAATACAAGGCTTCTAAAAGCCAGTGGGTAACAAGCTCAGCAGGAGAGACATGAAGGCAAACTGGAGACTAAGAAGATTCAGATGCAGGGGGCATCTGAAGAAGAGAAGAAAAGGGGTTGTGCTGAAATAAATATAGAGCGATGGAGTAGAAGCGAAACGTAGACGAGAGAAAGAGGAGAAAAGGTGGCATTGGTTGTGTGTTGAATATGAAAAGCATTATTATCCCGCGGCCTCAGATGCTGCTGATTTACTTGTGGCTGAGCCAACTGCGTCAGACGGGGGAAAGTAATAAAACATGCCGCGATGATTGTAGTGAAGACTTCTTTGTGCACAGAGCTACTGTGTATTTAGAAATTGGTATAAAGGTTTTGCATCTCTTTATTCACTCCCCTCATCACCTCTGCTTGCCTCCTCTTTTCCGTTCTCTGTGCATGTGTCAGAGCAGCCAAGGTTAAATGTCAACTTTCTCCACTGTAGTTAGCAAGCAGAGACTAGAACCAGGAGACTAGTGAGTGTGAAATACGAAACAGCTTTTACTGATGAATCTGAGTGATTTTAATGAGTGTGTTGAGTTCTACCTTTTCATAATGACTCTGCCTCATTCTGGAGGTAATTATAATAGTTCACCATGACCATTAAGAGACACTGCATTAGCCGCGGGCAAAAGTAGGGCAGCACTCTCTGGTGATGCATGTGCAGGTTTGTGTGTGGAAAAGCAGGCTATGCACTGTGGATATTCGAATCACTTTCTCTTTTGTCTTCTTTTCTTACTCTTTTAAAATGGCGCAGAAAAAAATGAAATAACTTATCTCAATCCACTCACAACCAGGTTATGTGACGATGGGAGCAGTACCTCCTGGCCACTGGTCCCAGCAGGCTTTTGCTGCCCAGACTCCGCTGGCCTTCGGGGTCCAATCTCCTCTAGGCCCGGTAGCCCAGGTGCTGCCAGGTGGCCAGCCTCTCATCTGGGGCCAGGCCAACATCTTCCCTGCCACCCAGCAGCAGTGGGCAGCCATGGCAGCAGGAGCCTTCCCCCCCACAGCCTACCTCCCAGCCCAGCCTGTGGGCACCCTGCCCGCCGCCATGTTCCAGACTCTCACCCCCGTCACGACTGTGACTCCAGCCGGCGAGAGCCATTCGAGCACTGGAGCCAGCGCTTCAGCTCCTTCCCCTTCAGCATCTTCGAGTCCACAGCATGGGGAGAGAGGAAAGAAGATGGGAAAGGAGATGTTCAAGGTGGGGAACTGATGAATACAGAGACGATTTTTACAAATAGTCTTCATAGTCCCATTCAAAATAAAAACTAAATATTAGTTTTTGCTCCTTGAATAATTTATCACAGTTAATTTTCTAATTTAAGTATTTTTTTAGAGTTGCACTATGTCTGGGACCAGTTTTTAATTGCTTGGGTAAGTCTGAAACAAGCCTTAGGGTGCAAAGAGTCATAAAAGTGGGACATGTAAGTACAAATGGACAGTCATACATATTTGGGTTGTATTTGATCATTTTAGCTATGTTGAGCAAATTAGCCTCATTTAACCCTTTAAAGGCTTCCAAAAAATTACATTTTTGGAAATACATTTTGGTTCACATAGTTAGGCCACATACAAACACATCAAAAATGCACATTTTTTCGGATTCAACTAATCTGTAGTGTAAATACATACATATTCATATCAGAATTTTTCACTTGTAAAATCTCATCTATGAGAGAACATATTTCCCCAATCTGGTGGTGTTTTCATCAATAAAAAGGCTGCAAAACAGGCAGTGATTTGTACAGTAACCTGAAACAAAGGTCACTAATTGATTGTCCACACTTTCAATGTTAACTTTGCTGACCAGTCTCTGTCTTCCTTTAGGATTTTCAGCTGGCGAAGCCTCCGGCCATGCCTTCGAAGAAGGCTGATCAGCCCAGTTTAACAGGAACCTCAGAGGCGTTCAGCACTTACTTCAGCCGTGTGGGCACTGCCCAGGACACAGATGACTGTGATGACTTTGACATTTCTCAGATGAATCTGACACCAGTCACCTCCACAACACCATCCACCAACTCCCGTGAGCGCTCTCTCCGTGTCTGTCTGTGCTGTGTAACACGCTTTTTCTCTTATCACCATCCAGCGTGTAGTTACGCCTTAATTGTTCTGTCCTCCTCTGCAGCACCCACCCCAGCTCCCAGGCAGAGCTCTCCCTCAAAATCCTCAGCCTCTCACGTCAGTGACCCCCCCACCGACGCCACAGACCCCCCCACCGACGACTCGTTTGGCGAGGCAGAGGGCAGTCCCAGTCGCAGTGGAGAGGAAGATGCTGTAAGTGTGGTGTGGTTTGGTGTGTGAGAAATTTTTGGAGTAAGCCAAGTGTGTGCGCCTTTTTAATAAGTCACTTCTTATGCTGCTATAACCTGCACAGCTTGTTGAGATCTGCTGATAAATAGCCTTTGTAGCCGTGTTGGCGGGCCAGGTAATCACTCTCGCTGATTAGGGGGCCGACGCTGTTGTGTCCTTTAGTGTGAGAGTGTGTGTTGGTGTTTGTGTCAATGCATATGAAAATGTGCACGTCCAGTGTGGGTTACTGTGGAAAAATGAGCAGTAGCATGCATGAGTATTGGGTTGAGTGTGTGCATGGTCAACACAGCGTTAAATTAGCTGGTGAAATTGTCAGAGACATCATTAAGCTGTTATTAATACCAGCAAGGTAGCATCCATACATCATTACTTCTATGTGGACAGACTCATCTGTGGTGAGATATAGGAAGCGTAGTGCCCCAATTCTTCTTCCAGGGGCAATTAATATTTATTTTACCTGTAGCACCTTAATCTGGGGCAGAAAAATGGGTGAAATTAAGGAGGAGTGAGAAGATGGAGAGAAAATAGAAAGATAAAACGAAAGAAAATGGGGGAAAGAAGGATAGAACGTCAGATTCTTAGGGAGTGCCTTTGACCAAAGTCCTTGTAGAATCTGTGACCTTCTAAGAAGCAAGACTTTTCTAGTTCTTTCCCTGCCATTTTCTTCCTGTCTTCCAATTACTCTTTTTTTTGTTTCTTTCAAGCTTGCTTCTCTCCTCCCTCTCGTCCTTCACTCCCCAGGCGTGAAACATTAGTTTTATGCCTCCAATCCGGCTATTATTGAAAAAATAGAGGACTTTCACACTGCTGAAAATGTCACCAGCTCTGAATAAGACACAGAAGCTTTGACCAACCCAAAGACATGTGCATTGGTGGCGACACTGAGTGAGTGCGGCGAAAAGGTTACAAAAAAAAAAAAAAAAAGCGAGAGGACTGGAAAGATGGAGCAAACGCAGAAAAACAACCTCCCACCCTTTTGTGGGTTGAGGTGCAAAAAGCAGAAGTGTTTTAGGAAAAAAAGCAGTGGATCAATAGAAGTAACTCCACAAAGGTTTTCATAACACACCACTGTAAATGAGTGCATGTTTACTGTTTGTGTGTATTTGCAAAGAAGTTTCTATAAAAGGAAAAGCTGCGATGGGCTGTGGTTTTCTACTCTAAGTGTCTGTGTTCCTCCTTCAGAGCATTAACAGCTTTACTCTTTGCTTCCTGTTTGCTCTGTTCTTGTAGTTTATCAATCAAGCGTTCTGTCCTTCAGATTTATTCTTCTCTGTCTGTTTTCCCTTTATTTCCTTCTTATACTCTTCCATGGACCTTCCTTTCCACCCTTTCCTCTTCCTTCCTTTCCGTCTTCCACTCTTTAGGCATGTGGTTCTGGGTCGCCCTGCCCCAGCGAGACAGCAGAGCCCAGCCCAGATCAGGCCAGTCCAGAGGCTGGGAGCTAGATAGCAGCAGGGCAAGGTAGGTATCAATACCTCTCCTTCCCCTCTTAACTCCTTCAACTCTCTGCATGTATCTCTTCTTCTCATTTACTGTTGCACCTCCCTTACATAAGTGTGTTGCATCTTTCTGTTTTTTTTTTTGCATCAGTGGTTACATTTTCACTGTTTTACCTGTTTTCATTGCCTCGTTAACACAAGTTCAAAGGATGGCACACGTGTGGTTTGGTTTTAATGCTTTATCATGTGTGGGAATTTTTTGTTTTGCAAGTATCTGTTGATGATGAAGGTGTTGTGCATGTGTGACTTATTGGAAACAGTGTGTGACAAGTTCATTGCGCAACATCACTTTGGCCATAGTGCTCTCATTGTGTTCTGTCATTCTGATGTGCACCTAAATCACGCTCAGTTCTCTAAATAGCACACGTCTCACTTGGAAATTCAATAGCGTGTGACAGCCAATCAGAAACTGTGCACTTCAGTGAGCAGGATGTCTTTTGGGATTTGTGTGCAATATGCTGATCTCAGTTGTTTGGCTTAATTTGATCAGGATGTATGCTCACATTTTATGCATTATATACAGTGTGCAATGTCACTTAAGCACCAGGCACCAATGTTAACCGTTGAGCGATATAGACAGGCAGTCACTGATGACGGGCATGTTTTCACACTTTTTGCACTTTGTTCTACAGTGAAATTCACAACTTTCATAAGCTTGAACGTTCTATGAGAAGCATGTCAATATGCGGTTTGCCTATTCAATGACACACAAACACACACACACACTCCAAGAAAAAGAGCCATTTTGATCCCTGCCTCCCTACCCGGTGTCCTCTCCCACACAATTCCTGACTGTGGCTCCTTAATGATAGCTGCTGGCACTCACACCAGAAAAAAATGTGATGGTTTTGTTTTCATCAGCTAATACTGGAGCGCCAAGATTAATGACTGCCCCGATATAATTGGCATTAATTAAAACCCAAGGAGCCTTCAAGTCCTTCCCCACTCCGGGAGAGGAGGAGGGGGGCAAAGCAGCTTCCCTCCCCTGTTGGCCTTGCTCCTCATTCAGACGCTATGAAAGCTGCATGGCAGCAGGTGGATGTGGCACTTAAGTACGAGAACGAATTTTAGAATACTGAGCAGGAAATCTGGTTATGATCTAGCAGCTATGGCCAGAAGCTTCTAGTCTGTCCTCTGTAGTAGGTGGACTGCTTTGGTCCTGGTCCAATTACGCTGTTCCCATATGGTGTTTACTTGCTCAATCACATCGGCTTTAGACATCTTCCCAAACACACACACCTGTGCAGTAGTCCCGGCTATTCCCTGGACAAGCACACCTGTGATCGATACTGTCACCACCTGTGCTCATATTGGAGCCAAAAATATGCGTGTGCTTGTGTGAGTGTGTTGCTGCTGGCCATGACCGCCTGTCCTGTCCTCCCCCTCCCACTGCGTGTCTCCGACAGACATGTGTTCAGGCTAGTGGGAGTGTAAGTGTTTTTTCTGGGGTGATTTCATCATGTCCAGTGAACGCTCCCGAGTCTCAGCCATGAAATGGCCTGCTTCCACGGTTCACTGACCAATCTCACATTGCTCCCCCTGCCGAGGGCCTACCACACGCATGCACATAAATGTCCACACATGTACCAGCCAGGCCGGATATTCTGGCCTTGAGGCTGCTGCCACGCCAGCAAATCACTCATACCTCCACCGAGGACTTGTACTCGCTCTCTCGGCTGGGGATGAAGGAGCTGAAGCCGCCTCAGATGGCAGTGCCTGTTAGATGATGCAGGGTGACACCGCTGGGCTGTGGCTCTGGTGCATTGGCTGAGCAGTGTGTGCTTGCTGTCACTGCTTGTCTCAGCCTCTTTGTCACCTTTCTCGGGGCTGCTGGCAGCTACTTTCTGCTGACTGTCTGGCCTTGGCCAGCCCTGCAGTTACAGCTTTGTATGCCAAAGACCAAAGCCTTAACTAAAGCAGCCCTCCCAGCATCAACCCAAGTATTCTTTTTTTTAGATGAAAGCTGTTGCAGATTGTGCATTATGTAAGTTTAAGCACAAGTAGAAGTGAGAGGTTCAATCATTCGTTGCTTATCTATAAAATGTCAAACAGCATATTCAAAAAAAAGAAAAACATAATGGTTTTCCAGAACCCAGTTTAACATATTTTAATGACTTCTTTTTATCTAGCTGAGCCTCCAAAACAGAACAGCCCAACGTTGAGTCATACTGTGACAGAGACACACCTAACTACGAGCAGTTTGCTCAACTAAACCTTCTTCTAATAGGGGAGCTGTGGGCAGCCCCAAACTCTAAATGAGTTTTCTGCTCTGGAGAAGTCTCCCAGAATATAATAGGAAAGTCAGTAGCCTCCAATCAAGTTGTCTACATGGCAGATTGAGTGGCTGGCTATAATTATGTGTACAATAATAACGACCCCATTGTGAGTGACTGCAGCAGGGTGTTCCATCATCCACTGTTGTCTTCCAGCTCAGCTGGAGAGAAATGCAGACATGATGACTCATAACTGGTTTTTCAAGGCACTACCTCTGATTCTTGCTGGTCCTGGAGGGAGTTTGAGGTGGGAGAAAATATGCATTTACATGGACACTGTGATAACAACACACAAACACGCATGCAGGCACGCGCACACAAATGGCTTTGAGAGTGATGGACCTATGAACGGCCTAAGAGGTAAGAGGAAAAGTGACCGAAGGTCTCCTTCAATGCAGTGTGCTACTGCCACCTGGTGGTGATGTCAGTTATAGGAACTTGCAAACCACTGCAAAACTAGAGCTAACTTGTCAGGGCTTGCAGGTTGCTGATACTTGCAGTTCAGTCAGTTGAGAGAATGAATCATAAATCCGGGCACTCCCTTTTTATTATGTAACACTCAGATGAAACACAGAGGCCAGACACTGACATTACAGATATAGCAAGCCTTTGAAAAAAACAAAGGAAAGTAAAAATGTGGTAATTTTTTTTTTCTTTCATTGACAGAAGAGGAAGGACCCTCTCTATGCCCAGATTAACAAAGGGAAGAAATAAAGAGACACACAGGAAGACAGACCTGACCAGCACTGAGAGAACAGGAGGAGAACCCTTAACCTCTGTTTGTGTGAGTGCGTGTGTGCGTGCATGTCTGGCACATCCCCGCCTGGCCAAGCCCTTCTTCTTCTCCTTCAGCTAACAACCTCCCAGGAGGAGCTTCCACACTCCCACAGTCCTCCTCCTCCTCCTCCTGTCTGCAGTCTTTCCTCCTCCTGAGAGGGGAGAGCCCTCTTGGTCATTCACTCCAGGCAGGAAGGGATATCAATCACTGAGACGGATCCAGTTCTCCCTCCACTGCGCAGTCTTCTCCTCTCCTCCCTTCTCCCTGTGGCGACTCACACCCAGCCTTACAGATAGAACCTGCTCCTCCCCTCTCTGCCCCCCCATTCCCTTCCTCCTCCTTTGCTCTCTTTCCTCTGCCTCCTGTGTCTGGCCAGAGACTGTGCTGCCAAGAAGGGACTGAATCATGCAGTGCCTCCCCGTCTCTGACACTCCCTCACACACGCACGCTCATCGGGATTAGAACGATCACCTTTTGTTTTAATGGACAGAATCTGCATCTGTAGTGAGGAGATCCCATAGGAGGAGCTAGACTATTAATGGGCCTATCAGGGATGGCCCGTTACTGGGATCACTGCTTCTGATTGCTTGGCTGGTTCGGGGAGTTTAACCCCATTCTTGTGAGTGTCTGCTGGATCACTATGCAGAAACAGACTCTCTGGGAGCTACTCACACACCAACGACATACATCTTGCACACAGGAATCAGCTTACATACTCTCACACATGCAAACACATACACACAGTCCACCTTCTCTGACATGCATACACACAGTAATTTGCCAAACGTCTCTCCTCGCAGACAGACTCATACAGAGGCCAGAGGACCAGACATGCTGAAGAAAAGACACTGAGAGGGAAGTGCTGCAAGTTAAACAGATTCTGTGATTGAACTGTTCATTCTCTATAGCTTTTGTACAATACTGATTAAAAAAGAAGAAGAAATTGAAAAATTTGAATTTTTATTTTATAAGTCAATCAAGCCGCTGGGGTCAGCTCTATAGGAGATATAGAGTCAACATGGCTTTAAGGCATCTGATCGTTGGTTTGCCAAACTCATTTTGTAAATAATGATAACAACCATTTTGTCCACTGGACTTCTGTGCCATAAAATAGGAAGGCTTCAGTTATGCAACTCTTGACGTTAACCCAAGCAATACCAACATATGTTTTCTTTTTCCTGTTGTCTGTTTCATTCGCCTCACCCCCCCTCTTTTGTGCATAGATGTTGTGAACCATTAATTACTCTGGTTCCAGCCCTAAAGCCTGCACCGTGCCCTGCTGTGTCTTCTTGAGTTCCCACCCAAAAACACTATATCGCGGTCCTGAGCTTTTGTATCACAAGACTATCATTTTTATGTTGCAGGCAACAGTCAGGGTCTCACTCACTCACTGTAGCCCAGACTGCTTCTCTCCTCCATCACATTCTCCCAGACTAGTCTCAAAGATAACAGCGATGCTCTGCCCATCTGTCTGTCTGTTGGTCAGGTGCCAAACTGCTGCTGTCTGAGTGTGGACTGCAGCATCCTCTGCTACAACTACATCAACTGTGATGCCAATGACTCCCTATTTTATGGCCAGAGTCCCCATATCATTCGAGAACTCTTTTGGACTATGAAGCTGATTAACTTTAAAACTTTGAGAACTAGATGATGAGCAAAGACGTTAAATAAAAAGGGAAACGTTGCTGTTTGAGTACATAACATTTCTAGACCTATTTTAACTTTACCTCAGCTAACAGTTTCTTAATGTAAATTGACACATTATTTTTATCTTTATGAATATGACATTCTACAGTGGGTTTTTAGATGATTTTTTTGGTTCTATCTTGATTTACGTATTCCACCATGTATTACTGTTACAAATAAACACATCCCAAATGACTAATACGTGTGTTTATGCCTCTGCTTCTGTGTGCGAGCAAGAAAGAGTGAGCCTAATGGTGTGTGCCTAGCAGAGGTGACCCCCCCCCCACACACACACCACCTCCACCATCAAGTGCCACAGCATTTTGCAATAATTTAACACTGCTTTAATGACCTGTCACATTCTGCTACACTCTATTGCAAGCTGTCATAAGCTTTATTAGCAAGCAACCGCAAAACAAGAACTCTAACCTTCCTACTCTTGTTCTGTTTCTCACTTTCTACCCACAGAAAGGGTTCAGACACGAGTACACCCTTAATGCACTGTTCTGTAAATTCAATGGAACTAGAACTTTACACATTTTAAATGAACCATTTTACACACAAAATGCTGTCACTGTGCTATTTGGTTGTGGGATTAGTTAGGTATTTGAGATGCTTATCTGTAGGATTTCTGACACCTGTGCAGGTGAATGGAATTGCCTTGTTATTCCTTAAACATTAAAAAATTATATCTGACAGCTTTTGTCTTCCCTCAAACAGTGTCCTGGGTACTCCATAATCTATAAACCCTACTGTGTGCAGCTTATTTGAGAACATTTCAGCTGTGAAAGCTGTCAAAACTGACATCTGCAAATTGTCCAAGATGAGCAGCAGGCTGTGCTGGAAAGATGAGCAGCAGTTTGACCATCTTTATGTATTTTTCAAGAGAGCACCACAGCTATAGTCTTCTCCATAGAAACCAAAAAGTTGCAGACATGTTTAAAGGCAGATGCTACAGGTTAATAATAAACAAAAAACCGAACGCTATCAAGACAACCGTTTTATTATACATGATGAGCCTTATCTTTAACTATCAAATGTATCAGCTATCTAAATATCTTCTAATTTGCCTTTTGAAATTTGTACACTGGATGAAGCCAGTTTAAAGTTTGCATATCAGTGTGAAATGTTTTTACAGATCTGATTTTAAGTAGCTCATTTTTTTACTTGAGAAAATTTTGTCAACAGATAAGATAAGATTTTCAACATGCTTCTAGGAATAGAATGCACCATGAATCACATACTCAAAGTTTTTTGAATGAAGGATGCGGTAAAAACCTTCCACATACAGATGGGAGTAAAACTTAGATCTTTCCCTGAAAAAAAAGAAAGAAATGGCGTTAAAAGGTATCCAATGTAAAATTGCAAAAACAAAAATTGTTTTTAGTTTACAAGATTACCTACAATCATTTAATTCTTCTGTAATGCAAATTTTCTGGAATGTTTTATTTAAATATGCAAATACAATCACCTTAAACATGCACCAGTTACAATACATTTCAAAGCACAAGGCCGCAAAATAAAGACTTCATTCTGTTATTTATAGAATGAAGAATATTATTTATCCACTAGACTGAGCAAAGACATGCTATGTACACCAAACAGCTTGAAATCTACACTCATTGACCACTTCTTTAATTAAACCTGTTCAACTAATAGTTAACACACAGAGCTAATCAGGGACATTGTATAAGCTGACTCCTTTTAGACACGTAGACATGATCAAGATGACCTGAAGTTTAAAAAAAGCATCTGAAAGGAAGAAAGATGATTTAAGTGAACGTGGCAAACTGCTGCTCTACGGGGATTTTACCCCCCAAAACGATCTCTAGGGTTTATAGAGCAATGGCCCAAAAAGGAGAAAATATCCAGTAAGCGAAATGCCTTGTTGATCAGAGGAGAATGGCCAGACTGTTTTGAGCTAAAAGGAAAAGAACATAACTCCCTTTACAACCAGGGTATGCAGAGGAGCATCTCTGAACACAGTGCTCCTTGAAACACTACAGCAGTAGTGGCACCACGTGCAGGAAATTTAGGCTACATCACCAAAGTTGGACAATGGATGATTGAAAAAACATTCCCTGGACTGATGAGTCTGGATTTCTGCAACAACAAACAGCATCAAAAATAGATTTCTCCTGCCTTGCAACAACAGTTCGGGGCGGTGTTGGTATAATGGTGTGTGGGATATCTCAAAAACTTTGGGTTCTTTAGTAGGCTACAAACTCAGCATTGTTTAAAAACTACAGTACAATCTGAGTACTGTTGTTGTCCATCCCTTTATGACCACAGTGTGCCCACCTTCTGATGGCTGCTCCCATTAGGAATGCACCATGTCACGAACCTCAAATCATCTCAAAGTGGTTTCTTAAATAGCCTCTAAAGTCACCACATCTCAGTCCAATAGAGCAACTGTGTGATGCGGTCATGCTGGTAAGGACCAAAATCTCTGATGAAAGTTTCCCGCACTTTTGTTGAATCTGTGAGAATTAAGACAAAAAGAGATCCTCCTTAGTACGAGTAAAGTGTACCTAATGAAGTGACCGGTGAGTGTACACAACTTGGTAGTGAGTTAAGCGTATGAGAGACTATAGTCTGCTACAGTTACAAAGCTGCCAAATAAAGAGAACGCTTACAGAATGTATTTATGTCACATTATTGACACATTTCTTCGGTCATCTCATTTTCTCTACGTTTAATTTGAATGATTCGTTTAGGCGAGAGTTAATAAATCAAAGATTAAACTTTTATACCACATCCTCTCATAACAGCAAAATACACTGTTCTTATAAGAGAGATTAGCATTCTTAAAAAAATGAGTCACTTTGAAAATAAACACAAAAAAAATCTCCATCCGCTTGGTTTCATGAGAGTGACTCACGTCGTGCCAGCCGGGCGACATTCCTGAAGAAGAGGGAGAAGAATCCAAGAGCTGTTGACAGTCATCGTGCTGTGGCGTAAAATGCTCAGCAGGACTAGTTTGACGAGCCTGACTGTTTTTTACTCAATCGCACTCCTCCTCTGAAACCATCTCGGGTGCGCATGGGACGCAGATTTGTCTCGATCAGAGGTGAAGCACGCAGGAACCTGGAACAGTGAATACACTATTTAAAGTTTCTTTCTTCCTTTTTTATTTTAAATTAATTTCTTTGTTTTTTTCCAACGGACACAGGATGAGAAGCTGAATAAGAGAACGATCTCTATTCGTACAGGAGGTTTTTTTTGGTCGTTTCTGTGGATATTAAAACGCGCAATGGAACAGGTATGTCCCATGACGCTCGTAACATTATGATGATTGGATAATATGCTATTGATATATTTAAAGTTGTGTTAGCAGACATAAATCCTGGCAATACTGTAAACTGACATTTGAAGAAAAAAAAGATCAAAGCTTACAACAACATTAAGTAAAGTGAGACAGCGTTTTAGCTCCGTACGCTGTAACGTTGTTACTACAATGATGACATAGTTTATCTTACCGGATTAAGACCAGAACTAAACTCCTCTTAATAATAAGTGATTTGGGATTTTGTTCTTACTCCAAATATGTTAGGGAAATAAAATTTACCTTATTTAGGTCCTGTATTGAGACTATTGTACTGTGTGATACTTTCATCAGGAGGAACAGATTGACTTTCAGGCCATAAGGGCCAAGTTTCAACAAGAAGAATTCATACTGAAGAAACCCAAGATAAAACCTGTTCTCCCAGAGAAGTCAAAGGTGGTCTCTCCTCCCCAGAGCCCCAGTCATTACCTCCCTTCAGGTGCACGCCCCTCCCTGCTGACCACCATTAATGAGAACTTGGAAAGAAAGACACTATTTGCCCCAAGAGTGGTCTTCAAAGATGATCCGAAAGAGAGCAAAAAACCTCTCATCGACGATAAAGACAAAAGTGAAGGGAAACGGAAAGGTGGTAAGCACAAAACACTCAAAGGGAGCAGGGAGAATCTTCTTAAAGATTCCGTGGATCAAAAGAAAGTTAATAAGAAAGACAAGACGCTTCCTTCGGTTGTCCCTGTAACTCAGAAAGAGAGTACTGCAGAGCTGGTGCCAGCCGCACCCCCACCTAAAGTCACAACAGAGAAAAAGAAGCCTTTCAGTCTTTTCAAAAAGTCAAAACGAGATTCAGTGTTGATCTCAGCTGATCCAATTCTGGACACCCCAAGCTCAGATATTGCTGGACTAGCTCCACTCCTCCCAGTGCCTTCTGAATCTGGTGGGGAAACAATACCTAATTCA
Organism: Copadichromis virginalis; assembly: GCF_057382275.1. Lineage (NCBI taxonomy): Eukaryota > Metazoa > Chordata > Actinopteri > Cichliformes > Cichlidae > Copadichromis > Copadichromis virginalis. The sequence continues at coordinate 7,835,367 of NC_140639.1, forward strand.
ACATCAGAGCCCCATCTACCAGACAACCCCACCTTACCAGATCACAGTGCTGATGTAGAAATGTCCCCAACCTCTACTACTCTTGAATCTTTTGCCTTCAACCTACCTCCTCCTCTCATACCTGAGAGCCCACCACCTGAAATCCCAATCTTGACCAGTGAAATCCCACCTGAAATAGAAAATCCCACTTTTCCTGTTTCTAGCCAAGATGAAGCTATTACCAGTCCACCCAGTGTCTCTCCACCTCTTCCACCCAGCTGTGTCATCTCTGGTTCTCCTTCCCTGGTTTCTTCTCCATCTCCATCACCCGCCGAGCCTGAGATTACATCTGAGATTGGGAAAGATGATATTTCTATAACTGCTGTGGAGAAACTTCCTTCTCTAGCCACAAACCCTCCATCTGTTCCACCATCTCCCAAACCAGAGCGTCCAGTCTCAGCACTCTCTGCCCTGGAGAGGGCAGAGGATATGAGTCCTGGAAAAAGAACACCACCAGGTGACCAGAGGATTTTCAATGCTCTACAGAATGCACGCAAGAAGACCAACAGGTAAAGAACACAAACAGCAGGAACACACACAGTTTCATTCCAGCAGTTACGAAGAAACATCTCTGTTTACAGCTCAGTCACTAACAAGATGTAATTTCTCACCTGCTCTTAGCCCCTTGATATGTGACATCCACTCCTATTCTGTTACCCCTCCACCTGAGGAATCTTCCCAGTGTCAGAGCCCCACTGAAAGTCTTCCAGAACTCCCACCCATTGATTATGAAGATCGAAAAGGCAATGCCGTCCCATCGAAACCAGCACAAGTCAATGGCATTGACCACCGTAAGTCTAATTAACATAACCACAGTAGAGCTCCCCTCCCCCCTCCTCTCTTCCCCACCTCTTACTTTTCCGTGGATTTACTTCACCTCAAAAGAAGTTGAGAAGAATTTATCTCATCATCATCAGGTATGTGCTGTAGGCCTGCAAAACATAATTTAATAGCTTAGAGTTTTAGCTGCAGAAAATACCTGGCCACAAGGTCGCCTCAGGTGGTGACATTCTTCTTTTGTGCCAGAAACAACTTAGCAGAAGGCAGGGCAGAGCTGCAGAGGTATGTTTGCTATGTCAGAGGTGCAGTGACAAACAGTTCAACGTCTGTTAAGCACAGTGCAGAAAGAGCAGGAAGTCTGCAGCTCTGTTTCATTTGCATTGCATTTTTGAAATTGTGCATACAGGTTTTTATGTCAAGCTCGTTTAATATGATGAAGTCTACTGTTACAAATTACAGATGAGTACCTTTGACATGGTTTCTAATCTTTTATTCTGCAACAGCAAACAGTTTTGTACAGCTTCAAAAGGCAGCAAGCGGGCAAGTTTCTAGAGATGTGTTTTTTATTTTAATTAAAGTAGCAAAATTGAATTATACTGCACATTTCTTATAAATGCATTAGCTCTGCTCTACAGAGTTATACAAGAACAACTTCCACAGTGGGTTTGACTGGTTTTGTTTCCTTACATATGCAATTCTTATTCTTTTTCTTGCCCTATCTCTATTTCTGTGTTGGAAAATTCACTTTCAGATGTAGTTTTGATGTTGAATGGTTCTTTTTGACTTAAATGAGATTAAAGTTCAAAATCTTTTAGCAATCATATCTAGTCATAACCTTCTAAACTGTTATATGTTCATATGTAATGTCATTCCTTCCAGGACAGCCCTCTCCATTGTTGCAAGAAATCACTGAGGGACCTGACCCTGTCCCTGAGGCGATTCCCCCGCCTCCACCCAAGATGACTATTTCAGATAATGGGCTTCTGAATTCTTCTGTAGAGGAACCTGCCATACCTAACTCTGCCAACTTGAGTGAATTCATTCCTCCACCTGTCATGGGAGTTAATGGTGTGGTCACCAGTGCTAGACTCACAATTTAGAGAAAAGCTAAACTTCAGTGGCCTGTTCTTGTAATGCGTCATAATCCTTTATGCTTCTTCTGCAGATATCCCTGCTCCACTTGAGTTTTCAGAGACCTACACCCCTGATGTCCCAGAGGTTGACAATGTGGCTTCAGGCATTCCTATTCCCGAGCTGCAGGGATCAGAGTTGGAGTATGAGATGTACCCAGGTGCAGATGTTCCAGACGGTTATGACCCGCCAAAGGCTCACAGTAATGTTCCGCAAACCGAGATCCACACAGAGACACCATATGGAGACATATCCCAAAATAATCCACTACCAGAATCATCTCATGCTCTCGGTCAGGACTTACAACAGGCGTCAGAGTAAGACATGCAAATTTAATCTATTTTATTTCTCATTAAAATGGTTCTTAATCCCTGACAAGTTAGTATTCATTAGTGTTTGTTCAACTTTTTGTCCCACGCAGGCCCCAACCAGAAGACGATGTTTATCAGAACACGGAAAATGCGTACGAGTATATCGCCACACCTGATGGTGACAAGAAAAAAGTCAAGACTAAAGTCAAGAAACGCAAAGAGCCAAAGAGTAAGAAACTATTTATACTAGAAAAATAGGAATTGTGCTCAAATTAATACAGTAATATTAGAAACTGCCTGGAAGGGTTGCATCTTTGGTATTGTACATAACTGTGTCCTTCTTTTTAAACCACAGATCCATATGTTGAGTCAATGCCAGTAACGGTAAGCTGCAGTGTAAAATCAAGACTTTATTTTTCTTCATTCAAAAAGATAAGCTTTCTTTATGCAATTTTAATTCAAAGTTAATTAATCCACATTCTTTATTCTTACTTATAGGTTCAAGAGAAAACCAAGACGTTGAGGTTTGGCAAGTAAGGCCTAATTTTTTTTATCCAGAGATTTTTTAATTTCTCTTATCCCCGGGGAATTAGCGATGAGAGTGTGATTTGCTTTTGTTTCACTCATATTCTCCTCTGCTATTAACCAGTAGTCCTTTTCTAACTGGATGATCCTCTTCATTCTGCCTTCCTCAGGAGTGAAAAGAAAGCAGCTGCAGAGGGGCCTGATGAGAAGGAGCTGAAAAAGAAAGAAAAGCAGCGGCTAGAAAAGGAGAAGAAGGAGCTAAAGGAGAAACAAGAACGGGAAAAGAAAGAACAGAAAGAGAGGGAAAAGAGGGAGAACGAGATGAAGAAGAAATTCAAGGTAAGTGAACACGGAAGGTTAAGAAACATCGGGGGAGGGTGGGGTATATGTTCGGGCATACAAACCTGTCTGGATTCATTCCTGGCAGTGGAAGAGTTGAAGTGAGCAACATGTGCAAGCTCAAACAGAATACGAGCAAACATTTGTTTTGTCTGTGATATTTCTGACAGAACACCTATGGGCCATTCTTTATTTCTGCATGTTCTTCTACAATATTACTGTTCTGAACATGTTCTGATTAATGTTTGTGTTGTAGCAGAAACTGCTGTAATAATTAACATAGGGATGAACCCAAAAAAGATGCAACAACTCTATAAATGCGGTTTTGTGTCTACTTTAGCTCTGGTTTTTTTTTTTTTTTAACACAACAGGCAGCTGGCTTTACCAGAAACACAAAAAATGGAGTAAATGCCAGCAGCCCAGTTAATATCATTAAGTGTAAAACCCAAGGATTACAAGATTAATGTCACATTTGTCACACGCTGTAAGTACTGTACATGTAAGAAGCACGTCAACATTTATTATGTCATCATGTGCTGCTTCTTTGCTCTATTCCTCTATTGATAAAACACAGACAGTTTTAATAATCATATCAATTCAAAGCCTGGTGCCTCTCCTGCTGATGCTTTGACAGTCTTACAGCTTAGCTGTGGTAAATATCATACATCTGGCAACTAAATGGTTTGATATGTCAAACCTTTTTTTGTGATTAGTGCGAAATGGTTACCTTGCTGAGATTGTGTTCCTATGCAATTCTCAGTGGAACTACTTTGATTTTAAATCTTACCCATATCCCCCCTGGACTTATGTCCCTTTTGAAACAGTGCTTTTTCCTAATAAAGACAGTATTGTTGTACAGTATAAAATCTTTTAATCTACCTTTTGCAGATAGGTCCAAGTCCTATCTGCAAAAGGCAGTCTACCTCTAATTGTACTTGTATCATCAGTAATCATGATTGCTCGTTGACAATCATGACATCATCATCCTTTCATAACGAGACTGTGCACTGTGGAGAAATTGTGATGGGGTTGTTGCCTTTGCAAAAGACATAAAAATATCCTCCGATCAATGAGAGAGAAAGAGAAAGAGAGAAGTTAGAAGAAAACAACAACAACAATAACAACAATCCCCAAATCAGATGATGGAATTCAAGTAAATCATCACTCCATTTCTCATTTCTCCAATTCTTGATCAGATTATATTGGGCATCCACAGGGCAGTTAGATGGCAGTCTTGTCACTCAAATACCTTCAGATCAGCAAATGCAAGCCTGTTGGCTTTGAGAAAGATGCCTTTGTAAAAAATAATACACATTTCTTACTTATCAGGAACAAAATCACGTATCGAGAGTAAGTACTGTGAACATAACAGCAGGTTAAAGATAAACTGCTCCTCCCACTCTGACACTTAAGAAGTCTACTATAGGTCTGTAAATTCTGACTGTTAAAATGAAGAGTAACAGCATGCATCAGGCAAATGGGAGTCATCTCAGTGTTTCTGCACAACAACAAACTATTTGTCAGGAGACTGCTCTTTAATAGAATAAATTACACGATTAGCCCACCATCCAGCTAGTGAACACATGTATTTGTTTTGTGGTATAAAGCCTCTTGTAGTGTTGTTTTCAAAAGTGCTACATGAATATTGTTTATTGAGGTTATTTGAGTGCAAGTGGAGGAATATTCAGTGTTAACATGTAACTGTGTTTGTTAGATCACAGGACAGGAGGATGCCCTTTACCAGGCAAGAGTAGTTGTAACTGCAAAGGGACGAAAGACTGATCTCCCCGTCAAAGCAGGAGACACGATCAGCATTATTCGAACAGCAAACTGCCCCAAAGGAAAGTGGCTGGCCAGAGACAGCACCAACAGCTGTGAGTTAAAAAAATAAACAATCAAGATTAAAAGGATAAAAGGATGCAAGAACCTGTTTTTGAAACATAAGTGCTATAATCTGAAATGACATCTGAAATGACTGAATAACGACCATGTGAATGTGTTTTTAGATGGGTATGTCGCCGTTGACCATGTGGAACTGGACATCAAGGAGATGTTAGAGCTGGGAAGGAAAACTCATCCCGGGTCAAACAATAACTTTATCGAACCAGACGGTGCCCGCATGATTTCACAGTAAGAGTTTCATACAATAACAAGCTATCATGTGTAACCTTCTACTACTGTTATTACCTTTAAGTTAAAAAGTTATTTACAGATGATTTTTATTTCCCCCAGTGACTCAAACCATTATCAATTACCAGGAGAAAGCTGTAAGTGTTTCCCGTTTCTACCCAAGATAACAAAATACAGTGAAATTATTCAGCAGCAGTTTAATATTTTTGATGTTGACATGCTCAGTCACAGACGACAGTGAGGAGTGGAGCGGTGATGATGATGAACCTCCCTCTGGTTCTCCAAGTACACAGGCTGTACTGTGAGTAAATGCTCAATTATGCTCTACTTTTGGTGTTTACTGCTTGTTTCTATTGAGGACAAGAGTTAAGGTGATCAATCTGCTATTAACAGTTTTTTTGGCACTCTTTTTTCCTGCAGAGGTCATACCCGGACATTTTCCATGCCAGATGTGGGTAAGACATAACAACTTAGGCAGCACCATTCCCCAGTCAGCTCTTGTGAAAAAACAAGTTTGGGAAGATCTTTAATTGTTTACTGGAAACATACATTAAACAAAGCATAATGAATCACTTACTGAATTACTCACTTAAAAGTCACCTTTCAGTACAATACAAAAATTAATGGGACACTTGTGTTTGTCATGTTGATTTCCTCAATTTGTTATCTTGATGTGGGTTAACAGATACAGTAAACAAAGATACTACAGACTTGATATTTTGCAGCAGCTGTTTCAGAGAAACACAGGAAGGCTTATGTGAGGTTGCAACACAACTGCGAGTGTGTGAGCGCCCTCAGTATAAAAAACACTCAATCTGAGTCCATAAACAAGTCCTTGAGGACTTACTGATGTTCTGGATGTTGTATCAAGTTTCTATCCAATTATAATTTCTTCACAACTACCGAAATTACAAAACTGCACCCTTCTAAACGTCTTTAATGAACAATGGACTTTTCATTACAGCATTCTTTAAACGTTAATTCCCTGCAATGTGACTCATTAGACAAGCAGGTGCTTAAACAGGAAGCTGCTAGTAAAATATGTAATGGCTAATCTTAGGTCTGGTAACTTAGGAATTATTTCCTTGGTGTAACTGTTGTATGTTTACTTGTATACAGTTATTTATCTGTCGCTTGTGTGATTTCGTCTTTAGGAAACAAAGACCTTAGCGTGAACCACCAGCACAGTCACAGTGACATGGGTCATGATAGCTCCCACAACCAGTGAGTTCACCTGTTTCACTCTTACAGAAACACATACAGACACGCGCAGACTCATATAATTCTTTTTATTTCTCCTTATAGAGCACTTCAGAGGTTGTCCACATTTTTCCATTCACAAAAAAATGTAGAGCCAGCTGCAAGGTAGGCATGGTGGAGAAAAATGTAACAATGTTGTCCATCCACGAGCGTGCATGTACACACACATCCAGAGCTTCTTTTCAATTTTTGTTTTTTCTTCTTTTTAACAGCACCGATGAACCAGTAATGAGTAAGTAATGCCCTAAAAATCACATTTAAAAAGTCACTAATGTACTACTTTTTCAAACCTAATGCTGATGCACTTTCAGGCAATACACTTATGCCGGAAGAAGCATTTAAAAAAAAAACATTCATAAAGTATTATCATAAAGTTTTTATAAACTGATTTTTAAATTGCAATATCAATACATCTTCAGGTTACACTGCAGGTTCTGTGAATGCGGCACAAGAAGCAAATCACACGTAAGTACAGAAAGAATAACGCACATAGAAAAATGTCAAACATGCTGTCCGACCTGTAGACGGAGAGGGTTCCTTCCTTTTTGCCTGGAACAGCTTGATAAGCATGAAAAGAGTAAATGTCTTCCTTTTTTTTAATCTCTGAGAGAAAGAAAGCTTTTAACTCCACCTTAACGCCACCAGGAAGTTAAGCCAGGTTGACTCCTGACAGAACAATGAGTTGTTAATTCTCAAGTAGGTCCCTCCTCTGTGCTTAGTGCAACAGACAGCATTTACATAACAAGAGCACTTAAAGAGAAGAGCACAGAAGAGTATATTGCATATACTCAATATACCCAATATTTCCATGGGTAATATAAAGCTTTTACTACTTTTTACATTTGGTGTGACCTTGACCTTGACCAGAAATTCACCAAAATAAAATCATCTCGAGCTGATTGAAATAGAACCAATTACATACTCCCTCCCTTCGAGGGAAGAATGAGTTACTGGGTTAAGAATATAAGGTGATAGATGAAAGACTGAGTTTTTTTCATGTTTTTTTTCTACAGGCCTGAGGCTGTGTCAGCAGGAGATACAGATTTTGTTCCTGATACACTCATTTTACCTCCTCCTGTCATGTATGCCGATGGAGTGGAGTGAAGGTAAAGTGGCCTTCATACAACAAGGCAAGGATGAATCACTCTTCACTGTCCATCACTGTGCACATGCCATGATGACATGATGTTTTTCTGTCTTAACAGCTGAACAGAAACTCCCCCAGGTGGAACTGCATTTGTCTGCAGCATTACCTGCTGGACTATGATCTTATTTATCCAATGACTGCATTCGTGAAGTAGAATTACATTTAACAACAATGAGAATTATATCATCTGGGCAAACGGAAATCTTTCTTCTGTTCTTTCAAATGCTGCAATGTGGAACCAGCATGGGACAGTTGATCTGCTTGCTTTAAGTGATCACGGTGAACTGCGTTGCACAGACACACACAGTATTTGTGGACAATGTGATCCTGGAAACTCTCGTAGGGACAATGAACTGCTTTCTGTGCAAAAACCAGAATGGAAAATATATTTAAAGTGGAGGAAATAAGGGAAAGAACAACGGAATGGAAACAGCGGTTTTTCTTATCAGATGGAAGTGTGTGTAGCTAAGAAATACTGGAAAAAGCTTCATTTGTTTTAAGATGCATCCATTAGAAACAATTAACCAGCTGTAAGCAGCAAGTAATGTGAGCTAATACCAGTAATATTCCTGGTTTATGTTTATCTACAGTACTCCAGCATTTAAAAACATTGTTTGTATTTTTTGCACATAAGCTTTTGCTAATTTGTAATTTGTACACTCATTATTGTTTTCAGTGTCAACTGTGGTATTTGGAAGGGACTATGTGACTACTCATGCTACAATACATATGACCTTTGAGTTTGACTTCTTTTTCATTGGACCCAAATAACCAGCATGCTGTGTAATATAATAGGTATAAAATATAGCATTTGCTCTGTATTGATCATAGCTGCAACTTCTAGAGGGATATCCATCAACTGAATTTTCTTTACTTTTTATAGAGCTTTTACCTGCCTCTGACACTAACAGTTCCCTATAAACAGATGAATAAGTATTATAGATAAACAACATAATGTGATGATTACTTGAGGTCATTTGCAACCGGCATTTGTAGTGGGTGTGAGTTTGTGTGACTCTATGAAAGCACGTTAAGACGGAATTTTTTTTATGTTTATTTTTTTTCCAATAAATATTCATTAAAGTGCAAATCAATACAGCAATATCATGCAACGCATAACATGAGAAATCCAAACCTCAATCAGACAGAAAGACATATAGAGACAGTATCAACACGCACGCATACAGGCAATCACAACAACCAGCGTGCACCCACATACCTAACACACACACGCACACACACACACACACACGGTGGTATTTAGGGTTACACTGATCATAAGAACCCCACTACAGAAAATACTCACTTTGGTACAACATGTGAAATTTGTATTTAATTAGGCCCTTTAGCATTTCTTCTGGCACTAAACACAAATTAGCTTACATGACTATCATGCCACTGGTATTTGCATACAGTTGTGATGGTAGACTACACCTGACAGTAAACACTGGTGATGTCAGAGGAGTTTTTAAATCTCACCCATGACTTCTGCTGGATAGTGCACTTCAATCATACATATTTTTGCAAGTGTTTTTTAGGAGCATCAGTACCCGGAATTAAAGCATAAAGGCCCATATATTATATATTGATGTGACTGAAGATGCTTACAATAGAGAAGTAATTTAAGACACAGCAATAGTGTAAAATAGATGGCTGACAAAGGCTGTGGACTAGTGTTTACAAAGGTGTATATGCAGCAGCATATTGGAGCAGGGAACACAATTTCTCCTTGACAAAGAACAATGAGCAGTGTATGAGCTTACAGACAGAACAAATACACAGAACATGTAAATAAAGGGTTTCAGGGTAGCAGAAAGTGGCTTTCACTGGTTCAACCAGACCTCGGTCTACTACCAAGTAGAACCAGGTGAGAAAAGCGACCCGATATTGATCTGGGAAAGCGTGGTGTTTGAATCCAATGTGAAACGAAAAGGCAGCACTTTTTAGACAAATGTGCATTTGTCTGTGCTCATCTCACAGGGTTGACGTGTTGGAGAAGAAGTTCCACAACTTTATTTTGAAAGATTTCTGCAGATTTAATATTTTTCTGTCGTTTCAGTTATTTCGTTTTTTTACTGCACATATTTATATCAGTGTATATTTCTAAGTGCTGTATTTACACTTTTGTAAATCTCTGTGACACCACTCTGCAGAACAGTAACTGCCTCAGTGCCACTGACTTCTACGTCTTACTGCAAACAGTAGAAAGGCAACGGTCCAGTATCCCCACATCAAAACAGCAGGTTTAAAACCAGAAGAACATAGTGAGAGAAAGAGAGAAAAGGATTTATATTAGCAGCACCAGCATTCAATTTACATTCAGTCATAAATGATTTTGATATAATGTTATGCCTGACTATAGCAATACACAACATCACTATGGAAATCTGACAGGACATTACAGAACGGTGGCGTGCATCAATAGCAACCAGCAACAACAGTTACAGTAAAGTTTGCAGTGCAGTAAACAGTAAGTGTGCAAACTGTCGGCCACAGCAAATGAGTTTTACAGTGCAGACTGGACAGCAATGACTAATTGAAACAGATAACAGCTCAGACAGCTGCACCACGCCGAACCGTCATGGTTTGTCTCTCGCCACTCACTTTTCTGATTCTGTCACCTCTCTGACATCCCAGACATCACAATTATACTGAAGAGCCTTTAAACACACCAGTGTTAAGTACCATACTTATCTGAGCTCACAAACACACACTTGTATGGAAAACTTCCACAACACACTCCATACCAATTAATGCGTTGCATTGTTTAAGGCAACTGTAGAAAAGTTCATGTGGCTTATACACTTGTGCAACAGATACACACCGTCTCACATCTATTTTTTGCCCTCCTCAGTGTCATTCTGTTTTGAAATTTAATGGCTTACTTAAGTATTTTAACAAGTTAGAAAAAAAAAAACTGGCCACACCAGCCAATAAAAATAGTTTTAAGATCTCACATTAAGCATCTGTCTCAATTTCTAAGGGGTATCTGCCTAATTTAAAAGCTTAATAATATAATAATAAAACAAAATGTTAGTTTTTACCTAAAAACAGCTATAATGCCTGTCTTTATTCAGCTTACTACATATGTGACTGAACTGAACACCCCTATGATAACTAAGCAAGTGTCTAAGTGTCTTCATTAGGGACTTGCATGTAAAGGGATCTGTTGGGTGTGTTGCATATAAAAGACTGCTTTAAATAGCAGGGTGATTGAATGCTTTGAAATATATCTGGATATCCCCCCGAAAAAAACCCAAACTCTTGTAAGATGGTCTGCATCTGTCTTCAACACCAATGCAACACATACTCGGCGTCATGCAGAGCATCATTCTACTATCCCGCTGTCTCAAAGAGCTTCGCTACTCATCTACAATCAATTCAAAATCAAGTAAAACTATGTTGAAGTAGTAATTAAATTAAAAAACTATAATGCCTAAAAAAACCTCTTAAAAATAAATATGGGTCTGACCGCTAAAATATAAATCTTAAAGATGTATAAAGTAATTTATTTGGTATTTCTCTGTCAAACTTTTCAGCTACATAATGATTGTAATATAAATATAATACAAGGATAACAAAATCTTCCTCATAAACAACATAAATAAAAAAAAATAGAATTTTACATTTTGCGATACTCTCTCTGACACGATTTAATGTCGAGTTTAACAACTTTGCCTCAGTGAAGATTTAAGACCAGATGCAAAACTGACCTTTGATCGGTGGTACAGTGGGTGAAGGAAATTCAGCAACTGATAATCAGCCGAAGATGTTTGTGGGAGAAGTGACAGTGAGCTTGAGCTTTGCTGAACTCTGACCACTCGCTTCTCACTTTACAGGCCTCCACTAGTTCATAGATTCCCCTCAGCTGCAGCCTGATGTGTAAGACATCAAGACTTTGACCCAATGACTGTCAAAACAAGAAATAATAACCCCCACTATTTTACCCCCTCATTCTCTCTCTCTTCATCCGAGGCGAATGCCACACCTGCCTTGCCATTTACATTTCCAATCGCTTCCCCCAATCCAGTAAAACAGAACAGATGGAGAAGAGACAGAAAGAAGAAGTCACTCCAAACATCTACACTCCCTACATCCTCGATCTGTGATTAGCTTAAAAACCCCACTGACATCCAGGTTACAGTGACCTAAGCAAGTCAGCAGGGCTCAGCGTGCTAGCGTAGTGATCAGACTGGCACACATTTCAAAGAAGTCCATGGTGTGTGATCCCTGACGTGGGGTGAGCAGATGGGAGCTACCAGACAGGGATCCCGGGAGAGAGGAGCTGAGCTGGGGCAGATCAATCGCTGGGGTTGCCGAGTCAATGCTCAGTCTGGGCCTGTGGAGACCGGCTGTGGAACCTGACCTCTGAGGAGTGGATGAGCCCGATTTAAAGCCCACTGCCTCGATGATGTCATCTAGAAGCACAGCAACAGCAAATATTAGTAGTCATTCATAAAGTAACTACTACGTTAACTTTTGTTTTATTAAACTTTGTGAGAAATATCTGTGAGACAGTACACAAATCAGTCCAGCTATTTCGAACCAGTGCTAAATGCTAAAAGAGGTCATTTAAAACAAAAGACACAAAGCTAATGGTACATTTTGTCTTAAAAACGATGTCAATGCATTTTTTAATAAGTAGTGGTCCTCTCTTCCTGAAGTGCAATTCTGTGCTAAAGCAAGTACAAGATGACTCATTCACCTGATTTGCATAACCATAAAAATATATATCTGTCATCTAAATAATAATGTCATCTATTGGATGTATGAAGTTTCTTATAGCCTTTTAAAATATTTTAGGCTTCAAATGACGTGATATTAAATCTGTTAAATTTTTTTAAATATAGTTACGTATCCTCAGAAGAAGATTTAATCTCATTATTGACAAAAAGAGTTAATATTATATGCACAATCCAAGACCAGAAATCTCTGCAGTGGATGATTTAAATGGTCTAAATGTAAATAATAGATCACAGACACCCATCTACTGAGCATCAAAGGCACCGGTGAGGTGAGGTGTCTACGCAGAAAGGATACTAAAAGACATCTTGCAAGTAATACATTAGTACCAACACACTTCAAAACGGTTTCTTTCCTCAGGCTGTAGGATTGCTGAACCCACTCTCAACGCTTTAACATGAAAAAGGAGCTTTTTCATAAAACAACTTTTTTCTTTTTTTTATGTTTTGTGACTACAGCTGCAATTTTCTTAGACAACCTTGTGAAGTGCAGTTCACGCCTTTATTCATTTCAGCTCAACTTTAGAATGACAAAATTAAGGACAAACATCAGCAGCTTTACACCTGCACAAAGGCCACGCATGTTTTATGATTTGGAAAATGTGTATTTTATTTTGGTTTTAAATTAGTCATGTATTGATTGTGACTAGATTGTGAAACCTGCTTAATGTGTTACTAACCATCAATGCTCTTGAAGTCAAGGAGGTAGGATCTGTTGTCCACTTGATAGAGCTGCAGGCTCATTTTCACCAAGTTGCCTGTCACTGGATTCTTCCTTCGAACTCGCAAATGGTATGGGTTCACCACCTGACACACACACACACACACACAAAAGAGTCAATAAATATATAAATAAATATTTTAAAAACAGCCAAAACAGAGACTCTGTTTGTGTGGGGTTCTTTGCAGTGATGTGCTTTATGTATGTATAAGCACCTTCCAGTCAAAGTTTAGCTGCTTCATAGCTCTGTACACCTCAGCCATGATATCATAGGGTCTGCTCTGACTCCTGATACCCAGGTGCCACTTAGCCTTCTTCACTGCCAGTGGTTTAGGCCGAGTGGTGTTGAGAGCATCCAGAGGACAACGCGACTTTGGGCTGTCAGCCAAGAGCGGAGGCATCCTCTCTGGGTGAGGTTTAACTCCAGGGGGCAACGGCATTCCCTCCTCTATAAAGGAGCCCTGTGGAGGACTGGACGCCAAATAGAATTCACTGGCCTGGGTCATGATGCGCCTGTTATCTATGATGAGGTGATAGGCTACGGATAACTGATCCTGCGTAAACAGAAGGATGACGAAAAATAAAGTGAAGACCAATAAGATAATTCACTCCCAACAGACCATTATACTACTGAAACCTACAAACGTTGTTTACAGCTTTCATAATATATCAGGTTAAGTTTATCAAACATAGAAAACATGTACTAGAACAAAGACAATGAGCACCTGTGGGTCTCCACTGTACAGGCTGGTCACAACCTCAGATTCAGTGCATTCAAACTTTTCGCACACTTCCCTGACAGCCTCTTCATCCAGAACAGTCGCATCATATGATGGATCCTCTGGGAAAAGGTAGCCTGGTAGGTCCTGCTTAAACCATTCATGTTCCCTATCAAAAAACATTGATCAACTCAAACGCTTCATCCCAAACTCAATACTGACATTATCAGACACGCAAGGTATGACTTTTAGCTTGCTTCAAGCTGGATTATCAAACAGAGGAGTCTGTAATAAAATAATCCTGTGCCACATTACAGAGCTAACAGTTATAAAAGAGTGGACAGGGAACTAAATATTTGACATATTGAGGAAAGAAAATAAAGCTATAACTTGAGTTATAAAGCTATGGCATTTTCTTTTGTGGCAACATTAGTTAAAGAACTGATATATGAAGAGAAACATACAGTATAATATTAATAAAAAAGTGTTAACAATATAGCTAAAGGAGGCCTCTGGATTCAAGACAGTGGGGTCAGTACCTGATGTCTTTGATGGTGGCTCTCTTCAAAGGATCCACCTGCAGCATGAGCATCAGCAACGAGGCCACAGAGCGGGTCAGATACTCTGGGATGTAAAAGACACCTCCTCTGATCTTCTTAAACAGTGTGGGGACATGCTCATCATCAAAGGGCAGGGTGCCACACAGCAGGGCATACAGAATCACACCACAGCTCCAGATGTCAACTTCTGGGCCTGCATAGAGTCTAACAGAGAGATGAAAGGATGTGACAGTTAAAAAAAAAAGCCAGATGCTTAACCACCAGAAACGCTTTTTTTCCACAGTGATTTATAGGTTAATGGTTAAACGGTTTGTTTATGACTTATCCCATGAGGCAGTTAAAAAAATAGTTGGTTGTATGATCACACACAAAAAATAGACGTACAAACCTTCCTGAGATGACCTCTGGAGCTGCATAATTGGGTGAGCCACAGCTAGTTCGTAGGAATTCTCCATCTGACATCATGTTTGACAGTCCTGTCGGACAATCCCAGTTACATGGCAAGAGAACATTAATATCTCTCCGTCTTTATTCTTACAGTAACAAGCATAACAACAACAAAGCATCTTAGTATGGAGATGAGCGACCAGCTGCCACCAGAACAGCTTCAGCTTTAGAACTCTTTTAAGGTGTTCAAGTACCCTCAAAAGATATTTCATCATTTGGTGGAGATGGGGGGTGGAGAGCAGTGAACCTATATCATTCTATCAATTTTCTTAATTTCTAATAATGGACAGATATATTTTCTTCTTTCCATTCAACTTAGGGTTTCAAGGGAGTGAAACCTATCACTGTCTATCTGTCATGTCTGTGACAGAGTGCCAGTCCAGCACAGAGCTGGCACAACGAGAAAGACTAGTCATACTCACCCCTATTGCCAATTTAGAATCACAAATTAACCGACAATCATGTCTCTGGAGGCAAAACTTCACACAGAAAGACCCAAAACAGCACAGTATATGACTATGTTTTCCATCCTCATGAATCCAGTCAGTGACCACTAATGGCCTATAAACAGGGTACTGTAATCCTTAAAGCGACAACTCTAGGAGTCAGGATAGAAATGTTTCATCCCAGGATGAAGTAATAAGGCATTGATTTCTAGTGACCCTTTCCTCTAAAAGAACAGAAGGGCTAGTCAAACCCTGCCAGCAAAAAGATCCCAACAACACAACAGATCTCCAGCACCCCTCCTCGCACGGGTCAAGGGTTCAGGTTTTTCCCCTAATCTGTCACCTGTCTGCAGGTTAAATTTGAACATAGCCCAACAGGGAGTTACACACTGCGGACACTACTGAGACCTTTATCCTTCTTTACTCTCCAAGACACTAAGCTCTAAACACACAGCTCGTTTAATTGGATGAGCCTCTCTCTGCCTACCAGGGTCTCTGCCAAACATTAAACGTCAGACCCTTTGTGTTGTGCTGACCTTCCCTTTATCTTTTATCCCTGGTCCCTTAACACTCCCTTGCTCTGCTTGCCAGTATTTTTTGCTCTCAGCCAAAACACTTCTCCTGCTGTACTCCACTGCCACACCCCGCCTTGATTCCTTCCCTATCAGATGACACTGGGCCTCAAGGCTTCCTGCCAGACTTGATATGAAACCTTGCCGTTGCTAAGGGATGTCTCTCCACCCCACACGCCCTGCTGCGCATAAGGGCCCTTGTGTGTTTTTGAAATATTTCTCTCTTTCATGGTCATATTACATCAGGATTTTTAACTTAAATTGCAAAAATTAAGGCCTTAACTGATAAGAGGCATTCTCAAGTGAAATTTTCCTTATCATTTAATAAAGCTAAAAGGTGCACAATTAGATTTCACATTTTTCTTCAAGTTAACAAAGTTACTGCATGTGTTGAATCATAAACAGCTGTCACTTGGCTTTATTTAAACTATGTAATTTTACTCTGTCACCCTAAACAAACCTCAGTATTTTATCTGTCCTCTTATCATGAATTTACAAAAGATTCTATTGTCAAGCTTGTTTTTATGTCTCCCCCTCTAGCTATAACTGTTTTCTTACCAAAGTCTGCTATCTTGGCATTCTTATTGGCATCCAATAGGACATTCTCAGGTTTGAGGTCTCTGTGAACCACCATGTGCCGGTGACAGTAGTCTACAGCTGAGATAATCTGCTGGAAAAGGCGGCGTGCTTCAGTGTCCTCCACCTGAAAGACACAAAATGAATGGACTTGACTGATCTGAGTGATGATGTTCCCTCTGATCTACAAGTATGCAACTGGGTCAGTTGCAACAGGACCCGACTTTAAAAACATTTCTAGCAGATTTTGTTGAGCCAGTGCAAAAAAAAAAAAGCACTAACATTTAGAGTTATTATGGAAAACATTCATTTACTGATTTATTAGAAATGGAAAACATTTCAGACTGTGTTTTCTATGCATGTAATTAATTTAAGATCAATAATAATTAGCCCATTTATCTCTTTTAAGTGCCCTTAATGACCTGAGGGAATAGCTAGCTTTGTGGATGCTAAATGTAAAAAGCTAGTGATTTTAAATAGTCTGGTTTTCTAAACTGTAGAACGCTGCCTACGGACTAGTGGATAATGGGCTTTAACACAAAAGGTAGTGACAACAGAGTTCATGAAAAGAGAAAGAAGCACAAAAAAGATCAAAAGATTAAAAAAAACAGCAATAAAAGCAAAGACAGTGGACAGTTTCATTGCTTTTAACACTAGTTTCACTTCACTATAATGAGTGACTTTGGCTCGCTCTCCTTGGCAGAAGCAGGACTAAAGGACCAACAATAGCACAAACATGTACAAGAGTAGAAGTAGTGCACATTCTGGATGTTTCTGACCCTGGCGACATAACCAGGTAAGACATGCAACGTTCTGCAAAGCTGTGTGTAGGTGCTGTGTAGGACTAATGCATAACCATGCAGTCCATTAAGAGTCACGCTACTTCAATTTCAAAAGGTGAAGTTCATAAACATCAATAGAAAACTATGAATGGCTTTACTAGACTTTACTAGGGCAGCTTTTCGTGACTCGCAGTTCAAAATAAACCATATTTATGTCATACTAGGCCTGTGGAACCTATCAGTTAATATGATGTCTGAAACAAGCCATTTTAGCCATCTTTACCCTCATTTTAAACCAACTTTCTTCTGATTGGTTGCCCCTCAATCAATCAGAAGAAAGTTGCCCCTCGGGCGGCACGGTGGTTAGCACTGTTGCCGCACAGCAAGAAGGTCCTGAGTTCAATTCCAACACCAGGCCGGGGTCTTTCTGTGTGGAGTTTGCATGTTCTCCCCGTGTTTGCGTGGGTTCCCTCCGGGTACTCTGGCTTCCTCCCACCGTCCAAAGACATGCAGCTTGTGGGGATAGGTTAATTGGAAAATCCAAATTGTCACTAGGTGTGAATGTGCGAATGAATGTGAGTGCGAATGGTTGTCTGTCCCTGTGTGTTGGCCCTGCGACAGACTGGCGACCTGTCCAGGGTGTACCCTGCCTCTCGCCCTGTGACAGCTGGGATAGGCTCCCGTGACCCTGAAAAGGATAAGCGGAAGCGAATGGATGGATGGATGGATGGATGGTTGCCCGCCCCTCGTAAACAGAAAATCTAAGAAATGTTTTTTATGCTCACAGGTAGAGCTTTGTGCTCTAGAGACATCTGCTTTCATTGACACCCACAGAGCTAAGGGCAGAAAAAACTGCCTGAAATTAAATGTTTAGACGAATCTAAAGCATGAAACTTTGGCTCAAAGGAATTACTTTCACATAAATTGACTTCATCTAAGTTTTTTAAAGTTTGCCCATGTTTAACATGAGCATCCACTATTACAGTGTAATACGATGTAATGTATACATGACAAAACAAGGAGAGACGTTGTAAGTTGCACTTGAAAACAGTGCACATGTTTAGGAACATAGTTTAAATGTACATTATAAGTTAATTAAAATATAGATACCTACTCAAAATGACAGTAGTAAGAAGATGTATTTAAAGCTAAAGCAAGACCATACAGTTTATAATATATATAATGTGAAGGATGTGGATTTAAATAATGTGAAAAAATACAGTCAACACAAAGTTAAGTATAAATACACTCAGCTATTTTTAACAGCAAGTCTACTTGGATTACTGCACAACCCCAGGAAACAAACCATCATCAGATTTTTGCTTGATATGTTTACCAAATATATGCAACAATTGCTTTTAAACTGTCAGAACTGTTTAACCAGTCAGGCTTCTGTTTAGTCAGCTAACCATGCCACTGGATAATAAAAGAATTTCTGATGATTCATTGACCACTGTACTCAGCCAGGCTGAAATCTACCAGCAAGATAATAGAAGAATGTCATCTTACCCGTCCATTCTTGCAGATGTAATCAAACAGCTCACCTCCCGACACATACTCCATAACCATGAAAAAATCTGTCGGGGTGCTTATGACCTGGTACCTGACAACAACAACAACAACAAAAACAACAACAAAAAAAAAATGTTGTATTACAATGAACTTTTAATACATTTATTAGTTGATTTCACCTTCTATCTTCTATTTTCACCTTTTATTCTCAAAAATTAAAAAGTGAGATCACTTAGACATGTCCCTTTTTTATAGGTAGATTAATTTTTAATCAAAATAACATTAAAATAATTAAAACTCTTGTACCTGACATAGTCAGTAATGGAATCGTTAATTAGAAATTACATGTTTTTAATTGAATTGCTTGTCCAGTTTTTTGAGTATATCAGGAAAAGATTATGATGGGCAAAAGACATTAGCAGAAGGATATATGGCTTTTTCTTTGCAACTCTGCCTACAAGGGAGGTCTCCGGGAGCTGCTTCTTCACTGCTGATCCCAGAAATAGTATTTTGTGGTTACCAATTAGTGAAGCTGCCAGTTTAGGACCCATGGGGTGTCTGTTTCTCAAAATAGAGTATCTGATGCATTTGTTTCCTTGCTCTGTGTTGCAGGCCTCTCATTCCACTTTCTATTTAGGTTCAAGTTTTTGTGGTTTTATGTAGGGGGTAGGACACACCTTCCTATGGCATCTTCAGTTATCGAGCAGGCAAGAGTTGATGTTCCAGTAACTCAGCTAACCAAATGAACAGTTTCTTTAATCAACACAGCAGTTATCAGATGTGCTATCATATTTGGAGAGGTTTCTTCTCATGATCATTTTTGTAACTTGTGCAACAGGACACAGGAGTCATTGTTGCTATTAAAAAATCACCAGTCAGTCATATTTGTCATTCATGACATTTCTGATTAATTTACTGGAAATAAGAACAAATGTGCTTTTCTTTCAAAACAAAGACACAGATGGGTGAACCGGAATGTCTAAACCTATATCGTCTACATAAACAATACACAGCATTAGTACACAGAAACAAAGGCACAGCAAGGCTGTGATATTGGGTTGCTTTCATAAAGGTCAGGTATGTTAAATTGCAGGCACAATTTCATGAATGGTTGCCGGTGGTAGAATATAAACTTTATCACAATCTATTTCAATACTGTCAAGCTGGGTGAAGCCTAACACCACAGGGACTATGGGAGGAGAAACATTAAGACAAATAACTTTTTTCTTCTAACAGTTGAGAGTGTGGCAGCTTTTATAGTCATGGTCAGTATGTTAAACTGCTTCCACGTCTGTACAAGAAGTGTACACAGTGTGCATGTGTTTATTACTGTATACGTCTCTGACACTGACTTCCACAGCACTCCAGCTTATGACCTGACAACTCGCATATCTGCCATTGCTTAGAGTTTTACAGTGGACTAACCATAACCCTAGACTAAAAATATCACAAACAATGTTGAGAGGGACGGACAGACATGGACTAACAAGGGGAAAGAGGCCAGGGAGATAGAAGGAAAGAGAAAGAAGGACAACAAAGTCACAGAAAAATCCATGAGGAGAGAGGGATTTAGACATGCTCCTTCATTACAACAATATCCAGCATATTAACTGGAGATTTGTCCTAGCCAGAGCACATTTCTTTATCTAGCTCCAAGCTTGTGTGCATGCACTGGTATGTTTGTGTGTTTTACCTCCTGTGACCCTTGTGGGTATGCTCAGTAGAGTACAGCTCTAGGAAACACATGTAAACAAGCAAAGCATGCCACAACACACAGCAAAGAACCCACGTTACAACAAGCAATAATAAAAGAGAGCCCAGTTATCTCTCTGCAAAGCTTGTCAGTCTTCACTGAGTCTGAGTCTTAAATCTGACAGACGGATGTGTCGTCTTTCTGTACTTACAGCTTGATGATGTGTGGGTGTCTGAACAGCTTAAGATTCTGGATCTCTCGTTTGATCTTCCCCACAACATCGAGACTACGGATCTTCTGTCTGTTCAGGATCTTCACAGCCACTTTATGGCCTGTCAACTGATGCTCGCCAACTAAAAACAACAGAATACAGACATGAAAGAGACCACAGAGGCTAAAAAAATTAATAAAAAATAAATAAATCACATAACCTACTACATAAGCAGCTTGGTGTGGATTAAAAGGGTTACACTTTGATTTGGAGTCCTGTTGCGTAGGAAGCTTGCACAAAGTAGTGAATGAACTGCGTTTGTTATATTGAGCTTTTGCTCTCTTTTGTAACCCCTATTTTCTTTCCATGCGTTTGTTTATAGTGTTGGAGCTATCTGCCTGCTGGAGGCTCTGAAACCAAGCTGTTATTGCAGCTGCCAAACACTGCACACGAAACTCAGAGTCAGATACGAACTGGGGCATGAACTGCTCCACAACTAACACACAAGCAGTAACCTGAAACGAGCAAGCATTACACACACACACACACAGTCATTTTTTATTCTTTCACACATGACTTTACACAGATTTTCTCCTAGTGGTTTGGGAGTGTGAGCAAAATCATTTTCCTTGATGATGATGTTCAGAAATAGCCATGGTAGCAAATGTTTTTAGCAGCACACGCAAGAAACAGGCGGGGTGAGCATAGAGTTAAAGCTCACAAGGTCATGCTGAGTGTCAGAGAACTAGCGAAGGCTACCCTAATAATAATCTGTTATACGCATCCTATTGAAGCTTTAAGATTGTTTAGGGTTTGCTCGACTTGACAAGCACTTAACAAGCTACCACCGGCTAGCAGAGAATAACACATCGGACTAGCTTGCAAAATTAATGTCAGTTCAACGTTAGGTTCCCACGGTGGGTCAAACGGTAAGCTTCAATCGTCCTTTGTCGCCAGACAGGGCAAAGGACAGCCACCACCGCACAGTCCTTATTACTTAACGATATACCATAATAATGCGAGTGTGACTGTGCATCTCTATGCATCCAGGTTTTATCACCTGCCATAGCTGATAACAGCAGCTACTGAAGGGGGCTTCGGTGAAAGAATTTGACTTTGAAGCGGTCAGATTCTCAGACTACAGTACGTTTAAAATCCAGTCTGTTGCCGTGGTTAAACCGCTCAACTACGCCAACTGCTTCACTGACCACCAGCAAGTTGAACACGAAGCGTTAAAGGGGTGGTAGGGGAGTGGGGGCACAGCGACTACTTGGCATTAACTACTCCAACTGAAGGCACAAACGTACACATGAAGCCTGGCATGACACAGAAACAGGACTTAACTCTTCACTTTGCCGAATGTCCCCACTCCGAGCGTGTCGCCGAGGATGTAATGGCCGATCTTTACCCTGCCTTCGTGTTTCTGTTGTTGCCTCTCTGCCATCTTCTCCGTTACCGACGGCTTGGCTCGCTCGGTGAGGTGGGAGAACTGCCTGCCTGGCCTGTGCAGCGCACGGGGGGCGGGGAAGAGGGGGGGGGGGGGGGGGGGGGGCGGGGCACTTCAGAGTGAAGAACCACCAACGGCGGAAAACGCGCGCACGCACGCGAATTATCCCTCCAAGAACCAGGCGCGCTCTCCCACCTACCCTGCACGGAGCAACCAGCAGGGTGTTATGTTGAGTTTAGTAGCCCAGTCAAATACTAACCCTCACGGTCTAAATATATAGATGTGTGTATATATATATACAGTGGGGCAAAAAAGTATTTAGTCAGCCACCGAATATGCAAGTTCCCCCACTTAAAATGATGACAGAGGTCAGTAATTTGCACCAGAGGTACACTTCAACTGTGAGAGACAGAATGTGAAAAAAAATCCATGAATTCACATGGTAGGATTTGTAAAGAATTTATTCGTAAATTAGGGTGGAAAATAAGTATTTGGTCACATCAAACAAGGAAAATCTCTGGCTCTCACAGACCTGTAACGTCTTCTGTAAGAAGCTTTTCTGTCCCCCACTTGTTACCTGTATGAATAGCACCTGTTTGAACTCATCATCTGTATAAAAGACACCTGTCCACAGCCTCAAACAGTCAGACTCCAAACTCCGCCATGGCCAAGACCAAAGAGCTTTCGAAGGACACCAGGAAAAGTATTGTAGACCTGCAGCAGACTGGGAAGAGTGAATCTACAATAGGCAAGCAGCTTGGTGTGAAAAAATCAACTGTGGGAGCAATCATCAGAAAATGGAAGACATACAAGACCACTGATAATCTCCCTCGATCTGGGGCTCCACGCAAGATCTCATCCCGTGGGGTCAAAATGATCATGAGAACGGTGAGCAAAGATCCCAGAACCACACGGGGGGACCTGGTGAATGACCTGCAGAGAGCTGGGACCAAAGTAACAAAGGTCACCATCAGTAACACACTACAACGGCAGGGAATCAAATCCCGCAGTGCCAGACGTGTTCCGCTGCTGAAGCCAGTGCATGTCCAGGCCCGTCTGAAGTTTGCCAGAGAGCACATGGATGATACAGCAGAGGATTGGGAGAATGTCATGTGGTCAGATGAAACCAAAGTAGAACTTTTTGGTATAAACTCAACTCGTCGTGTTTGGAGGAAGAAGAATACTGAGTTGCATCCCAAGAACACCATACCTACTGTGAAGCATGGGAGTGGAAACATCATGCTATGGGGCTGTTTTTCTGCCAAGGGGACAGGACGACTGATCCGTGTTAAGGACAGAATGAATGGGGCCATGTATGGTGAGATTTTGAGCCAAAACCTCCTTCCATCAGTGAGAACTTTGAAGATGAAACGAGGCTGGGTCTTCCAACATGACAATGATCCAAAACACACCGCCCGGGCAACAAAGGAGTGGCTCCGTAAGAAGCATTTGAAAGTCCTGGAGTGGCCTAGCCAGTCTCCAGACCTCAACCCCATAGAAAATCTGTGGCGAGAGTTGAAAGTCTGTGTTGCTCAGTGACAGCCCCAAAACATCACTGCTCTCGAGAAGATCTGCATGGAGGAATGGGCCAAAATACCAGCTACTGTGTGTGCAAACCTGGTAAAGACCTATAGTAAACGTTTGACCTCTGTTATTGCCAACAAAGGTTATGTTACAAAGTATTGAGTTGTATTTTTGTTATTGACCAAATACTTATTTTCCACCCTGATTTACGAATAAATTCTTTACAAATCCTACCATGTGAATTCATGGATTTTTTTTTTTCACATTCTGTCTCTCACAGTTCGAGTGTACCTCTGGTGCAAATTACTGACCTCTGTCATCATTTTAAGTGGGGGAACTTGCACAGTCGGTGGCTGACTAAATACTTTTTTGCCCCACGTGTGTGTGTGTATATATATATATATATATATATATATATATATATATATATATATAACTCATATTTCGTGAGTAATTACTAGTATGGGTTTTTCTTCTTTATTCCTAAATGCAAAATGTGGAGTTCACCACTAGATGGCAGCATACGTATGATTCATCGATACTCAATACCTGGTATGAGTTTCGGATTTCTTTCTACTCCTATTGTTAAACATACGCAACAAGCAAGCAATATTTATTTATATAGCCATTTGCCCGGACAAGAACGGCATCGAAAGGAATCTAGGACAAAACAACAATGTGAAAAAAGAGGAAACGGGAATACGATGAAAATACACAAAAAAACACAAGGCTCGAGCTTCTCAAATTGGACAACAAATAGTGTTCGCTCACCAACATATTATATTACATTATGTTATATTATAAGATTTTTTTTGTATTAAACATAAAATCGTCTGGAAACAGAAATTTCCTGAAGTTAAAAAGGATTAAAATCACGAATTACAGACTTCCCGTCTTTGTCTCTGTATGGAGACTGGACAAATATATATAAGGTTTCGACACATTTTTCACATGAAAAACAAATATCAATATTTTAATTAACATTTGAACTTTAATTGTTGCAATATTATATTTTTGTTCATCTTTTAAAATAAACACTTTATTGAAAATTTAAAAAAAAACTCTAGCACTATATACTGGAATATATTCTCTTTATTTTGTCTGTCCAAGAACAAAGATTTTTAATAGTCTCAACTCAAAAGCGCTTCGGTTGTTTTGCGCCTGTTACCGTGAGTAACCGCTAGGAGCAGTTTATCCGCAACGGTGGTCAGTCCACTGCTGGTCTCCACTCTTCCAAGTTTTTCAAGCAGGGATGGAGACGATTACTCGTTAGCAGAGAGAGGAGGAGGGCTGCTGTGGGAACTAAGAGAGCGGGGGGAGGAGGAGGAGAAGAAGGATTGATATAACAAGAGCGGCTGTCGATGCGCAACGCAAGTCTCACTCCAAGTCTTTGAAACAAGACAGATAAAGGGGAGCGGGCTTTCCATTCAGTACCAGTGCAGGCAATTTTTTAAAACTAAGTTCGTGCCGCGGGTCAGTTCTCCATTTAGCCTACTACTCATCTGACTTTTAATTATTTTGTAAAACTGAAATACGAGAGAGCGAGTCATAAACAGATCAGAAACTCCGAGAGAGCTGCGAGTTGGGAAGTTTGTTTCCCGTTGCTTTGCATGACATTTCTTCCAAGGACTTGAGAGCCTGACACAGTTTCTTCATAGACCGTGCGGTGTGGGATTTTGATCTGAAACGGGGACTCATCAAATGCAAAATTACATGTATGAGAAAGCAATGGCTCAAGAAACAAGGAACGGAGGAACCTCTACGTTAAATAACAACAATGGTGTTGACAACAGTAAGAAGAAGGTGCTAATAGTGCTCGATGTCTTCTGCCTTCTACTTGGTAAGTTCACACAGATATGTTTACACGATGCTTTCCTCTCTGTTACCATTTAAACTGCGTATCTCACATCAGCTTTTGTAGAGTACATGCAAAAAAAAGTGAAGACAGAAACTTCTGCACATTGCACTCACAATAAAAGTCATCTTTAGAATAGATAAACGGTGCCCGCCTTTTCTCAAGTCTGCCAATAAGAGTATTATCATTTTAAAAGTATTGCCCGTTATCTGACTGCAAAACAACTTCAGCTGCTACATCCCCTTATCATCCAGTACCAACGCAACACCCCCGGGCAGTGGAAGTGCCGAATAAAAAAAAATCAAACAACATTTCAGGAGTTCGCACTTTTAATTTTCTTTAATTCACCCCAGAATCACAATCAGTTTGTAAACTGAGAAGAAGAGAAAACTTCTTTTCTTTGTTGTTGTCAAGACAGGTGACTAGCTTCTCTCATCGGAGATAACTGTCACCGGGTAATATACTGATCATTTCAAAGTCCATGGAGTGTCACTGTAATTGATCAGTTGTCAACATGCCTTGGGCATAAATATTTTCAAGTGTTCTAACCTGCCCTTAAAAATAGCCAGACAACACCCACCACTTCCCCCAGTCTGTTCTCTGATAACGATGATCATCTGACCCCAAATCAGATGAACATGTTTATCAGTCCAGCTAAAGCTGGCCATAGGCTGAGTTGCAAGGTGACTGAAGTAAAAATCAAAGTGTAATTAAAATACTGACTAACAGCTCACAAAACATTCCCCAAAGCTAATGTCACATCAGGGTTTTTTTTGCATTAGCTCTCATTTGCTCCCACAGAAATTTTAATGTGTGTTAGTTCTAAGTTCAGTGGGCATCCCATACAGATTCAGTGTGCTGCCTTTGTGTATGTGTGTCTGGTGTCTGTGTGTGTGTTGTTTTGCTGGTTTGATTTTGGCTGTTGTCACTGTAGCCCAGTCCTTTTAGTGTTGAGCGCCAGTAAACCCCCCCCCCCCCCCCCTTCTTTTCACACTATTTTCATTCCCCCCATCTCCCCTTTCTCTTTTTTGGAAAAGGATTACGGGAGTTCTGCTTAACTTCTACACATTCACTCCTAGAATCTTGCCAATCCCTGGCCAGCTGCCCCTGATCTCTTCACTTCAAATTACTTTCTTTCTTTCTTTCTGGCTCTCTTTCTCCCTCTCTGTCCAGGGGAATGCGTGGAATAATTGCTTAAGCATGTGTTGTGGTAGGGGAAGGCCTCTCCAATTTGAGTGAGGGATCGAAAAGTGGGACCAGTGGCTGACCGGGCTTTAGAGGAGCAGGTGGGAGACACACCAATAGTGCAATATAAAGGAACCAGTAAAGTACCGATGAAGTATGCAACACTACCACACAGGAGCTGGATTGTATCATCCAGTATGTTACAAATGGTGCACATTAACTCCACATAAGTGCTGTGAGGTAGAAGCAAAGCTCGCTGACAGACAAAGTTTTCCATTGGGTTTATACTAGTTTTCTTATTAAAGAACCCCAGACAGAGATACACTGTTTCATCTGCACTCATATAACTGTAGATGAGCTTTGATCACATGTGGACTGAATTTCCTGCACAAACCAACTTCCTTTATTGGTTAAAGCTCTACAGACAGTTCTCCATTGCCTTGTTAGGACACACACACGCACTCACAGACACGCATGTATGCCTGTAAACTCACACAATGCATGTAAGAACACAGTAACAAATGGTTACAAAGATTCTCCTTTGTTATGCTAAACACAATCTGGCTGCTCAGTGATGATTGGTTGGCCCACTTCAGGGGTTTGGGGGGAGTTGCGGGTTTGGTGCGAGGGGGTGACTGGGGAGGGGGTTAAAAGAGGGAGAAGAGATCAGTAGAAAGGGAGGGTTATCAGGGCATCCTGAATGAGGAAGGAGGAATGCGTTGAATGTTGTCGAAGAGCTCAGCGGAATGCTTAATGGTTGATAGCTTTTGTTCTGAGCCTGTTTATGGCTAAAAAGTAGTGTACACTACTAAAACTGGGAAATAGATAAGTATCTCATTACCTTTAATTAGTTCCTATTCTGCCAGCTGGGCTCTACACGCAGAGTCTCTGCAGTTACATCTTCCTATAGGATGTTAATGTGCCCAACTGACACACCCTTAGGCGCAGATAATGAGTGTCTGCATAAAAGACATCTGAGACCATCTATAGCTGCACACAAGGACAAAAGAAAACATCTTTAAATGTTTAATGAAGAAGCCATCCCAGTTGGTTTTGCTGAAGAAAACTGATAATGCAAAAGTACAGCAAGATTAGAAAGGCATTGAAAAAGCATACTCACATTCTCTCCAGCACTCAACTACCAAGACCAGGGTTACGGCATATAGTTTTGGCAGCTGAGCGCAACCGTCATCTGCTGATTTCACTCTGGATCAGGTTCCACTCCTACAGAGCAGTCGAGTTGATTTAGCAATGCTATAAGGAGCGTGCACACAAACAGTATACACTCACTATAAATACACAAACTCGACCGCAGAATTTCGTATTCCCTTTTGGCGACTCACTGCCCAATAGTCTTCTCTTGGCTGTTTGAAAAAAAAAAGTTTATTGTGAGAACACTTTGCAACGAGACGCAGACTAGAGCCCTCTGGAACCCAAGCATCCAAAAGTAGTCTCACTTAAACCATGATTAAGTTTTACACAATGCACAGGGGATTATACTTTATGTGTTTGCTTCTGCAGAACTGGTTTGGGATGGAGCGGTCTTTTTGTAAAACATAAACATGGATTCATTGACTCTATATATGCTTCTTTTAAAGGATCACGATCTGTCTCCTTATGATGATCTGTGAGGCAAAAAACTATATATATAATGTTTTAAAACGTTTAATTATGTGTTTATTGCAAAATTTGGAGCTCTGATACAGTCAGGTGTTCAGCGGTCTGCTTTTCCACAAATCACAGACAGGTAGCCAAGAAGAGCGTAACCTTTTGGCCTCGAGGAATCAGCTTCATAACTGGCCCCGGAGCGTTAACCCTTCTGTATTCGACTCCTGCGTTCCCATCAGCTGCTATAACATTACAGCAGTCAGTCACACAGCCTCTCATTAAAGTCAGAGAGGTTTAACCTCCACCTCTCCAGGCCTCAGCCACTTCAATCCTGAGCCGCTCTACAAATATTTTTGAGAATTTCACAAATTCTTCATCTGGCTGTAGCTCTGTGCCCAAAGACTCTGGATGGGACATCTGGTGCAATTTTGGGAGTAAGTGAACCAGGGGGCATATAGAGTGTGTGTGTATAGTGGAGCTCAGGAAAGGGTGGGAAACGGAAAGGTAGTGTCGGTCGGAGGTGGGTGTGGTTGTGAAATGAAATCCTGTCTCTTTTTTTTGCCTCCTAGTCCATTTCCACATCTATCTCCATTCCTTCCCCGTGTTCCTTCTCTACCGGAGCCAGTCTTCTGTCTTCATAATAGTCTCAGAATAACAAGGGAAAGATCAATAATGAACAAAATAATATTAGAAGAATATTGATATGCATGGATTATACAGTCTGTGTCTGTTAGAAAACTACATTGAAGCAGCATGTGAGTCTATCACAGAGAAATTGAAACACAGGCTCCAATCCAAAGATGCTGACCTTAATCCAAGGGTAAATATTCTCAGGGATTCTGCACAAGTCTTTCAGAGGTGGGAGCCATGAACATGTTCTTAGAAATATATTTGGCTGGGATTTATTGGGATCTGTTTAAGACATTAGGTGAAAGGTCAGAAAGAAAAGAGACTCACATATGATCAATATCTGCAATGCTCTTTGTGTGACATTAGTTACACTCATGTGTCACCCACAGCAGACACTTAATAGACATGCACAGAAGAATATGTCTCAGGATTTAGTTTTGACAGTAATCAGATTGAGTGTTTATTGTGAGAACACTTTGCACATCATAACACAACATAGCTTGATTACTCGACTATACTTTTGTCGTTATGATATCTAAATGTTATCTGTGCCCAGCCTGTGATGAGTGTTTGTTGGCGGCTTCAGGACAAGGTGAGGTTATGGCTCTTAAGAAGGTGACGAGGTGACGAGTGTCCTCTGGCAGAAGATAAAGATCAGCAGATGTCCCTGACAACAGAAGCCTAGGGCTACTATCTCTCCTAGATAAGATGCTAATATAAGTGCACATTTTTGGGAAGATCTATGTTTTTCGTGCATGTTGAGATGAAGAGCACCAGTGGCATCAATGCCAGACAGGTCTGCAACATTTTCCGACTGTCATTGTGACATGCGGTGGGTTTCTGTTGGTGCAAGAGTTAACCACCAAACCCCTGGGGTATGTGCCTTAGCAGGGCTGTGATTAGAGGTGCGTGGGTGTGAGCGTGTGCATGTGTGTCCTTTGGGATTCGGGAATAAGAGAGAGGGCACCCAGAGCTGTCATTAAATGGACCATATAGCCTGAAGGGTGAAGCATTTTGTATTCACTCTGTGGGTAGCATGTGTGAGGCATGTGTGGCTCGATTTATAGACCTGTGTCCCATGTGGCTCCCGTGGGCAAGCTGAAGGCATAAGCTTGACCAATTTGCCTGTAGCTGTTCACACTGCTATACAAACCAGACACATTCATCTCCTTTACCTTTTTTTATACTGTCGCCATCCTGGCACACAAATTGCACAATAAAACAAAGACACCAGCTTGTAGTTTACGCTTTGACAACAATAGTGTAGTAATGCCTCTCATTCTCATGTCTCATCTATGATTATATCCCTCTCATATAAACACTTTTCAAACTGCTTATTTAAGTCATTTTGGATTACTGGGCAGGACCTTACAATAAGCTTTTGTTAGCAGTCAATTTTGAATGTGTTTAAACTTGTGTTTTAGCCTTCACCAAGAAATGTAAATGTATATTTCACAGAATTCTGCATGTGGGCAACAAACATCTACTTGCCCATTACACCCATGGAAATATTAACTCTTAGACTTTCTACTTTTTCCACAGTTACTTTTTTGATTTAACCCAGTGTTTTTCTAGACCCTATTTCTACTTCTATTAGTCAACATGTGATGAACAACAATGGCACTAGCCCTTTAATGTAAATTAGAGCGCAAGCGGCAGATGATCTGAAGTTATGGGCCTCATTAAATCTCTTTCCCCCCCCACAATATCCTTTCTTGGGCCTGCTTCCTGCTGTTACACAGGCCCCTCTGTCTGTCACTTTCTCTTACTGCATATACAGTCTTCTGTATTTGTGTGTGTGCTGTGTGCATCCAGGGATGGGGGTCAGGGCGATTTCTCTGTTTCGGAGAGAACAATACCCCTTTTGATGCATCTCAGCGCTCTTTGTTTCGTTAACAGGGACCAACAGACCAGTGGCAGACTGAAGGAGGATGAAATAGAAGGGAGGGGTAATAAGTGAATGAGGGAGAGATGAGAGGGCGTAAGAAGCTTCTTACTGGGTACTCAAGGTCGCTTTATTATCTATCAGTGGTTTATGGCTGTTGCTGCTTCTAGCTTTATTGTTGACTGGATTGTGGGCTGTAGTGCTTATCTGCTCAGAGCTGTGTAGTAATCAGCTCAGCATCTTTAATGGCACAGGCCTTATCTAAGCTGCAGCCACTGAGCTCTATCCTGTTTACATACAGAGCAGCCCCCTGGCTGAAGAGGATCCATGTAACACTAGAAAACATCATGCTTTACATTTGTACTGTAGCAGCAGTTTAACATCTTGTGTACACAGTTATTAAAAAATGGTCTGGGGTATAAGCTGAGGTGAGCTGGAATGAGAAGACAGTCTTGTGTTAAGTTCAGGGGAGCATTACCCAGAGATAGAAGCATCAGGTTTCAGAGAATCCATAGCCCTCCTCTGCACAGCCAGGCTTTTGTCCCAAGGGGTAATAATGCCATTATGGCAATCGTTGAGAAACGCCTAGCCAGCCATCTAACCAACCAGCCAGATAACGTGATCTGGCCCTGGACGGTGCTCATGTTTCTCTTCATTGGAGCAGCTGTGCATTTGTCTTTTTTGCTGACAGTGCAGCCAAGCATTAAATAAGTCTCCATGACTTTTAACTGATCTTTTTAAAACAAATTATGAATATCCTCTCGCATTCCCTAGTTTCTGATGTGGACCAAAGGTGAATTTCTCTTCATCTCTACAAATGCACTTACAAGCCAAAAGCAACACAGGGCCAGCAGCAGCACTCAGAAGTTGCCCACACAGGTGCCTGCTGGTAAAAGACCCTAGAGTGTGTCCCAACAGATGCCTGTGTGTAAAAAGGCATTTATTCCTGTGAATAAAATCTCTCTGAGTAAGCACATGCTTCAGCCAGCGGCCCCCCGGTCGCTACAGCATTCACACAGGGGGGGGAAAAAGGGATTCACTCTGCGCACCACTCTGCTGACCTCAGCCACTCCTGTGTATCTATGTGTGCGTCTGTGTTTGTGTAATTGTGAGCTTTGTACATGCGTGAGACACATCAGCAACCTGTGGAAACAAAGAAACTAATATCTCGAGCCAAACATCTGTATCGGTGCATGTTTGTGCACGCGTTTATAAACGTATGTTTCCTAAACAGTGATTATGTGTATGGTAAAAGCACGGGTGGTTTATATGGAGCCGAGTTTGTTTATTTGGATTGCGAGGACATTTTTAAAGCCCTTTGTGGTCGACGGCTTAAAATTTTTTCAGAAAGAAGTTGGCTGAAGTCGCCAGTGAAACCACAGTAATCCACTTTCACACCCACATAGCCACACACACAACCGCACACTCTCGAAGATACAATACACAGCGTCACAGTGACATTTGGATCCTGTAGGCTATAGTATAATCCTAGAGTTATGTCACATCTCTCACCTATGACCTTTTGCTCTTCCGGGATCTGTCTTGAATGTATGCACACTATCTCTAAATATGTGGAAAGCCTCACATAGTCTTGCTCATGGCTTTAGTGACCTTAAGATAGGGCTAACTGGGTGGGCTTGCCTAACTGTAAAGTGTTTGATGTGTGACAAATTTCAAAACATCCGAGGCATCTGCTTGGCATGCCATTTTTAAAACCTCAGGGGTGACAGTACAAATGATAATGAATATGTGTCCTCTGTAAACACTTAGCTTAAGATTGAGACTGGAATTACTATTAAATAAATTAATAGAAACAGTTAAAAATACACTATGTACCACTGTTTTAATAGAAAATTTGCCACTATGACAAACTGTGTGCGTTACAAACACAGTCTCACTACTGACACACACAATTCCCATTTATAGTGCACATGCACACTGTGTAATTGCAATGTCACTTGCAGCTGGATGAGAGCATTCATTCATCAACAATCCCGGACTAAAGGACGCTCATAAAGAAAGACACTCCTTCTCATTCACACACATATCAAATAACCGCAAGATAATATCTCTCCACACTTCTCTTTAGCAATGTAGGGCACTTTAAAACGTCATTTTACAAATGCAGATTATGTCGTTTGGTATTTACAAATCAGAATTATAAAAGTATTAAGAGTTTCTTCAGTAGCCTGAAAAATATAAATGCTTTGACATGTCCACACAGGCAAAGATCATGTTGTTTATAGGTTTTTAAAAAGTTCCACTTAGTTTAACAGAAAAGAAAACATTTTAACCTGTTACTAATTCGCTCAAAATGTCACAGATTGCTTAAATTGTCCAAAATTTGTTATCGCAGAATCCATGTAAATCTAACCACATATTTAGAGACTGCATTTTGCACTTGGCATGTTGCAATAATTGGTGCGACATGCAGATTTCAGCTACGGAAGTGAGCGGAGCTGCTATCTGATCTGCTAAAATAGAGGTGAGAAAAATCAGAGAAGAAGCGACTAAACAGTTTGATTGATTGACTGTTCAGTCTATAGAGTCACAACCCACTATAGACACTATAGACACTATAGACCCGGCCCTCTCTAACCCTCCTCTGAATTGTCCTTGTTCCCACTCCTTCTTAGAACGAGTCACATATTGCTTATTGAGAGACAGGAGGAGGAAATCCTCCATTAGTGCAGACTACAATACCTTTTCCTCTGCCCTGCTCCGCCTCCCATTTACCTCTCACACTCACTGCTGACAATCAGCATCACTCACTAAAATAACGATATCATTCTAATTTTGCTTCTGAAAGCCATGAAAACCTATTACAATATCAATAGAAACCCAGAACGGTGAGAAAGTCATGAGAACCAAAATGCGGGAACCTCACTACCATGGACTCGACATACACGCTGGTGTTCTACAGGGATATTAGTGCAATGTCAAAGGGTATTAACCTTTTAAGCAATGTAGAGCTTTAGCTGGCACTGGAATAACAATTGTTTCCTGTTGTGCCAAGTATAGCCAGGCTTAAGGTAAGAAAAGAAAGTGATAGCAAATTCATGATCATTGCCTTGTAGTCTCAAGGAACTTTGAACTGTATAGTAAAGAAGACTGTTTAAAAACCCTAAATTCTTCATTTTAGCTATGTAACATTTTGATAAAGTAAATCCTTTTTTTTCTTACTAAAAAAATCAGTCTTAGCCCTGCTAATCGAAGCTCTCGCTGACTACGCCAAATTTAGCTCCAAAGCCAATCAAACGGACGCCTGAAGGATAATCTCAGTCACATAAACAAATGCGCACACATACACACTCGATCGCATACAAAGAAAACTACATACATACATTTAAAAACCCCAACCCAACCAAAACGCACGTGGACATATTTTTATCATGTGTTTGTCATTTCCAGCAGGCAGCAGAGCGTGAGCATGTGAGTGGATTTACGAATGGAAAATAAGTCCAGTGCCCTTACTCGCTCTCTCACTCACACACACACACACACACACACACACATACATACACAGGCCCTGCCATGACCTCTGCATATAAACACAGATTCAACCAGCCAAAGGAATTCCTCTCTCTCTCTCTCTGACCTGCGGTAAGTCTTTAGTGGTCTGCAGCGGTTCTCTGAAGAGAGAAGTGCATGACAGGATCTGATAAGACAAATAGAACTGTTCCCAAACTCACTAAGCCACCCACTTTGGTTATGTGTGTGTGAGTGCATTTATGTTTTTTTCCCCTGTTGAATTCTTCATACTTTCAGACCCTCCCTGTCTTTCTCTAGCTCGCCATTGAGGAAATTTTTAGACCCCAATTATTCTTTACATGCCAGTTTGTGTGCTAAAAACAGCTCCTTGGCTTAATAGTGTGTAAGGCTCATTTCCTATCAAAGCACACACACAACTTCTTCAAATGAATGTTTCCTCTGTTTCGGTAGTTGAAGTATGAACTGCATCGTCGCGTAAAAGCGACCTCTTGACAGAACTTGTAAAGCAGTTGTTTTTTTTAATTCAGTGATGCACCACAGGTCTTTGCTAAAGCCCATCCCACTTCTTTCTGTTTCCTTCCCTTCTGTCTTGGTTTTTCCCTCCTCTGACACTCCTCCACCACTTTTCCTCTCTCTGTGGGTCAGCAGGTCTCCCGAAGGTCATTTGCTCTTGGGGAAAAGGGGTCATATATCTTCACGCCACTGTTTGTAGAGGAGGTTCAGATGTGACATAGGGTTAACACTGGTGCGCCTTTGAATTTGTGCTGAGAGTTTCATGGACTGACTGTGGTATGAGGAGAATGCCAACATACAGGGTGCTTTAAGGGCGACAGCATGGAGGGGTGGGTGGGCAGCGCAAAAGAGCCTGGCATCTCAAGGCTGTGCAGCAGGCAGACAGAGAGGCTTTCATGACTTCTCAATAGGTAGTGTCGAGGTGTTCAATTGCTCAATCTCGCTTTACTTTTTCAGTCATTCAGCTGGTCAACTCCCGAGTTTCCCATGGTATTCTCCCATCGGTTTAGCCTTTAAGCACTGGTTAGCTTGTGTGTTTTTGTCTGAGTGTGTCTGTTAAGCCCATGAACTTCTTTCATGCCTCCTCATTAGCATGTGAATCCTCCCTCCACAAGCAGGCCAGCATGGAAGGATGGAGAAAGACAGGAAAGAAGGGGGAAGAAAAACACAAAACCCCAGGAAAAACAGGGAATGCTGTGAGAGAAACCAGAAACTGATTTTTGGAAATGTTTTATTTTCCAGGCTGACTGTTTACCCAACACACCCCAGTTTATGCCTAGAGTTAACATGTGACGGTTCTCACTTTGTTTAAAGTATCTGTAGCCAAGTTCCCAGGCAGATTATGCTGAAAGTCTTGTATGAACAGAAACACGCTGGAATCTCCTCATCTTAAGTTGTGTTGATCGTCCCGCCCTGCCTTGCCTGGGCAATTCTGTGCTCACCCACATCTCCTTCTTCCTGTTGTATGCACAACATGGTTCTCAGACACCACTGTAGCCTGGGCTAGCCTTGTGTGGGCCCACCAGTGCCCTGATGAATTCTGCATGCTGTTTGTGCAGGTGTCTGCTTCAGTGACCATTACATCTGCTGACCTATGTTGACCAGTGGAAAGAGAGTCAATGAGAAAAAGAGCTTAATTCACACTAAAATCAGCTATAATAATACAAAAACGCTTTAAACTCTGCTGGCAAAATTTGTCTTCAGAGGAAGCAAAACAGCATAAAATCAAGAAAAAATGTTTTTTTCTTGACTGTAGCTATATTACATGGCTTAAACATATACACATTGATCTGGCGAGCACCTGAGACAACACTGTCTTCTTTTGGTTTCATTATGCAAGTCTGAAAGCTGAGTGTGCTTCTCTCGGAGGCATGCACAAGAATGTGTGTTTTGAGGTTTGCGTGAAGTTCATCTGAGTGCTGTGCTCCTCAGTACAGACCGGTAACATGATCTTCATCACCCATCACTGGCGAGAAGACAGCTGTGGCTCTCAGCAGCATTCATGAGTAGACCTGGATCTTAAACCAAAACATCAAAGGAAACCATGATGTGAGCTAACCACATGAACCACATGTGGGACTACTTTCTGAGCAGTCTGACATTGAATGTATATGTTGGTGTGTTTGGATGTGGGTCTTCAGGACACCTTCTTGTCTTGACTTCTCTCTATTTATGAGCAACTGTGAACACATAGCTCACATTTTGCATGAGAACATGTTCTTATGCAAAAAATGTTCCAGATTTGGGTGGGCTTTCTTTTGTTTTTCTTGGTATTCACACATTTTTAAATCCCTCAAAGAAGAATTTGAAAGTCCCAGCCAGCGTTTACATGCCTATATTTGTATTGCTTTGATTTGGAGATGTGTATTTCTTTTCCCCCTTGTCAGGAGTATATTAGTCCATGTGTGTGAGACTGGTTAGGAAAGCAGACATCAAAATGAATTTTTACTAATGGCTAATCATGGCCCTGCATTGTTATTAGTTGTGAAATTCTTTAGATTGTTATGGAGTGTTAAAGGAGTAGTACAAGAGGGATGTCCCAGAAATGTTTCTTTTTCTTTACTAGATATTTTGAAACTCTTTTCCCTAAAACTATGCAAACTTTATTGACAATATCCCCCTGTTGATTGGTTTCTTTCTTCTTTAATAATGAACCAATAGCCTTGAGTGTGAGTGTGTGTTTGCTCTGTGAGGAATGAGTGAAGCTACAGGATAAAGCTCAGTTCTCAATGGCCTGTTGTCGCACTGTCAACTAGAGCAGCAGGAGACAGTTTGTCGAGTAAACAGACTGTTTACTGTGAGCACACACACCTGTGAAAGGTTTTTGTCTTCTAATTTGTTTTCTAATCATACTTTCTCTTCAGCTTACAGGTAAGTAAACTGAGCTATGTGACAGTATGATTCCCCGTATTAGATGTGACTGTGAGTCGGCTCATGTATTTGCATAGGTTCATGCAGCTATCCATGTGTTTGTGTATGTCTGTGTGTAGCTATGCTGCCAGCCCTGGTACTCCATCGTACCGCTATTCGTCCTTACCACAGGGGGTTTTACTGCAGCGACTCCAGCCTGTACTACCCCTACAAGAGAAGCACCGTACCTTCCTCAGTCCTCATTTCTGTTGGCTTGACACTGCCTGCGGTGTCCGTAAGTCCATCCGACATAAAAAGCACTTGGCGATGGGAAACTCTGAAGGCGGAAATAGGAAGGGCTTGAGGTTTATGAAGGTGGCTGTGAAGGAGTGACTCTGCTACATAAGCTCTACCAAAGTTTAGATAGGCTTATATAACTTTTTTCTGAAGCTGCAAGTGCATCTGATTTTGGAAAACAGTCACTCCTTTGCTCTAAGCTGTCCACCTGACTTCCTTAAGCCCCAACCACTTCTGCTATCCCATGATCCCCAGTGCCGGCATGCTCCTTGTGCTCCCGCCGTTCTCTCCTGTTTGTGTCTGTGTAACTGACCTGGTGCTTTTATTATTTCTTTCTTCTCTCCCTCTTCCTGTCCTTCTCTCTTTGTGTCTTTTGTAGCTAGCCTGCCTTTCCTGATCATTGAGACTAGCACCATACAGCCGTACCAGCGCGGGTTTTACTGTTCGGACGAGTCCATCCGGTACCCGCGAAAAGAGGGAGAGACCATTAGTGATGCTGTGCTTTGTGGTGTTGGCATTCTTATTGGCATCTTCTCCGTAAGTCGATCTTTACACCTCCCTTGGTTTAATCCTTGTAAAACTCTTAGATACGTCATAGTAGGGTTACTCAATTGTGACAAAAATCATCATTATGGCTATTTTGGTTAACGTCGAGGTCTAAATTATTTAACTTTGGCTCTGGAAACATCATACATTTATTGACATTCCAAAAAGCAAAAGGTCTTATAGCTCAGTGGATTTTTAATCTATGAATATAGTTTAACTGAACTAAGATCTTCACTAAAGATCTTTGAAAGTAAAGAAAAATCAGATCGTCTGGACCGGATTAGCACCTTGGCCCTGTCACAAGTGGCTCTTCACATAGAGCCATAGGCAGCTATCAGAGACCAACGGAAGTTCCGCGCTGCTTCAGTATTGTAAATAGTAAATAGGCGGTATTCTCTTGTTAAGTCATAATCGTGCAGATTGTAGCTTCACAATGTCAACTGGAGAGCTAAGAACATACACCAGATGTCTCAAGGTGTGGATTCCTTCCTATGGAGCAAAATTGATATCCGGTTAATATCCCCAGTAAGTACAGAGATCGGTGGGGCTGCTTATTTATTGCAACAAATAATGCATTTTGGTCAATATTGGAATGAAGATTATATAAAGATGACTCATCAAAATATCTACATCTTTTAACACGGGATCTTCTTGAACTTGGTGGGGAGTGAGTCAGTGTTTTAGGTAGAGCAGACAGAAGCTGGATTTAAAGTATAAGACAAAAGAAAACAATCATTAAGAAACCAAAACGCATAGTCCCAAACCTAACATAGAGCCTTCATCAAATTTTTGTTTTTATCATGCAGTGTTATCTAAAATTCTCCAGTTTTTTCCTTTAAATGTGCTTTTTTGTTTCCCCCTCCATTCTATAATGCTTTCTTCTTAATACTTCATTCTTCAGGAGCTTTTTCCAAGCCATTTATAATGGCCTGCATTTTATTACTTTACTAAGTGAGTGAGTCAGTCGGTAGTGAGAGGCCCCCCAAGCGATATTAGGAAGTGTATATTGGTGTATATGTGTGTTGATGCCTGCATGCCAAATACCAAAGAGATTTTATGAGCTCTTACTCCATTCTCATGGCTGACTCCGTGCCCTCTGTGCCCTGTACATTACTACTGGTAAATATGTCAGCGCTCTGTTCGCTACCACACTGGTAGCCTCGAGCGTCTCACTAGTTAGCAACA
Source organism: Copadichromis virginalis (assembly GCF_057382275.1). Taxonomy (NCBI): domain Eukaryota; kingdom Metazoa; phylum Chordata; class Actinopteri; order Cichliformes; family Cichlidae; genus Copadichromis; species Copadichromis virginalis. Next base: position 7,874,526 of record NC_140639.1, read on the forward strand.
GCATGAAATTCCCATGACTGGAACCGTGCTCCAGAAAACGGGAATGGTTCTGGTGTTGTGCCAGCAGATTAGAGGGGGTCAAGTTTAGTGGAAACATGTTATAATGACTTGTGGTGGGGTGCATGACAATTACTGCCACGTGGTCAAGCTAAATGATCTTTACAGCCCCCAGACTCCTATGTGGCACAGCCCCCTCATAAGTTCCCAGACTGAAACATTGCTTCGCTGTCGCCTCTGTGCCATCAACTTAGTGGGCGCCCACGCACGTACACGCTGGACCAGCTCAGCTCTTCTGCTTATTGGATCCAGGACCCTGTTCTTGTGTTAGTTAGCTCCCTCACATGTTCACGTGTGGGCAAAGCTGGCGTGTCTTACACAGCTGTATTCCATTAGTGGCGTCTACTGCCATGCCGACACCATTCCTGTAACACACGCGCTGTCTCCCATGCTGGCACAGGCACATGGATACGCATATATGCACATATATACATGCAGTGGTAGCAGATTCCACTTGGGTCTCTTGTTTATCTCTGTTGAAAGGAAAATCCCAATAGCCCTGCTGGTCAGACAGATTCATGTCTGGCAGACTCTGTTTCAACAGTTAGAAGTTATGAGTTACCATGCATAACGATGATCTAAAAAAAAAAAGATTAGATTCTCTGGGATACTCAGAGATGCTCTATACAAGCAGATATATAAACTAAGACAGGGGGTAGAAACAAGAGAAGAGATTTGAATGCTGGCAACAAAAATAAACAATTGTGGCCTGTATTAGCCTCCTGTGGTTTTAATCTCCACCTCTGATCTGAGTAATTCAATGACAATAGCACAGACAAACATACAGTACACCACCACGTTTATTTTGCCTGGCTGTGAGCTGAGCTGAGCACCTAATACCCAGAATAGATGTGTTTGTCAAGATTAACAGCACACACAAAGAGTACATGTACACAGTAAAAGAAGCTAATAATACGAGGGTACATTGTGTGGAAAGACTGCCATAGGCAGTGTGAATGTGTGCACATTCATCTGTGCACATAGTGCTGTTTACATTCACAATGTCTGCAGGCATAACGATGTGCAGGTAAATACTTTTTAAAGAAATTAATCAGAAGACTAAAGCCTTTTGTGGGAAGAAGAAGGAAAGAGCAACTGGTCTATTAGTCCAGGAACCCAGGTGGTACAGACTTATTGACATCTTTGTGCCTCAAGGCATGACTTGGCGCGCAAGCCCCTTCAGTATAGATGAGGTCTTTTCAATGGGCCTTACCTCTACTCAGCATTTCCTGGTTAGACTACCACAGGACTCACAATTAGCTCACTGGACTAAAGCTCCATAAAAAATTATATAGATACCTGTTTTCCTTTTTCATTGACGTTCACTTTCTTTTTTTATTCTTTACATCCGACGTGGAAGACCGGATCATATCATTGAACCTTTGCTCACATTCACATCATATTCAAACTGCCTGAGGGAAAGGCAGGCCATGCTCATCTTTTATGTTTGTTTATGTGTGACTTTGCACCATTTATTGTCCTGTCTTTCCTGTCTGTTACATCCTTCATAATCTCTCTGTTACTTCAACCTGGAATTGAGTTAGATTTCCTGCATGATAACTCAAAAGTTACAATTTTATTGCATGGTTTTATGTGTCTGAAACTAATGTAGTGCTGTTTGATTCGGCAACGTCTTAAAAAAATTGTAATGAGTGTTGTGTGCTGTATCTGAAAAAAATGTTCCTTTTAGATTGTGATTGGAGAATGCTACAGGATTCACCAGCTGCACCAAGGAACAAAGTCATTTGTGGGGAATCCCTACGTTGCAGCTCTCTACAAGCAGGTCAGCTCTGCATCTGACTGGCATCATACGTGTTCTAATAATTTCTTACATAGTAAAGCATTTTTTTAAACATCTCAATTTTATTGCCAAACCTAACATTGTATGTATGTAATTTTTATGTAAGGCACATAGTCGACTGTAAATTCTAATAACAGCTATTGAATGTTTTGAAGGAACTAAAACATTATCTCAAAAGTGGGATAGGAAACATGTTTTTTTGCATCAACACAAAAAAATATTATAAACCTTCAGTGCAATATAACTGAAGTGATATGAGACCTTTCTGTGGTCTCTGGACCAGCCTCTTGAGGAAGTCAAAAACAGTACTGAGTGTAGTGAATTACTCAGAAGACATAATTAGTAACAGCTGTTAAAATCTGTTAGCGATACAACGTTTACATCAGCCACAAAATTTTTGGTCTTAGAATAGCATGCTACATTTTAAAAACTCATATCCTGTGTACGATAAATCTGCCAGCATTATTGTTTTAGGTACTTGTGCTGTGTAAGTGTAGAAGTCTTAAAACCATAGCAACAGTAATGGAGACAGTTCTTATCTAACAATCAGTTACAGTCATCTGCTTTATCTAATCACTGTTGTGTGTCATCTTGCAGATAGGTGTGTTTCTCTTTGGCTGCGCCATCAGCCAGTCATTCACAGACATTGCCAAGGTGTCTGTAGGTCGGATGAGACCCCACTTCTTAGATGTTTGCAGACCAAATTTCTCCACTATTAACTGTTCATTGGGGTACATCACCAACTATACCTGCACTGGGGAAGAGAGTGAAGTACAGGAAGCTAGGTTTGTGTAAACAACGATGCACACACAGTATGAACAGAATATAATATGTTTATTAATGTACTCCAGAGTTTAAAAGTTACGGTTTCTCTCCACAGGAAATCCTTCTTCTCAGGACATGCCTCGTTTTCGTTATTCACCATGCTCTACCTGTGTGTAAGTAACCATCAAGCTCTGATATTCTAACATTCATGCAGGCACACATATGCTGACAATCAGAGAAACAATGATTTGCACATAGATGGAGTTATGGAAACAAGGCTGGGCTCTGATTAGGGGATTTACTGCTTGAAGAAAGAGAAAAACATTGTTCTTATCCACTGCTCCACCTCCTCTTCTTCATCTCCTCACTCATTTTTATACTCTTTTTTTAATTCCTTGGGGAGAAGGATGGATGCACTCCACCTGTTTTCTTCAAAACAGTTGCATGCATACTTCCTGTTCTCACTCATCCCTTTCCACATCTTTCTCTCAGTCCACCTGTTGTGGGTGTCTGGTAGGGTTTAGCACCCCAGAGGCATTTCAAGCTACACACACACACGAACACACATCCCAATCATCTCCCTTTCTTCCTTTGTTTACAGACCACAAATTTTAATCTCCCTTGTATGCTACAGGGATTTAAGAATAGAGTCAGTGTTTTGGATTTGGCTGGCCTGGTTACCAGGTGGTCTTGGTTCTCAGAGTGAAGACACTTGAATATCCCATGTATTATAGTGGATTGCAGTGCAGTGCAGTGAGAGGTTGCTGTGGGTATTTCCCAGCCTCTGGGTGAACCTACAGCTGCACTCTGGTCAGACGAAGGAAAAGAACTGCATAAAACGCAGGGGGAAAGTAGCAAGGGAATGGAGATGTGCTGCATCCAGACCACACAGTGACACACTAGTCAAAGACCAATGTTCCAGCTGTGGTAAACTCAGGACTGCCAGCATCAGTCCAAATATGAATGGAGTTGAAAAGAGGCAGAACAGCTTGTAGTTGATGTTTTTGAATACAAAACCGTCCTGAAACAAAGACCACAAAGTAGGCCCACGCAGTGGTAAAAGGAAACTGCTGCTTTTCCACTCAAAGAAGTCCCCTCTTGAAGTCTGCCTAAATATGCATTCTTGTAGACGTCACTAAGAGCCAAACTCTAAATTAAAACCAAAGGAATATGAAGAATATAGAAGTTTGACAGTTGAGGACACGTGGTAGCTAATAAGAATTAATGTCAGGGATTAATACTCAATACTTAAAACAATTAAATGAATAGAATATAAATAGAAGATGGAACAGCTTCATATGCAAATGTTGCTTTTTGCACAACCGTTCTAGTGAAAATAGGTTATCAAGGCTGCCTTTTTCCTCATCAAAGCCTCTAGTGGCATACATATTTCTTTTCTTTGGTGCTTTCGCTCACTCATCGCTTTCCACTTTGAAAGTGTCATTTCCACATTGGGGCTGCCACCTCGTCCTCTTTCTCACAACCTCAATTCATCTGCTAATTGGCATTTAGTGAAGTTGAAGCACTTAATTTCCTGACAAGCATGCCTCAGTGCTGCATCTCTGACTGATGTGGTTTGAGCTGTGCCTTAACAGCATCATAGGCTTCAGAGACAGCACACCCATAACTGGCGCAGACCACATGGCATGCTGTTCAGCAACACCACAGCCACAGAAAACAAGCATATGCGTGCATTTGTGTGTGCCACTGAACTATCTTTTGTTTTGGCTAATGCACACTCAACATCTGCGTATTCTCAGAATGAGAAAACGAAGTGTTTGCGTGAGTTAGTTGTGACTATACGATATCTCACTGTTTCTGGGCCAGAATGCATGTTGGTGGTTAAATAAAAGACAATATTTGTCACCACAACATGGTGTGAACCAAAAGAAAAGAGGAGAATGGGGCACGCATGTAAAGCGAGACCTTGCTTTCTAATTCTTTCTCACTTTGTTGTGTTTGTTCATGTTTTTTTTAATTTAACATTCACTCTGAATTGGTGCAAGAGGGACAAGGCGAGAAGATCTTACTGGATTCCTTTAGAAACCACCAGACTTTGTGTCGCTTTTGGCTCCATCTGTCATGGGAATTTATTCCTTTTGTTGTGTTTTGTTGGTATTTTCCTCATATCTAACTAGTCAAGACAAATTCTGGGAACAAGACTCGGTTAAAAAGGCAGAGGTCATGTTGGATTTAAAGAGGAGACACTGAACTTTATTTTAGATGATCATGAATGCTCTCACATGCTTTGTGTGACTTAGTGTGTTGAACCAGGCTTGGACTGGCTTATTTGGGTTACCTCAGTGTGTTCGAATTAGATATGGGCACACTGACTGGTAGGTTGTAATATCTCATGTTTTGACTAAGTTCAAGTTTTCATTATTGTTCCCACATCCTTCATTAAAACTTTGTTAAACTGAAAAGGTTCACAGGCTGTGCAAAGTTGTTTTTTTTTTTAGCTAGGTTTCATTCATAGGTGCATTACGTCAGTCAAAAGCTCTTATCAGTAGTTCTAACTCACTACCTGACAACCATTGTATAGGAAGCCTGAAGTCTAAACATCCCTGCCAGCGAGGAGGAGAACAAGAACAGAAGGGATGGGAGGGATCGTTTCCTCAGCTATCGTAAGGATAAGAACAATGATAGGGTGTCGTAGAGGAAATGTGAGAGAGCTTTATGTCCACACCTACCAGGGCTAGTGGTTGGGGGTTGCAGGCCGGCACTGTCTGCAGGAATTGTTAGACTGACTGATTATAGGACACAAGTATGGAGGTCTAGGCTGGGTAGACCTTGGCTGAGGCTCGCCCTCCCAGGCCCTCTGTCTCTGGTTGTGAGAGACAGGAAGTCAGGGGTATGAGTGGTGGAGAAACACAGGATGTCTGAGGAACCTGGGCTGACCTCACCGCTGTGCATGTTAAGTGGATAAAAAAAGAGCAAGAGCGTGTATGACTTTGCTCTTGTGTAAGTGACTGAAAGTGGCCTTGGATTTAGTTTTTCCTGTTTTGGTTCTCCCCTGTCTTCATCATGACCCAGAAAATGGGCTGCAGGCGGAGTGTAAGGGGGTGCATCCGTTTTGTCTTCTGTTTGCACTATAAGAGGGTAAAGAGTTCATCCCAAGTGTTGAAGCATGCATGGCATGGTATGTATATATATATGTGTGTGTGTGTGTGTGTGTGTATTTGTGTGTGTGTGTGTTCAGTGGCATACTGTGGTTGTATTGTTTTTACAGCTGGGATCTTGAACCATGAATCAGTCATGTCCGGGTCTCATGCAGTCAAGTGTGTGTGTTTCAGAAGACAGTATGTATTTCTCTACGGATCTGGCAAGCGCCTGCCCACTTTGAGTCAGTCTAGACCTCTCAGACAGTAATAATATATACACACAGACACCACAGGTGCAGGGTTATAAAGGCAGCGTTTAGTGTCTTTTATGAAAACTAGTCAGGTGTGTGTGAGGGTTTATTACTGCCTTCTGATAATTTAGGTTATATGTTTTACACCAAATACACAGAACATTTTCTGTTTGTCGAAGGGAATTTATGTCAGAGCATGTGCACAGTTTTGCATATTAAATTTGGTTCTTCTCTTCTCTCCTCCTTGCTTCCAGTTCTACATACAGTCCAGGTTTACATGGCGTGGCGCTCGTCTCCTCCGCCCATTGCTCCAGTTCACTTTGCTGATGATGGCTTTCTACACTGGCCTATCACGCGTGTCCGACCACAAGCACCACCCGACCGATGTCCTGGCAGGATTTGTGCAGGGAGCCCTGGTGGCCTACTGCATAGTGAGTTCACACAACACCACACAATACATTCAAACGATTTGAGACATACGAGAAATGCAACATAATTAGAAACAGGGAGAGTGTCTGACATTTACACCTTTTCTATAACTGATCATTGTGGATCCTACAACCAAAGCAGTCTTCAAATAAAGTTTGCCTCAACTTATCTTCCTTATTCCACTTTTTCTTCTCTCTGCTTTTGGTAAAAGGAGAAACGGAGCAGGCAATGAAGTGAGGACAATCTGATTCCCTTTAATGAATAACACATTGCTTGGAGCCAAGCCCTAGTTAAGAAGTGTGTTCGTGAGTGTGTGTGTTGGAGTGAATCTTTGCCTCTTGGTGGGATTCCATACTCTACAGCCATTCTTGCTACTTTAGTGACATATTGTCACAGGAGTTGCCAGATGATTTTCATAACCCTCGTCATTACACTAAGCTAGATGGAGCCAAGGAAAATGGAATTTGGGTCAAGAAGAAAAAAAAAGGGGGGGGGGGGGGGGGCGTGTAAAAAGAAAAAGAGAGAGAGGGGAGGGGAGAGAGGATTAGCCTTTGAAACAGGAATGAGGCTGTTAATTATTTGGGTTTTTTATTTGGTGGCTCTGGTTCTATCAGCACAGCAGGACTCAGCTAAACTCTGCTGCCTGTGGCAAAAATACAGACATGAACACACACGCGCACGCACACACTTACCTTTCGACAGGATCCAAATCATCAAAGTGGAAAGTTAGGTTCATAAGATTGAGCAAGACCTCAGTAGTGGCGCCTAGCAGACCTTGGCAGAGCTAAAATGTACAAAGACACTCACACAAACACACACAGAGAATAACACACAGTCCTTCAATACCTGGATTAGAATTCATGAGCAGAAACCAGCAAGTAAAACAATAACTGTAATGGCCTGGCGAAACCAGTTCTCCTCCAGCTGGGAGCAGCCTTCTGACGACATCAGCCTTGACAAGTAAAGAAATTATGTTTTTTAGAAATATACGCATTGAACTCTGAATTGGCAAATTTGGGGGAGGAGTGAAGGGAGGAAAGTGACTAGAGAAGAGCCTTGTCTGACATCTTGGCTTGGGATGAGCATGGGTTTAATCCAACTCAACTATCCCACAAACTTTCTGCTTTTGCATGAAGAGAGACAGCTTAATCCAGACGTACAGACACATTATTCATGTCCATATACTTACAACACATATAATGTATACACACACACACACACACACACACATGCGCACACAGTCAAACCCCTGCCGATTAAGGCAGTGAGGTTACTTTTACAATCCGTGACGCCTCTTCTGATTTGCCAGGTTTTAGTAGAAACACACATCTGTGAGTACTTTACTTCAGCGCTTTCTGCCTCTCAGTAAGCAGTGGAGCAGAAAGCGCCTGATAGGAGATGAGTGGAGGCAGGACAGAGAAGATGTAAAGCCTGTGTGGCTTTCAGATGCCAGAAGAAAGTTTTAAGATCTTTAGATTCTAAGTTAGAAACTACACAAGTTTAATCATTTTTTGTAAATGTAAAATGAAGAATAATCATGATGAAGAAGGTAAAAGAATTTAGGAGTTTCATGGTATGCAGTCCATTAATCCAGTCTGAACCTTTCAACATGAAAATGTGATTTTCCAGTCACTTCATGATACGCAAAGGTCTGACTTGATGAAGTGAAGAAAAAATGAGACGAATTAGTGGATTTTCTTGCTAGTCTGTTATACTGTTATACTGTGAAACAGCATCTTCCTTTCCAAATAAATTTAGCTGACTCACTGCAAAGATGTGTGTTGTGCCGGGACGTTATTGTTATGGGCTACAGTTAATTCTTTCATCGCTGTGCACCCCCACTGATTGCCGGTAAATGAACAATTCAAATGTTTATGGACACATTCAGATGTAGTGATGTGTTATACTGTGGCTTTGTAGACTTTACTTTGTGCTTTACTGTAAGTAAAGTGCTGCTTTAAACCCTGTTGTCTGTGCACACAGATAAAGTCTCTGAGTTAAATACACCCATAGTTTTTAAAAATACCACAACAGGAAGTATTACTGTCTCACCTGGTACTTACTATAAGACACAGTGACCCAGTTTTCAATATGAGTTGTAATAAAGGTCAAGGCGACTGAATCCAACAAGAACCAGCTGTGATGAGGAAGGAAGAAGGGGGCAGCGTTTATTTGTTTTTCTAAGTTCGTTGTCATTTGCGAAAAGGCGTCAGGTCAGGCATAAAACTCCCCCTGAAAAAACAAACCAAGGCGCTCAGAGAGCGAAGCAGTCTTTGTGTGGTCCCGATGAACTCATATAGAAACAGGAAGTAAACAGATATAACCTAAATGTAAATTTGGAATTCTATTTGTGCCACCAGATAGCCTACACTGTAATTTTTATCTGTTCAGGGACATTTACAGTAAGATACGTGCTTGAAGTGTGAGACGATGCCATTGACTGATAACATTCTTAGAATTATGCAGTTGTATAATAGCTGTAGCTGCTCCTCCGAACTCTTCTGGTGTAAATGGAAAATGTGTGGTTATAATATAATTAAAGTTGATTTCATGTGCATGCAAACTAATAAAAAACATTTTATATATGTCAGGTTCTTCTAAGTAATAGAAGACACTGACTTAGCTAACTTCCTGTGTGACTCTGCTTTTAACTGTGTGTAAAGATATGCGATTAAAAGTACAAAAGTTTTTTTTTTATGCAGTTGTCACGAAAAAACACCAAACTGCTGTGTATGCACTATACAGCACAATGGGGCTAGATGCTTTAGGTGCATTAGTGTATATTATGCAAAGGAAGTGGTGTGGTCATGATAAGCCTTCCAACAGGGTAGGTCAAGGTCAAGTGTGATTGGTCTTGAATCATGTAGCAACAGGGCCTGATGTAGCTGGCCATGAGAAATCCCCATGATAAGTATGGAAAGTTTCCCATATCTCTGAGTCACCTCAGCTGTATGGCCGCATATCCATTAACACTCTATGAGTCATAGCATTTATAATATGGCATTTAAGACACAGTGCCCAAACCAACTGTTGTATACACCAAGGGCCATTTAAAGTCCATGAAAGCACCCATCTGTTATGAAGGTGTCATTCTACATATCGCCCTTCTATCAAATGTCGCTAAGTGTCCTTATAGTCTGGAAATATCAAGCTTAAATAGCGGAGAATGGGACACTTTTTGTTTTATAAATAGATCAGTGACTGCATGTCAAGTATTTTGGGCAGAAAACCCAGATGAACACTAAACTGGCTACTGTTTGTCCCTTGAGACAATTTCCATATGACAGCATCATTTCCAATCCATGTAAAATCCCTGAGGGAAATATTCATTTTATTTCCTTGTACTGCTGGTTCCCAGTAAAGGTTCCCTTTTACATAGTTTAGTGTTGATGGGAGCTTCTCCCCCCTGGACTCCATCGCACAGGCCATTCACTCGGCCCGGACTGGCATCATGGAAGGAAAAGCTGCTGTACCTGCCAATTATGTGTGTGTGCTTTCATGTATTTGTGTGTGTTAGTCCACAGCTGAAGCCAGTTTTGCTCATGACTGACCTCTGCTCCGTGTAAGTGGAAACGGTAATCCACTGATACAGTGGGCTAGAGTTTCCATGGGCCCACTTCCTGTCCACTCTTGCCCCATTTTCCTGTTTGGCATATGATGTCATTGTGATCTTATGTAAAGCTTTTTTTCTTATTTTTTTTCTCCTTTCCTTTATTCACCACCAAATTAGTTTTTTGTTTTTTTGTTTTTTTTTTAAATCCCTCCTATATTAGAGTGAGCAATACTAAGATCACTTCCTTCAGTCAGATTACTCAGTGTTGCCAGTCTGGGACTGAACATGGTGGAGGAAATGCAGAAGGGAGTTCCTTGTCACTAAAAAGTATCAAGATTACAGATGCTTTTTAACCACAAAGGGCATTCCTCATCCAACAAAAAAGAAAAAACCTGGGTTTAGGAGCAGATCATCTTCTAGCCGATGCCCACATTGCATTCTGCAGATACCCCTGACTTCTCATTGGGACATCAAGATATAATGCAAAATTCACTTTAACATTTCTCAAGAACATCCCGCCCATAAGAAAATACATGTGCATGTTAATATTCTTGTATCGAGCATAGATTGTATGTAGTCACTGGTTCGAGAACACCTCTTTTGAAGACTTGATTTCAAGAATGAAAGGATGTAGTTCTAAGGTGCATACATAGACTGTATGCGTGCACTGCACAGACATAGATACCTGCTAATTCATGCTAAGTTACATGCAAACTAAATACTAGAATTTCAGTCTCCAAAACTGGAGCCTTGAACTCAAATGAAAATAGAAAGCACCAGAATAACAAACACAGTCAAGAGGTTCAGTTTGGAGGCTTGAATTAGCTGTGATAAAGCTTAAAGACAGCTAGGGACCTGGATAGCACCCTACCTGTCACTCAAATGTCTCAGCACTAGTGGTACACAACTTTAGCACTTAAAATTTTTAAGCTAGTGGGTTATAAAAGCAATTTTTCCTTGTAAAGTTTTGAAAAGCTACAGGTACTTTTTTTGGTAAAAATCTGTCTTTTACCCTGTGGCTGGTTGTTTGACAGTAGCATGATGATGTGTGCGGGGATTGATATGCTTTATTTTTCTACTTGGGATGATGCCACTTGTCACAGAACTAGAACTAGAAGTAACCAGTCCCCACTGAAGCAATTGTTTATGACCAGAATAAACATTTATATTTATATCCAGCATGTGATCAGAGTAGATGTAGGAATGAGCTGCTCGCGTGAATTTTAACAGCCTTTTCCTTAATTTCACCCCTCCAACTGCCACTTTAAAGTCGCCCATCTCCACATCTCCATGGCTTTTCCCCTCTTAGCCTGTTTGTGTCCATGTCTTTAAACCTTCTATCAGGATAATATATTTATGGAGTGTCGCAAAAGTGGAATAACTTGCTTTAAGGACCTTTTTATAGTCAGCCTAACTAGAATCATTTGAACAGCTTTGTAATAAATACAGTCTACCAGCATCACACTTTTTCAGATATCTACAAGCCAGACCGTTTATTCATTCCCATATTTCAAGCTCAGGTCCTGTACCAGAATCTACACTTTTAGAAACTATTCTACAACTTAATCCGACCAATAGAGGGCTGACTTCTCTGCTGTACAATAAAATGTAATACTTCACACATATCTTGGAATCAGACATCCTTGAAATGCCTCTGTAAGACTGACTAAAGCATAGTCAAATCAAATGAGATAAGTTAAACACGGTATATGTAAATTAAAACAGTAACTTGGCTGTCCTTCACTGTGTGCCATTTGCATTAAACCAGCACTGCGAAACTTTTTTTTGCACACAATCCAATCTTTGTTTAGTTCTCTTTTCACATCTTATCTCACTTTGTGTCCACCAGGTGTTCTATGTGTCAGACCTGTTCAAGCCAAGGGTGAAGCCGGCCACACCCCCGCCCTCCCCGATTAAGAAGGAGCTGCTCCCTTCATCTGACATCATTGAGAGAAACAACCACCACAACATGGTGTGAGGGAGCCCACATCGTCTTGTGACTGAGGAGCCAATCGCAGCACTGCTCACCTCCCATCGGACAGTAGAATGTAGCGACAAGAGACAATTGCTGCTTGTTGAATGGCATCCTCCGCCCTTTTGCAGTGCCCCAGCTGGAGGCACTTTGTGGACTAGGGTATCAGATTTGAGATTTGCACTTCAGAGTCCACTCTCACTATCCAGACTTATTATTTACTATAACTACTAATCAGCATTTGAGCCCATCCTTTTGAGCACAAAAAAAAAAAAGAATTGGAAGCTGAAAGACAAAATTAATTAAGAAGATGATAACTTGATAGACAGAGCTAAGGGTGGAAAAAAAGGCAAACCCCCTGCCTAGGGAGAGAGGGATTTCCAGTGAAGCTTCCTCCCCAAACTCTCTGTGGCCTTGGAACAGCAAAGGAAAACAACTTCCTTACCTAAGGGAAGGAAATTACTGCAATAATTAGCAGCGTAGAAATGATAACAATATAGAAAAATATAACTTATAGCACTGTTTTAACTCCATTGTCCATTATCACCACTTGCTGCCTGAGATGTCTGTCTGAAAAGATCTTGATCATGCTGACATAATGAGACAGAAATATTGACTCCGAGAAGCAAAACAAACCCAGGTTGGTAGTTTCATACTAGACTTCATATGTGGGGGAAACATAGTTTTCATAATAGAAACTCTGTATCTACAGTCCACTGTATGGATCACACACTGATCTTAGTAGGCCTTTATAACAGGCTACAGAGGAGTCCTTTTATTTCAAATCTTAGGCCCTGGAAAGTCAGGCCCTCTGACCTCATTGACCTCTGTCTCCAGATCAGCACATCAAGCTTTTTTTAGTGGATTTCAGAGTGGCCCAAGCCCGGGATGTTGCATTTTTGAGAGTTAGATGAAGTAAAGGGGGTTAAATTCTATGGAAGGATGGGGGCAGACCTCACAGCACCCGCCTGCCTGTACAAAAGGCGTGGCTGTGCCACCACTTCTTGGTGATGGGGCTATTCTCTGTAGCTTCCTAAACCAGAAGGTGATAGGTGGGTGGAATGAAAGGGTGTGGTCTGTTACCATGCACAGAGGGTGATTTACAGCAAAGCTGGCACATTATTTTGGGATGATTTGGGCTCTTTCCGCTGGCAGGGAGGGGCTCTCACCCACTCAATCACTCATTGGCAGTGGATGTCTGTCTCTCAAAGTGTGTGTGCGAGTGTTTGCATGTGCGTGTGCATTCTTATCTTGGTATGCTCGTGCTTGTTGTCAGTGTGATTGCGTGTGTTCGTTTGAATGTGCCCTGTGAAAAGGAGCCCCCTCTTGATAAACTGTGTCAAATGACAAGCGTGAATGTGTTCCACTGTATGTCTGAGAGCAGGTGAGTTATAAAAACTGTGGATCTAATATTTTTATTCTCTGCTAAGAAGCATCTTTAACCTTGTATGTTTATAGCCTGTCCTGTGTAATCACTAACAGTTGTACAGTACAGCATACAGAAGTCCTTTTTATTTACAGCCAACTCAGATATCCTCCAACAACACACTCCGCCATGTTGCACATCTTTCTCATTGTATAGTCCGTCCTATCATTTTACTCTCTCTTTTTTATAAATATATAAATAATGTATAGATCACTAAAATTAACCCTGTAAGATATTGTTTCTTAACATGTTTAGATATATCCACTATACAGACCTGTGTTCTTTACAAAATGCTGCTTAAAAGCATCGATTGACAGATTTTTGTATTTAGATAAATAAACTATTGTAGATTGTAATAGTTACATTTGTAATATGCTAAAAAATACACCCCCTACTTGTATTAAAATTCATAGTATTTTTGTATTGTCTTGTCCTCTTTTGTACAAAATAAATAGCAGTAATGGTGTTTTTTCTGCTATATGTACTTTGCTTTATTACATGTGCTTTTCAATAAAAAAAACAGCTCATATGAACACACTTTTGGAGTTTGGTATGTTTTCCCTGACAGATGGATTTGATGTTTTTTTTTTTTTTTAAATTTGAAATTGGCAGTTCACAAGGCTTGCCATTTAGGATCTGCCCAGACTGAGTCATCTGGCCATCCTCAAGTTCTTACACCTGCCAATTTCTCCTGCATCCATCATAGACAACTATGTGAGTCAGCTGTTCCATTATTTCCTGATGTATCCCAGAACTGGACATTCACTAGACTATAAACTAAAATTATGTAAAGATTTGGGTCACCATGTGCATTTCAGAGAGGCCAGCCATGAGAAAAGAAGCTGTTGAAGTGTTAATTTGTCAGTGAAAACACATTTAGAGGAAGACTCGTCTCAGGGGGTAGAACAGATTATCTACTAATCAGAAGATTGGTGGTTCGATCCCTGGCCCTCCACTCCATGTACTTAAGTGTACAAGATGCTGAACCCCAAATTACTTCCAAGACATCTATGGGAGTATGAGGCTTGTAGTAGTGGCTGCTTGGTTACAGTATAAAGGTGCTATATAAGTACAAGTCAGGAGCAATTCATGTAATATATAATAATAGTGAATGACACTGATAATGAGTAGTTTAACCAAGAATTAGTTTATTGATTTTGATATGAATTGCCTTAAACTGCAGTCCTGCTACATGAATTATAGCTGATCTCAATGCCAGCACACATAAGCTGATACCCATCTGTCCCTATAATTGGAAAATCTGATATTTAATTGCTTGAATTGCCTCACAATGCTGTGATTGCAGCCATCCCCCAACTCTCTGTGACTTCATAATGTCACTTTTATTTACTGCAAATAGTATTTCACCACCAATTTAGGTATTGCTCATCAATGCTGGTGCACAGTAAGACAGTGACTCACCTTTAAGGTTATACTCAGTATCTTCCATTGGCCCACTTTCTTTTGCCAATAACTCTGCATGAATGCAGGCACAACATAAAAATGCACGCTGAGAAAAGGCCGAAGAAGTGCTTGTGAGTTCATGACCTCAGAGGCTGGCGTCATCAAGTGCGTGTGCGTGTCTGTGTTTATTCCAAAGCAAAAAGAGAAAAGAGTAGAGCAGAACACTGTGTGCTTTTGACAGAAGAAATATGTGTTTAATGCAAAGGCTACAGATTTCTTCATGCACAACATGGCCAACAAACAAAACAAGAAAGAAAGAAAGTGCATAACTGGTGCTTAAATGAGACCAAAGTGTTGAAAAGCAATTATTCAGAGCCATCACTTGACTGATGTCATCATTATTGTGGCATGCATTTCCCCCCCTCAGTGTCTTGTAAAGTATTGTCTTACAGCTGGTCTGAGGTCAGTTGTAAAGAATATAGCACCAAATGGATACTGCTGGTGAACAGCTGGTAGACCTGGGGTCAGCCATGCATGGCTGTAATAGTAGAGCGCCTGCTGCTGAGGCGAAGAGGCCCATGTTGTGGTCGTGTTTGGCAGCAGCAGAGCAGAACTGCAGAACTGGCAGAGGGCTGTCACAGGGAGGCCAAGGCATTACACAGATCTGTACCTCTCTCTCAGTGTGCTGGGTGTGTGTCACCATGGCAAGCTGTAGTACATCCTTCTTGCTCTGTTTACTTTTACTTATTACTCATGTTTTACTCATGTTTTACATGAATAATAAGTAAGTGCTTTTTACTCTTGTTTTACTCTCCTCTAAAACGCGAACAATTCTGTATCACTGTTGGAACGTCAAACCCTTTTGGTAATGTTGACATTGTAACTCTTGTTAAATGGATTACGTCTTCCTCTGTGGGCTGAGAAATATCTCCACCCAATGTCTTATAAAAGCTTTTCACAACCTAATTTGGATAAACTCAATAATGTGTGGTGGCTGTATTAAAAACAAGGCTTTTT
Source organism: Copadichromis virginalis (assembly GCF_057382275.1). NCBI lineage: Eukaryota > Metazoa > Chordata > Actinopteri > Cichliformes > Cichlidae > Copadichromis > Copadichromis virginalis. The sequence continues at coordinate 7,890,302 of NC_140639.1, forward strand.
CCCCCTCCACCGTTTCCAAAAGGTTTATACTTCAATGATGCACAGATTTCAGCATCGATACAGGGAATTATGAAAAGTGATGGAATATGAAACCTGTTTGAGTTATAAAGCTAATTAGACTATATTTGGATACACTTGGATGTGGAGAATAAGAGTTATTTGCTTGCTGGCACTTGCCAGGAGCAAGTTAGCTTTGTTCTGCACTGCTGGACCTTGTTAGAAATTCCAGCGTAATTGAAGTGGAGAACCTTTCCTTTATAACAGATTGGTAACATATGCAAGCACATGCAGTGTACTGAATGACTAAAAGAAGACATCACGCACTGAAAGCAGTTTACTGGTAGGTAAAGTAAGGCAGCAATGTGAGAGAAATCATTTTCAATTTATAATTGTGAACCAGAATGTGTAAAAGTGGTTATAGTGGCTTTCTACTGGTTATCCAAAGCAGGGCTTACTAACAGACTTCTTTTCTTGCAATCAAGTGGTCACAGTCAAAATGCCCTGAGCAAAATGGCCACTGACACACATGATATAAAAAGCATCACATCACAACAAGAGCGCTACTGTAGGTGGCTTTGGTTTGGTTTGAATGTTTCAAGAGAGTGTGTGAGGGCGATGGAGCAGAGCTGCGGTGAGGGTGGTACCTCCAGGAGTGCCTTGAGCAAGCTTGGAGCTCAGAGGGTCTTTTCTCTGCAGGGAACTGAGTCCGGGGAAACACACGAGCTGACCGGCCAAAGAAGAGCGACCTGGGCAACACTTCCCTGAGGTAAATGTAAAGGACTCCCCGCAGCCAAATGTTTACACTGAGGCAGTGTCTGTTTTGCAGGTTTTAAGCACACGTGAGGCATGTAGACATAATATAACACACCCATAGGGGAAACTAGTGTATAAGAAAGAATAAAAAAGAGAAAGGGCTAAGAGTTTTTACTGCACTGAGTTGAAAATGATTATTGGAATACTTACCTGCCTCCAAAAATTCTGAAACATAAGAAAATGAATGACAGTACATTAGCAACAACATTCTTTTTTACCTGCCAGTCCTGCGCTTCAGTGCCAGAGACAGCTTCTCATAACAAATATCTCCTAACCCCCCCCCCCCCCCAAAACACTGATAATGGGCAAAATGGAGCAGCCTCTAAATAAATGACAAGAAGAAGCATTAACCCAGTTTTTCATAAATCTACAATATTACATGCATATCACTGATTAAAATAAGGCCACAGTGGAGTGAAGGATGAAGCTATCATTCAATAGGCACATGTGGAGCCAGCATGAGGATTAATATCTAGGATTAATACCCTGTTTTTATGATGATGATCCTAGACTAGAACACTGTGTCTTTGTCTCAGCTGGGGAGATAATTTAACACTTTTTTGATGAAACCTCAATCCAGTGAGTGTTAAATGGAGCTCGATGTGATTCTGGCATTAATTGACACAGACCGGAAGAATGGATTAACCTATTTATTGTGCTCCAGTTTTTAAGGTTTTAGATAAGTGTGCAATATATGGGCAATCAGTGCATAACTCTGCTGAGAAATATTCAGTTTGTTTGTGTTTGACAGGGTTTTAGCCTTGATGAAAACATCCATCTGCCAGTAAAGCCACAACTTTGGTCCAGACTGATAGATCTCAACAGTGATTGAGTTTCCATATTATGTACAGACTGCACACTACTTTGAGACTGTCTGACCTTTATCTCAAATACCTCACTGACACTCAGGCATTCAGACAATGAATCCTAGTGACTTTGGGAGTATTTTCCTCTGAACCCATATTTGTGAGTTTAAGTGTAATATGTCATCACCCTGGTACATTCGGTTTCCTTCAGAATTTTTTTGCTGTACTTTCTCTTAATTGCTAATATTAATGAAAACAGCTATACTTAAGAAAGGGTTTTGGTTTTTCCAGCAGTGTACAGTGGGTGTCACAGCTCTGTTCTGGGACTTCCCCACCCTTTCTCGTGCATACATTCAGGAGGCGGAGAGTCACGACATTATGACAGAAACAGGAAAGCAGAAGCGGGTCGCAAAACCAGTCACAAATGCACAGCTACAGCAGACAGGCTAAGGTCTCATGGTATGGTTTTTGTTGCTACTACTGTCATTACAGTGATGGGTTTCAGTTTTGCAATCCTGTGTTTTGTGGTTTATACCTTGATTTAGTTTTACTTAAATCGACATCCCTTATCTCATTTTTCTGTTAGTGCCCGTTCCCCCACGTGAGTCATTTTGTCTTTGTGGTTAGTGTTTGTCTTTTGGTTAATTCCTGTTTAATTTCAAGGCTGGTTTTCATTCATGTCTTGCATTAGTGCGACTTCTTCCTCTGTGACTGCCCGCCCTACCCTAATTGTTCTCAGTAGCTTCCACCTGTGTCTTCTTCACCTTCTGTTTGTTAGTATTTAATCAGCCTTTAGCGTGTAGGTCCCTCTTTGTGCTCACGAGATTGTTTCTTCTTGCTTCTCATGTTTTCTGTTTATGTTCCTTGTAATATATTTAATAGTCTCAGGGTGTTAAACATCACCAAGGCTGCTGCTGATGGAACAATCCACTAGATTCTCCTGTATCTAAATGAAATAATAATAAAATAATCCTGATGACTTTTCTAGTCTTACTGACCTAAACACTTACAGCACACACTTTTAGCAGTGCTTTTCCTATAAAACACATTCATAATGCTGAGCGAATCCAGATTAAATACTGTGGGCATGTTTAACTCACTTCACAATACAGTCCTCAGGTATGCTGTGAAGGTGTTAAACATGCTTTAAATGCATGTGGCATTTCAGTCCTAATGGCATTTGGACTGAAAACATGTTAGCCTCCAGGTCTATGGCTGTCAGCTGCAACTGTCAACACACTTGACTATAATAGATTCTAAAACACACATTTGTAATTTTCTGTCTTACTTCTAAAATGTCACTTTTTCATGGACATGAAAGTATCTGCTCTTTTCACGCACACAATAGAATTACCCTTATGTGAGATAGCGTCTGTGCCCGGTTAGGGAGCTGGATGGAAAAAGAGCGTGAGGAGAGGGTAGGATAGAAAGTTAATAAATTTCGCAGATGTCAGCTGTACATGGAGGCAACAGGTGATTATGTCATCTTCACATAAAAGGCCTCTGTGTCTTCCTCCCCCTGTTGCTCCTTGTTTCTCATCCAAAATTCTTCTCAGCATGCGTTAGAAAGCCACATTTCTCATCGTCCTTACAAATCCCAATTTCTAGGTTTGCGCTTAAAAATGTGGCCTTATTTCCTAACCTAAATGCCACTGTCTTAGTACTCTTACTTCCACTTGTGACACACTGTATGGAAAACACATCTTCCCCCTCCCATCTGCCCCCTTTCTTGGCCCATGTGGACAAATAGACAGGTCAAAAAAGGAGCAGCGGGATTTGGTTGCTCTGAACTTTTTTACAAGACATGATCTTTACAGCTGAAAAAGTTTTATTGATCGTTACTTTCATTTTTTTCTCAGTGAGACAGAAATTATTGTACCAAACACTGGTGGAGAAACTTTAAATGGAAAAACATACTGACATCTTGGCCTTTTAAAATGAGCGTGCACGCACACACAAACACGCACACAGGCAAACACTCTCTGATGCAGTCAGACAGCTAGTGTATGCAGAGGCAGGGTTTCTACCAAGAATCAGCTTTCACCTGTCAAGTGTCTTTAGAAGAGAAGGATTGAAGAGATGGAGAAGAATGGAGAGGAGGAAGGCAGACGAGTGAATACTGAGAAGGAAATGGGGTTGGATGACTAAGATGCATGCCTTTATAATCCTTTAAATGCACAAAATAGAATTAGGCTAACAGCCTTTTTCTCTCTTCAAGGTTGCCAGAAAAACAATTTTGTCATACAGCCAAACTTGCTTAAACCCTTACAGTTCACCTGCTCACGCAACACTCTGCTGAAACCCATAAACGCTTCATTGTATGTGTGTGTGCTGCCACATGCACACACAAAAACAGAACCCACAGAGGAATTCTCCTGCGGTGTGGAGCCACGGGGTGCTTATTAGGAATCAGAACATAGCTCAGTACCTCTGGCTGTGATCCAGAGGCTGCTGCCTGATTTACTGGTCATCCGTGTTAGTGTGCGTCTGTGCAGCATTTTTGTATCTGTTGTGTCATCCTGCTAGGAGCCAACTGTGAGGTCAGCGCCCAGGGACCATGCATCTTGCTGACAAAGAGCTGAGTACCTGCTCCAGACATTTGGTCCATCCATCATACTCATAAAGCTGTGATATTCTCTTGCAGGAATTTACAGGAATATGTGTGTCTTTAGGGTGAAATCTGTAATTGACCATTTACCGTAAAGTAGCTTGTGACCCAGTTATAGTATCAATATGTCTTTCTCTGCTACAGACAGAGGGCAACAAAGATGAGTTAAGATTTGGAATGCACTAGACTGGGACAGAATTGGGAAAGCTCCCACAGGTCCTCTAACACTGATGAATATCTGGTCTCACACATGCATGAGTATGTTTGCTTGTATGTATTGTTATTCATAGCTTGGCTAAACAGTCATTTTTGAATTTCTCTGAAAATTGGTGAAGTTTTTTGAGATGACTCTCCCAACATATGTGATTAAGACTGTTTGCTCAAAGGGGTTCCAAATGTTTTTGATGTAAAGTGTTTTTGTTTTTTCATATACACGTATGCCTCGTAGTGACTGCCAGGGTAAAAAATTGCAGGATTGCGGTGGCCAATTGACAGTTTCTTAAATCTTATCAAAATATGCAGATCAAGTGAGGAGTATGGAAGTAGAGAGGAGATTAGGTAGACGTCAGCTTGCATATGTCTCTGCTTGGTTTTTCCCCCCCGTAACTACTAAACCACAGCTTACGTATCTGAGTTACAAGAAATAGTTCAACCACAAGGACAGGACACTTGCATATGCCCCCTGACGTGTGCAGATGCTACACGTAATAAAACAGAGTGAGTCAAACTGAAAGATAAAAGAGACACCATTTTCACTGCACATTCCCCATCCCTGCTGAAGACTTTAATTGAACACAGCTACAGAAATCCTGAGGTGTGGTACAGGGTTGTAAACTGTCCACAGCCAAATGGGGGTTTGTTGTCTTTCTGAGGCCTCCAGAGCAACAAGATAATGTCTCCTCTGAGAGCCTGAACAATAACTGTCAATGAGTGTTTTATGGCCTCTCTGAGAGACAATGTCATTGATGTCTTTATTGCCTTCACATGTTGAACGACTCGATTTCTAAGTGAGAAAAATAGTCTACTCCTCCGATGCCATGACTGCTGACAGGCTGACATATTATTAAGTAGACATACTTTCCAAATGTGAATTTTATTACCTTCTGTGTTTTGCTGTTAATGCTTACACTGCAACATGTATGTCAGGAGCAGTAGCATGATTGCTGTCAAATTGATAGGCATAATTATATAGTGGTAATTATTGTAAACAAATGAGAATGTACTTCGAGATAATTGTTATTTCAATTGTTTTCTTTCCCCCTCAAAGTTAAACCGCACTATTTCTTCCTGACACAAACAGAATGTTGTTAATTGCTCTGTTTGTGCTGGAACAATAGCATGTCTCGTCTCTCTCATGCATTCTTCACACATTCTTCTCTCTGTGTATTTATGTGTGTTTTGTTCTTTTGCAACCAAACCCAGCTACATTTTAAAGCAAAACACGCATGTCTACACGAGACATTTCAGTTGGTTTTAGGAAAAATAAAAAATGGATAGCTCACTGCCTCAATTGGTCATGTGCCATTTAAAAAAATTATTACTTAAAGCAGCGGTCACCAACCTTTCGTGCGCCACGGACCGGTTTATGTCCGCCAATATTGGATTGGCCTCCAAGGTGTCGCGGATAAATACAACAAAATAAAACCAGTACCGGTACCCAAAAAAGACTTATTCATAACGCACGGGAAAAGACCGAAACCAAGTTTACGATAAAAACGATTAAAAAAAATAACGATGAAAACCGATAAAAACCCTGAAGACCATATATTTCACACCCGAGCCTCAACTCTCGCGGCCCGGTACAAAACGACTGAAAAATTTCTCTTCTGTTTTTTTCTTCTCTCAACAGGTGATCCAGGTGATTTTTTTTAAGTGCCCTTTCTAACTGTCCATCCCCTCTGTTTTTCTATTTTCTTTCTTTCTTTCTTTCTTTCTTTCTTTCTTTCTTTCTTTCTTTCTTTCTTTCTTTCTTTCTTTCTTATCCCCCAGTCATGTCTGTCCCGTCTGAAACAACTGAAAATAAAATAAAAATAAATACATAATAATAATAATAAAGGTCAATCAATTAAATTAAATCAAGAATTTAAGCAACTGGTCAGATTCCATATTATTATTACTCTGAATGTTTCACGAATCTAAAAATCACTGTTCATCGCTTTAAGAAATTCTTACAAATCCAAACTGCCCATGGTTTTAAAAATAAACATTTCTATAGACAGAGTAAAACCCAGCTGTTGCTGACGTCCCTTTACAGATGTGTCTTATCTTTGTTGTTGATGGGAAAATGATTTTTGGCTGTTTAAAAAAAAATACAGAGCTTCAACTTGCTCGCCTATTACCAACTGTGTAATAGGCAAGTAATTTTATGGTAAGCAAGCCTGCAAAATGTTTGATTAATCTTGTCGCTCATCACATAGATAATGAGCAAGTCTGATGTTATTTTATATACACAATGTGTCTTTAGGGACACCAGTAAATAAACTGGTTCTTATATAGCACTGTTCTACTCTACCAGAGCACTCAAAGCATTCGGTACAGCTTGCCTCATTCACTCATTCATACAAGCATTTTTTTTCTATGCTTTTTCTACACAAATGTTTGGTTTTTTTTGTAACATTCACACACATTGAGGCTCCCGTACATGCACTGGAGAGCAACTTGGGCTTAGTATTATTGGCATTTGGCATGCAGATTGGAGCAGCCAGGGATCAAACCACCAACCTTGGGATTAGTAGATGACCTGCTCTGTAGAGAGCTACATCCCACCACTGATGGTTATAAATGTATTGTTCTTGTCTAGAGAAACAGTTGTCATTACTTTAAACAAGGGGATTTAGGCATCAGAACTAAATGACAACTAGCTGATTAAGTTTAGGAAATTATCATGACTTGTTGGGTTATCATGACTAACCCTACATGTTCAAAAATGACACCAAAAGGTATCCAGCATGTCTGAATGTGACCAAACATCCATATTTTGGTAGGCTGAACTGTACTGAGATGATTACTTATCATTCTGTGTTGTATTAGTTATTCACTCGTGTGGATGCCACTTTACTGTGGCATGTCACTTTACTTTTTCAACTAGGAGGGTGGAAACTTTGTTGTCGAGAGACTTATCTTCTTGTTGGACTCACTGAGCATTCTTTGAGGAGGTTCATTTCTTAACACGTATGTTTTTATTTGGGAAAAGGGGGGAAAAAAGGGATTTTCCTGTCATCTTAAGCAGATTAAAAAGCATTCTATTTGAAAAGCAGCTTATCCCACAGGCAGTCTTTTTTACTGGAAGGTCAGTAGTTTGTATGTTTCCATGTAAAACTGTAGTAGTATCCAAAGCCTGACTACCTTATTTATGTCATCATCTAAAAGATTTAGCCATCATTAGGTGGCTTGTTTTCTACAGAAAAAAAATTTAATTCCCAAGAAAATATTCTAGTCCACAGAAGCCAGGAATCACATCTGCAGTGTGTTGTTGTGCTGAACGAGTTACATGAACATCAGCTCTCTTACATGCACGCAGTTGTCTTTGCAGCGAAAAGAAAATAGAAACCAAGCCAAATCAACAAAGTAAAGAAGAGATGGTGTAAACAAGAGGAAGAAGAGCAAAACTAAGGGAGATAATTTGTTAAAACGATGGGATGTGTGGTAACAACTGTTCAAAGGATCTGAAGTTTCATGTTATGAAACTAGAAAATTATTAAAACCTGGAAAATGTGCAGATTTATGAAGTGTGGCAGATTTCTCTCCTTTGATCTCCCGCCCTTGCTTTCTTCAAGGATGCAGATGGTATTCGAGACTGAAAACAGGCCACTCACGGGTTACACATTGTTATTTCTTCCTCCTGCCCTTCATCTACCTTCAGCGCTGGTCCTTTAACTCCTCCTCCTCCTCCTCCTTACTCCCACTTGTCTTCCTGACATCTGGTTTCAATCTCTGTTGAGATTGCGAACGTAAGTGGTGCATCAACAGCAATCCCCTCCGTCTCCCTGTGACGTTGTGTTGCTCATTTCCCAGCAACCTTTAATGAAAGATTTGGTTAAGCAAGAATCTTGGGATGGATTGGGGGTTACAAACGTTTGTATCAGAATGTCATAAATAAAATGATGTTTTATATGAGTCCCCACGGAGCGTGAAGAAAAGTTAAAGAAATAAAAACAAAATGAGTGGAGACAAACGGCAGGACACTGACCATGACCTTTAAAGAGAAAAGGTCAGAGATCACGATGGAAGACTATATGTTAGAGCTCATGGGTTAACAGGTAGAGCAGAGAGCAGTGGGATAAAAGGTAAAGAGTTGTTTATGGCTGTTGCTGCTGAAGAGGGCAGAGAAAGGGCAGACCTACATTATCTGGTCGAAGTAGTCTGTCTGTCTGTCTTGGCTTCCTGCTGTGACCCAACTCCTCCCCTCAGGTCTCTGTCTATTATCTATTGTCTGTCACTTTGTCTGTCTCTGTCTGTGGCTGCCCTCCACTGTTTGGGTCCACAACACCCATAAATATTTTTTTTAGCTTAGCATTCATTGTTGCTATGTCAGCAAAATATTCAACAAAACATATAACACAATACAGACGGTGTCTCATCCGGTGATAGAACCTTCTAGTGCTGCCCTTCCCTAAAGTGTTTTTGCAAGCAAGAGGCAGATTCAGAAAAGTAAAAGCAGCAGAGGACAACATAACATAATGAAGTGCCACCAACCTTGGGATTAGTAGATGACCTGCTGCGTCCTGAGCTACATCCCACCACTGATGGTTATAAATGTATTATTCTTGGCTGGAGAAACAGTTGTCATTACTTTAAACAAGGGGATTTAGGCATCAGAACTAAATGACAACTAGCTGATTAAGTTTAGGAAATTATCATGACTTGTAGGGTTATCATGACTAACCCTACATGTTCAAAAATGACACCAAAAGGTATCCAGCATGTCTGAATGTGACTAAACATCCATATTTTGGTAGGCTGAACTGTACTGAGATGATTACTTATCATTCTGTGTTGTCTTTGTTATTCACTCGTGTGGATGCTGCATGGACTTGGCACCCAATTCTTTGTAAGCTATGTCACTTTACTTTTTCAACTTGGATGTCGAGAGACTTATCTTGGTAAATGGCCTGCATTTGTATAACGCTTTTCTAGTCCATAGGACCCCAAAGCGCTTTACACTACATTCAGTCATTCACACACTGGCGATAGCAAGCTACATTGTAGCCACAGCTGCCCTGGGGCGCGCTGACAGAGGCGAGGCTGCCGGACACAGGCGCCACCAGGCCCTCTGACCACCACCAGTAGGCAAACATGGGGTTAGTATCTTGCCCAAGGATATTTGGCATGCAGCCAGGATGCAGCCTGGGATCGAACCACCGACCTTCTGATTAGTGGCTGACCTGCTCTGCCACCTGAGCTACAGCCACCCCACTTATCTTCTTGTTGGACACAATGAGCATTCTTTGAGGAGGTTCATTTCTGAAAACGTATGTTTTTATTTTGGGAAAGGGGGGAAAAGTGATTTTCCTGTCATCTTAAGGCTGGGATGCAAGGCATTATTGTTATTCAAACACTACATCAATGATACTGTATATCAGTATAGGTTCTCAGAGAAGCCCAGATTATACAAACAGAGATGTTGCATTAGCTTGAAAAGATGAGACATTCGGGAAAAAACTTTCAAAAAACCTTGTTTCGATTTCTTTGCTTGACTTCTAGTTTGATACAAACCGTGTCTGAGTGGAGATACCCATTGTTCTGATGTTGTTGTTTCTATACCTGTTGGAGAATGCTGCATCGTTCCCTTGGTGCCAGTGTTAAAATGGTGACTGTGCAGTTGGAGGGTGAGACGACGTATGAGTGACCACAAACGGGGCTGAACTTGTGTCTGAAAAAAACTGAACAGCAGCATTGTTCAGATGAACTTCCTTTGTAAGTCAAAAGTTGGAACTCATTCAGGGACCACAGCATAGAGAAAAAGTTTGAAGCCAAATAAATTGTCTGCGTCTCTCATTTCAACTCAAACTTTGACATGACCAAGCAGATGACTCGTTGAAATGCTGGAGACAAGAAAAACCCTCATTTTTTAACCTCTTATTGTGAACACATGTCTAGCATTTGTCACAAACCAAATCTCTTGAAAATCAGTTGAAAATTTCAACAGTACTGTGTAAAACTCTTGACCCACCTTTCATTTCTTTATATATTTCTTCTAAGCAGCAAGATTTTCTTGGAATATTTTTCTAAGTGGTCTTGAGCAACAGTTCTCCAGGCTTTCTGGAGGTCTTTCAAAGTTTTCTTTGGACATTTTCTGCTTCTTGAAAAAAAAAATTCCAGGGAAGTCCTTGTACCTAACCATTTTCAGATTTTTATTTTTCATTTTTTAGTGGTTAAGGCACTTAACACAGGCAGTTCTTCCCATTTATCTAACATAAATCTTCATTAAATAGAAAAGATTAAACAGTGTAACAGGCATAAAACAGTACTTTTGCACCATCAAGATGATTACCAACGAGATTTAAGCTGAAAGCTTGACATACTTTAGCATGACTTGCAATGTGTCCTTGAAAGTTTTGAGAAAACTTAATGAGTGGAAGAAAAAATAAATAGTTGCAGGCCAAACAAAAAAGAGAAGAAAGTCATGTCCTTAAAAAAGAGTGACTAATCTGCCTGACACAGGACCTGACATATGCATCTGGCTCTTCAGCTGATCCATCCATTGCTGAAGTCTCATCATCTCCTTTGAAGGATGGCTGTCAGGAAGCCATTCCTAATGAAGAGAAATGGGAAGAAATGACTGAGGTTGTCAGATTACACAAGAACTGTACTAAAAATTTGAGACAACAGGTCTGATGGAGTGATGAATCTAAACATGAATTTTTTGTCATCAGTATTTACAGAGATTTTTAGAAGAGAGGTACAACAGTGAGCGTCTATCTGCAAAACATAGCCGAGGTTCTGTAATCGTTCGGGGTTTGTGTTTCAGCCAGTGGTGTTGATGGAATTATGAACACAGAAATGTACTGTCAGATTTTTATCCATAGTGTAATACAATATGGAAAGCATCTGATTGATGGAAATAAGAAATTTAGGAAATAAGATGTGGACCCGAAAGTTAGAGAGAAAGAAGGGTGGATGCTTTTGCTAAGGATTGACACAGAACAGCATGTGTCCATTTTGAGGAATCTGAAGGTTTATGCTGAGTGTGTGTCCAGGTTAGGGCCCAGATCCAGCTGGGTAAAGTCCTGTTTCCTTTACCCCGTTTTGCAGCAGCATTGGTCACCAACCCACAATCCTTCATTCACATACGGACATGCAGTTTCTATATGCAGGACTCAGTCGGAGCTCTCGTGGCTCTTACCTAAAGGAAGAGAAGCAAACGCAGAAGCACAGAGACACACAGAGAGACAGAAGCAGGGGCCTTCGAGCTGGGAAACGTAGCTCTGACAAGGAGAGCAGCTAAACTCAAGCAGAATGTGGGCCAAGTTCCCAGGAGAGAGTGTGTGTTTGATTTTTTTAAAATATTTATTCACAGAAGCACCATTTATACAGCTTGACCGGCGAGGTGAAATATGAATGCGATCTGCAGTAAGTCTGTTGAATCTCATGGCTCAGAGTGATTTAAACACATCTGAATGTCACTGCCTTTTTCTTGCAGCTGGCCATAAAACAAGATAGCAACAAACTGTCTGAGCAAAATGCCTCTCCAGACAAACTGTCTATTTAAATTGTGTAAAACATTTCGACATTTGTTTGTCTGACTGCCTGATGACAATTGTATTGTGAGAAGCGCCATTTAACCGTACTGCAAATCATGTACTTACTGTCCCTGTCAACTGAAGTATAACATATGGCAAACACATACTCCAGCAAAAGTATTTTTTAAGATAAAACATCTGTGATATTTCTCAACAGTTATCTCCTGTGATGTGAAAAAAATATGTTCAAACAGAAGAGGATAACTTTTTTCATATCTGAGGACATTTTTAAATGTTGAAACAGTGCTTGTAACATTTTTCATAATTTATTATTATATATATTAAAAATACATGGACTACACCCCTACATTTATCAAACCTTGAAACCTTGAAAATTATAATCAAGGTTTCCACATTAAGTTGTGCTGTGGTGGTTAGCACTGTCACTTCACGACAAGGAGTTCCTGGGTTCTCCCTGTGCCCCTGTGGGTTCTCTCTCAGTACTCTGGCTTCCACCCACAGCCCAAAGACATGCATTTTAGGTTGAGTGGCGATTCTTAATTGGCCCCTCTATTAGCCCTAAACAGATTGATGATCTATCGAGAGTATACCCATCCTCTCACCACAGAAAGCTGGTACAGACTCCAGCCCTCCCGGTGACCCTGAATTGGATAAGTAGAAGGGGGAGGGGTCTGCTTCTCTCCACCCCAGGGAAGAGGGTAACACTACCTGGGTCTGGGTGCAGTTTCCCACTCCAGGGGCAAGGGTACCTAGACCTGGGGTATAGAGTACGCTTGGGGAGTGTGATTGTGTGTACAGTGTCTATTTATGTCTGTCTCCACGTTGGGTGAGTGCTGAGTGTTTGTATATGTGTGCATGAGGGTGGGAATGGATGTCTGTATCTGTGTGTGCCTGTTTGTCTGTGTCTATATGTCAGGTCGGGTATCAGACGCCACCTCTCTGGGAACATCTCGGGCCCTCTAAGGTATGGAGGCCTATCTCCCCCCACCATTTCCCCTGCCAGTGGCAGATGCCCTCAGACATCGGTGCATTGGTGGTTCTTTGTGTCCGGGGATGGGCGTCCAGGTACGCACCAGCTCACTCCTGGTGGCTGCTTGTCGGGGCCTGGAGCCTGGGGCTCGCTTGGACCCCTTTGGGGGTGGGGTGCCCTCGGCCTCTTGGCTTGGGGCTCGGTCACTCTGGCACAGCTGGCTGCTGGCGGAGCTCACGGGCACGTCACTGCAACCCCCCCTGGCTTCTGCTCCGCAGCTGCTGAGTGACCCCTCATCTGGGGCTCTCCTCAGCTCTTTCCGGGGGAGTGGCACGGTTGCCCCTCTGTTGGTCTTCCTTGGTCTCTTGTGCTCTGAGGGCCTCTGGATGTCTAGAGCCTGGATCTTCTCCATACCTGCTTCATGCGCTGGAGGATGGGGCTATGGCCTCCCCACACCCTCTAGCAGATCATTACATGAAGGAACCTTTTAAAAACAAGTGTGTTCATGCTCACAGGTGTACACACGGGTGCTCACAGACACAAACTACACCCTTTTTGGCTGCTACCTCAAAGCACACTGTGCGCTGTCAGTGTTACGTGCTGCACAATAATATTCAATATTTAGTATTTACTGTTATATTCACATAGATCATCGCGATGATGTTGTTATTGCTCTCTTTTTTTGCTTGTTTTCTCTTTTTTCTTTCTCAACAGGTGATCCAGGTGATTGATATATGTATTTTTTGTCTGTTTGTTTTGTTGGTTTTTGTTTTTTGCCCTTTATCACCGTTCCTCTTCCCCGCTGTTTTTCTTTCCCTCTTTCTTTCTCCCTTTTCTTTCCCCCAGTCATGTCTGTCCAGTGTGTAGCAAGTGAAAATAAAATAAAATAAATAATTAAAAAAAAAAAAAGGATAAGTAGAAGAAAATGGATGGAGATTGGGTTCCACATTAGGTGGCAATAATTCACAAGTAAAAGTCTTATTTTGTTTAAACTGCTGTGGGTCTTGTCTAGTGAAGTGGGTGGTGCCATCATGCTGTAAGACATTCAGAAAAAGGGAGGCTAAAACTACCTAAGAATTGGCCAAAAAAATATGTCCTAAAATATAATAGAATAACTCTTTCCAATGTAAAGAAAATTATCTAAAAGTGGTGGAAATTTCAAATGACTGCCAATTTGTCCATGACTGGCATGCCCCCCAAAACATAAAAGCAGGCCTTTTGCAATGTAAAAAGAAATACAACTTCATCATCATGCAGGTAAAGCCGCATCTGTTGGTGTCAAAGATCATGTGTCTGAAAGTGACACATTTGACTGGCATGGGAGGCATGCCAGGAAAAACCTTAGAGCGCATGAGAGCGAAACCAAAGTTTGACAATGAACATACAGCCAAAGATCCGGCTGTTTGGAAAAGTGAACTCTAGACAGATGAATCAAAGACAAAGGTTTTTGGCTGCAGTAACAGCAGATATTTTTGTCTCAGGCAAAGGCAGACAATAACCTTTTCATACCAGCTGTGAAGCACAATGGTGGAAATGTGGTTTGGGGATGTTCCACTGTCTCAGGGACAATGCTGCTTATAGTTATTGATCCAGCAATGAATTCGGTTATACCACATTTTTCCACAGGCCCCGAAATGAAAGACGATCAGATGTTGAGGCATGCCATTATGTCAAAAAAAAAAAAAGCCAACATTTTCCATGATGTGTGCTCTCTTTTCCCCATTTTTGCACATTTGCTGGATTCATAATCTTTAAAACCAATAATCTATAAATGAGATAGATTTACATTTATTTACAGAACTCATCAGAACAGTGAGGGCCACAACAAACTCAGACTATGGGTTGCTTAGTTTGGTGACGAGATCTTCTTCTAAAACATTTATCTTATTTTATTTACATAACCAAGTTATTTTTTTCTATGAACCTCGTTATACTAGCTTTCTCTCTGTTAATATGTGGTGTCTGTGCTGTTTAATGATAAAAATCTAATGTCAGTCTCAGTAAATAACATCTTAAGCTCATCTTAAGTTTATTTAAACTGTATCTGATTATACAGTCATGTTAAAATGAAAGTACACCCTATTTCAGTCCTCTTGTTTTTGGGTATGAGGATATAATTTATCTGGTATTAGCAACCTCAGGCACATGACATATTACACTGTGCCATTATTTATTTAACAAACACTGAGCCGAAATACAGAAGTACTTCATACAAACTAAGTAAACAATTACTACCTTCATAGGAAGTAAGAAGGTATGTAGAAAGCAGACAGGTGCTGATAAGCACATGCACTTGACTAACTTTTCATAAGCTCGAGCACCTCTACAAACACAGAGGGTTTGGAAGTTTGCTGGTCTGGAAGATTCAGGTGTGTGTTAACATGCCACGCTGTCAAGCTGATTGTGAGATCATGGGTCTAGTCCACAGGTGTCCAACTCCAGGCCTTGAGGGCCGGTGTCCTGCAGGTTTTAGATGCTTCCTTGATCCAACACAGCTGATTTAAATGGCTAGATTACCTCCTCAACATTTCTTGAAGTTCTCCAGAGGCTGGTAATGAACTAATCATTTGATTCAGGTGTGTTGACCCAGGGTGATATCCCTTGAGGCCCTTGAGGCCTGGAGTTCGACACCTTTGGTCTAGTCCAATCAGCTTTCTGCCAGCCTTCTTTAGGCCAATCAGCCTTCACTCTGTGTACTTTAAATCTCACTACCCATCTGTCATTCTTCCTTGGAGTCAGCACCGTACAACCACCTCCTCCCTATCACCGCCTCTCATCACTCAGGCTCCATTCAAGCCTCCATCTTCATCTCCACCACCGGCATCTAGACTCCGGGGGATCCTGCCCTAATCTCTATCACCACTGAGATTCTGTTCTGTTGTTCTGGGCCATCGGGGTCTAACAACCAAATACCTCAAAATGAATTCTGTACATCATAACTCAAGTCCAGTTTCTTCTATTGATCTATCCTTATTGAACTGTGAGCAGTTGGTAAAGAGTTGTGGTGAAGGGTTGAGGTTTTGAGATTGTTTCGCAGCCACACAACTTGGGCACCTTGCATTCACTTAATCGACCATTAGCTCTGCTGTATAACAAACAATTCTAGAATCAAAAGTGAACCATCTGTTTGACAGCTAAAGCGTGGCACAAACTAGATCATGCAACAGAACAATGGCAGCGAGCGTGGCAGCAAATCTACAACAGCATATCTGAAAAACAAAAGAAGAAGGTGTTGCAATGGCCAAGTCAAAGTCCAGACCTGAACCCGACTGAAACACTGTGGCAGAATCTTACAACAGACTTCAGTGAACTGAAGCAACCTTGTAAACAAAGGCAGACCAAACTTCCTCCTCAGTGATGTGAGACACTGATATATCCTGATATTTAAAACCTTTTACACGCTTATAACATGAAATCTAAAATCTTAGAGCTGAAAAGTGTGTGGTGCCATGTTTGCATGACTGTACTGGTATCATTTGCACAACCTAGCTTGTCTAGCTGCTCAACTAAAAACCGTAATGTTGACTGGGTAAACAACTGCCTTCTAACATGGGACATTTTCTCCAATTAAATACATGTAAATACATGCATTTCTACATGCAGAAACATCAATCAAACTCCACCCGAACTTCAACTGCACCATTAAAAACAGGCCTGTCTCTGAACATGTCTTGCATGCGAGACGTTTTACACACAGCAGATAGGGTTCCTCATTTGTGAGAACATCCACGACACATGAAACTACTTGGCTTCTAGAATTCGTACACTAAGTGTTTCCTGTCTGAATTGCGGGTTGCCACAGAGCAGCTGTAGAATGTGCGGACAGAGACTGAGGTTTACTTTTAATTGGGTCTGGTAATCCTTCTGTTTATGGCCTAATTACAGTAGGAGGAGCTGTCACTGCACATTCCTTTAAAACGTGTGAGGGTGTTGTGTAAGTTTACTCCACTGTAAATACTGCAGCATCAGTCTGTTTGTGTAATTAGACCGTTAATAGCTGCTTGATGGTTCCTGTTGATACGAATACTCAAGAAAACACACACAACGGTTACTTGCCAAACCACTCAGACCGTAGATGAAACTAGTCGCTGTGTAAAGACCTCAAAAGTTCACCACCCTAGTGACCTAAGCGGCTCTGTTTAACAAGACATTTGCACTTTTATCCTCAGCAGAACTTGCACGCAATCAAACTATTTGTTAGAAACACTTTTATATTACTTACTTATTATTTTTCTTTTTCTTTTATTACCAGTGTTTGAATAGTTTTGTTTCTTTGTGTTTGTTGCATGTGTTTGCAGTTCCCGTGTTTGTGGTGAAGACCAGAACTTTGTTACTTCTGACACTCAGAGCCTGGGAAAACCACGCTCGTATTCACCCCTCCGCGTTTCTCTGGCTTCACTTACACTATGTCTTTTTGTGTTTTGTGAAGTTTGTGCTGCAATTTCCAAACAGTCTCTTCTCGCTGCTCCTTCTCTGAAACCTCCAAGATTAGCTCAGTGTTAAACTCGATCTGGCACAAGCAAGCTTTCCCAACACTGAAACTTAACTCAAGCACCCTCTCACGCTATTAAAGAGAAGTAGAGAAAGAAAGGATGAGATGGGAGAGGGATAGAAATGTGGCTCTCCAGTTTCTGAGAAGTGTCCGTTGTTATTAATGATGAAGAGAAGATGGGTTCCACTGGGAGGTGGAGGAGGCTGGGCGCTGGGAGGGAGAGAAGGGTTTCTGATTGTGGTCCTACATACACACAGTCACGCAAATGTCATTTAGTTCCAATTTACTTAAAGACATCTTACTAAAACACAACAATATAATAAACCTTGCAGGCCAAAGCGAGTGCACGTAATAAGGACCAGACGGGCAAATGAATACCATGAGATGAACTTGGAACTGAAACAACAGCAGTACGTTGTCTCCCTGTCCCGGTCATCCTCTGAACACTGGGGGGTAAAATGGGGTCAGAAAACTAAGGAAAGAAGTCACAGTAAGTTTTCCTAAAGGGCCTTGGCTAATATTATGACAAGAAAAATGCGAACAGAGTAAACACAGAAGTTTGAACTCACATAGTTTTACAGAACTTACTGTACGTCGAGGGAACTTTCCGGTCTGAAGAAGGCCATCTAAAAGATTCGAGGATCCACGATTACCATAAATGTTTTCATCAGTTACAGTGACAAAACATTCACCAAGTGAGCCGGAATCATGATGCGTGTTTCAGCAACCATCATTACGCTGATACATCTGACCCTTCAGTGTGTAAGAGTTCATCATCATCATGCCAGATTGCTTAGACTGAGACTAAACAGATACCCGGAGGAGTGCATCAGACAGACACATTTTCTTCAGCCAAGACAGAATTCCTGTTGCATGACTGGTGAATTTTATCCCAAACTTTGGGAAGTCCACACTTACATTGGGATCATCTCATGCAATTAATTATTACAGGCTTGCTTTTTGAAATAAAAGGCAAAAAAAGAAATTCATTGTCTCGATTACAGAACAATAAAATAACAAGCGTAAGAATTTAAATAAAAACAAATCTAATAAATCAGTGACCTGATCTTCAAATCAGAAGAAAGCACAATAGCAGCTGTGGAACCTCACAGTTCATTTAATGTATTTTACAGTTTTATGCGCGTTACTATTTCATATTACTTCAGACTCATTTCACAACTGTAGATATTATTTTGATTATTTATGATACTTGATACAACAAAAAAAAGAAAACCACCCACCAGTACATACGCAATATTTCAACCAATTATGGAGTAAAAGCAACAAATTTAAAAGATATAAATATGCAGACTTCATAATTTAACATATGTTAATTTAATTAGAATCAGCCCCATCTCACACAACAAAGCATATTATTGCTTCAGTTATAATGCTATGCAAGTGCCTTTCTGCATTGTGAGTAATTTTACTCCTAATGCTTTATTTATATTTTGCTGTTATTTTAAAGTGATGTCATTATTCTTCATATTGACATAAGTACAGACCAAAGGATCACAAATGCCAGAATTCCATTATTTATAGCCGCTCTAGCATTACATCTATAAACCTTTCTCTGTATTTTGTGTTTTGTGGGGAAAACGCTGCGCTCGTTCTCTGACCTTGCCATTGGTGAGCAGTATCACATTACCAGGAAAACTCTGTGAAATCATTCATAGTCCAACCTTGCCAAAAGTGCTACCATAGTGTGTTGTGATAGTCTAAGACAGGCAAACAGATATCATTTTATGGCTACATTTTTTCTTAGTCTTTTAAAGGTCCCTACATCTTAGACTTCCACCTGCATGTTACTGTGTTTACTGTAAGGATATTTTAATGGTGGCTGAGGTTGTGGACATATGCAGAACTCATGATTTCACCCAGTAACAGCACTTCATTGATGTGCTTGGCTGTTTTCTAAATCAGTAAAGATGTTGAAAGTTCCAGAGGAGGCTGTGTGGTTTTTTTTTTTTATCCTTATCTGATTAAGTGAGAGTAAATCTCAGAGGCCCCCAATAACTCGTTCATGTGGATGAGTTATTCTGTCTAAATTGCTTCTGTGGTTTATGATTTGAGATAAGGGAGGGGGAGCCATGACCCACAGATTACTGTTTGGGATGAGCTGTGGTCAGCTCACTGTCAAAGCTTTTTTGTTTGTTGGCCATTAGTTAAACTAAAGTTACCCTGTTTGACATTTACCCCTGTTTATCTATGACCTTTCACCTTCTCCGGATCAAATGTCACAGTTAGAATGTTAAACGGGAACTACACAACGTCTCCAAATTTTGGGATTTTATACAACTTTTCATGAGTTTCAACCATTTGTGTAATTTAACATTAAAAAGATAGTAAAGGACAAAAAATGAAAAATGGAATCATTTGTCACAAATCATTAATGGAATAATTAATAACTAATGCAAGATCACATTTAAAAAGTTGATTATTTGTTTTAGCAACTTTATTAGCAATTATGTTATCTGCCTTGCTGATTGAAGAATCAGTGCATTTAGCTACTAAAATGTCTGAATTATCTGAGTTCTGCAGCTCAAGAATAAATGACGTTAAATCAGTTTTTTAGAAGTCATTGGTGTTCTTTTATTTTGAAAGAAATAAAAACTGTTTTTGATGGGAAACAGCCAAAATTTAACGCATGCAGTACATGCAGAGAATAGTACATGCCTGTGTATGAACTCTTCAGCTTATAACCTTCATTTCCAAGAACTGCCAACTCTGTGGTCCTGAGTTTTGAACCCGAGTTTCATATCTTTAGTATTCTGAAACAAGGAATTTGTCTCGTTGTCATGGTGCAAAAACTGTGGTACAGAAAGCATAGCACACATTCTATGTATATTTTTTCAGTGCATATAATATATACATCTCTATTTAAATATTCAGATATTCAATTATTTCTATTTTTGATGCTTGGTGTTTTAGTAGCCTAGTGTCTTCCTGTATCTTGTCAAGTCTCTATTAGATTATGTCTGTTTGGTACTTCCTGTTGCTTTTGACAGTCATTTGTGTCTCGTATTTTGTTTTACTTCCACTGTTGTCTTTGATTCGTTCCAGCTGATTCCGGCCTTAAAGTTATTTCCACTCCTCCCCGATTGGCCTCCTGTCAGTATGTATATTTACTGTTTTGGACTTAAGTTGGACTTTATCAGCCAGATAATCTGCTGGCTTGCTGTTTCATCAAATAAGCCTCTGTAGTCTGAATTCATGTGCTTTACTCTTCACATTGCATTTCATGACAAGAACCTTTATTTTCTTTGGCCAATTACCAATCCACGGCTAACCAAATTAATTGGATTATTTAATCATGACAACAGTTTTCAGTTATGCTACTTTGCACTACTATTTTTTTTCTTTTTTTAATGAAGACCTATTATACTTTCTACATAATAACTTTCATCAGGTAACAGGGCATGGTGCTGGATCATGTGATTAATATTGAAAATAGAGCTCTGTTAGTCTAAATGGATATTCCATTAACATCCTTGTTATTTATGAGAAATGGTTAAATCAATTATAACTGTCATTTGTAACATATTCAATCAATTTGAATATATCTGATGAACACAAATCTGTTTTTGTTTAAAAATCAAGGACATCCCTAAGCGATCCCAAGCTTTTGGGGAGTAGTTTATGTGAAATGAAACTTCTGTCATACTTTAACTTCTCTATATTCAAAGGTTAAGTACATCAACATACTCCTATGTTAAAACGTTAATAGTTGCACTGTGGCTCATGTAGTCATTGTAACTTTAGCAGGGCTTGAGAGGTGAAGTCCAAAGAACACCTCACAAAACAGACTTGGTCGAAATTTCACAAAAGAAGAAAATCTAAAACTGGCCTCCTGCCGAAGTCGTTTGTGCACAAATATACATGCATCAAACACCATCTAGCCTTGTACGGGTAAAATATGTGAGGTGTATTTTCAAAGGTGAGTGATAATTTATCAGAAACACATGCCAAGCTTTTCAGCTGCACGCTCTGCTCCCAGTTCTGTGCCTCATTTATTTGTACCTCTTTGCTCTCTCTCACTTCTTCTTTATCTGCACGGCTGCCAAACTGTGAAGAAATTTCGTTTTCATTTCTAGCATCCCCCTCCTTTAGTTTCCCCCTCTCAGTCATGGGACTGCAAGGCCTGCATGGTAAGTCTATACTTTCAATTGCTCCACACTGCTTATGTGTAACTTAATAAAAAAAAAAAGAAATTCAGACCTGAGGTGTGTTCTGACTATAACGATCCACTCACTGAGCCAACAACTGCTCCTTCTTAGCATTCTCCTCCATCCTATCGCTCTATAAATCCCTGTTTCCCGAAGTCCTGCCCTTTGTTATCTTCCGGTAAATCAAAAACACATCCCGTTTCAATTTTAAAGTGATTTCGTGGATGAAATGATAAAACACATTCCCCCTGAGTAACACAGTCTCTGGAGCAGATACTCTTGGTCAAAAAAAGACCATTTGCGTATTTTGCTGTACAGCGTACCTGTCTGTGACTTTGATTGCATGGAGGAAAAAGGCAATAAAAGTTGGTGCTGCTAGATGATCACAGGATCAGGGAGCGAGGTGATGAGGGATACATAAGTCGAGGTGGCAGAGGGGTTGTTTTTCACCACCTCTCCCTCGTCTGGCCTTCTCTCCGGTGCTCAGCGGGAATATTACACACCCCGTCTACTGATCCACATATTACACATTCCTGTGTGAATAAAGAGAAGGGGGAGATGGAAAAGGAGGGCAAAGACAAGGACAAGGAGAGGGAGATTTTACACAGATGGGTGGGCATCAGAAGAAGAGAAAGAATGATACTGGCATGCCATGCATGGGAACATATAATTCAACCAAAAGAATGACAAGTTAACATCAAAACTGACACACACTTGCTGATAAACAGCTGTTATGACCTGGACATATCTCCTCATCAATGAGAAAGTTCAAATGTCACACATAAGCATGAATATGGACTCTAGACTCTGATATATGAACATGTGTTCATATCGCATCAGGCTTATTCAGGCAGTTCAATTAGAACCTCTGGCATCTTGTGTCTGGATGAACTCTTTTTGTTGTGTTCCTGGAGATGTTCCTGAGCAGTATGATGGGAAGCATTGTCCTTCTGCAATGCAGGACTGCTATCAGTGGCGCTTAGGTGGGTGGTATGTATGACAGTAACATGAATACCAGGATCCCTGAGATTTGGTGCACCTGTTAGTTAGTTAGTTTGCCCAACCAGTCTACATTGTTTTTTTGGACTTGGAGAAGGCATTCGACCGTGTCCCTCGGGTCCTGTGGGGGGTGCTCTGGGAGTATGGGGTGTCTGGCCCATTGCTACAGGCCATTCAGTCCTTATACAACCGTTGCAAAAGCTCGGTCCGCATAGCCGGCAATAAGTCGGACTCATTCCTGCTGGGTGATGGGCTCCGCCAGGGCTGCCCTTTGTCACCAATTCTGTTCACAATTTTTATGGACAGAATTTCTAGGCATAGCAAAGTGGCGGAAGGCTTTCACTTGGGTGGTCTCAGGATCTCATCTCTGCTTTTTTCAGATGATGTGGGTCTGTTGGCTTCATCGGGTGATGGCCTCCAGCTCGCCTTGGAACGGTTCACAGCTGAGTGTGAAGCGGTGGGAATGAGAATCAGCACCTCCAAATCTGAGGCCATGGTCCTCAGCCGGAAAAGGGTGGAGTGTCCACTCCGGGTCAGGGACGAGTTCCTGCCCCAAGTGGAGGAGTTTAAATATCTCTGGGTCTTGTTCACGAGTGATGGGAGAAGGGAGCGGGAGATCGACAGACGGATTGGTGCTGCGGACGCTGTACCGGTCCGTTGTGGTGAAGAGAGAGCTGAGTGTAAAAGGGAAGCTCTCAATTTACCGGTCGATCTACGCCCCTACCTTCACCTATGTCACGAGCTGTGGGTAGTGACCAAAAGAACGAGATCGCGAACACAAGCGGCGGAAATGGGCTTCCTCCGAAGGGTGGCTGGCCTCTCCCTTAGAGATAGGGTGAGAAGTTCGGCCATCCAGGAGGGGCTCAGAGTAGAGCCGCTGCTCCTCCACATCGAAAGGAGCCAGTTGAGGTGGATCGGGCATCTGACAAGGATGCCCCCTGGGCGCCTCCTGGGTGAGGTTTTCCGGGCATGTCCCACCGGGAGGAGGCCCCGGGGCAGACCCAGGAAATGCTGGAGAGATTATATCTCTCGGCTGGCCTGGGAACGCCTTGGTGTTCCCCCGGACAAGCTGGAGCAGGTGGCTGGGGAGAGGGAGGTCTGGGCTTCTCTGCTTGGGCTGCTGCCCCCGCGACCTGGCCCCGGATAAGCAGGAGAAAATGGATGGATGGACGGACTCAAAGTGGTGTGAGAATGCAACCTCTCAAAATCTCTATGAAAATCTATTATATTGTCAAGATCCTTTTCTCTCTCTCTTTTTTTAAATTAGCTGGCAAAGGTTCAGTATGCAGCATGTCGAAGTTCACTTCCCACCCCCTGTTTCAAGACCATGACCACGAAGCAAGATTAAAAATTCCAGTCCAGTTATTATTTATGAAGAAACTGCTCCTTAGTCGAGGAGGACAATTACCTTGTAGAAATTAAAAATATTATGAAAAATATGGGAAGGCAAGAGCGACTGTATGAGTGATGAAGAGAGGATACGGGGGAGTGTGAGATAAATTCAGAAAATGGCGAGGGCAGATAAAGGTGTTGAGGAAACATCGTCCTCCCTCGACAGACTATGCACTGGAGATCAAAAGGGCATCAGTGGGAGTGATAGCGAGACGGCAGTCTATCTGCAGCCCTGCAATCATCAAGATATTTCATTAGAGATACTGAATGCAGATGTCAGAGTCAAGGGGAAAGACAACAGAGACGGACAGGAGGATAAATGAAAAGAAAATCTTAATCTGACCTGTGAACTCTCCTCTAGCAGAGCACAGGGGTGCTGTCAGGAAAAAGGAGCTCTGTGTGCGTCACACTTTGCACAAAAGGCCTTCACTCAGCTCATCCACTCAGCTTATCTCCTCTCTTACTAAACGATCCCATTTCCACAGGAAAAGAGTGAGGCTGAGAAGGAGAAAGATGTGGGGTGTGGTGACCGCTGTGAACTAACAAAACTTTAACACCGGTAGTTTTCTGAGTGCTAGCTTGAGCCACAGTGGGTGAACAAAAACAGAGGGGTGGAAAACTGCAAAGATAAACGAAGAAGTGGAAAAGATTTCAATACAGCTGAATGCGAAAAGAAGTAGACGTTAACCAGTTAAGACAGTTCCGTGCATGCTTACATCCACGAGTGGGATGATATTAAGGACTGCTGCAGAGCTAAGAATCATGAGGCTATGTGGGTGGAGGTGGAAAAATGAATAGATGGCACAAAGCGAGAGATAATCTCATTCTGAGGGGGTGGGATGCACATTAATGCTTCCTGTTCACTCAGTACATTCTAAATAGTTATAGCACAACTGGATTAAGGAACAAATTAGGGACTGTATGTGATTCTAGCTTTATGAAATTCTAGTTTTAGGTCACAGCAAACCATAAAATGGATATAAATTTGAAGAGAAAATGAGAAGCACAGTTTTCTTTTCTTGGTTGGAGAGGTCTGCTCACAACATCCGACCACTTTATATTTTTGGATTGGGCACTCAACCCGGGATAAAGACCATCACGCTATCTTCCTGTCTGGAACTTCCTGTTTCCTGTGTTCTAGGAAATGAAATACATATGTGTTATATTTATCCATCGGAGAATGTCTATTAGAGTCATAGCTAAAATATGGTTTGGATCTAAATGTTTAATCCTCATGCTTCAGGCTAATAGCTGCACAACATTCAACATTTCTTGATCTCACACATGCTGTTCGCGTCACTACTTCCCTTTGACTCTGTAGTTTGACATGTGTAAGTATTAATAACAGGCTCTTTAACCCTGGCACATTCTCTCCACCTACTCTCTCACTTTGATCTATGTGTGACAGCCACACATAAATAGAGGTGTCGGCTCAGGTTGCTTAACAGAGATGGAATTTCCACTGGCAGGTGTGTTTAGGTGTGTTTTGAAATGCACCAACTCTGCAAAGGTCTAAAAGACACAAAGCTCTCCTGCATTTAATTGTTTAAATTGAAGTTGCCAAAGTCGATACTATTTATTTAACAGTGGCTCACAGTTGCTATATGTAGATCAGAAATGCTGCTTTTTTTGACAGAAGCCTTGAAGCTTTGAATTTGGTATTCTGGCCATTTACACCTTGTTTTATTTTTGTTTTTAAAACTGACTTTGTTGGATATTTAGATGGCTGGATAACACTGGTACTAATCAGTAGACTTGGTTAACAAGGCCAAATAATAATTTATTGAGATATTAAATGGGATGGTCACTTTAAAGTAAAATCAGCCTAATGGATAAACTGAACAGGATGCTGGACATTTTAAAACAACACATCATGGCCCCCAGTTTGTTGTTGCAGTTCCAGACTTACCTGCTCTTTGTCTCCTCTTGGGCATGCTCCAAGGAGGATCCAGGCAGGCATAACTGCTTCCCATCTCCAGTCAGTGACAGTATTTAAAACTGGCTCTCATCACCACTTGCCATCTGATTTTTAACCTTCTTCGTGTGTTAGTGTTGTTCAGACTGCTTACAGTTCAGATTTATATTTCAGCATGTCCTGTAACCTTGTACCCGCACTTACATGCTTTTTCTCCTTCTACTCCTCTGTATCTGGTTTGGTGAACCTTCGGTGTTGAAAATATTAACTTGCTGGTCTCAAGCCCACACAGTTGGGGGTTACATCAGGAAGGACATCTGGTGTAAAATGTTTGTCAAAAACAAACATGTGGATCACTGAGAATGACAGAGGATAAGAAAACTTGGTGGTGAAATAGGAAGTACAAGAAAGTCTTTAAAGAAAGAGGTTAGCAAAGACAGAAGTACTTGGAGGCTTGGAAGGAGAAAAGGATTTGTATCAATTGACTAAACAGAGAGATGGATCTGGCAAAGCTACGGGAAAGAGCTGTTGAAGGTAGGTAAAGAAGAAGATGATCAGCAAGCAGCTTTATGGCTTCTTGCTAAGAAAGAGCACTACAGATACAATGTTTGCTTTGTGAGTGTGTTTGTAGCTCTAGAGAAAGCATATAACAGGATGCCAAGAAAAGAAGCTGGTACTGTATGAGGAAGGATGGAGAGAGTGGAGACAGGTATCATTTGTGACAGAAGGATAGCAGCAAGATTGAAAGGGAGGGTTTACGAGATGGTGGTGACACTTGCTATGATGCATGGTTTGACAGAGCTGCAGATCCTCATTGTGAGTGAACAGGATGGACAAGATCAGAAAAGAGTACATCACAGGGACAGCTGGTTTAGAGACAAAGTTAGAGAGGTAGGACGGAGAAGGTTTGGACAGATAGTGGATATTTTGGGGAAAGGATGCTGAATATAGCTGCCAGGGAAGAGAAAAAGAATCAGATCACAGAAGAAGGTGGTCCAAACAAGCAATAAAAATCAATTTATACAAGTGTGGTATTTTAACATTTTTGTCATTTGCCTCATTTGACTCTCACAGTTCTCATGATATCAACACTGGTTTTGGGGGACACCATGTTTTATGGTCCTAAATTAAGGCCCCAGCATTAAGGGGTGCAGGGTTTTTGAGGGATGGACCTAGATTAAAGCAGTCACAGAGCTGAGTGTTAAAGATGAGTTAGGATAATCAGTTTGAGTGCGGTGGCTAATAGGCTCATGAATCCAAAACTGTCAGTGTAAAGACCTCTGGTTGATTGGGAAAAGGGGAACCACATGCTATAAACACAACTCAAACCCCAAACCAAGAGTCTGCAATCATACAAGAATACAGAATGAACATGCAGGCTTGAAATTACATACCCACACCCACAATGTGACTCACATGTGCTTTACATGCAAACACATCAGACATGCTAGAACTGTATATGCACACATATAGAGGCTACAAATGTGCTTCCAATGCATTTTTTAAAAGTGAACTGCTCATAGTTGTTGGCCGGATTCTTACTCCTACAAACAGATGTATGCCTCATCCTGGCCTCCATTCGCAAACCATAAGGAGTCCAGAGGAGACAGAACAGAGCTTAAGAACATCTAAGAACCCTGAATTGAGCTGGACATTTGCTTATAAAACACAAACAACAGCATGAGTGGATCTGAAGAAATCCGAGTTGGCTTATGTGACAGGGTTCAATCTCAGTTCTCTGAGCTTTACACAGAGACAAAAAAAGGAGGAGTGGGTGGGTTAGGGAAATTATAATAAATGTGGCAGTAATTTAGATTCCTCACAGTGTTGTCAGATACGCCACAAAACACTTCCAGCTTTACAGAATAGGTTATTTACAACATTCAAATATTTTCAATGTGTCCTTTGTGAGAGGTAGACTAGACTAGGTAGGTTTGTTATTATTTGTTTGTTATTTGTTATATAATTCAGTAATATCCCATCACTTATTAATGTTTCCTTTAAAAGCTTAGTTTGATGATATTGTAAGTCAACCACTGTACTATCTTTTTTAAATCTTCTATTGATCACTGGACTAATAAATAACTGCACTGCAAGGCCAGAACACCCCATCTAGTGGATGGCATCATAAATACACCAGGCAAGACGCTCAGTATCTTCTGAATGGCAGCTAATTAGGACAAGGGGAAATTCAACTGTTCAATAAGATCTAAGAAACAGCTATTAAAGTGTTAGGGTATATCCTGAACCAAGTTAATGGAAGGCATGTCTCTCTGAGCCTGCCATTAAGACTAATGGGAAAATAAAGTCAGCAAACTCAGCACTTTGTGTTGGAGGACAGAATGCAGCAGGATGTATACATTCTACATTGGGCAAATGCAAAGAAGGAGAGAAAGCTGTAGAGGCATGATTGCTATGAAAGACTCCTGTGGTATGGCAGCTATCATTTGCGCAGCAAACACCTCTCTGTAATATCATCCACCTGACCCTGCTGGAAGCATCCTAAGCAGATTCATTTCTCTGGTCTGTCTCCCACTATCTGCTAAATCCTCCACCTCATGAACTCCACTCAGACACACTTCCACTTCTAGTTTCCCACCTGCAGGGCAGACACACTGTCGCTCCAAGTGCGCAAACACATGGCCAGTCAGTGGGGTGAAAGTTTGCTCTTCTCTTTTTGTTAGTGAGGGGGTGCATGGGAAGGTTCTTCCAGGAACAATAGACTCATAGACAGGGTTATTTATAGAGAGGAGGGGACATAGTCCTGGGATGACCAGTGAAGGCAGTTGCATAGTTCCTGGCACTGTGAGAAGGTTTGATGGCTGTGCCAGTTGACTGGCGGGGGTACATCCTCTTTCTCTTCCTTGATGGCCGTCAGCTTCCTCTTCATGTCTCCTTTAGTTTTAGTTTTTCCTGTCGGCGGGTGCTGTGACTCATATTGGATGTGTGGTTTTCTTACATCTGTAGCTGCCACATAAATCATTTGTTGTCTGGGATATAGCTTTGCATTCGTCCATGTGCATCCGTGAGCATACATGACTTTTCCATGTTTATTCAGAGCTTGCAGGCTGACGACCTGGATTATCCTCTGTGGATTGTCGACAATGGCACATATTGATGGAGCTACTAACAAGAACATATTTTGTTTTCTCTTATATGCAACCTAATGAATAAAAGTTATCATTATGAATATATAAAGTCAAGAATGCTCCAGTGGTCTTTTAAGCTTGTTACAAGTAGTCAAAGATTTAGGCTTGATGCAGACCAGAGACAGGAATCCACGCATACCTTTAGAGGCATGCCTAGCAATGGTCATTTTTAACAGTACATATTTTTTGATATTACATCATTTTTTCCCATGTACTCATACTTTTATTTACATACCTCCAGCTTATCAGTTTCCTCTTTCTCCACAAGTCGTCTTACATAAGGTGCTCTACTTTTTTAAGCTTATGCTGATATTGAAGTGTTAGCTCTTACTGGAAATGTTAAAACAAAAAACATGTGTTGTGTTTAATTGGTGAATCATATGCCACTGGCAAGATGTGAGCATTCAAAGTAAGAAGCAAACAATTGGCAGATGTTGAAAATGACTTTGTTTCTGGCTGGTCTTTCATCTGGTCGGTGTGATCTTTGATCCTCTTATAGACTACATCTACATTATGCATAATTTAGTGCAAGCCAGAATGATTCTTTGTAAAGATAAAACAATCCAGTTAGAAGTTCTGGTTAAAAGCAATGCTGTCTATAAAGTCAAAATGCATTAGCACATTAGCAAAACATTTGGATGAATTACTTTGCCTTTAATGAACATATCAAAATATTCTGGAATGTCTCGGTTCAAACTCTTGCCTTAGAGTTTTGCCATACAGTTTATTAAATCTTATCCAAACTCATCTTAATAGTGAGAGTGAAAAAAAAAAGGTATTGCAGGTTCTCAAAAAGGGAAGCTGGGAAAATTTATCACCATGCAATCAGGTGCTTTCATGGTCTGCCAGCACTGAGGCCAAACTCTTTCCATTTCTCTTAGACAGAAAGACAGACGGGCTGGTCGGGAGGAGGAGAAAGAGCGAGCTTTATATGATTTGTGACCGAGGGCCTCAAAGAGAAAGTATGTGCATTAGGTCACACCATGGTCACCTGCTACATTTCTCTCAGCCTTTACCTTCTGGCAATCTGATATATACAGTACTGTAAATGATATACACCAGAAACACAGAGGCTTCATGTAAGAAAGGCTCAAAACTGTGCAGTTTGTTGTGTATTTTATATCTTCAGTGTCCCGATGGAGGACACAGAGGTGGGTGGTCATTCTGTGGGAGTGTGGTATGTCCCCATGTTTACTACTTGGAATATAATGGGGATAACCACAGTGTCTCTCTGGCTCCAGCTATATTGGTTTAGACCAGTCAAACCAAATTCCAGATGATTTACTGCTGCTTGATATCGGTGCCTCAGTGTGTATATACAATATTTATGCAAATGACTGCACGTGGGTGTGTGTGTGTATACAACGGAAGTGCATTATGCACTTATCTTAATGTTGTTGACTTACTATTGTTTAGTATGTTTCTTCTGCAGTCACACAGCCCTTGCATCACTCTTCTCTTTGTTTGTTTTTTGGAATTTGTCTGCAGGATGTCTTTTGCAGATGTCACAGATCAAACTGTCCTCACTATCTGTGCTGTGGAACGTTCCCAGCTCAGATGCTGGTTGTTTTCTTCACTCCTCTACTCTGGGTTCTGGGAGGCCGGAAGCTCTTGTGTTTGGGTAATGTTTCTGCACCCTAGAGCACAGACCATTTGGTCAGCACCTGATATGGTCATATCAGTCTCAGATTCCGGCAGTTGTGCAACTGTATTATGTATATAGTGGACAAATTGGTTTAAAAAAGGCTTCAAACACCCATTTGATCTGCTTTGCTTTAACACTCAGCTTTTTGTCCATCAAAATCATTTTTAGACCAAAAAAAAAAAGTCACTGAATCTCTCAAAACTGCTGACCACCACCTCAGAGCATAAACAAGCATGTGTTTGTTCAGCCAGAACATCCTGAATCCTCTGGGAAGACCTACATTGTGTGTTGGTTATCCTAGTCTGTATATGTGTTGTTCTGCTTTCTGTTTTTGTGGTGTCTTTTTGCAGAGTTTAGAGGGGCTGTGCTGCAGACCTCCACAAAGGAGTCAAAGATCGAGTCCTGGGAGAGACAGCGAGAGGCGAAAGAGAGACAGAGAGGAGCTCTGGGAGGAGAACTGAGATTAAACAAACAGAGGTGATGATGGCTGGATGTCATAACGACCAGTCTAATCTCTCAGGTTTATAGGGGCAAAGTTATGATGAGCACCAAGATATGCAGCTGATAGTGGAGAATGGTGGTGGATGGGGTTGAAGTCATAGCATTTAAGCAAGAGAAAGATTGGGATGGGAGTAAAGTGGGTTGCATGTGAATAGCTGATTGAACGTTTAGTGATGCACAGTTTGTCAAAATACCAGCATGCTACACGACCATCTCTATGGGATGGGATCCCGTCCCATGAACAGCTTGTACAGATTATTCACACAGCATCAGACATAGATTACACTGACAACTGTGTAAATTTGTTGCATGCATGCAATTCTGCTGAACCTTCCCCATAGCAGCATGTCCTGTAAATCTTTGAGGTGAATTTAATTGGTCAATGTGGACATCCTGAAAGATTGCACCAAGAAAAATCCCAACAGAATGAGGGAAGAAAACTTGTATTTCTTCTTTACGGCCATACTCTGTTAACCAGGCCGTCATTGCACAGGTAATACTAAGCTTAAACACAAAGCTCCTGCTCCAGCAGAGTTTGTCTGATATTTGTTCTGTACTGAATTCTGGTACAGCAACTTTATTTTAAAACAAAAAACAGTGATTTCTACCCATGACATAGATTCAGTGTGTAAGTGAAACATTTGGACCAACATCTGGGATTGCTACATTACAAAACAGTGAGTCAGTATCATGAGAATGCCTCTTTTTCTGGATGAAACAACCATAAAAATGTGCTAAAGCTTACAAATAAAAGGATGACGCATAGAGTGGTAGATATCCTGCGTACATTTCCTGAGTATGAAATGTCGGGTTCAACCGAGTATTAACATATTGTAAGATCTCATCACAAGTACGGTGATGATGCATCGAAGATTAAAGCCTCCTAAGACCCGAACTCTTCCACGGCATACATTTTTAATTTCTCTTTGATATTTGGGCTGATTGGGACCTGATGAATGTAAAAACAAAGAATTACCAGATTTTTTTTTTAACCTAATTTTTGTTTCAAAGAAAAATGAGAGCCACATATGAGGATATTCGTTTAAAATTTCAATAGAACAGTAGCAGTATAATGTCCTCGTTAGTAGATATCAGGCCCTTGAAGAGCAAAATTGAGTATTTTGGTCTAAATAACCCAAAATGTGATGTCCACATATGTGGACGCCAGGTCCTAGGAGGTTAAACCTCTCAGATCACATCAGCAGGTGGTCTGGACTGCATGTGTCCAATTGCTGTTAGCACTGTGTATGTGTATCTTACTTAACTGGATATCTTACATCTCAAAAAGACCCCAGATATATGGAGATATGAACATCTTGGCATTGTGGCTTGCCTGGAACATGCCAAAGAGTAGACCCAGTTTGTTTCAGTTTCCTCTTCTGGGAATTTGCTGCCTCTTGCCATTAAAAAACATCACATTTGGCCTTTGGAAATAGAAATTATAAGTGAAATGATTTACATATAGTGTGGGGAAGTAAGATCTGATTAAAAGTGATCACTTGAGACACAGATAAAGATGTATTTTAAGTATCTGTTGAAGGACTTTGAGCTGTCCAGTTTTGCCAGGTATAAACTGTATCCATGAACAGTGAGAAGGTCGCCAGCGTTGTTAAAACTCATACAGATGGGATAATAACTGCATCTTTCAAATTTCATGGTTCTCTGTCTAGAGTGGCCATAAATGGAAGTTCATAGTGGCAGTACGAGAAATTCGGACTCATCCTCCGAGCACCCTTTTTCATGAACAGAGGCCTTTTTCACAACATTTAGTAATGACAAGGAGGAAAAGGACAATTAAAGTGACCAGTGTTAAGAATGAGCCTGTTCCATGCAGCAGCTCAGGAAACCTGGACCTACCAGATTTTGGATTGGGCTTACCTAAATGGAATAAAGCTATCAACGACATTATTAATTCCACATGTGCTTTTCCTTCTTTAGGCCAAAGATGCGAACTGGCCCGCTATAAGAAGGTTAATGTTGCTAGATCTAGGCCACACTGCTAGCAAGACCAGAAATAATGGGCCTAACCGTATGTCTGGAGTGCCACAACAACCTATTGCCTATATTACACAATATTATCCTCATCTCCACAAGGGATAATCGGCAGTGTCTGTTGCCCATTTAGGCTTTACCTTACTGAGTGTCACAGCTTCCCATATCCACCATAGGTTTATACATAAATAAAATAATAAAAGGCTCACGTAAAGTGATATGTGAGTGATCTAAAACAGAGACGTGAATTATTGGATGGAGAGTAGTGTAAATGACCTTCAGTTTCGCAACTTTATTTTTTTTGGTAAAATGATATGTGAAGGAGGAAAATGGAAAAAGCCTGAGTCAACTCCATTAGAGGTTACATGTTAAACTGAATTATATGCGCTTGTTCTGTTTTCTCTTTGTTCTTTTAAGGCACGCTAACAAGAGGTAACTGCAATCAGCTGTAAAATATAAAACCAATGTACCATGGCCGCTAGCGCACGTGTATGTTTCTGTGTGTTGCTGAAATCAAGAACTGGGACGTGTTACACATTTTTGGCTTGGAACTCTGCATTGTTTCAATTGTGTTGGGAAGTCTTTAATTCAAACCAGGGGCTAAAATTTTACACACACAAAACTGGAAACCAACACAGAGAGTGCAAGTGAGCAACACAAGGTCTCTCATTTATCAATGACTCATCCTGTGTCATTCAGATATCACAGCTCATATGACTCCATCTGGTGCTGTTCAGCGGATTCGGAAGCGCTCACGCCAGGAGAAGCTCATGGAATAAAGCAAAACAAATCAGCCATGAGCTTCTGATGCAGGTAAAATCTGCTTTAACTGAATCCTTTGCCGTGACGCTGCAATGGGGTGGACGACATAAAGGAGGGATGGAGGCCTCTCTAATGTTTAATATAGCAAATTGTTAATTACATTTTTGTTTCTCTATCATTTTTCAGCAATGATTGTCTTTTTAGTGAACCATGGGTGGTTATCAAACACGCCCTGGTAGTGCATAAACTTGCATAAACAAGTGAATATTGCGGATTAATTACAGATTTAATAGAAAACATTTATAAAACGAAGCCGCATTATCGTCAGTCGCTTAAGCATAAAAGTTTTTGAATCAAAGCTAAGAAAGTAAATCTTTTTTAAAGAAACAACAAAACGGAACTACTATTATTCAAAATTTAAACAAAGAGGCAGCTTTGTTAGCATCCTCCAATAAATAATTAAATAAATAAATAAACAAAATAAAGACAAGATGATAATGTTTCCTCTGGCAGTGTTTCATCGGCTGTTCTGTGCTGCAGTCTCTACATCATTCACCAAGATAAATTCCAAACATAAATACAAGACTACTTTTGTTCTCTTTTAACGAGCCAATACACAATAAAGGTTATGTACCTTTAAGTATTTATATTTAATGGACCCTAACTGACCAGGTAAATACATTTGCATGCTACCAACAATGATGTTCCAAAGGTACTCGGACTATGATCAATAGAAGTTCTGAAATATTAGATAGACAGCCCTCTTTGGTGCCATTACAGTTTTAAAGATAATTACATTAAGTTGTTTCAAACAGTAATTCATAGGATAATCTGCCCCATTCATCTGCCCCAGTCTCCTCTCTTCACTGACACTGTGAGGCAAATGAAAGGCAACTTATGGAGTGTAACCAGCTGTTCGCATCAACAACCTTCCAAGAATATCTACTGATTTCTTCAAAACTTGTTTAACTTTGAAAACTTAAAACAAACCAAACAAACCAGTATATGCATATCTTTTGTGCCTTGAATTGGAAAGTATATCATCCATGATCACCGATCTGTTTGATATCATTTTAACTAGGAACAAATGTCTTTGCTGTAACTCTAGTCTTCCATGGGATTCAACACGCAATCATCTACAATTAGATGATGGAAATTTAACGCCTGAAACGAGAATTATTTGCACTTCACATTTTAGTTTTGGATTTTTCTTTTGGATGAATGCCATGATGGAAGGAGACAGAACTGGAAGGTGGATTTTTTAGGTGAAAGTGCATACAGAGAAAAATAAACTTGGATCATCCAAGGCCTATAGATGCAGAAGAAGAGAGAGGGATGGATAGATGAGGTGAAAAGACAGAAAGCAGAGATCTCCTGGTGAGGCTGGCCTACTGTCATGTTGATGTAAACGTAAAGCACTGATCAGTGGGAGGTGGAGCTGCCAAGGCTACACGAACCTACAGAGGCTCAGCATGTATCTCAGCCGGAGGCACTATTTCCAGGCATGTTGAAGTATCCCTTTCTGAAACATGTGTTGGCAATCTTTACAAAACATTGGGGTGCATGGAGGGTGAAAAGGGGGGAAATGTAAGTATCTGAGTAGAAAAAGAAGCAGGAGGTTTAGTGGGTAAAAGGATATTGGGGGTAGATGGAGGGGGAAATGCAAAAAAAGGGTCACAGAGTGTAATTGACTTCCAAGAAGTATGAGTCTGTTTTCCATCCAAATTGAAGTTGTTTTGAATTTAACTGCAACTTTAAGATGAGCTCTGTAAGAAAAAACGGCACTGTAAACCATCCAAAGTGAAACATGTCTTTGTGAGACGTCACGATTCCTGCCTTTTATTAGTTTAAGATACTCGTGCTTTTTTTAAATTTCACTTTCAAATGAAACTTGAGCAGATCAACGATATGAATAACATCATTACCACCGTATTATATAAGTTGTAGCACTCAAGGTCTCAGCTGGAGCCAATCTACTCGACACACCCAGAACTCGCATGCATGAACACAGTCATCAAGCTGTCACATTAGTGAGCATGCAGCACGGTTTCGCCCACA
Organism: Copadichromis virginalis; assembly: GCF_057382275.1. NCBI lineage: Eukaryota > Metazoa > Chordata > Actinopteri > Cichliformes > Cichlidae > Copadichromis > Copadichromis virginalis. The sequence goes on from NC_140639.1 coordinate 7,926,273, forward strand.
TTAATTAGGTGATGTAATGTCCAACATAGGAGCCTCAAGCCTAGATGCATTAAGTTACACTTAAAGCATTCAGAATATATAATTTGATGCCATTTATCGTCCTCCTTTCGGTTCTCCTTTATGGTCAAAGGTCATAAAATTTATTTTAAGGGTAATGTTACGAAATCTGCGTCTGCAAATTAACCGATGATTTACGACTTGAGTTTAACCAATAAAAGAGGATAAAAGACTGAAGTGATAGGAACAGTGGACTTTATGTGTGAAATAAAACTGGAAATGAATATGACATAGTCCTCTGATATATAGTTACATTTGACTTTTGTGATGTTTTCTAACTTAACTGGAATTCATTTTGGTGTCATACTCATATGCTTTATAATAGAGCAGCAGACTGATGTTGGAAGAATCCTGTCTCTCTCACAGGGCTGTAAAAACATGAAGAAAAATCCCGTTCTGGGTTCTGTCTGTGTCTATGTTCCCCATGAGCTGCGACAACATGCAGATCAAAGACCAACACTCCCGGGAGGAGAACGTGCTGCTGTGCTGCGGTTTGGCTCTTTGGTTAGATGTTGGAGAGTCAATTGGCAGGTAGGAAACCAGAGTTTGTGAATGTGCGTGAATAAGTGTGTGCACGCACACACAACCAGAGGTGGATAGGAGAAAAATTCAAGGTAACAAGAGTTCAAAAGTTCACTATAAGTTGAAAAATCCCTGTTGACTTTTCAGATATGCTGAAATCGTTCAACATTATGCTAATGCCACTGGGTTCAGAAACAGGCTGGCTGTGCAGCTCTGAACATTTTAAACTCCAAATGCACTCTGAAAGGGTGAAAGCTGGATTGCCAACCACCCAGGGACTCATTACTTCAGAGGCCTCAACATCGCTTGAATGCTTGGAGTGTGATCAATTGCAAGTTTGTCAGGAAGTCTTACTATAGACGTAGAATCCCCATGAACGTGTCCTTCACTTAACATCTTGTGACTCTGATCCCTATATTGCTACAGTGCAAGCTGCACTTTCTGTGGCTTCTGTGCTTTGCTTGACATTGTTGGGGATGAATGTGATTTTTCCAGATAAGCTGAAAATAATGACGAATGCTGACCTTGATGTAATAAGGTAATAAGAATCTTTCATTATGAACACATGTGGAGACCAGTGTTGTAGTTTACCACATGCACATACACAATAATACTGGAGATCCAGCCCCTTTATCCGCTTCTGAGCCCCCGTGTAATCAGGCCTCCCAGGCCAAGGGCTTCTGAGAGACCAACGCTGGTTTGAGCAATGGGATCAGAAAGAGGTTTTCAAGAGAAGTCCTCTGGGCTCAGGGCTGGGGGTCCTCAGTGGGGGAGTCCACCTGTACATGTGTCAGAGGCAAATAATGGCTGTCCTCTAGTTATTACATGATTTCTGGGTAAACCAAAGGAGGAAATTGCCTCCAGGATCCAGCTAAGTTTTTGTAGGGGGGCTTTATGTTTGTGTGTGTGTGGCATATGACCAACTGCTCCACTGAAAGCCAGCCTCGCTCACTTTCTTTTTTTCTTCTCTTGTTTCCCTCACAGTTCTGACACACTCGATAGTCCAGGCAGCAGGGTCTCCTCCAAAGCACTGACTCTATCTAAGTGGAATGTGTGAGCTGGATACTCTTAGACAGACTTTCACAAAAGCAAGTGCAAAGCCACATGCACGCACATAAACATGAATAGGTAAGGCCTGCACATCCACACAGCTGTCTTTGGTGGTGGGATATTTGGCAGCAGCAGGTGGTTTCAAAACACTTACGGGAATCATGGCCATTCCCTGACCAAGGCCTCATCAGTGGCACATTTGTGTCACCAATGTTTGTGAAAATTAATTAGTTCTCAGAAGAGCAACTGACCTGGTTTAACTTTTCAGCGTAATGTTTGGGAGCTCTGTTCACACCTACAGGAGGATATTTTAGAGTCTCCAGTTCACTAAACCTCCATGTGGGAGGAAATCTGAGGACCTGGAAGAAACCCATGCAAACACATGGAGAACATGCAAACTCTACGCAGAAGGCCTGCTGAGGCCCAGCAGCGATCTAATGTGGCACTTTCTATATGCACATCCTCAGACTCACTGATAATCCATCCTGGGTGTACTCACCCTGTCACCTAATGCATGCTAGGATTGGCTCCAACCCACTTGGTGACCCTGAACATGATCAGTGCATGGGTAATAAATAAAGGATGGATACATGAATGGCTAGGCTGAAATCAGATGCATAACACAGACATGGTAACATATGTGATGCCTGTATTGAAATCAATCCACATGCTGGATTTGGATTTAGACCACTTCATGCCAAAGGAACTTAGGCATGATTTCACTTGGCTTTACGCTGATCTCTGGCTTCTTTGTCCTCCTCCTCATATTTTATGGAAAACTGGGTCATGGACTTTTCACCGTTTTGTGTTTTTGTGGTAAAACTTGGTGATAAAGCACTTTTTTGTAACAGTCTTTATTTTCATTAGTACTCTACGTATGGTTTCTGTGCTTGTAAATCTTATTGAGTGGGAAAAGTTGATTCACAGGAACTATCCTCACTGCCAGTAAACTATAAAGTAGTGAGAACTACTACTAGGCTGATGATGAGGCTGAATGAATGTACCTTCCATCACTTTCCCATCTAACTTTATGCATGAAGACCAAAACTGATTTTGTGTACCAGTCTGTGTAAGGGCTTTTTCAATAAACTCTTTTTAGTAAAGCATTTTAACAATGAATTCTGTGGTCACTGACTTTTGACTTTTGGAACCAGCTTCAAGTGCCAGCTCCAGCTGTTGTCAGTTTTTTCAACAAAACTGGTTCATGTTTTCATGAAGAAGTTTTCTTAGAGGATGGATGGATCACTCCAAACACATACTTTAAGTATCTGCATGAACACAAATAAGCTAAAAGATACAGAGAGGACAGATCTAATTGCAGTTCTGTTACAGTACTTCTAGCTTAACCTCTTAGTTTGTCTCTTCACATATTCAGCCACTCCCTTCTCAAAAATAGATGCACACCAAGTTTAGAGCTGCAGCCGTTAATCATACTGGAAAGAACATTATCCTGTTTCACTCAATGAGCAGGGAGACAGGTGTGTAGCTATAGCGTACGTAGTATCTGCTACTTGTACCTGGCAACACTGCAGGCTGGCAGGATTTGGAGGAGTCGTTGTCACTATCATTTATAGCGACCGGGTTTGAGGATCAAAGCATTGCCTACATTACTGAACTTTAACCCAGGAGTAAGTGGAGAAGGTGTGCGTGCCTGGCACACTTAAGTCCATACAATCTGGATCTGTACTGACTCTGAATCTGTCAGAATCAGTCCACATGAATACAACATCACAGCAGTCACCCTGGATCTAAAGTAATGTGTTTTTGATGGTTGCAGGAGACACTATGATTTCGTCCATGGGGTGACTCAGAGGAGACCTGGCCCATAGTCCAAGCCACACATTGTTGCCGTTACTGTCATGACACTCAGGGAGCAGATGAGGTAAATAGGTGTGTCGAACACTCTTGATTACGCATGCATGGACCTTGGATTCCCTTCAGTGACAGAAGTTTCAGGATTATTGATGAGCTATTTCCACATGGGTCAGAATGAGGTTTGATGGCTGAGCTGACTAAAATTCTCCAAGGAGAGCAATCCAAGAGTGACTTGGAATTGAATGCCTTCTAGAATGAATGCCTGCAGACGATGTTGACTGACATAAACCACTGCTCTTTGCAACAGCTGAGCTTGCAGTGCATGTGTGCATGCGTGTGTGTGCATCTGCACCTGTCAATGAGCCCTGAAGGCAGCATGAATGGAACTTGCTGGTGTGTGAGTCAGAGTGGCGTCTACTGGAAATAAGTGCACAAGGCAGTTTGCTTTGGATCCTCATTTAAACCTCATAAATATATAGCGGGCCTTTAAACACTAATTCAGCCCATCAGTCTTTCTGTGGGGCATCAATAAAACCTTTACATCATCTTAAAATAATTAGTATTGATGCCATCCATTTCATATTAAAATTAATGTATCAGGCATGGCTGCTGCTGCATAATGCTGAATTTGCAACGTAGTTTCAAATAATGAAAGGTATTCCTGCACCGATAAATATACAGGTAAATAAATTAAGGTAATTAATAAATTAAATATTTATAAAATTGTGGGCTGAATTCACAGGAAATGACAGGCCTAATGCATTTTTGACAAACAGGGATAGTGCACATCTAAAACAATTTAAGCTAAAAGACAATGCCAATCCTTATTCTCTGGCATCTGTAACTGAACAAATAAGAGACTTTCATACTGAGGAAAACAATACACATTCACATCCACATGTGTATGCACATTTAGTGTGTGTACTAATTTGTGCACAGGCATCTAGACACAGGCATTGTCCTCTGCACTCACAAAGCTGTGCAATCTTTAAAACAGGATTTCACCTAAAACCCCAGAAGTAAAAATTTCCTAAACACAGCAAAAAATGAGACCCTGACATTTACCTGAGGAAACCCCAGTGGGCCCCAGTGAGATTTGAGACAGGATCTTCTCAAATCTCACTGACCAGACAGTGCAGCGTTTTTACAACCACTCTAGTTTAATTAAAGCCAGCATGTTTTGTAGTGTTTGTTGGCTTTTGAAGACTATGTTCAGAATTTTTCCCAGTTTCACAATAACTCTGCTATCTAAACACAGAGGTGGAAGATTAAGCATGGACACCAGCTGCTGGTCAGGGAAATCCATCATTGTTGTTACAAAACATCTCAGGCAGTTGGCAACAGCAGTGCACTGAAATGAGAATGTACAATTAAACAACCTATGCTGGAATGTCTCATTTGTGTCTTAAGACTTCCTCACTGAGGTTTTGTGTTTGGTTACCCTTTTGTCCATGTGACTCACACTACAAAAACAAATCCTCCTCTCAATTTCCCAACACAAAAACTCAGAGTATATAAACCAAATCAAAAAAGGGGAACGCAAATGCATGCTTGCTGTATGTTCACTTCGTATGTGATGACAGGATGTGTTCTGCCCATTGTCAGTGGTACTCCATACTTCAGCTAAATCAGCTTCTAGCTTTAGATTGTAGTCTTTGGACCAAACAGTGTATGCGGTGTCATTTAACGAGAACTCGACCTGGATGCATTAATGCTTTTAGCAGTGCAAGTACTTAACACATTCAATTGTTGATCCTGACTTCTAGACTTTATCAAAGTGGCGTTTCATCAATTATGGTTCTCAGATATTAATCGTCCAATCATGTGATATCACTATGGATGCACCAATCAGCCTAAATTATTCTGAATCAGCAGCTTTTCTTTTGTAGTCTTTTCTGCGGGAAGTAAATGCAGGATAGATGCATACAGCTCTCCTCTGCCTTGATGACTTGAAGAATACCACACATACTTTAAATATGCAAAAGCACATTATGCTTACATTCATATTCCAAACCACTGTTTCCTCTTGTTGCATGGTTGTGTAGTTTTCTCACTACTTTACTGTCTTAAACAGTGATAAAGTTTGAGTACAGCTGCTTTGCTTGGTGGGTTGGTCTCCCTGCTGAAGGGTGGGTTGCAAAGGAGCATCAAGCTTAGGGTTTGATCCAGTTCCTGTTTGGAGGTGAATTCAAAACAGAATTTAGCGATTTAGATCACTATGTCTATCCTGTCTTTTCAGACACGCTCCAGAACAAACAGGAAATCGTTTAGCCCTTGGGACATTGCAGTTCCCATGGCAATAATTCCCACAGTAAAGGTTCTGACCCCATCACCCTTGACCTCTGACCTGAATGCTCTTTTACCCATTAGAAACTGGAGCGTTTGCTTGAGGTCTGCCAGATTTAAAACAAAGGACACATCAGTACATCTGGCCTAAAACTGTTCAGGTCAGGATCTTCTTGGGCTGGGAAGGATACCATTATCAACTCTTAAACTTTAAATAAAAGTTTTTTTAAATGAATTAAATCACTTTTTAAAGCTGGCCAAAAAAGATGATGAAGAAGAAAAACGAGCAGCCAATCAGATTGTTTCTTAGCACAATACAGTACTGCTTTGGCAAACTTCCATAGCCACTTTAAAAGAGCAAAGAAGCAGCAATGATGCTCAGCTGATTTTTAATTGAACACAGCTTTTGTTTTATCTCACAAAGCTTCTACTGTGTTATCTCCCCCACTCTCATCCCCTAAGCCCCCCTCTGGCCTATGAGAGGTCTGGGTCGTCCATAAAGCCAGAGGTCAGTGTTAATGGCTCAATAATGTGTGGATTGTTGTGGTGGAGGGGCAACGCAGGTTTTCAGGCCAGCAGGGAATGCATCCCTCTCTGATGAGAAGAAACACAAAGAAGCTTTGTGAAGAAAATTAGGAGAAAAGAAGCGAGGAGAGAATATTATCTAAAAGGCCACATCATACCAGAGAGATGTTTTTATGAGTCTTCCATTTCCAAAGTGGATTTGACGTTTTACACATGCCTGGTTATTAAGTGCCCTTATGCAATTAATTGCCAGGAAAAGAAAAGTCTGTTTTTCTTACGCTGGACTTGAGGATTATTATCTTTCCCTGCAGCCACACCTGAGATGTGTGCGTGTGCTTTTCAAAATAAAAAGTGCATTCATCTCTAATGCACCTTCCTGGACATCACTCACAAAGGAAGGTGAGGATGAAAGTGTGGCACTGAAATTTGAAAAACTGCTAAGTAAGTGGCTTCCCTTACACCCTGAAGTAATATAACAAATCCAATTATCTCTCTCTCACACACACACACACACACACACCTACCAAAGTACCGACTGTGTTTAAGGTTTAAAGACTTTCCTCAACAGACATTTCTTCAAAGACTTGCAGATATATATGTGTGCACGTGTGTCTAGGTGATATGGTGCTGAAATTTCCTCTCATGACCTGACTTCACACAGTGACCACCAGCCGCATGTAATGACTTCACCTCTCTGAGGCCCGTTAGAAAAACACACATTAGTGAAACTTGGATTGAACAAGTGTGCTTGGGCCTGTGTGTGGGGGGCTGTGCATTAACACACGTGCAACACACACACACCATACTATATAGCACATGAAAACGTACATCTGATTCTTCTGTAAATATTTGACCAAGCTGTATCTCTGAACTGTGGATGCTGAAAGAAAGGGATAGAGGAGGGAGGGAGGAAAAATGAGACAAGGGGAAAGAGTTGGACTTCCCCTAAATCCCTCTAAAAAGCTGTGACACCCTGCATGTGATTTTTCTACTTATAACTTTGCTTGACTCACTGCCTTCCACATTCTTAGCACCTTTTGTGGCGTCCCATGATACATATTAGCTAATAACTCTAAATCACATTTCCTAAGGTATGTCTAAGCAGGGATATAACTGCTCCTCTGTGACTCTGTGACCGGGGTGGTCATGAGTTATGATTATGCATAGCTCTCTTCTCTCCAGCACTGGACTCTGTAAGCTTCTTTTAAAACAGCCCTGGTATTCTTGTCTAAAATTGTTTAGAGCAGATGACATGATAGGTATTTATCCCTGAGGATGCCAAACTATTTTGTGTGCGCTTCAATTTTAGATTGACTTGCAACTTTAGGCCACGTATTCATTAATGAAATGAATTTGGCAAATTAACACAGCTCCACTATATGCTGGTCAGAAGATGGCCCGAGCTCAGACCTCAGACATCCAGAAATTGTAAATTCAAGCCACAGTGCTGTTTACCCTCGTTACGCGACATTATATCCAAACACATTTGCTCTCCAACTTGGAGAACAGGAGACGAATTGAGGATAAAAACTGGTGAAAGTAGCATGCCATGTGTTAATTTAATCCACAAGCTGTGGGGGGGAATATTCTCAGTGTTAACCTTTAGGAAGCAAATGTTCAGAGTGTAAATGTGTGAGAAAAGGCCCCACAGAGGGAGATTGAGAAATATTACAGTGGGCAGAAAGGCAAGGGACTGTTTTTCTTAAAAAATGTTTTCACAAATTGAAAAAAATAATTGTGGTGTAACCCACCAGTATTTCATATGTCAAAAGTAGCCTTAGTGGGGGTCTTAACTGTGAAAACAGTTTATTCCTTCTGCTCCACTTAGTAATAGTAGTAGCGTATAGTGGTAGCAGCAGGTTTACTGGTACCGTTTGATATTGACAGTCACATTCAAGCTTTAAATGTTTGAAATACCTCTGGCTTTATTATTCTTAAATGGCTTTGATTATTTTAAACAGTTTAAATAGTGCAAGGCTTTCTGCCTGACCAGCTCCCAAAACTTCATAACTACAAGAGATAGCCACAAGAAATTTTAAGAGCTGAAAAACATGTTTGATGTCTGTACAAACTGCACGCAAATCAACGTTACACACACTCCAAGTGTCGCAAGCTTAAATGAAACTTTTTGTTCATCAATAACATGGCTTCATCATTTTAATAGCAAACTTGTACCAATTTGATGTCTATGATGCAGAGTAAGAGGAAGAGTCAGTTTTTAACACTCCCACATGTGAGTGTCTGGCTGTGATATAGAGAAAAAAAATTGAATACACGAAGACATAGACCCATATTGGATAATATAGTTCAGGTATACGACACTGACCAAATACCTTTAAGTTTGTTTCTTTGGTTTGTTTTTTTGTATACTTGCAATTTGTGCTTGCAACACGACCTAGATTGCAGATGTTTTTCTTTAACCTATTGCACTTGGGGCTGTGCCTGCTACAATACTTATGGGTATTCAAAACATTTGCTGCTACAGTTATATACTGAGCAGTAAGCTTGGTGTCAGGAGCAGCACTAACACAAAGGCTGTTTGCCATCAGTTCTTTCTAAGTGGGTCACAGTGCCTTTATCAGGCCATCCAGCAGACTAAGCTGGATCTGCCTGAAACCGGAGTGGAAAATACCTGCAACTCGCTCCGCAACAAAAAAAACCCATTTCCCATTTTTGGACTCGATTGAAACTCAGTGTGTGTATGTGCGCAGCAAGAGAGCACCTCATATCAAGAAACACAAAACGCACACGCATGCAGGGGCGCTTTTACAAACACAAGTGATGGATTTACCGTGCCCGACTATGAGACTCCAAACTCTTCCCATCCAATACTTAGGACTTCTGTGTGTGTGTGTGTGTGTGTGTGTGTGTGTGTGTGTGTGTGTGTGTGTGTGTGTGTGTGTGTGTGTGTGTGTGTGTGTGTGTGTGTGTTTGTCTATGCAGGCATGTGTGAATGTGCACCTAAGATGATGGAAAGAACGTGGCAATCTTTGGCCTAAATAACAATGAATGCGTAGACACATAAATTGCAGTCCCAGAAGTGCAAAAATTCATAGCAGGAGCTCAGTGTGACAAAAGAGCATGTGAGAGGATTTTGGGAGAGAATGTGGCTCCCAGCGCAGTGATACATATGCAGGTATAATATATACATTCCCCATAAGAGAGGCTGAGAACAGGGGAGAGAGTGAACATCTGGCGCCATAGGTACAACTGGTAATTCAGCATTATGCTCAAAAAGTTTGTTTGCTGCTGACTGATTTTTTTTATTACATATTTATATTTATTTATCACGATGGATGCATATTTACTGCCATATTTACGGTGGCCCCGAGAGGCCAAACTTAAGACTCCAACTTAAGAAAATACCAGCAATAAGAAAAATGCAACAAAAGCACATAAAACACAACGGAAATAGAAATGGAAACAGGAAAAAAGAAAACAGAAATAGAAAAAACGAAAACAGAAAGAGAAAAAACTGATTTCCAAAAGCACAAGCACTGGTTATTGTCTCCCAAGAAACACTTCCCTTGTGCTTTTGCTGTTTTGTTTTTTTTTTCCAATTTCTTTTTTTGTTTTTTCTATTTCCGTTGTGTTTTGTGTGTTTTTGCAGCTTTTTTTTATTGCTGGTGTTTTCTTAAGTTGCAATCCGTTTGGCATCTCAGGGCCACCGTGCAACCACTAACGAGAGGTCCAGTTTGTAGCTACCACACCCATAACTATAAATCAATTTTAAATTTATCAGTCAGTAAACACGCTTTTTCAATACTTACTTAAACTAACAGGAGTCTATGATGATTGCCTTGCTTTTGTAGCCAGCCTCCAGTGGCCATTCAAAGAACTGCAGAGGTTGCCGCTTACCTGTGTGTCACAGGATAGCATCAACCTCTGCTGTTTATTTTCCTCAAACTGGAATCATAATTTCTGAAAAGAAGATTTAAGACTAATACTTGGGACCATATTCAGTAGGAGCTCATAAATGAGATGAAAAGTTAGGTCATTTTCAATATAGTCTTCTATAATTTTGGCCTTAAGAGGAGCCACTCCCTGCTGCCGACTAGAAAAACTGCATGGCTCAGACAATTTCAAAGTGAACCCAGAGGCCAATCCATATTTTAGACACAGTCCGGTTTAGAATTTGGACCGTTAGGTCTAAAATGGAATATTACATTTTTTTTTCTCAGTTTTATAGTTACATTTTCCACACTCAGCAACTAAACCTTTTGGAGGTATAAAACAGTTCATGTAAAGTTTGATGCCAGAGAGCTTTTCCATACCTTATGTTCCTACGTTGTTTCTGTGGATGCACAACAACACAAACAGCATGTGTAACTGCATGATGTCAGTTAAATACAGAGCTGGATGATCAAATATAACATTCAGGAATATCAAGACAGCAGCAGTGATCTTTTTCTTTCTTTTCTTTTTTTTTTTTTTTTACACAGGTTGGTGTGGAAACGGGTTCACACAGACTCATCATGAGTTGACGCTGATTTATGCTGAATCACCCCCTATAGACTTGGAGCGTAAGCATGTGGTGTGCCATACTGTGTGTGTGTGTATATATTCACACAGTATATCAGAGAAAACATCAAATCAGAGCCAGATTTTTTTTTTAAGTGATTTCATTATTTTTAGTTCTTCAGACACATTGATCCTAGAGTGACACAGCAGGGTCTGATTTCCCCCCTTGCTTAACCCGTCTGTCTAGACCCAAAACAGCATCACCACCCACCAATAAATTGCGTCAGCCCATGATATAATGCACCATGTGCTCTTACAGTCTTCCACTGAGAGCAAGCTTACAAAATACTACCCACAGCTACTTCGACTGTTGGGTGCTTGGGAAATTACACATGATCGTTGCCCCACTCACCTTCTTTCTTTTACAACTGGGTGTCATCCAAACTCACCCACAAAGAGCTGAATTTCCACACTGATGCTGTTTTTTCCAAGACAAGTCTCAAATTCGTCAAGACATGCTCGGGTCCGATGTTATTGCAGTTGAGTGAGTCAAGGCACCATTTCAATCATTGTTAAAGACGATTTAAACAACATTCAGAACCACCGTGTGTCACACTGGAGCACCAGCATCTCAAACCCTCTACTGAGTGGTAGAGTGGATCACTCCCTGACTCCTCGAGTCCACATACCAAAGTATCCCAGGGTCTCGATCAGACTGTGAATAAGTGTGTGTGAATGATTGAAAGCGCTTAGGTGTACATATATTGTACAAATGTGTGTGTAATTTAAGTTTTAAGTGCTCAGCTGAATACAGAATACAGAAAGGTGCTAATGTAAGTACCAATGTATTTACCATTTACTCAACACTCTCTTCATATTCCAGTCTGACACACTGGATAGCTTTGGACAATGTGGAAATTTTTAAGGAGGGCAAAATGAAACAGACATACGCCACTGTTATGTTTTATGTCTGTAAGATAGTTATTTTTTTTGTTTACACGGTGTTATGGTCTGGCTCTGAGACCACGGTAAACTAAAGCAATGCTTGGAAAGCAAATGAACTGTTAACCAAGTGTAGCAAAAAGGCAAATCTAAAAAATAAGACAGAAAAAAACTGTATGATGACAAAAAGAGAAAGAAAGAAACTGAAAATACTACATGGGGGAAAGGTGAAGTGTGACAGAGTGGTGTCAGGAAGTCTACAAGGAATAAACACACAGGCAAAAACAACAGAGAATCATGGTATAGACATATTAATGTAATTATAATGTATGCTACAGTTAGGGGTGCTGCACTGTATTAAAATCAGAATATTGTAAGTGCAATTACAAAAGCTGTTAATTGGAGATTTTCCTATATGGGTGCTAAGTGGCCTCTTGGGCTGTATGTGTGTGTGAGGCGGCTGGTTCTGGGTATTAGCTGCTCTGTGAGTGTGCCGCTGACAGGAAGTTCCCACTGCTCTGACTATCAGGGCGGAAAATGAGTGTTTGTCATCCACTTTATGCACAACTCTCTCTCTCTCTCTCTCTCTCTCTCTCTCTCTCTCTCCCTCTCTCTCTCTCTCTCTCAGTTTGTCTATCTCTAACACACATACACACACACATGCGGATCACCATGGATCATTGCTTCCCATCCTTTTTCCCACAGTGGCAGCAGACTAACAGGGATCTAGCTGTTTAACTGAGCCTTAGGTGTTGGCTTATGCTGTTTCTAGTGTTTGGAAGTGTGCTGAAATGCCACTGATATTTCATGAGAAAGTTTTCCTTGCTCTTACTGTGACATTTAGCTCCAACAACTGTGGTTGCTAACACTAAACCAAAAACAAGTTGCATATAAGACTGAGGTTTGGCTTCAATTAATTGGACTCTAGCCACTGGACTCTTGCTGCCTGAAAACCTTAGTTATTATGCTGTAGATGAATCCTTCACTCATGCACCTTTCTTGTGATACATGAGTATACACATTGTAATGCAATGGAAGTCTCAGTTAGCTAAAAAGTTAAATAGGCATTTGAAACATTGATTATTTGTGATTCTGGAGAACTTTTCCTTAATATGCTGGGAGTTCAACAGGTTTACAGGGAAAGCATAGTTTTATTTGTCCAGTGGAGGTTTTTAGATGTTGATCTCGAAGCATGAAAAAAAAGCAAAAGGGGGGTGCATGGAAAGGCGATGTAATATTTAATGAATTTAGAAAGGCTTATTGTTAGTTTCATTTTTGAAGCCAGAGGTGTTCAGTCAAAGAGGAAATATAAATATGTGTGATAAAAGCCTCCTGGCTTGGAGGAGTTCTCCTTTTGTAGTCGTGACCTAATTTCAGTAGAGAGTAAAGAGGTGCAAGGTGGGCTGAATCTCAGAGAGTGTGAAAAAAGGTGCGCCTGAAGTTTTTGTGTAAGTGAAAATGCAAAGAGCCATGGAAAGTTCAAGAAGTCATACCATTTTTTTAAATATTGCCCATAAATCATCCTCAACTTTGCACAGCAACATTACCATCAAAGACTAAAGTTAGAGCTGACCTGAGATTTGTTAAGTTCTAAAGCAAGAACTGTAAAAATCTGTATCAGTTTACAGGAAACTGAGCTGTGTCCCAGTCTCTGGAGCACTGTAATACTTTTCGTCCATGCTATGTTATGTTTGTGTGGGAACTCAGATTTTGTATTTTGTAGCTCGACATAGGTTTAAACTTGAAATCTTCTTCATAATTGTTTTTCTTTCATTCAAAACATGCACTATTTAAATTCGATTACCAAAATGTCTGAAAAGCAAAGTTGTGTTCTTAAATGGCATTCTGAAATACTGACAGGCTCCACAAAACACAAAGAACAAAGCACTCACAAAATGCTCATGAAAGATGGTAAAATCTCTTGATTTTATCCCTTTTACCATTTGGTTTTTCATTGATTTTTCAAATATTTACACATGAGTGTGATTATTGTCCCCTGCAAGCTTATGTGATTCATGGGAGACAGAGAATGGGACCTTTTCAAGCATGATTGCTGGGAAGGCTTTGATCAGACAACAGTCATGCAGCCTAAAGCTACAGAAACTACTGGCATGATGCAGCTGGCAGAAGACAAAACTGTTAAGCCCAATTACTGCAACAAAACATGCTTAAATAGTTAATTCATTAAACAAAAAAAGGGGTACATATTGATTCTGTTAACATGAAATGCAAATATGTGTCAAATCAATAATTACATTCTGAAAGACTACAGTATTTTTCAAAGGCTAAGATGAGTAACAAGTAATGTATAGGAGATTTTAGTACAAGTACAGAAGGATTTAACCATTGTTTTCACTATGTGATGATAAAAAATATGGAACATAGACACGAGTGTCTTTAAAATGAATGGCCAAAAATCTGACAGAAGGGGGAAAAGCAATCCAAATGCAATTTTCCCAACATGAAACTTGTGCTATGGTGGCCCCAGGCAAACCCCCTTTATCGAGACCCCAGGAAAGGTACTAAATTTGATTTAACCCTGAACATTTACTAAACTGACAGATTAAGAGTTCATACATACCACTCATGTTACTCAACCTCAAGGCCTAAATGTGGTCCCTATTTTTTGTTCCCTGCAGACCTGACTTCCCTTGTTGACTTATTTTATTAACCTTTCTCATTTATGCATTATTTTGTAAGAGAGAATTTGCCCGTGTTTTCACACATAAATCCAGACTCCCACAACAAATAGATGCAATATTGCACAGACGCAGGTCAGCGCAAACTTGACCTGCACACACTCTTTTATTGTTAATATGTCAGTACTTAACCATGGTTTCCATGAATGCCACTCGATCTGAGTGAAATATTCTTGACAGTACTTTTGAAAATTTGATTTGGCTTTATTAGTGGACACGGCCCAAATGACAATATCATGAATTCCTGAGCTTCAGCAATTACTGGAATGTATTTTTGTGTGTCTATATGTTAATGTGCCTGACCCCTGGCATCTGAGCATACATGCCTGCAGCAATAAATCTGACCCACTAATTTATACAGGCTAAATCATTTTAGGAATGTGAGTGCAATACTGTGAATGCATGTGGAGGGGGTGGAGGTTATGCACAGTACACATCAGTAATGAAAATAAAGCTTTAATGCATGCATGTATAGTAAAAGGCCAAACACTAAGGGGTCACAAATAGGGCTGGGTATCGTCACTGATTTCTAGAATCGATGTGATTCCGATTCACAAGGTCCCGAATCGATTCGATCCACGATTCGATTTGAATCTGGGAAATTTTGCCTCAGACAGTCAGAAATATTATAATTCAGATCAGTACATTTACATATTTTGTATCTATAAAAAGGAAGCTGACACTTGTAAGTCTTTATCAAAGGTGTGAGCATCACAGCAGAGGCCTTTGTGTCAAAGTAGCTGAAGATAAAACACAGAAAAACATGAAGGTGCTTTTCCTGGCCTGGGATTTTATAAAAATATTCTGCAGTACATCAAAAACGAAAGAAAACCATTAATCAACATATGAACATTACCTCTGAAGTTACAGCGGTTTTATTAGAGACACGGCTAAGCGTTTTGCATTTTGTATAATTTTAAAAAGTTTTAATTTGTTCAGAAGCCTATTGAACAGCAGAAATTAGGTTTTCTTTACGGAAGTAGGTAAAAGGGAAAAAAACAGCGGCCGACAGCGCAGTAAACAACGGAAGACTTGTGTGTAACAAGCAAGCGAATAATGCAGAAAACAGATTTTTAGACGGAAAACTGTTCTTGAAGTACACACACACACACACACAGAGAGAGAGAGAGGGAGAGAGAGAGAGAGAGAGAGAGATGTGCATGAAGTGTGATTTTATCGTGTTGGAAGCAAAACAGCAAAACTAAGAGGGAATTCATGACGATGTTTATGTGAAGCGTAGTTTGGATCTTCTTTTGCTGCTGGTTCGGTCAATATTGTTTGGAGAGAGAGAAAACTAACAGCTTTAGAATCAGCGCAAAAGGCCGTAAACACAAAGCGTGTCATGAATCGCTGTGCGGCAGGCAGGAGTTGGACCCAAAATGCAGGACTCACAGACTCGGGGAGGTGAACTCAAAACACAGCTTTATTTGCTGGTAGAACAAACATACAAAACTAGACTAAACTGGGAAACCATAAACTAAGAACTCACAGGGAGACACAGGGAGATCCACACACAGCATGAGGGACGACGCAACACTGACTCAGAGAAACACAGGGTTTAAATACACTGGGACGTAACGAGGGGAATGAGACACAGAAGGAGGGCACAGCTGGGAGAAATCAGGACTGACGAGACAAGCAAAGCAGGACGCATTCACATGAGACACGGACCATCAAAGTAAAACAGGAAGTATCACACAGAGACGCGAACTTGACACAGTGGAGACAGCAACTAAGAAATACAGAGACATAAACCATAAGGCAGAGGTCTAAGAACCAAAATACACAGGGAAAT
Source organism: Copadichromis virginalis (assembly GCF_057382275.1). Lineage (NCBI taxonomy): Eukaryota > Metazoa > Chordata > Actinopteri > Cichliformes > Cichlidae > Copadichromis > Copadichromis virginalis. The sequence continues at coordinate 7,942,425 of NC_140639.1, forward strand.
ACTCAGCTGGGAACACAAGAGACTAGACTAGAGAGAGTAACAAAAAACCAACCATGAGAACATAATGCACAATGCAGGGTGACAGAAAACAAGAAACTCAAACATGCAAAGACACACAATTACACAGAACAGAGGGGACACAGAGAGACATGAAGGGCAAGGGATCAAAACTAGAAGCCATAGAATAAATCACACACAAGTACAATAATACAAAAATCACAAAGAACTAAAAACACTGGGTCAGGAGACCCAGGACCGTGACAAAGCGTGGACCCGCCGAAACATCGGAATCAGCGAGCTGTCGGCTTTCAGGCCCGACTGTGTCCGTGCCGTCGGGTGAGAAAGGCGACATCTCACTGATTCTGATCCACGCTTTGTCTTTGTGCAGAATCCGTGTACCTGCTCTCTTTTACTGTTTTAGCTGTTTGGTGGTTGTTTAAATTTTGTGAGGTTTAACCTGAGATTCTGGCGTTTTGGGCAAAATAAATTTATATTAAAAAATCGATTCAGGATTTTAATGAATCGATATCACATTATCCAAGTCAGAATCGATTTTAATCGATAAATCGATTATCAAAACCCACCCCTAGTCACAAATCACGGCCCCACATAGAGGTTCAAGGCCTCTCGGAGAGCTGGCAACACCATCGGGAACGTTCTGTCCTGTTACTGTTTCGCTCCGTTCCGCTTTCTCTGTCCATGCAGCAGAAGCAGAGACAAAGGGGCAAAAGCAAGTGGAGAACAAAAACAGAGAGGACAAGATTCTAGGAGTAAGTAATCCATGCCAAGAAAACTCCATTATTGAAAGCAGAGCAAGAGATGGAAGCCTCTCCAGAAATAGGAACCTTCTGTGGTGTCATGGTCTCCGTGCCTGCCCGGTCGGCCCCACAAGGCTACAATTGCTGTTGCTGTTTTCTCCCTCTCTGCCTGGGCGGAGCTCACTGTGGGCTCCCGCCCTTGGCCCACACACACACCTGACAACACTCACCCATCATCACCGGGAGCACTATTTGAGGCTGGAACACAGATCCTCTCGTCGCTGGATGATTGTACCCCTAACGTTAGTGTTCTCACAGCTCTTGTGCTTCATATCCGTGACTTGTGATTTGTTGGTGACCTGCCTTCTCGTCTGCTTCAGATCTCCCCCCCCGGACCTGCGACCTCCCTGCTACGGGAAAGTGTGTGAGTGTGAGCGGAGAAGACGTGAGCGAGTTACCCTGTGATTCCCCCCGGAGTTTTTGGATCCCTTCACTGTACATATATTGCACTGCACTGTAAATAAACCACACCTTGGAGATACCTTACCGCTCTGCGTTGAATCCCTGTACCAGATCGTGACAGAATCATCCAGCCACGGAAATGGATTCAGCAGACCCAGCGGTCTCGACTCCCACCCTCGCCACTTTGGCCGCGATGCTGGCACGCCACGAGCAGATGTTCATTCACCTTCGAGCAGAGCTCGCGAACCTCACACAGGCCGTGGCTCAGCTAACACCGCTACCGGCCGCTCCTCTGGTCGCCGCTCCTCCGTTGGAGGCGCCAGTTCCAGCTGTAAGTGTCGCGCCACCTGTTCCCTCACCTGTTCACGTTGACAGATTCCTCCCTACTCCCAGGGCTTTCACGGGAGAGATTGATAAATGTGCTGGTTTTCTCACTCAGTGTACCCTTCAGTTTCGCCAGCAACCGCAAGCCTTTTCTACTGATGGTGCTAAAATCACTTATATCGTCCAGTTACTCCAGGACCGTGCTCTAACCTGGGCTCAAGCTGCGCTTCAGGCGGAGCCGGACATCACCTTTTCTGACTTTCTGACTAAGTTTAAAGGTGTGTTTGACAGGAAAGCCACAACTGCCACCGCCGGCCAGCGCTTGCTTGCGCTTAAACAAGGTAAACGCAGCATGGCTGATTTTTCTATTGACTTTTCTACCTTGGCTGAACAGGCGAAATGGGGGGAAGAGGCCCTTAAAAGTGCATTGCTCACTAATATTAATGAGGAAATAAGGAATGAACTTATGCTCCGAGAACTACCTTCCTCCCTGGATGCGCTTTTGGTTTTGTGTATGCGGGTGGACGATCAGGTGCGCGCACATCGGAGCGCACGCGCGCGTTCGGGGCATGCCCCGCTGGACTTTTGTGGGACCCCTACTGCGGCCCATGGGTTGTGTGACGCCGACGCCGGGGATGGGGAAGAGCCCATGCAGCTTGGGCGCTCGCGGCTGTCGCCCGCGGAGCGCCAGCGCCGCCTTGCCTCCGGTGAGTGCGTTTACTGCAGCCGTAAAGGCCACTCTGTCTCCTCCTGCCCAACGCTGGCAAAAGGGCGCGCTCACCAGTGATCGTGAGGGTGCTGGTGGGCGATCTGTCGAGTGAAAGCCCTCTCCCCAGACTTCTTTTACCGGCTACTCTGCGTGTTCGGACTGTTTCTCATTCTCTCTCCGTTCTCATTGACTCTGGGGCTGAGCAGAACTTTATTGACACCTCACTCGCCGCCAAACTGAACATCGCCTTGGAGCCTCTGTCACGCCCCCTCCGCGTTCACGCACTGTCGGGCCAGCGCCTGCCTGACATCACTCATGTTTCTGAATTCCTTTCATTATCTCTCTCTGGCAATCACACAGAAAGGATTTGTTTTTTTTCGTTTAAGGCTCCTCTCACTCCGCTGGTTCTGGGTCACCCCTGGCTTGTCCTCCACAACCCGCATATCGACTGGGAGAAGGGTGCCGTACTAGGTTGGAGTGTGGCCTGCCATATGAACTGCCTCCGGGCTGCGGCTTCCCCCGTTTCGCTCCCACCCACGGCCTCGCCGTCGGACGCCCCGGACCTCTCGATGGTTCCGCGGGTTTATCATGATCTGCGGGATGTTTTTTGTAAGGATCGGGCGCGGTCCCTTCCCCCGCACCGCCCGTACGATTGTGCCGTCGATCTTCTTCCTGGAGCTCCGCTGCCGTCTAGCCGCCTGTACAGCCTCTCCCGGCCTGAGAGGGATGCTATGGAGCGCTACATCTCGGAGTCGCTGGCGGCGGGGTTGATTCGCCCCTCCTCTTCCCCTGTCGCGGCTGGGGTTTTTTTTGTGGATAAGAAGGATGGTTCGCTGCGGCCGTGTATTGACTTTCGGGGCCTTAATCAGATCACTGTTAAGAACAAATACCCTTTGCCGTTGCTTTTCTCCGCCTTTGAACTGCTTCAGGGCATGACCGTCTTTACCAAGCTGGATCTGCGCAACGCTTACCACCTGGTGCGCATCAGGGAGGGGGATGAGTGGAAGACCGCGTTCAATACGCATCGGGGCCACTTTGAGTATCTCGTGATGCCGTTTGGGCTGACTAACGCCCCCGCGGTGTTTCAGGCGATGGTTAATGATGTCCTTCGTGATTTTGTTAACCGTTGTGTGTTTGTGTACTTAGATGACATCTTGGTCTTTTCTAAGACGCTCGAGGAGCACAAGGTCCATGTCCGGCAGGTCCTGCTACGCCTTCTGGAGAACCGGCTCTTTGTGAAGGGGGAGAAGTGCGTGTCGTCTGTGAGTTTTCTGGGCCACATTATCGAGAAGGGGGACTTGCGGACAGATCCGGAGAAAGTGCGAGCTGTGGTGGAATGGCCTACTCCTCCTGATCGCCGCCAAGTGCAACGTTTTTTGGGATTCGCCAACTTTTACAGACGGTTCATTCGTGATTTCAGCAGAATCGCTCTCCCTCTCACTAAACTCACCTCTCCCAAGGTTCCCTTCCAGTGGGATTCTGCCGCTCAGCGAGCCTTCGCCCTGCTCAAGGACAGGTTCACCACCGCTCCCATACTCCGGCAACCGGACCTTACACGGCAGTTCGTTGTGGAAGTGGACGCGTCGGACTCCGGGGTTGGGGCAGTTCTGTCTCAACAGATGGACGGTAAGCTGCACCCGTGTGCCTTTTATTCTCGCCGTCTCTCCCCAGCAGAGTGTAACTATGACATCGGGGACCGGGAGCTTCTGGCCGTCAAGCTGGCCCTGGAGGAGTGGAGACATTGGTTGGAGGGAGCAGCACAACCATTCATCATCTGGACGGATCACAAGAATCTGGAGTACCTGCGCTCGGCTAGACGTCTCAATTCCCGGCAAGCCAGGTGGGCACTGTTTTTCGCTCGTTTTGACTTCACTATCACCTACAGGCCAGGAACACGGAACGTAAAGCCAGACGCCCTGTCCAGGCAATTCTCCATCACTGGGGAGGACTCGGACCCTGAGCCTGTCCTCCCGGCCGCCTGCGTAATTGGAGCCATCTCCTGGGAGATCGAGGGGCTCATCCAAGAGGCGCTGGAGACCGAACCGGATCCTGGCACTGGTCCACCTGGTCGCCTCTTCGTTCCTTCAGCTGTCCGCTCTCAGGTTCTCCAGTGGGCTCACACCGCCCGCTTTTCATGCCATCCTGGGGTCCTCCGCACCTGCTCGTTCCTCCGACGTTACTTCTGGTGGCCTGCTATGACTAGGGATGCCAAGGAGTATGTAGCCGCCTGTTCGACCTGCGCCCGGAATAAGCTTTCGAACCGCCCTCCACCGGGTCTTCTGCAGCCTCTCCCTACACCAGCTCGACCATGGTCCCATGTTTCTTTGGACTTTGTCACGGGCCTGCCGCCCTCCGCTGGTAACACCACCATACTTACCATTATCGATCGTTTCTCCAAAGCTGCACACTTCGTCGCCCTCCCGAAGCTCCCCTCGGCCTTGGAGACGGCCCGGCTCCTCACCTCCCATGTGTTCCGTCTTCACGGGATCCCCGAGGACATCGTCTCGGATAGGGGGCCGCAATTCACGTCCCGTGTTTGGAGGGAGTTCTGCTCCGCACTGGGGGCCAAGGTCAGTCTGTCTTCCGGTTTCCATCCACAGAGTAACGGGCAATCGGAGCGGGCCAACCAGGAGCTGGAAGCTGCCCTCCGCTGTGTCACTTCGCACAACCAATCGACCTGGAGTGAACAGCTTCCATGGATCGAATACGCCCACAACAGCCACACATCCTCCGCCACGGGCAAGTCTCCCTTCGAAGCGTCCCTGGGCTATCAACCACCTTTGCTCCCGGCCATCGAAGGTGAGCACTCCGTTCCTTCTGTACAGGCTCACCTCCGCGGGTGCCGTCGTGCCTGGCGGACGACTCGGGCTGCCCTGCTCCGTACTAAGGAGCGGAACAAGACCCTCGCTGACCGTCGCCGGACACCGGCCCCCGTGTACACCATCGGTCAACAAGTATGGCTGGCTACCCGTTTTGTGCCGCTACGGACTGAGTCGAAGAAGCTGTCTCCTCAGTTTATTGGCCCTTTTCCCGTTGAGGCCATTGTGAACCCTGTGTCTGTCCGCCTCAAGCTGCCGCGCAACATGCGCATTCACAATGTCTTTCATGTGTCTCAGGTCAAGCCGGTGCTCTCCAGCCCGTTGTGCCCTCCCTCCAGGGCCCCGCCGCCCCCCCGGCTCGTGGATGGTCAGCTGGTCTACAATATCACCCGCATCATGGACTCCCGGTGCCGGGGTCGGGGTTTTCAGTACCTGGTTGACTGGGAGGGCTACGGGATAGAGGAACGCTCCTGGGTGCCTCGAGCTGCTGTCCTGGATGTTGCCATGCTCCGGGACTTCCACCGCAGGCATCCAGGTAAGCCTGGTGGGTCACCGGGAGGCTCCCGTTGAGGGGGGGGTACTGTCATGGTCTCCGTGCCTGCCCGGTCGGCCCCACAAGGCTACAATTGCTGTTGCTGTTTTCTCCCTCTCTGCCTGGGCGGAGCTCACTGTGGGCTCCCGCCCTTGGCCCACACACACACCTGACAACACTCACCCATCATCACCGGGAGCACTATTTGAGGCTGGAACACAGATCCTCTCGTCGCTGGATGATTGTACCCCTAACGTTAGTGTTCTCACAGCTCTTGTGCTTCATATCCGTGACTTGTGATTTGTTGGTGACCTGCCTTCTCGTCTGCTTCAGATCTCCCCCCCCGGACCTGCGACCTCCCTGCTACGGGAAAGTGTGTGAGTGTGAGCGGAGAAGACGTGAGCGAGTTACCCTGTGATTCCCCCCGGAGTTTTTGGATCCCTTCACTGTACATATATTGCACTGCACTGTAAATAAACCACACCTTCAACGCTCTGCGTTGAATCCCTGTACCAGATCGTGACATGTGGCTCCCATGAAACACATTTTGATTGTGAAGCACAGATTAAACCAACGCTAGTGTTATTTATTTCTTCCCATGACATCTGCCCAGTTACATTATCTTCAGCTTATTTCAAAGGTACATCATGTATTCTACATTAAACACCATCAGTGGTTCCACATTCAGACTGAAATCAATCTTTCATAACAGCTAACTTTTGAAAATCCATGGTTATTAAGTTTAATGACACAACATGTTTAGGGGATTATATGTCCTATTGAACACAATATTCCTGTGGTGCAAAAATGATTGATTATCTAACTTGGGTGATCGCAAAGACTTAGTCAGCTTTCACTGATTTGCGTGAATAAATGTCTACAAAAACATCTTGATTTACTGCAGACGCTAGCAGAAACAATTATACAAAACAGGGCAACTTAGACCATGCATAAGCAGTCGAATGTGGACTGGCCTTTATGTCTGGCCAGTATAATATTTTGTTTGTACAGTCTTTGTGCTCTAATTATGTCTGTGGTTACTTAATAATCCACTCACTGCAGGAGAGTGACCAATAGCTCTCTGTTATGTAACACACTTTTAGGAATATTTTGGTACTATTTCTGAGCTGAGTCATTAGCACTATAATGTCTGTGTGCTCAATATAAAGCTGCAGGGGTGTTCAGTATGTAGGAAAAACATCTGTATTATTATATCTTTAGTGTAAACGGACAATTCTGAATCAGCAGGTTCAGACTAGTCTCCCAACCTGGTTAGCCTCCAGATTTATTTCTATTTCTGTTTATTTATTAGGGACAATGCAGTTTGAGCTAGTTCCAAAAAAGAGCATGAAACTGACGTGCTGCACTTAACTTTTATTTCTAAAGCTAATTTCCAACCCTTGTTGGGCTTTTACATTCTTAAATGCACAAACAAGATTTACAGCATTCAGTGACATAAAAGCACAATAAACTATTAACACAAAACTACAACAAATACACATTAGAAAATGAGTCATATAAAGGGAACGTTCAAGTATTGTTACTGTGTTTACTTTTTTGGTAAATAACGTGTTGCTGCAAATGTAACATTAAGTGCATAGATCAACTGTTTTGTACAGAAGTAACGGCTCAGCCTGGAACATTATAAACAAATCACTGACTGAAGACAGTAAAGCAGAACTGGAATCTGGACCCTGTGATTGTGGTTGTGTTCACTTACTGACCCGCTGAAGTGCATTTGAACCGGGCAGTTCATTCCACATTTTGGTTACAATTTTGGAAAAGCCAGACATTTACATTTTGTAATATACAGACCTTACCTTTTGTGGATATTGGCGTTATCTCCTCCATAAAGTAACCAAAAAGAAGCTCGCACAGCTCCCCCTAAGTGGTGCCTTGAGCCAACCAAAAGCTGGGTCACCATTCTCCTCTTTGCCATCTGTGCTGTGGAGCTGGCCTTAGCTTGCAGGTGCTTGCAGGTGCTTCATTAACTCTGAAGTAAAGCGCATTACAGTTGACGGAAATGTGCTATCACCAGATATAACTGCATTTCACTCCAGTGGGTTTGATACTTTACAGCTACAAATTCAAGATAATGGAGAAATCACATTGCAAATATACTTTTACTAGCTGAGCTACTAGCGTACAAAGACAGGATTGGGTGCCTTCCTCTTATACTGCCAATAAGTACAAGCAATTAAGAACAAATTCCCTTTTCATGTGCTCAGCTTTTAACAGTAACAGACTGCGTTTGATCACTTCACTTGCAAAACTAACATCTCGCATTACTTGTTGCAATAAAAATAATCTCAGTACATTTTTCCCAACACTGAATCTGACCAACATGATCAATTACACTTGGACAAGCTGAATAAACTATTCAGGAAGTAACTATAAATCTTTGAACTAATGGAATCTGATAATTCTTGCATTTAGCTATCAGCAGCCACCACAAAAAATAGAAGCATAAAGAGAATGCTAACCAGGTCCAGAAGAAACAACACCCACCTGTCATCATCACTAAAGCTTTTTATATTTATTGTTTAATACATTTTTCAAAAATTAAGCATAATAAACAGCATATTGTGAATTTACAATTGCAGTTATATGCCTGGATATTTTTTGGTTGTGCACCGCGGTTTCCTGGCGTCTGTACAGGAAGACTCCAGGTTATTAGACTACTGTAACTGCAGCCTTTAATTTCATAATAAGCTTACATACAAGTGGTTCTTTTTATTTCCACTCTCCGCAATAAAGTGAATAAACATGCGTCTCCAAATGTCAAGCTATATATTTAATGCTTTGGGGATTAACACCATTTCCTGTAAAGGTGCCAGCATCATTTGCATGTTATTAGACCTACAAAGGTACACATATAGCAAACTTGCTGTTATAATAGGAAACCTATGCAGAGTCAATTTACACATGTTAAACAAAAGAGAGAACTTCAATCGCAAATACTACCATTAAAAAATAATTTGATGGGATTTTATTGGTGTCTTTGTTGGTTGTGATGTTTGTAAAGGCCAAGCAGGCACCAACTACATCCATTTTTAAAGGTGAACCACTTAACTGACACTTAATTGAATCCTACATATTAGCTCTAATCATAGAAATACAACTAAAGAGTTGCCTTCAGCTATAGAAACCAAATAAGGGAATGATTATTGGAACATTTAAGTTGTGCGATTCTCTTGATATAGTTAGGAAAGATTCAATAACAGTGTTTCCAACATGAAATGTAAAGATGAAAGCTACAAATTATTGCTGTTATTTACTGTGTTATGTTTAACATGAATGCAATAGAAAGTGCTGCATATCCTTTACAGATGTTCTTTTTTATTAAAACACACTTTGATATCTTCTTCAGAATTGTAAAAAAAAGCCACAAAATGGAAACATTATTGGAAGATATTTGTTTTATCCACATGGAATCTGGATTCAATCAGAATCAAATTCTTGTTTGTTGGTACACTGAAAGAGAATCAATCAAACTTCAATCTGATTGCTTAATAATAAACTTAGTCATTAGTTAAAAGACTTAAATTCCACGAGTGTATGTGAGCATATATTGTATATTTGTGCATGATTTTTTTTTATTTATTTATTTTTTGTTAGAGGCAGGGTGGTATTTAAACTGGCTTAGCAAAGGCATAGCCAAGAACATAAACAAATAGTGGAGCAGTTCATGTTGTGCTTTTTTTCAGCCAAATAATAAGCTCTCACGAAATACACCAGAGGTGAACTCACCCCATATCTCCCCTCTTTTTCTTCCCTCTGTAAACTTGCTTGCTCTCATTTTGACTCTTAATTCAGTAATGAATGCTTAACTAATTCAACACAGATTGAGCAACATGACATACCGTAATCTGATTTTTTGACTTTTTTTCGTGTGTGTGTGTGTTTATGTGTGTGTGATCTGGACCCAGAGGCTGTTTGTCTGACTTCACTCTATCGTGGCTTAACTTGACCCAAAATATAATTTAATTTAAAACATTCGAGCAATAATTTCACGGCACAAATATGGCTCCAATGAAACCTAATTCTCCAATCCCAAAGGTGCGTACAGTAAGGGTGAGCTGAACCTTCAGTGGTGTTCAAATTCTCACTCTCTCTCTCTCTCTCTCTCTCTCTCACACACACACACACACACACACACACACACACACACACACACACACACACACATGCATGCATGCACGCCTATCAAAAAGTGTGTGGAGGATTATGGCTCAGACTTTGCCAGAGCTTTTCCTGCTCAACATGAAACTGTCAGAATGTATCTGTCAGCACAAACTTTAATGTCAAACCTATTGTTGAGTAATTATGGATCCCACTGGGGTTTTTGGGCTGAAGCTGGCGCTCTTGTTGTTAATGTAGTGACTCCTGCTGGTCAGTCTCGATGCCCATACAGAATTAGGTGGACACTAAGGGAATGGGTTTTCTTTAACAAGATCTTCTCTGCTGAGTTAGTTCTAGTTTGGTGACTACATTTGGGTTTGTATGAAAACTGCAGTGTTATGTAACTAAAGTTGTAAAGGTTGTAACTTATTTTGATGGAAGCTCAAGGAAACATTCAAAAGGTTCAGACCAACCAATAATTGCTTAAAAAATTTAACCCAGAATCACAAATATGAACCTATTGGACAGTGAGGAAAAATAAAGAAATAACTCAAGTTATGAACATCTGATATTTTATCGCGGAACAAACTGGTGGGCCATTCAATTTACAGGTAGATTTTCAAAAAAGAAGGGTGGAAATCTTGAAGCTGTTTAATTGATGTCTGACATACCCTGTTTTATAATGGCCTTACCGCAGAATCAAATTTCCTCACATGCCATATGTGACGTGCATGCATGCATGCATGCATGTCCTCATGCAGGCTTGTGTTTACATGTTTGTGCCTTTGTGTGCTTGTAGGTTTAAAACAGGAAATTGGAGGGGGGAAAGCATTTTAGTAGATCCTGTTTAAGGAGACCACTGACCACAGGCAGACCACAGCGTGAGAGGAATATGACCACAGGCTGCACGGTGAACCAGAAGAAATTAGAGCAGGTCAGACACCCAGCACTGTAGCACAATAGGATGGTTAAAATGGGCAGTGAATGTATAAGCATAAAGGAGCTTAGTGGTGCATAATATTTGATTTTATAAACAATTAAATGTGGAAACCTAGGCAGATAGTAGATTTTCTGTTCTCTCTTATGAAAACAATAATTATTTCACTTTTCATTTCACTCAAGGTCATTAGCTTCCAGACAGATAAGCAAGGTCAAGATGGTATCCTATCTGCTCTCCCGTTTCTGGGAGCAAAAAAAAAAAGACAAGAAAAAGTGACAGGAAAAAAAAACAGAGAGTGATGGTAAAGAGGGGGGTGGCAAGATTCTCAGGAAATTAAGACACAAGCAAGAGTGGCCTGTGGAGAGAGAGAGGCAGATGATGGAGAAAAGGGGATTGAGAATATGAAGAGGAGGGAGGCTCAAATCAAAACCACATGTAGGCTGAATCTCCAGTATTGTTCCCAACTAAAACCAGCTGGTCGCTCTTGGCTTATCCATCAAAATAAACATTCCCCCGATTGCCACGAGCTACACAGGCCTGTTAGTTATTAAAGTTTAGAGTTTTCTTACACCCTGCAGCCACACTTGCTCAATAAAAGCACACACAAACAAGCCTCCATAAATACGTACGCAAGAAACACTATAATTTTCAAAACAATCACAAGGTGCGATGAGATTATTCAATCATATACACATATTATATCCAGACAAGGACTTATGTTTGCTCCACATTTGCCTCTTTTTTTAATATATATTCAACCTGGGTTCATTGGCTCAAGGACAAAGCATTCTGAAACAATTACTTCAGGACTACTGAAGATGAATCAGAGATTTGTTTTGCTCTTTGCTGGCGTCATGGCTGTGATTAAGGTTCTCATCAATTTACAAACCGCACTTCAAGTCCATTAAAGGTTTCCTTCTGCTGAAAATGTCAAAGGTCTATGTTCGGTAAGGACGCCAAGTGACCTGTTGCTAGTGAGGGGAGTGCTTCAAAAGTCAATCAGCGAGCGGCCGGTAGCTTTTGATTCGCAGGAACTCCACTGAGAGATAAGGGGGTAATTTATGAATAGTGGCAGCTACTTTCATGCCTTGTTTTATTTCTCTTAATGAGTTCTCTTGGTTCTAACACGCACTGCTTAAAAGGGCTGTGTTAGGCTGCTTCTAATTCACCAGTTCACTGAACAGTAACAGTCAAGATCCTTCTAGAAGCAAGTCCTACCACTCAGCACTTATTTGGAAAGGAAAGAGCCGTGCATTTCATTTTAATGGACAACAAGACATAAATGCATTCAGACAAACATCTTTTTGAAAGTGATTTAAGAAGTTTGTTGTCTTTGCCCTAAATGTAAATATTTTTTCAAGAATGTATGTACTTCTACTATGCATTTGCAAAGTTGATTGACAGTAAACTTACTCACCCAAATCTTTACTATAAGTATTTTTGATGGCTACCACACAGTTTAAACTGTCATAAACCTTTGCTGTTCAGCTTGCAGTGCAACATCATGAATGGCTCACATGTTTTCTGGCTGCATACTTGCATTAAAAATAGATCAGACACTAAGCTACAAGAATTTTGTCAAACTTTTGTAGGCATTTTACTGCAAATTAAAACAATGCATTTGCATCTGGAATAAACTCACAGAAGGACTGAATGTCCTGTCTCTAGAAATAAAATGCATCATTTTATACATTGTTATATGGAGAACATATATGGGATTCCAGCTGTAAATATGAGTCACTATGCATACTGCTAGCATATCTGGTTACAAAATAAACACACCTTCATTCACAGTGAACCAGTCAAGTGCAACACACAGAATAACTTACATATATGACTGTCATCACCAAGAGACTGTTCACAAAGAAAAAGATAAGGTAGGATGCAGAAAGATAAACTAAAGGTGCACAGAGTACAGAGAATCATTATAGGTATGCAGGTATGCAAGTTGCAAGCAAATAGGTAAGCATTAGGCAATAGGCAAAAAACAAAAAGGGGAAAAGAGAGGAGGGAAGTTGCTCTTTTTGTGAAGCAGCAGAGAATAGTTATGCTGTTGTCTGTCTGACTCTTTTGCCACTGTCTATTGTCTTACTATCCATGTGTTTCCTACCATCAAGCTCATATGTGTCAGACAGAGTTGTACTAACAGGACTGGGATTAACCCCTGCCAACAGACAAGAACATAAAGACTGGAAGGTTTGGGTGGCCTTGAGCAGTAATGTGGTGTCCTTCCTCTTCAAACTCAATCCACACATTAGCACTGTGTCTGATTCTGTTTCAGCCTTTTACAGATGAAGATGGACTGAATAACATCGATTGTGCATTTCTGTGTTTTCTGAACCGAACCTAGGGCCATTTCTGTTGCGCCACTGAGCTGCTCCATATCCCCCAGCAGGCTTTGCTGTAACCAGTGCCAAGAAAAACAACCCAGGCTTTAAACCTGGAGAGGCCATATCCTGAAGCCTCAAAGCTCTGTTCATGCGTGTGTGGCTGTTTGTGTGTTTTAGCAGGAAGCGATTGGATCAGCATGCAGATGAGTTTGAGTGAGCGTTCGGGCACCTATGCGCAGATGTGTTTGTGATGAAAACAAGATTGAATGCATGCAGGCACAATGTAATCAGAGTTAAAACACTTGTGTGCACATGTGTTTACTTCCATAAATAGTCCGTGATAATTTTGTGCTCTCTTTTTGTTGACGCGTTTTAACGAGAACTGTACATTCCTGAGTTCAGGCCAGGTTAACGCAGAAAGGTCCAGAAGTGATTATGTCACAGTTAAACAGACAAACTGCATCACATGATCAAGAAGCAGTAAAAATTCTCTCAGTCACATCTTTCCACTTAAATTTCTACATAGTAGATGCACAGTCAACACACTAGAAAGACAACCACTGTTTAGGTCTGTCTATAGAATGAGCTGCTCATTGTGCAATCATCAAAAAAACAGTGCTAAAACAATCACTGTATAGTTAACTGCAACTCAGCAATTATCTTATTGAGTCAATGTATTCTGCAGCAATTGTATCTTTTGTCTGAAGGTCATAACTAGTTTAGCAACTTTAATATTGAGAGCAGACCAATTTATCCTGCATAACAGATTCATATTCAGCTTGAACCCGTTAACACTTAACTGTTAAGCAACTTTACACCCTTTGTTCTATCGTATTAGTCTCTGCTGCCTGGAAGCAAAGAAAGAAATCTTGTAGATCCCTCTTATAATCACACCCATGAAACAAAAGGAAAGAAAAGTTTGCCTGCTGAGATCTCCAAGAAGGTTACCGAATTCTTCTGCATGACCAAACTGAAACTACAAGAAAATTCGAAAAATACTGAGTGTGACTCTTTGATATCAAAGTTAACTTTGAAGTTAAAAGTCTTTTAGCTTTGTAAGAAAATACGTGTATAGATGTGGCATAACCTCAGCCCTCAGGGGTAGGTACTGAGAAGGAAAGGAAATCGAGCAGGGTGGCTGTAGCTCGGGTGGTATCGTGAGTTGGTACAATCCTCTGCCTCACCACGTATCAAAGTGTCCTTGAACATGACATTGAATCTCAAGTTGACGAGCATGTGTGCAGATGGGGAAGTGGGACATATATTGTAAAGCCCTTTATAGTGCTGCTAGGTTAAAAAGAGCGATGTAAGCGGAGGTCTTTTACTATTACAGAGATTCCCCATTGATTCCTTAACACAAACTGCTGACTGTTCTCTTTCTGGGACAAACTGTCTCCTACTCGCTTGTTGCTTTCCTGTTGCTTCAATAAAAGACTCAACAGTTTTACTCAGGATGCAGAGTTCACTGACAGATCTCTTGAGCTGTCTCTTTTCTCCCTTTAAGATTTCCACTCCAAACCAAATGAACTACCGGGTGGGAGTATATCAAATTTATACATCTGATGATTTTCTCAATGGCAGAAACATGCTTTCATCAGTAGGAGTATTTCTCTATAGCAAGCTCACTTCTGCAAATGAGCTCAGGGACTTTGGAAAGCCTGTGTTGTAAGATTTTAACAAAGTAGTGGGATTGTTTCCTGTAAGCTTCCTGCTGTACTTCAAAGGTAACTCTGGTTAGGGAAATATCTTAGATATAAACTGCAGCTGTGGAAGTGGACTTGACTCCCCACACACGCTGCATCCCTCTGTGTGGCAGAAACTCCTGCAAACTTTTCATTCATTTACATGATGGGAAGATTGATTATATCTATTTTGATATCAAAAGTGTTTTCAAACTGATTGAACAAATATGCAGAAGAAAATGGATGGATTTATTATCCATAAAGAGAAAGTATAAACAAAATGGTAAAAAAGTAATGGTCACTCATTAAAGGAATGCTCAATGTAGAACAGCAACCATGCCACTTTAGTCTGTCCGGCAATAAAGCTCCATTTGTAACACTGAGGATTTCACAGCACATTACAGCTGTGCAAAGGAAATTTCACAATTCTTGATACCAAAATCAGTAGATGATAGAAAATGAACTTTTTAACAAATGTAAATATGCCAGATTATAGCCTTTGGCTAATTTCCATCTGCAGACCCTCTGGCAGGTTGGTGTAACACAGAAGTTAGTAAAAACATACAGAGACACTATTTACAGACCATGTATATAGAGAAAAGGACAGAAACAGTGATCACATCATAATAGAACAAACAATGACAACAAGAATGGACAACAGAGGACAATATCAGTTATACTGGATAAACCCCAATATTGCACATGCCCTGAATGTCCTGATATTTCACTGACCAATTACACCAATAACTGTTTCCCTTTTTGTAACGCACTAACTCTATTTCACGTCCACCATATAATCATGATTATGACCAACATTGTATTTTGTAAGAATTACGCTGTGTTCCAGTTACCATGGAACTTGGATCTCGAGTAAGTCAGTAAGTCAAAGTAAGTCAAAAATGCACAACAGTGGCAGCACAGACTAAAAGTTTACAGTTTTACAACCATTTATGTTCAGTGCCGCCATCTTGGATTGCCAACTGGTTTTGTTGGTCTGCTACAACTTTCTGAATGGGAAATCAAAGTTGAGGGGGTGTGCCACAAAATAATTCTGTCTGATTTGATCTGACTCTGGCAATAAAAAAGATCACATGAAGTAATGCATTAAAATATAAAATGCTTGATGTTAGCCAACATAATGTTATTGTGGCTAACATGACAAATTATCCAAATTACAACATTTACTCTAACTATTAGCTGGATTAAGTTCATGCCAAACATCTCTACTGGATTAAAGTCTGGACTTTGACTTGAGCACTCCAAAATCATCATGGACTTGCTGGTGGGTTTCTAATCATTGTCCTGCTGCTTAATCCATGTCCATGTCCTTGAGCTTCAGGATGTGAACTGATAGTCAGACACTCTCCTTCAGGATTTTTTGGTGGAGAGCAGAATTCAGAGTTCCATCAGTTTTTGCAAGTCACCCAGGTCCTGAAGCATCAAAGCAGCCCCAGACCTTTACACATCCACCACCATGTTTGGGTGTTGACCATGATGTTCTTTTTATGAAATGCCATATGTGTTTTACACCAGATTTAACGAGACACAAATCTTTCAGAAAAGTCAACTTTTGTCTCATCAATCTAAAAGTCTTGAGGATTATCAAAACGTTTTTAGCAAATGTAAGAAAACCCTTTGTATACGTTTTGGTCAGCACTTGTTTTTGCCTTGGAACTCTCTTGACTATGCAATTTTTGAACGAGTCAGGCCTGTAGCTTTTCAGATGTCGTTTTGGCTTCTTTTATGACCTCCTGTATGAGTCGTTCATGTGCTATTGGAGTAACTTTGGTAGGCTGGCCACTCCTGGGAAGGTTCACTACTGTTCCAAGTTTTCTCCATTTGTGGCTTGTCATCATTTTTACTGGAGTCCCAAAGGGTTAGAACTAGCCCTTTCCAGACTCGTAGATGTCAGTGGCATCTTGAGTTTCTTTAGATCGTGGCATGCTGTTGTGCCTTTTGAGATATTTTAGCTTACTTCACTTTGTCAGTCAGTTTCTATTTAAGTGATTTCTTGATTCAACAGGTCTGGCAGTAATCAGGCCTGGGTGTGGCTGGTGAAAGTGAACTAGGTAGGTTTGGATATATTTTTTCTCCGTAATGAATGAAATTATCTTTTTAAAAATGGCATTTCATATTTACTTGAGTTATCTTAGTTTGATGATATGTTTTTATGATTTATTTATTATTGGATTCAGAAATTAACAGCTTATTTTTCCTAATTTCCTCTAAGAAAGCTTAGATATTGGGTTAGCTCTTAGCAGGACTACTCAAAAACCATAGACAGTTACTTCTGTACTTTTCTGGTTGATTAAAATTAATATCAGATTAAATAACAGGCAAAATGTCCAGTTTTTCATATGCTCATATCAAAAAACATACGATGTTGATTTTTTTCAAGACAATGTCCCAAACAAATGTGGCGCCAGACTTTTGATCTGGAGACTGGTGGAAAGGGGATTTTTCAGCCTTGGTGGGGGTATGTAGTCTTTGGCTGCTCTTGTTGATGTAGTGATGCTTTCATCACAACGCTGGCATGCTTTACAGAACGTGTGCTTCATAACCATAGTCAGATGGTACCCTTTGTAATGATGTCCTGAAGTTTTAACACAATAATGCCACATGGCGAGAAACATGACATGACTTCCACTCCACATGTTGAGGTGATTAAATCTAATGGCCCTATTCTTATGTCGCATTAATGAGCAAAGCAAACTAAGTGTTACCTTCTTTGCGGGCTCCCTCTCAAGAGCCAGAGTGTAACAGGCCTCAGGCTGTATGTGATAAAATACTTGTCAGCTAGGGAGTCAACATGATTTCATATGTTGTTTTATAGTCTTTTCTCCCTATCTTCATGTCAGCACACACACACACATACACACATGGGGGGTAGCCAGTTGTCTTGGGCTTCCCAGCAGTGTGGTCCCAGTGGAGGTGTCAGCCAGTTAGGGGTCAGAACTGTGAGTGCTATTGAGGCTTTGTTGGTGATATACTTTGCCAAAGTGTGCTAATCTCACAGAAACACTGCCTCATAGTGTAAACACACCTGCGTCCTGTCATGATGCCAATTCTACTCCTCCTCCTTATTTTCCCTAAATGTTCATCTCCCTCCTCACATTCTTCACTATCCATTGTTCCACTTTTTATTAGTCCTTTTCTCCCATTCTGTTGATTTACTAAAGTTTTGTAAACTATACCAAAGTTATATTAAACTCACGCCTTTTATATGAACAGATGATTATACAGATCAGAGGTGAGAGTGTGAAGAGGGAAAAATATACATTTTGTTTGTAAATTTGTCATAGGAGATATGGGTATGTGCCTGTTGGTGTTGAACTCTTGTTGTCATAGAAAGCTGGTATTAACTTGCTATATACTCATCTCCTATGAGATAATCTGTTCACTGGGCACACAGTGTAATTATACACCATTATTCCTCCATCATGGTCTCTGCAGCATAACTGTATCATGTAATAAGGACTGTAACAGATAAATGAAAAGGGCTTCCAAACATGAGATAAGATACTGTACCACAGGGAGGTCAGAGGTCCCGATGAGGGCCGAACAGAAACCCCAGGATGAGGTTAAGATGAGGTCAGGATAATTTGGACCGGACACACGATCCAGCTGGAGGTCAGAGGTAACCTGATCACTGTGTCAGGATAGCTAAATGGGGGGTTGTTTTTCTGTCTAATATATCTCATCTGTCACATTCACACAGTGTGGGTATTTTTAAGTAATGAGTCAATACAAAATGCAGTTTTTAAATAATTTCATTTATTAGGGGGAAAAACATTATGCAAGTCTTGCCTCACAGCAAGAGTTCAATTCCACCATCAGGCCGGGGTCTTTCTGTGTAGAGTTTGCATGTTCTCCCCGTGTTTGTGTGGGTTCTCTCCGGATACTCCGGCTTCCTCCCACAGTCCAGAGACATGCAGTCAGTGGGGATAGGTTAATTGGAAACACCAAATTGCCCATAGGTGTGAATGCGAGAGTGAATGTGAGCGTAAATGGTTGTCTCTGTCTATGTGTTAGCCCTGCAACAGACTGGCGACCTGTCCAGGGTGTAGCCTGGACAGGCTCTGGCGTCCCCCGCAACCCTGAAGAGGATAAGCGGAGGCGAATGGATGGATACCTTGTTAAATCATAAATTAACTGTGATTTAAGACGTTTTTTTGGAAAGCTGAGTTCACTTTTGCTCAAGCCTGATTAATGTCAGACCTGCTGAAATAAGGAAATCACTTAAATAAAACCTGACTGAAAAAGTGAAGCAGGCTAAAAGATCTCAAAAAGCACCACATCATGCCACGATCTAAAGAAACTCAAGAACAGATGAGAAATGAATTCGATGACATCTGTCAGTCTGGAAATAGTTACAAAGCCATTTCTAAGCCTTTGGGAGTCCACTGAACCACACTGAGAGCCATTATCCACAAATGGATAAAATCAGGAACAGCAATCAGGAATCCCTCACTTAGCTCAGTTAAGATCAGTGCTCGTGATTCAACAATAAGAAAGAAACTGGGGAAAAATGGCCTCCATGGGAGAGCTCCAATGTGGAAACCACTGCCGACCAAAAAGAACATAAAGGCTCGTCTGACATTTATTAATAAATATTTTGATGAACTTAAAGACTTTTAGACAGATGTGTCACGGTCCCCGTGTCTCTCTGGTTGGCTCACGCTGGCTACAGGTTTTGTTGTTGTTCGTTTTTGTTTTCTTTGTCTCTCCTCCTCCTCTCTGCCTGGATGGAGCTCGTTACGGGCTCTCGCTCTTGGCCCACGCACCTGTGTGATTGTGTCCACCTGCTGCTGATCTGGCTGATTTCCCCAGCTGCTATTTAAGGCAGTGGCACAGAGCAGCTCACCGCTGGAACGTTGAACCTCCTGAGTTCGTGCTCTTGTCATTTTCAAAAGAATCCACTGTATGTATTTTGCTGTGGAACTAACGTTAACTTCTGTGCGTAGATATCCCTCTTCTGGACCAAATCACGGGACCTGCCCGGGTGTGGCAGCGTGTGTGGAGTTTTGGAGCGAGTGCGGCTGAAGAGGAGTGCGTGTGTGCAGAGGAGCTGTGGCGGTGACTGTGGGGAAGAGGAAGCGTGTGTGTGGATTTCCCCCCCTCCTTCTCTCCCTGGAGCCCTGGACCCCCCTCCCAACTCACTGTACATATATATAGCACTGAGGTGATCCTTGTTGTAAATAAATCTCCTTTTGTTCTCTTAGAAAGAACTGTCTGCGCGTGAGTCCGTTCAGTAGCCATGACAAGATGAGACAAAAGTTGACCTTTCTTAAAGGTTTGTGTCCTTTTCCATCTCGCATTGAACTAACCTGGCATTTCATTAAAAAGAACATCATACCGACAGTCAAATCTTGTGGTGATACTGTGCTATACTGAACTTTCATGACTTGGAGAACTGCTATAATTGATGGAACCATTAATTCTGCTGTCTACCAGAAAATCCTGAAAGAAAATGCCCGGCCATCAGTTCCTGCTCTCAGGTTTTGAAGTGGCCTATAAAGTCCAGACTTAAACCTGATTGAGATGCTTTGGCATGACCTTCAACTGGCCGTTCATGCTAAAAAACCCTCCTGTGTGCCTGAGAAAAACAAATCAGCAAGGAATGTGAAAGACTCATTGTCACTTATCTGCAGAGATGGGCAGTAACAGTACAGTTACTTGTAACTGTAATCTGATTACTTTTTCAAGTAACGAGTAAAGTAAGGGATTACTATTCCATAAGCGTGCTGCGTTACTAAAACTATGATTTTTGATTTTTTTTTTTTTTTTTGCGAGAGTGTCTCATGACAATGACGTAAGCGAGTGCGATGTTTGTGGCAACAGCCGTGTGAAGATCAACAATGGATAATATATCGAGTGCCGGAGAGCTTATGGCCGTGCAGCATTTAAAGCATGGAAGTACTGACCTTACTTTGAGTTTGATTCCGTAAAAAGTGACAAAAACATTAGCGTCCTCTGTTCACTGCGTGGGAAGAAAACTTCTTTTTACAGCGAAAAACCCACCCCCCCTAAACTTCCAAGCAAGCACCAAGTACGCTGCCACGGGAATGTGAAATTCACCGAGAAACTCGCGGATTCTTCCACTGACCGCTGCGGCACATCTGCACCAGGGCAAACATCCACCTGCCCCACTCCTGCTATACAGGCGAAAATAGAGCAACAGGACTGCTAGTCTTTGATTTTATTTATTTTCTGCTGTGTTTCACTTGCATTTATTTGAAAGGGTGAGTGTAAACACAAAAAAACTATTTTATTTTATGTGCTGGAATGTGCAGAAAATAGGTTTAAATGTTAAACAAATTTCTTCCAGTCAGAGAATGTTGCATATAATTAAATTTTTGCTTGATGCATAAAGTTAAAAGATTAAAACTAATAAAACAAGTTTTAAAAAGAGACTTTTCCATTTGATTACATTTTGTATGATGGATTATGTAGAAAAAGTAGAATTGGGCTGAAAGATCTATTGCTTTATTACCTATTCAGGTTGTAAATCATGTTTTTAAAAAGTAACTAAGTAATTAATTACTTTTGAAAATAAGTCATCAGTAAAGTAACAGGATTACTTTTTGGGCGAGGTAATCAGTAATTAGTTACTGATTACTTTTTTCAAGTAACTTGACCAGCACTGCTTATCAGAAACATTTACATTTTATTTCATTCCACAACCAGTTAGGGGGCAGTTACTTTTTCACATAAGGCCATGTAGGTTTGGAAAGGTTTTATCCCTTAATAAATCAAACTATTACTTGAAAACTGCATTTTGTATTTTTCTCAGGTTATGTTTGTCTAATTCTTGAAATTTTATTGATGGTCTGAAACACGTAAGTGTGACAAATTTCTTCCAGAAATCAGGAAGAAGGCAAATACTTTTCTTTTTTTACAGCACTGAGTCTGTGCAGACAACACAAAAGGTTGACAAGTGAATAAGCTCCATCATCTGGCTCATTTCTAACCTCCTAAATCTCTTTAAAAAATGGGTGTAGTTTAAACTTCACTTTTAAAAAGTTATAGCTACATTAGGCTATGAGTGAAATGACGGGAGGTCTAGATTATATGCAGATAAATCTGCAGGTAAGACGGCCACATGTGCCCTTTTGTTTTTTTTGCTAAGTTTGTGTGGCTTCATTGCATCAATACAAACACATTCATCATTATTATTATAGGATCTTGAAACATTTCTGAACTCCAATGACAACCTTCTGAATAAGCCAAGTTAGTGATCTAGTGCTGTGGTGCTGTCATTAGCTCTTACACAAGAACTGATGGATTGAAGTGACCTTGGGATTGAGTCTCCATAAACCTGCTGAGTAGGGTTGAATTACATTTGTAATAGAGACAAAAGACAAAATAAATAACACACATGTGCTCTTGGAAAGGTTACACAAGTTATGTAAGCTAATAAATACAGAAATAGTGCTTTCTTTATGAGATCATTCTGGCAAGAACTAATCCACACAATGAGATCTAGATAACCAGGAACATCCCTCAGTTATTGTTGCATGGAAAAAAACTCATCCAAACTTTTCCAACAAAGGCACATGATACCATGTATGTTATTTTTTTAGCCAGTATATGGTTAAATCAAAAACAAAACCTTTTAAGTTGTGAAATAATTCTTATTCCCTTTTTCCAGTCATGTTTGTTTAGTGATATTATCAGGTAGTCCATGTGGTTGCCTGCATTTGTGAATTACCATTGGAAATTACAGGAGGGGGGGGCATTGTTGCTGTGATGGCATCAGCCACACATGGGTAAAATCAGTCCATACATTCACCTCATTAGTTTCGTTTGCAGTTATTTCAGTAATATGTCTTCACTTAAACCTAACTGTGATACTATGAAGCACGCACATAATAGTATTGTGTGGTTTTTAAAAAAAAATTTTTGTTATATTAATTATGTTTCTGTTTTTTTGAGTTACCTGGTTTGGGGAGGTGGCTGTTTCCTGTCTGGGCAGAAGGTGTGGCCAAGGGCTGAGGACTTTGAAAACACAATGCCTGCTCAGCAGCAGACCAACCAAGTGCTTGTCAGTGTTTTAGGTTTAGTTATGTTATTTTGTGCTTAGTTAGTATTTGTTTTGGTTTTGTTTCCCCCTATTGTGTGTAAATGGTTTGGCCAATAAAAGTTACCCTCCTGTGTCTTTATTTTTTAGGTCAGTTTGTGAGTTAAGTTGTGTCTTCTTTGTTTGGTTAAGTTTCTGGAAGTTCACAGAGTTATATTTAGTTGACCTCTTTTATCGGCCCGCTAATTATATTTTGGACTTTATCTTTTTAAACTTTTTGGGGGGTTAAAATTTTTAAAAAGCCCATTTTAAAAACATTTTTCCTGTGTCCTCTATGCCTTTGCTGCTTGGTCCTTCACATTTGCCCACTCCAGGATTAAACACTCATTGCCAAAAGTTTAGTCACCAGGGAGGTGACGTCGTGATACGTACTGTTGCAACATTTCCACGAATCAACACTCTAATGCCCTCAGTGGGAGATGTCTTATCAGTTGATGATAGGAAAGGATGAGTAATATATATACATGCTGGCTAATTGAGTAGGATCAATCAAAATAGTGGCCCTAGAGCCTGGAATAACTTCTGTAAGATCCACTGTATGTGTTTCTGTTATGTAGCTGCCTCTCCACTCTCTTTGCCTGCCTCACGTCTGACCTATGATAATGATCCATCTATGCCTCACCTCTGACCCCACAAATTTAAACCAGGTGTATGCAATGTGAGCGCTGAGGGGAAGCATGGTGGTGTTTGTGTGCATGGAGGACTCCTGCCTATGTTGAGTGACAGCGCTGAACTGCTGCTGGTACCAAAGGGCTGAGGTAGGGGTGCAAAGCTTGAAAAGAGGAGGGGAGACTTCTACTTTTCTCTTCTCTGTTTTTCCCAACTCACTAAAGAGTGAAAAAAAAGAACATATTTTACCAGCATTAAGAAAATTAAAGTAACAGATAGCAAACTGTGTTTAAACTCTTTCACCAGTATTTCAGTGGTTCTGGATGTACACACAAAAAAGGCCAGATGCCTTGCACAGGGTTATAATTTCCAGGGTTCAGGTGCTGGTCTTGCCCTCTTTGACACACGGGGCACCAGGTAAACAACCTGCTGATAGGAAATCCTGTCTGTCAAACACCAGCAAGGCAGTGACGTCAGACTCCTGACCCCAGAGTCACAGCTTCCCCCCCTCCACCCAAAACAACAAGAAGAACTGTCCTGTCCCACCCCACTCCACCCCAACACACACACACACACACACACACACACACACACACACTAAAAAACTACAAATATGAGGCATTTGATGGAGGTGCTTCTAAAATAGAAGATTCCAGCTGCTTTCTAGAGCTATGAATATAGATCTTACTTGACAGGATTAATGATACGCTGGTGTTGGCAAACTAATTAAATCCAGTTGAAATCAATAATTAATGACAGTGACAGTGTAATAAAAAGACATTACAGTAATAAACAGATAAAGCCAATGAATCTCTATAAGCCAGCACTTGGTGACACCAAAAGGAACAAAAGGAAACCTCTGACAGAATTGTACTTAGGGAGTCTGATTGGGGAGGGGACAGCAAAGAAAGAAAATGAAATCATAGAGAGACAATAAATAGTATAACATTAATCTGCAGAGATTTCAACAGAACAGTACTGGAAGAGAGAGCACAGAGCTGTAAAACCACCAGAGAGCTGTGAGATAAGGTTAACGACTTGTTCGATCATGCCAAGAACAGAGTGATAAAAGAGTACAAGTGAAGAGAGTAGAGCAGAGGTGCTACAGAGAGCACAAGCAATATAATCACATGAATTAGTCCAAATGCAGTTTTTCATTATTATTAGCACTGTATAAAAAAATAAATTACTAATATTGAAAAATAGTGGTCATTTCGACTCAGCACCTGGGTTGAAATACCACAGAGAGTAAAAGATCTGGATGAACAGATCCCATAAGATGACTTAGTTTCTTCCTTTTTCCGCAAAGATTATTTTCAAGTAACGACTTGTCTGCCAAACCTGACACTATTTTCCTTATCCCTAGACATGAACCACAATCTGTGATCTGGCAAATCCTCCTTCCAAGTCTCAGTCTCATAACAGATTTTAAAACAATGACAGCAGAGTTTTCAAACAATTTTCTATCAGCCCCACTGCCTGAAAGTGTGTAATAAGAGTAGAGGGTGCTATACTAAGACACTCAGGTGAAATACTGAACTAAGAGTATGCTACATGTTGCTGGAGTCTCCTGGTTGTGTTTCGCCCTCTGAAGCACAATGACTACCAGAACCTGGCAAACATTAGAAGAGTCAGAAAAAGCTGTTAACGCATGTTTCTGTTGTTAAGTCATTAGTCAGTCTTTCGTTGGCCAGGAAGGATCAAAGCCCAGGGGCCCTCTGTATTTATGAGAGTTGAGGTGTATGGTAGCCAATTGCTAGCTTTATGTGTGGCTGTGTTTATGTGCAAATAGGTTGTGTGTGTTTTTGTGTATATCTGGGTTCTTGCCTGGAGTTATCATACTGCTGTGGATGGAGGGGCTGGAGTCAGTGCTGCCACAGGATGCTATTTTCTCCAAAGGCTTGTATTAGTGCTGAAGTACTGATGTGCTCTGATCCACAGCCAGGCAAACAAAAACTGTGTGTATGTGAGGTGTGTGACAATGCCTGTGTGCTGGCCTTGCTTTTTGAAATGTGTTTAGTTTGGACTGACAAGTAAAACAGCAGATTGCCAGGGAATGAAACACTCCTATCTGGCTAGAAGAGGCCTAGTGGGGGTCTCAAGTAACTGATCTGAGTGCAGTGGGTGGTAGTAAATGGTTTGATCAAGAGGTCAGTTCGCTGGCTGGGGTCCTTTAGGGCCCAAACCGTGAGATTCGGTATTGTTTCAAATGCCAAGTGAAGCACAGCCTCAATGATGTGTCAAATTGGCTTTCTGAACTGATCTTCAAACAACAAACACACACAGAATAAACACACTTATTTCCTCTTCTCTCCTTTCCCTTTATCTGCACTCAAAGCCCCTGAGGGCTCTCTTCAAAGCAGACTTCTGCTGGTTCAACTCAAAAAGACTCCACACAGCAAAAGTGTTCTCCTTTCAGTCCGCCTTTCACTTCCCTTAATTTTCATTTTACCTCTGTCTGTTTCCCTACTGTCTGTGTCCCTCCTCATTTCCTCTCATCCCTGGTAGCAGACCATATGGTATTCTCATTCTGTATTCAATATGATAGTTGGTTGTGGGACTGTCACTCGGTTTTGAAGCAGACATCCGTATTAAGAGCAAAATGTGGTGCCTCCCTGGCTCCTACCGTTCTCTTTGACAGAGCAGATCTGTGATACCGGAAAACAAACTCACAAGCCTGCAACTCGAGCAGTGGACTGTGATGTCCTTTAATAAGCTGAGTGGGAGGTCAACTTAGAGTGGGTAGAAAGCAAGATGTTTTGAAATGACTTGAAGTGGTAAGAGGAAGGGACAAAGGATAGAGGCGATCAAGAAACAGAAGTTACAGTATCTTTAAGTACTGAATACTTGAATGTTGTCATTTTAAAGGCAGAAAAATACATGTACATTTTTCATTGTCAACATATTCTGCATATACTTCCAACTTCTAAGAAAATACAAATCTACAAAGATGAAGTGTTCGTTTGAGTTGAATGAATGATTTTCCAGCAAACAGTACAGAGTATTTCCAAGTGTAGGACAATCAACAGCAAAATGCAACCATAAATATAAATCAATCGTGACTTTTCTCTTTTTGAGGCAAAGGCGGAAGCAGCATAACATTATGGTGCTGTAAAACATCTTAACATGGAGGCCCTGCTGGATGGTTGGGTCAACAAGGTGACACTGACAATGAAAACTGTATCCTGTGTCTTAAAACATCACTCAGCATAGATAGCTGGGGTAAGCAACATGTCTTTAGCATCATTGGACAAAAAAGAAATCCATGAAAACCTATCAGCATTTTGTAATTTAAGTGGTCTGAGAAGGAGACTATTGCACATCCTCTGGTCTCTACTTCCAGACATTGGAAAATTGCTTGCTACAGGAGATTTGGATCTTCTCAAAATAGATCAGACGAGTAGTATTTGTATTATAAGGAGTGAAAAAGACATTTTGGTGCAACAAATTTAGCAGAGAACCTTTACCCTGGAAAGCTATGTTTGATGGGCGCATGAATTGTGGGAAGTGAAAAGAGCTGTATTCCTACGGTGGCCCTGAGAGGCCAAACGGACTGCAACTTAAGAAAACAGCAGAAATAAGAAAATACTGCAAAAGCACACAAAACACAACGGAAATAAGAAAAAACAAAACAGAAATAGGAGACAATAACCCGACGGACCAGTTGCAGGAACCCAAAACATGGTAGGTGTGTTTTATCATGATTCATACAATTTCCATTGTCGTTTTTCCTATTTCCGTTGTGTTTTGTGTGCTTTTGCAGCGCTTTTTTTAATTGCTGGTGTTTTCTTAAGTTGCAGTCCGTTTGGCCCCTCAGGGCCATGCATGTTTAGCTAGCTCTATTTGCCTACTGGTTGCTGAGCAGGTCATGTAGAGTAAAAAGTTAAAGATGCTTGAAAAGTTCTGCAGAATTCAGAAAATCACAGCCCGGTAAACAGTGGCATTTAAAGACGGACTCAAATGAATTGCTAAAAGACAATTAATCCTAATCAAAGCATAACAAGCTATAATATGCACATACATACAAATTCATAAGATCCATATTCAATGGGTTCTTATAATCTTCATGTCCTCTTCCCTGTGAAGCTGCAGTCCCTCTGGGGAGGGTAGGAGACGGAATTGCTTCATCCATGCCAGACCGGTCCCCTGAGGTCCGCTTATCAGCGCCGCCAGCCTGGTGCATCCTAACCACTACAGATTCTTATTGTTGTACTACTACAAAGAGGGATGCTTTGGTGTTGGAAGACTGGAAGTGACAAATTTACCTGGACAAGTGCCACTTTCCACTGAAGAGAAACACATGTGTTCCTCTCTCTGACTTCAAATAAATGAGTGTGTTTTTGTGTATTTTCAGTACTTATGAGAGGGCTCAGTCTCTTCAAATGTGACCAGCCTTAACTGATGAAATCCCACGGCAATTTAATACAGCTTTACTCTGCTGTTGCTGCAACACCTCAACATAGGCATGGGGATCCCAAAGAGACCATTACATCATATCTATCCAAATTAAATGAACAGTTGCTAAAAGGTCTCAAGAGACACTTGGAGTCCAATGCTGTGGTCAGGACCAGAGGTTACCCTGTGTAAAGATGAATCATCTGAGGTGCGAGGTACAAAATGTTTAAAGCATGAATGCAATCATCGAGTCCATCCTCACCTCCTCCATCACCGTGTGGTACGCTGGAGCCACTATCAAGGACAAACAGAGACTGCAGCGTGTTGTGCACTCTGCTGAGAAGGTGATTGGCTGCAGACTCCCATCTTTGCAGGACCTGTACACCTCCAGGACATTGCGGCGTGCAGCTCGGATCTCAGCTGACCCTTCTCACCCTGGACACAGTCTGTTTGACCTGCTCCCCTCAGGCAGGAGGCTCCGGTCCATTCGCACCAGAACCTCTCGCCATAAGAACAGTTTCTTCCCCTCTGCTGTTGGACACATGAACAATAACCATATGACTGTACCCGCCACTAACACATGACCCTACGCTGTGTCACTGCATCATTCCATGTTTGGCACTGATCACCACCTGCACTCATGTATATATCTTTCAACGTAGCACTCTTAATTCTTATTCTCATGTATATATCTCATGTATATCTCATGCACATATCTTTCCACGTAGCACTTTTAATTCTTATCCCTACTTTTATTTTTTTCCATGTCTATTTAAGTGCTATTTATGACACTATGTTTGCACTGAAGCACCGCAGCAATTTCCTAATGTTGTAAACCTGCTCAACATTTGGCAATAAACCCCATTCTGATTCA